>NC_138204.1:24410798-25610798 GCF_964194415.1 Vipera berus
TTCAGGAAATGCCTCTTTATTTTGAATGAGGTTAAATCTCAATGACAAATGGATTGCATCTGGCCGGAAGTCAGCAAGGACTTGTTAGGAACAAATCTTGCAGGGCTATACCATGGTCCATCATCAAACTGGATATAGGTATCAATTAGTTCTACAAGAATCAGAATTGGCTCCTTTGATATTCATTATTTTTTAACAGTGACTTGAAAGAAGTGGTTCAGGGAAGGCTAGTTACATCTGCAGTTCATACAGCTAGTGGGTGGATAGCTCATAATGTATGAAAACAGTTTAAAATTGTACTGTGACGTAATGTACTTTGTTTAGTTTGGATCTTGTGTGAATCAGTCTGAACCCATTCACGGTAAATCATGGTTTGACTTATCCTGTTGACTCCAGTCATTTCCCTTGGCCCCCTGCCTCACTCAGCTTCCTACACTGAAATTAATTTGTTTAAAAAAAATTAAAGAGAAACTGGCATGCTAAAAACAACAGCCTCTGGCATCATCTTAATTTCTAAACATACTTCTGGAAGGTTTCTGAGAAAGTAAAAAAGGTTTATAGATACAGCACAGAAGTAAAAAAAAAAGTAAGCAAAGGTAGTGGAACATCCTAAAATGGTAGGTTAGAAGTGGTGGCAAATGACTATGTTTCCTATAGCAGCCATTTTGCAAACTGAAAAAGGCCTTTGACAGCCATTTTGGTGAAAGCTCTCACACCATGTTTTCAAAGATCTAAACAAGTCTTTGTAACTCAGAAAAGTTACAGATACCTTAAAAAGGTAAAGGTAAAGGTTCCCCACGCACATGTGTGCTAGTTGTTTCCGACTTTAGGGGCCGGTGCTCATCTCCGTTTCAAAGCCGAAGAGCCAGCACTTGTCCGAGGACGTCTCCATGGTCATGTGGCTGGCATGACTAAATGCCAAAGGTGCACGGAACGATACCTAATGTACTGTAATTAAAAGGAATCTTCAGGAGGCAGAATCTGGATCCAGATTTTTTTTTCTGAACGATTGTGGATCATATACTTGTGTATGAGCACAGTGATGCAGCAACAGATACTGTGACACAAAGACTACTTGGCATTTCTTTGACGATTTCCCTTTTTTGCACTGTTGTCTTTTTGCAGTCCCTCCAGAAATGATGGGATTTCTAAGTGGGGCTTCCACTGGACTATGTTAATTCCATAAAGCAGTGTGACTGGTAGTCATATAGAATCTGGCGATTCATCAAGCAAAACACCCATTTGTTGTTTGTTACCATTACCATGCTAATGTTGCTAGGTGATATTGATGCTAAGGCCATTAGTTGCCTAGCAACTGTCAGAAATTGAAGTTGCCTTTGGAAACTGGGGTGGGGGATTTTATAGTGGCTTCTCACATTCCATTGTTAAACTTTTGATTACCAAGAATGGAGTAAACTTAGCATCATTTCTTACTTAACTTTACTATTCTTTCTGGTTTTTATTTCATCCTCTCATTCCTTTCAACATTTCATTCCATCTTCCATTGCTGTGATCAAAGGGATGTGTGTTAATCTGAGTAAGTCCTTTGGATGTGGCTGTAATTGACTCCAAATAAAGCCAATTGCATTCACCTATCAATATATATATTGATATATTCATATATATATTCATATATTCAGTTTTGTCCAACTTGATAGACGTTCTAGATTTGTTGTCTAGTGAAAACACAATGATGTTATCAGCCAATGTGGCTTATCAATAACCTCTCTACTATGGCATTATCTATGTCAAGGAGGAATTCTGGGACCACATCATGTTTAGAAGTAATGTTAAAAATATTTTGGAGAAGAATACCCTAAGACTGGAAGTTTCAAGGACTATCTGAATGTGCTTTGTAGTCACAAAACACTGAATTATATTTGGGGAAATCAGGAGAAAACTGCTTTGGTTAGAAGGCAGACAGGAATGGAATGGAGATAGGGTTGAACTACAAAGACCCATTTTTAGAATTTCAAGTGTGGTCTCCCTTTTAACAGACCAATGTCTTCGTAAATGGACTTAAACTTCCAGAGTTTTCATCAACCACATTCTGCACATTTTGCACATTTAAATCCACATTTCTGAAGGGAGCTTCCATCTTGGGGATGTTTGTTTAAATACCACTGTGGCTTCACACTCCACCTTAGATCTTTTAGTTTACTAAAAACATGTAACAATCTATAAAATGTTTACCTTTAAACATTATCTTATCATTGGTATCATAAACCATACTTAAACTAGAATTCTAAATTATTCTGAGTCTTGGCATGTATTACTGTGGAAAAGGACAAACAGCTTTAATAGATGCTTATGTTTAATAGAGTTTGAAATGGGGTATTAATCTTTCCTGGGTAAGCCCTAACAAAAACTCCTGGATGTGTTCCAATATTGTTCCCTGAACCATATTGTTCCAATATGGAGCACTATTTTATTGTAGTTAACTGTATTAGCTAAAAATGAGAGTTGAAGCATCTGAAATCAGATTCTCTTTCAAGTGAATTTATGAACTTTGGGACTTACAACTGAGTCCACCTTAACATTCTTCTGTGATCTGTTGTGGGGGAAACAGTGTGGTATAGTAGTTAAAGTATTAAGTAGTTATGGATAGGGAGAACTAGAGTCAGGTGCATCACTCTGGTGCTTCTCTCCTTCCCAAACTCATCCTGAAGGAGTGTTAAGGACAAAAAAATGAAGAGAGTATATAAAATGTATTGCATTGAGTTCCTCAAGAGAAGCCAGAAGCTAAATCTTATATAAATGCTACTCTGGGCTTCTTGCAAGGCAAAACTATGATAAAAATTTAATTATATATTAATCTATATAAAATTAGATAAGAACTTTTAACTTTTAGAAAGCTTGTAGACTGTATTAAAAGTACATGATCAATTCATCCAAAAGCACTATTTTGATTGATATATTTTTAGACAGATCAATTATCTTCATTTTTTTTCCTGCTGTTTACCAGGAGATGAAAATGTTTGGTTATTGGGTCTGTTGCTCTTGAAAATGTTATGAAATGAATACATTTCCAGGAAGCAATGTGCAATGTACATCTTATTTGCAGGATCCAATCTGGGTCAGTCACTGGGACCAGAGGTTTTGTCTTCTGAGCATCTAGCTAGACAGAAGATCCCTAGAGACAGGCTCCAGCACACATCTGAAAGCTCAAAAAAGCTTTCTGGGTGACTGACCCAGATTGGATCCTGCAACCTTATTCCGGGACACATACATTCGCCTTCATTTATACATCTTATTTGTTTATAAACATATCTATGCTACCTAGTCAATAGATTATATAACATTTATGAGAACATTATAAGCTATGAAAAAGTTCCCAAGAAAAACCTGAGCACCCCATTCAATTAAGTTGATTCTCTAAATTGATCTCATCTGATATCTCACTTACCTAATTCCAACACTTACTGTGTCTTATATATGTTAGAGTTCCTGCTCCCAGCTCCCTCCAACTAATGTGGAAGAGAACATGCCTTTTAAACGAGCAAAATGTCCAGGGTTATGGCAGCAACAACAGTCTTGGGTCAGAAGTCTTTTTTGACAGACTTAATACCAAGGTTATAATGATATTATTCTTAATTCCAATGCCATGTGGTTTTAAAAAAGCATGCATTCAATAGAAAGACTCAGATTCCTTTTAAAAAATGAAGGAAGATTTTTATTATTTTATTATTATTATTATTTTCAACAATTTCTTTAGCTTAACACTTAATTGTAAATTACCCAACCATTGTGAATTTTCCAGATAAAATTAACAAAAAAAACAGTATACCAGAATCTTCCCTTAAAGACAAAAGACAGTATCCAACATTAAGGTGCCAGACACTATGTGTGAAATCACACTTTGCCACATGTACAGCATTGCGATTATGTGCAGAACAATCTGCCACCGAAAATTCCAACCAGGGAAATTCATGCACCTTAGTAACATTTTAACAGTATTTATTAGTAGAAGTTAGTGCCCTAGTCTTTTGGGGGAGAGCTTGTGCTGTATGCTGCAGTTGCAAATTGGCAATAAAACAAACCAAACCTATTTATTTACTCAAACTGCTGGAATTCTCATGTGCTAGTTATTAAATTCTAACACCGGCTAAACATGGCAATGAACATAACATATCCTACCTTGAGCAGGGAGGTAGGGACTAGATCATGGGTAGGTAACCTCGGCTCTTTTATGACTCATAGACTTCAACTCCCAGAATTCCTGAGTCAGCTGACCCCTGGACTAGATGATTGCCAAGATCTCATTCTTATCCGTACTTCTACACAGTATATTTTAACCATCTTCATATCTATTGTGTACAGTGCAGACAAATCAAATGTCTTCAAGTCATTCTTAGTATTATTTTGGCTCTGGGCACACTATTTTACCAAATAAATATGCTCTGGCTTAAAGTTGTTTTGTGTATAAGCAATTCCAGGTTAATCAGTAGCTTTTCTATTTTTTTTAACTACCTCTTGTGCCCTTCTCAGAAATCTTGGAGAGTTTTTGTCCAAACTAGATGATCTAATGTTCTCATTCACTACGTAGGAATTCCACAAGCTTTCCCTCAGTTCATATAAAGAGAACATATTTAGTCTTTATTTAACACATACATATAACACTGCCTACACATTAATGTAAAACAATAATCAAACTGGCCAAGGTTTGCTAAGTTAGTTGGTTACTTCATCCACTGCACTATAAAACTCTCTTTTTATGACCCTGTAATCCCGTAATTCAGGGTAGAATCAGGATGACAGGATGGAGTTGAATGTTTCTTGACGGAGTTGGCAGGATATATTTTTTCTTTGTGCCCTAGGAGAGAAACATCTGCCACTACCTAGGATTGAGAAACACTGGTATACATAATGTATCTTTTCAGGCAAGGCCTTGGCATTAGAGTGGTGGAATTCTCTAGGGAAAATAATCTATCTTTGTGTTTGGGCTCTAGAGTTAGCAGATGGAAGTAAGAAAACAGATTTGGCCTAGAGGAATGGTTCCCTGACAGCTATTTTAAATTTGGCACGTTAAATGTAGCTGGTAATTAAATTAATTAGCTCACAGGTATTTAATTTTCCATCAGATTGCCAAAAATAGGGTTACCTGAGTTGAATTTTAGCACAAGAAAGTAAAATATATTTCACCATCTTGAAAGTTTCAATGGGATTTTGCCTGCTCATTTTTCCCCCTTCCCATTGCACTTCAGCATTTTTGTTTGGCACTAGATGGAGGTCTATGGAGATTCTCAGGCATCCAGCTCATGGTTGTCCCAAAGGTGCTTCATAAACGCATGGCACAACATACAAGAACAAACCCATCAGGGCAAGATTCAGAAGTCTATCTGCATTTGCACTACTCAGATGACCTTGAGGACACAAATAAACCTCCAAGTGTCCTCAATGACTCTCTAAAAGAATGCACATGACCACTATCTGCAAGGAATATAAATCCTTCCATTCCCCACCATCCATTCGGAGCTGAAGAAGCTTCTTGGGTGAGAAGCAAAACATCTTTAAAAAAAAGCAAGAAAGTCCAGTTACCTTTTAAAAAAGCACCTTTGGGACACTGGATGGAGCATAATAATATTTATTTTGTAAATTGGGTGATAGGGTTTTTTAAATGCTATTTAAAAACAAAGTAGCTTCTACTGCTGTCATTTGGCAAAAACCTTAGATAAAAGCTCCCAGAAATTATTTGTAATTTTGTAAAAATATACACAACCAATAAATGTTTGCAGGATTGGCCATTGATTCATCCTTGTGGTTTATCAAGGTGCATGTATTTCTCTGCTTTGGTGTCATGTTAGAAATATTAGAATATAGTTCAGGAAAAATAATGCACTGCAACTCATTTCTTTCAATGAGGAACATTTGCCAAATAGGCCATTAGAGGGGGCAGTACTACTATGAGATTCAGAGTTAACATCCTGGCAGTGGCAAAGCCTGGAATAACAATGACAAATGTTAAATGATCCCAAAACTAGAAAATCTGACACATCTGTAAATTTTATATTGAACCCTGTATCATGAAAGTCAGTTTACAGAAATGTTATGGTCAGTGAAAGGATTTTGCTTTGCACAAGGAAACTGAGAATGAAACCATTGGCAGAGCATTACTAAAAACACACCTAATGTACCATGATTAATATGGCTATTCCAGAGCTGAACTCCCAAGAACTAAGTCTGTGATTGTAGATTCTATCCATGGACTGCCATCTGCACATCACAATCAATACACACCAAAAAAGTATATTATTGCTTGTAAGACTATTTAAACTTATTATAAAAAAGACTTTTATTTTGTTTATAGGGATGTAGGATTAGGACCAACTAGCAAAGTAGGTCTCTTTTTTTCTCAGCTTCAAATTACATCAATTCTTTCAAGAAAGGCTTAGTTCTTAAGATTGTTAGCAGTGATTTAATAAAGAATTGCAAATATTCTTATACAATATTAATAATATTAAATTATAATTTCAAGTGAAATTTCTACAGGAAGATTTCCTGGTAGCTATTTACATATTTCTGCATTTCCAGATTAAAATGTTTAAAGTATAATATATTGTAGAATATCTAATACTAAATCCATAAAGTCTGTCAAGATTAATTTATTAGTTGTGCTGAAGTTCTGTTTTAATTCAGTGGGATGAACCAGTTATGACGATCCTATAATCCACTTATTTCTAGTGGGTTTTAAAAATATTTCTATGGACAAGAAAAAACAATATTATACCAAGAGCATAAAACATTTTCTGTTAAAAAGATTAAATTATAGCCTCTGTAAAAAAAAATACAGCATTTTTGTTTTTAAAGAACATATTTCTCCAGTGTCAAACAACCTGTAATAAACTTAGAATGTATGTCATTAAAAAGTTGACCTGTTATCTAAGATGGTTTCTACTACACATGCTTGCTTATACTGAGATTCTTACTGCCTCAACATCTACAGAATTTCGTTCTATACATTAATTTATGACTACTTTTTCAACAGTACATTTATAAGAGATCCAGTATTAGAAACATTAAAAAGGCATTTTATATATATAATAAAACCATTCGTGATTTGTTCTTTTCTTTCTTTGGACCTCTCAACACAGAGCCAAAAATTATGGGTTGAACTACTCTGGATTTTGTTTTCTCTCTCATCTTCAAAATAAATTCTACTTATTTAATCAGGTACTCTCAGGCACTGGAAACCCAGATTCAGTTTCCATTTTCAAAAACAGATTTCAGTTCTGAACCTGGGTACATCCTGTGCAATAAAACTATTATGGACAGATCTTTTTGCTCTTAACCAATCTTAGTTTCTCCTTTTCTACCACTAGGAAGATGGAAGAGAAATCCCATTATTTTTGCAAATTTTTACACCATCTTTGGCTCTCACAGTTAAACAAAAAAATTGCATCCAGTATGGCTCATCTTTTATCAGATGTATACAGGTGAAGAAAAACTGCACCTAATAATATAAATTAATTCCGATGTCAAAAACGAACAAGGAGATTTTGTATTTTATATGCATGTATGCAGGGGTTGAAAGTGGCTGTTTTCAAATCAAATCTGTATACCTCTCTTTCCATTTATGATAGTTGCTAGACTCTTGCAACTATGAGCATTACTAATTACCTCTGATGACAGAGCTTTCCAATAATTATTAATTAATAATACTGCTCCCATAATATCTTCATCTTCAGGGAAAGCCTTTTGGTCTCAATGCTAGGCATGAGAAGGGGCTAAAAAGATTTCATAAGCTTAGAAGGCGACAAGTACCCCTTCCCCCTGCTTTTTGTCATGTAGTACATGTAGCAGGACTTCATGGTGGGACTTTATTGGGTGGTTGTGGTTGCCATCCTGATATTTTTGACCCTTCCTGGTTACCTTGATGTAAGGCTAGTAAATTCTGACCCATCCAGGTGGGTTCTCTTTTAGAGGATTCAGAGGACTTAGCCAGTATGTGGAAACTACTAACTTGTGACTCTTGGCTCTCCTGCTCTGAGTTTGAATGAGGTGCAGGGCCCATAAAATGACTTGGAGGAGCACTATAAAAGTGGTTTACTCTCTTGCACCATTTTTTATTTAAAACTATCACTGAAGTAGCTTTGCAGAGGAGTGAGCAACCTTGCCTGCTATTTTGCATGCTTACAAAGGACATAAAATCTGAATTTCAATAAACCAATTTCCATTTTTTTTCCATTTAAAAACAATCACTATGTGCATTATGCATATGGCTTAATAATCTGCTCAAAATAATTCTGGATCAAATAGCAATTTTTATCTCATTTTACAACAGTGATTTATTCAGCAGGCTTTGAACCAGCTTTTAACCTGATGGTAAAGCCCACACTGAAATGTGCTTGAATTAACAGAAGTATTTCAACGCAGCTGGTATTCTACTACTTTGGGTACTTTCCTGTACAAGTTTGTATATTAATTGTTATTCACAACCTTCCAAGTCAGATAGCTGTATATTACAGTAAATAAATATTTAAACCACAAATGTATAAGTTAACTTCATATTTCATTGCCTATTTCCAAATGCAGGGGGTATATTTACATATGTTAAATCATATACCATAATGTTTACTTTTCAATCAAGACAGCTATAGGCGGAATTTCTCAAAGGATTAGAACTTACTGAAAACCCCATCATCTTTGTCTCACTCAGCTTTTTATCAATGTTTTTTGTCCTAGGCATGCAAAACCTTTTTCTTTATGCTCCCAGGCTTTAATCTATTAAAAAGTGAATTTTAATTATGTTAATATTCTATTTTGCTATATTTAATAGAATATCTTACTGGAATCCTTGGGCTTTTTTAATGCAGTTTTTGTTGCCTTTTTTATTTTGTTGATAATTATCCCAGGAATATAAGGGAATATAGGAATAAAAGATATTTAAATTTGTAGTAAAAATTGGCAGCTGATTGCAGAACACATACAAAATATGATCAGATTTATAAGTTTAAATAACCAAAACATCTTTTAAATTTATAAAACATGAACATCTGTCCTTCAGTTCCCAATTCTGAAATGCATCAGTTTCCTATAGTTCTTCTAAACAACAAGATTGTTAGAAAAGTCCATGGCTACCAATTACTAAATCTAACCTAAACTATTCTAATTCATACAGATATTGTACAATATTGCCTAATAATTACTATACATAAATATGAATATATACCAACTTGAAGTATAATGGTTTTAAAAATAAACTTAAAGAATCATAACGTACTTTGACCAGCATCTATGCTGCAATTACCTTTCTTCAGTTTATACACATAAATTCTCTGATATGAATTAGAAAGAAATTCTCTGGAAAGCACATAAATAAAATAGATTTAGACAATCAGACTGTAACTGGAGGTTTTATGATTGTAAAATGCTTAAAATTAACACCATTCTCATATTCTATTATCTATATTAGATTATTCCTAGCAGAGTTCATTACTAGACTTATTGATTTTGCAATCAAAATTTGGTTGTTATTTTACAAACCATTAAAATGCTACATATACTATACAACTGTCTAGATTTCATTCTATGGGTATCCCTATAGTCATGCTTTAGCCATGCTTTTTTGTGTGTCCCCTGATTACTACTTTCTTCTGTAAATACAGGCTAGAAAGGGATTTTCAGATGGCTCCAAAATATTAATATATAGTTTGGAATCCTGAATTGTGAAATGAAGACAACTGTTGCCATTCTAACAGAAAAACATAGCAATCATTAGAGTAGAAACTAAAAGGAATATATAATAACATCTAGATAGAATTTCTAATCTTGGCATAAAACACCTTTAAAACAGCTGTCTCTAATGCAGTCTTCTTTAAAATGTTGCCTTCTAGATGTGTTGGGGTATAAATCCCAGGATTCCCAGCCAAATAGGGACATCCATCATGCTGGCTGGGAATTTAGGGCCATGTAATCTAAACATTTGGTGAGGACCAGATTGGAGAGGCAATTCTACTGCCTTCATTTAGAAGAATGTCCAAGTAATCTAGGATAGTGATTAAATTATCCACCACCAACTGATATTGATATTTGCTCTCTCTCTCTCTCTCTTTGTGTGTGTGTGTGTGTGTGTATGTAGCATAGTAGAAGACATATTCTTATCCGCTGCTTCTGGAACATGTACAATTGTATAATGATGCATGGAGGAATCAAGAATATAGTATGAGTAGATTAGCTATATGTACAAGCATACAAAACCACATAAAAGCCAAAATGCCAATTTTAATTATTCCCTGCGTTCATTAACTCAAAAGTGCATTATAATAATTCACATATGAACGCAAATAATTTCAAAGACCTCATGATGCTTTTAGAGTCACTTGTGAAAATGCCTTTACTATTTCCTGCAACTGAACTTTGGAAAAAACCAGCTCTTCCTCTTCTTCCACCAGGTTGCCTCACAATACTGGAAGATCAAATAAAATTTCCTTCTATTAAAGGTAGCTTCCCAAGATCCTTTGCAAATGTATTTCAAATGATAAATGGAATGTCATCTTCTTGTAACTTCCCTTTAAATAAAGCAAACCTTTATATTGTAATTTTTCTTGTAATAGTGGAATAAATTACTGTCCTTGAAACCAAACCCTATTCTATATCAAAAGATATGCACTAAAAATCCAAAGCATGGCTAGAATATGGGAATAAGAAGACACAATGAGAAGAAGCACAGCAACAGCTGAGGTAAGGTATGGTGTGTGTCTTTGTGTCCTGACAATGTTCATATCCAATAATAAATCTAATCCCTGCAAATTTTGCAATTTGTAATTTTTGCGCAGTGTTCCAGTTAAGTGGTTTGCTATGTTCTGTGTTGCAACTGAGTGACCTAGAATCTTTTCTAGTTCTTTCCACAAAATAATTCTTCAGCAGTATTGTTGACCTAAGTCCTACAGTAATAGAAGACACTGCTGGTAATTTGGCACAGTATTGAGAAAAATACAGCAATGGTACTTGTACCTTAAATGCAACTTGCTCTAAGAAATAGTTGCAGTTCTTTCTCCCTCCTCCCCACTCTTTAAAAGGAAAAAGAACATTTACAAACCCCGTAAAGTTTCCCTGAAACTGCTGTTATTTAGGTTAGATGTTTGCTTTGAATAATTAAGAATAGCCAAAGTTCATTTTATTTTCAAATTTGTAAAATAGTATTTAAAAAGAACATCTTCCCCAATGAAAATAAATTGCTGCAACATTTCAAGATGTTACATTGATTTGAAGATGTGTAGATGACAGTGAATAAATGAAAAACGGAAAAGTATGTCTGATCAGCATCATTTCATAATTAGGACTTTTGCCCCACAGCTCCTCCTACTTGGATGGAGAAAGGTCACTGGCCTCCATTTTGATTTCATCAAGGTTACTTGGCTATCCTCACCTTCAGACTCCCCCAGGGACTGATTGAAGATGCAATGCACTTGAGGACAGCATTCAGGCAAATAAAACCTTGAGATCATGATCTTAAAAATAGAATCAGTACCCTTAGTACTTCCTTGCTCATTAAGATCTGTCACAACAAGGTCCTACTGTACTCTCCAGGGAAAGCTGTGAGGACTGGCGCAGGAGGGGAGCTGTAGTAGGATCCACCATTGAAGAGGTTGGGAAAAGCTTATACCAACCAACAGCTAGAGTGGACAAATCCAGTTCTTCCAAGAGGACCCGAGCAACACCCATGAAGTGCTTGCGTTCCATGCGCCCGTAGTTTCCCCAGACTATCACCTTGGGAACAAAAAGGATAGAGATTGAGTTTGATTCAGGAACACTAATGATGGATGCTGTTGAGAGAGTACTGTGGGATTTTTTTTTTGACAAATTATTGTCACACACTATGATCTAATCAACATCAAAAGGAGGAACATCAGAGGAGGCTCACATCAGATGTTTCCAGTATTGTCAAGATGGAAAAATGAAACTATTGGTTTGTCTCCTGCATTTGTACTTTCAAATAAATATCTGTGTCTACAGTGGGCATAGCATAAGGGGAGACAGTTTCTAACAGCCCAAGTATAGGAATATAGACATTTCTTTTAAGCTGCATTATATTATTCAATCATCCTAGCCCCAATATTGTTTACTCTTATTTACAATAGCTAGCTGGGGTCTCACTTTCTCCTACTATCTGACCTATTTTTCTCTAATTACAACATACTGAAGACCTCCTGCATGGAAGCGATTACATATAGAGCTATGGTTCCTTCCACTTGTTGTCATTTTCTATTACAACCAGAAAAAACAAATTAGGGTACAGTTGAGAAAAGGAATGATTCCTAATTATGGAAAGCAGTGGGGAACGGTTCTTTATATATCCCCCTTTTAAGGCATATGAATTACTCAAGCCAGTTATCCTTTTATGAGCTACACTGAACAATGTTTTTGAAGATTACATTTTGTATACCATCTATAATCTTTGGGGACTGAGTCATTCATAAATATTATAAATAAATGGACTATAAATATTCCAATATGTTTTCAGGCTAGTAACTGTTACTGATTTGGTTATACCTCCATCATCCTTAACTATAGGGCTGGGGTGTGCCCTTGAATAGAGTTTAGAAAATTCAGCTGATCCAGAATTTTGCAGCAAGACTGCCGATTATGGGAAATATATGACTTCCCTGGCCATTGAGTTTTTTTTCTGAAGGCAGTTCAAGTATTGGTTATATCACATATGTATAGTACATGGTTTTCATACTATAGAGCCTGGTTGTCTGAGGAACTGCGTTTCTCCACTCTTTCTGCCCATTCTGTAGGACCCAACAGGCATGCTTTGAGTCCTATTCATCCAATAACATTTTCAAATGGATTCCAGGAAATACATATTTTCTGTCACATTGCCTGCTGTATGTAATAGCATTCCACTAGAAGCTTGAACTGCCTTTGAATGACTCTTGTAAAGCTATTTTATCCCCAAGCTCTGGAATAGATCAATATGTCTCTTTCCACAAGGCCCTAAAACTGCATCAGAACATGGGATGAATCCATACAGAGTATAAGACCCTTGAATGAGATTTGTGTTGGTTGGCTTCAATTGCTTCTGTTATTATTGTTATTTCTATTTCATTAACCTGTTTGTTTTAATATTCCCATGGGTTTATTATTTTAGAACGTGTTTTAGTTTTAATGTTTTAATGTTTTACTCTTTCATATTGGTGGCCATATATATCAAATAAAATAAACAAACAAGCTGGGAGCATATTTGCCAGGAATACGAGAGATAGTTTCAGAAATTCCCTGCAAAAAGAGGGAAATGCAGCTTTGATTTCAAGTACTTCACCTGACTACTATTTTCATTTCCCAAAATCTCAAAAGCTGCTTATAAACCAATTCTGATTATGAGTTTATTCTATTGTTTTGAAATGCTGAGAACACTGAACAAACTCTAAGGTTGCTGCTCAGGATCCTGTAGCAATATTTTTTCCTCAGCAGTGTTTTCACAGGAGTGGCAGGAAACAACCTGTCATTATAAGATTTTTTTTCCTGCTGAAGAGAAAGTAAAACAGAAAACTTTGATCAAATTTACCTCTGCTACTTTTGGCTGAACTATTAAGTGGAAGTGCAAAGCCCTCAGAATAGCATCTCCCTTAAACAACCTCTGCAGGCAGGAGGAAGAGCACCCTGCTACACCATTTCAAACAAACACAACATTGCAGCAGGAAAATACTAGTTCATTCTGCAGAAAAGCCAGAAAGAAAGTGGTTTGCTGATGTTGTGAAAACACTAAGATCTGGAATTACCGTACTTTCTGACTGGTGCAGCACCCTTGTGTGCATTCTCCTGACTTTTTGCCAGCAAGCAAATGCATTTCATTGGGCTTTTGATGGTTAAACTGTCTTGCTCCTTAATTAGATTTTGGTACCTGCCCCCCCCAATATTGGTATGCTTTTCAGTTCATTTAAAGAATTTTGATCATAATGTTATTTTATCTAGTTTTGATTGTGTCTTGAAAGCAACTTTAATGGCAAGGTGGAATGTAAATAAAGTGAACAAATTGCACCGTACCTGAAGTACTTTGCCTTGTGGGCTCTCTGGGAAAAGTAACACTTGATTGTACAGGGGGTCTAAAGATTTGCGAGCCACTTTAGTTTTCTTCTTTGCAATGCAAACCCCATTTTCTAGGAGATAGGCCTTGATGTAGGCCGCTGGAAGAAAAGCATATGATTCATGGTACCGGTAAGTTCAAAGCCTATTTTTTTTTAAAAAAAAAATCCACCATGTAGCTCATGTAGCTTTTTCACAGGCAGGAAGCTGTTTTGTGGAAAGAGTTTCCTGTATAGTTACTGGCTTTATTTTTAAGAAGTTTAAAAAAGAAGGATTCTTCACTTGTGTGTCTCAGCAAAGAGTAATACTTGGCTTAGCTGATCTTAGTGGCTCTGAAGCTATCTAAGATCAAACCTGACTACTGCTTGAATCTCAAGGAAATATCAAGGCTGTAAGCTAGGCTGAAAAGTCAAAATATATTTTAGAAAAAGGTAGCGGCAAACCATTTCTGTATTGCTAACAAGAAACTCAACTGAAGCTCAGCTTCACTTAAAATATTTCAGTTTGTACTTTGCTTGATGGCTGTCTTGATCTAGTTTCCAAAGGTTGTAGGGACTGGATGAGGGTGAGCAAGCTGAAACTGAATCTCATTAAGACAATATTACTGTTTATACAAATGCCTTCTGGTCCCCATTTGCTTCATTTATTACTCTTGATGGAATTGTATTTATCTGAAGAATCTGAGGAACAAAATTGTGGAATGAATGGATGAAATTGTGTTTATCTGAAGAAGCTGTTGTACAAACTGAGGGTTCTTCTGGTTTCACAGCTTCAATAGGGCAGCAGATGAGGACCATGGCCAGAGAACTTTAAGCCAGCTTTGCTGGTTTTTCAGTTGCATAATTGCCTGGAAGTACAGAAAACAGTGACTCATCTCCCAGTTAAGCTGCCTGCCTCCTGTGAAGGCAACTCAGAAGTTGCAATTGGTGCAAAATACAACTCTTCACACAGTGATCAACATTAATCAGTTCAGTAGCATTAACACCCATCTTTGTGAGTTGTATTGGCTGCTAGTAGACATGCACATATGTATGTGTTGAGTCTTTACTGGGAAAGCAGTGCAAAGAGACAGAACACCTTATTTCTTCCTATTGAACAAAATTTTTATCCCATTCTTATAGCTAAAGAGCTTGTGAAAGTAAGTTTCCCAGTAAGAAAAGTAAGAAGGGGGGTTTCCTTCCCTTGCACAAAGGGATGAATTTTTGTTCCAATCATAGCAGGAAGGGAAAAGAGATATACCTTAATCTTCACATACTGTGTTTCTGCTATGGATCACACATGACAAGACCACTCATATGTAATTAAATTGTGTTACATGGAGTGCAATTAATTTCCCACAGCGATATCTTGATTTGTTTACAACTACAATGATAGTTCACAATTATAATGAAAAACCCAATTCTTAGCAATGGTTGGAAGATTTTTTCTCACTATCTTGCATGAACTTTATCTCTGTAAGAGACTTTATAATAAAGTCATGATACCAACCAACGGTTCCTGCTAAGTTTTAACAATCAATGGACTGTTCTTGCTCATGATCCATCATCTTGCAATAATACTTCTCAATGCCTTGAAACAGAAATGCAAAAAATACAAAAATGTATAAGGAGAATAACAAAACTATTTGATCTTCCCTTTCTCATACCTTCCTCATCCCTTTTGCAAGCAAAGAAGTACCCTAATAGATTGCTTACTCCATGCAGTCATGTTAGCTTGCAGAGTAGCTAACATCCCTGCCTATCCAGCCATGTCTTTTCTTGAATATCGCTGCAAACTCAGGAATTGTTTGGGTAAATTGTCACTGGCAAAGTTGGCCTATCTGCCTACATAGTGGCATATCAATGTCTTCTCAGATTAGTTCCCAGGTTATACCCTACACAATGGTAAGGAAAGGTGAAGGGCACTAATGGGAGGAGATTGGCAGGAATAGACTAGCTGGCTAAAATAGAATATTGGCAAAAGGTTTCAAGCCTTACTCTAGTCTTGCTTGGGTCTGGGTTTATCTTAGAATGGGTTGCAACTTTTCAAAAGGTATGGATTTCATTGTAAACATCTTTAAAAGTGTTTATCCATTTCTGAAAATTTCTCACAAAAGGATTTAAAGTCATGCAGCTATCACTAAAATATTTAGCATGCAATGAAAAGTTGGTTTTGGATCCAGGAATTAAAATACATCAGGGATTCCAACAGGGGTACTTGCACCCCCTGGGGGTGCAAGACGATATTCCAGGGGATGCAAAAACTTGGGCTTTCAAAATTATAGTGTATAATTTGTTGCTGTTATTTTGATCTTTTGTAAGGGGTGCGAGAATATATCAGAAGCATTCTAGGGGTGCAGGGTATAGAAAAGGTTGGGAGCTGCTGAAATACTTGAATCTCTTTGTTGATCCTAAGCACAGAAAAAAGTCAGGTTCAGTTCCTTACCATCTGAGATATCTGATCATTTTAGACAATAGTGTTTAAAAAATATGTTCAATTTGCCTAAAGTGGCTGCACTATTCAGAGAAATAAATTGCTGTAAAATCATTCATCCTTACTGATTATTCTTTCTAGATTTAAGCAGCTTCTGTTAACAACAACAGGGATGCAGCTATAATCCAGCATTTTGTAACCACAGAGAGGAAACAACAGTTTTTTAAAAGGAAGAAATAACTGAGATTGAAATATAGTACCTGGAAGGGTTTTAGAGCCGGGCTTTGCGGTCAATCCTCGGGCTTGAATAATATCCACTTCCAGTTGTCCATTGCGTTCTTGCAATCCAATTTCCACATCTCCTGTGTACCAAGCAAGGTATAAGTTAAAAGCCAAATGGTTTTAGTGTTTAATCCCAACATCCCATAGAAAAGACCAATATTCAACAGATTCTTTGCATTTGAAAGGCTTTTAAATATAAGGGGACTGTTGAGTACTGATTATTTCTAAGAGAAATTAGAACATTTAGAGATGGCTTTTCCAAGCCCTACCAGACATCTTGTGTTCACCCCAGCCTGGTAATTCAGTTTAGCACTAAATATACCATGAGGAAGAAATATTCATGTGAGACCTAAGTCCTCAGATTCTTTATTTGTGCTTGTTTATTGGAGCCCTGGTGGTGCAGTGGTTAAAGTACAGTATTGCAGGCAAACTCTGCCCACAGCTTGGAGTTGAATCCTGACATGGCTCAAGGTTGATTCAGTCTTCCATCCTTCTGACGTCAGTAAAAAAAGGACCCAGATTATTGGGGGCAATATGCAAATAAAGCTTACATTGTAAACTGCCCAGAGAGTGCTGTAAAGTGTTATGGGGCAGTATATAAATCTAAATGCTATTGCTATTAATTTTATAGAGCTTCCCTTTTCTAGGGAAGTTCAAGACAGTTTGCATAGAGGGTTCCCCATGATTTTATTCAGTATCAACCTTTTGAGGTATGTAAGGCTGTGAAAGAAGAACAACCCCCCAAAAATCTCTCAGTAAGCTCTGTGGTCACGTGAAGACCTGAATTTCAGTTGTTTTGATCTACAGGTCAGCATCTTAACTGCTATATTTCCTCTAACAATACTGCAGTGGCCAATAGTGCAAATAAGATGGGAGAAAACAGCTACAATTAGAGATATTATCTGAATCAACAAGGGAAAAAAAGGGGGGGGGAGGAACCATCTGCCCAGGAAGAACATACTTGCACTTTTTCCATCTGGTTCTCTTTGACCTTTTCCTCAAGAAATACTCAGAAATACTGCTAATCATTCTGTTTTGCCTCCTTGTCTGGCTAATTTCAGCTATCTTTGCCCATTTCTGGAACTGGGTTACAAAGAATAGGCTACTGCTAAAGGAGAAACACCAAAGGGATTGTTCTGCAGAAGATCCATTTTTCTCCCTTCTTCCTTTCCTTCTTTCTTCCCTCCATCCCTCCTTAACATCATAGCATAATTACATAGTATTGTTATACATCATAATGTCCTAATACGTAAAGTATGGTAATAGACAGTTCTGCAAGTAGGGTATTGTTCAGTAGCTCTTTTTAAACTAATACATGAGCATAGATTACCATATAAGGTGGTCGCCTAGGGATATCCATGTGTGAGGTAGAGTGGCAAAATCTACAAGATGGTGGTCATGGCCTTGTGACAGAGATTATGCCCCTCTGCATTCATACACAATATGAGCAAGGCTCTAATTACAATGCAATGCCTATTGTTAGGGCAGGGGTTCCCAACCGGGGGTGCTCGCACTCCCTGGTGGTGCAAGATAATATTCCAGAGGGTGCAAAAACTTGGGTTTTCAAAATTATAGTGTATATGCATAATTTGTTGCCATTATTTCAAACTTTTGTAAGGGGTACATGAATATATCAGAAATGTTCTAGGGGTGCGGGATATAGAAAAGGTTGGGAACCACTGTGTTAGGGTCTGTGATGAGAGAGAAAAGGATGGCCTTGATCCCTTAGACATCCTATATATAAGGAAGTGTTGGAAGGCTAGGAAGAAAATGGGTCCTTTTTAATAAACAGAATGTTACAGCATTCAGAGAACAGAAGATTACAGTAGCAGAACACTAAATTGAAGAGAATATAGTTTTTCATTTGCTTCTCCTTCAGCTTAATCTGTCAGTCTCAATTGCACTGGTTGCTTCCTTATGAACATTGGAAAACCTTTTAATCTCTGTATCCTTTTAACTGTTAAGACAAAGTATATCATTGAAATTAGGACTTATTCCTTTCCTATTTTTGTCCACATCTTCCCCTGTTGTTTCCCCTGACTTCTTGTGATATGGATTCATCAAACCTATTCTTTGTAAAGCACCACAGAGATAAATAGTTCTAAATGCAGAACTTTTTTTTGTCATAGAACGCCCAGAACGGAGTTCTGGCACCTTTTTTGGATGGAACCTTGTAGGGTAGGCAAGGTGGGTTGTATGACATGTGTGAGTTCTGGCATCTTTTTTTTTCTTCAAAAAAAAAAAGCACTGGCTAAATGAATACTTACATTCAAATAAAATAAAAAAATATTTTTTTGTTTCTTACCCATGGAGGTAGTGGCCAAGGTCTGGCGACCCACAAACTGTGCTGGTCCCATGCTGCCCAAGAAATCACTGAACTGCCCAGCAGATGCCAGATGAACTCCATTGAAATTCAAGCTGCAAAATCAGTAGGTTAGCACTGACTATTATTTCAAGTCTTTACAATGGCCAACAATGAAATAGACGACAATTACTTGAAGATATGCATAGAATGAGTAACTATTTCTATAGATACCATTCTCACTGATTTTCATACAGATTGTTACATGTCATTCTCAGTGAATTTCTCTTTCTAATTTAGGAAATATATATGTGTGAGCAGGTACAGATAATTACAGGCAAAGAGTTCCCTTCTTGGTAAAATAATTTGAGGAAAATATAATTTCCTACGCAAATCTTAGATGTTTGCCCCTTCTCAACTGTACTCCTCTGCCCCCCCCCCATACTGCAGAAAAATACAAATTATCCATCCTGCAGAGCCAAGTCATTTGCAATTAATATTTTAATGAATCTCTAATATTGCACAGACCAGCTATTTGTTATTTATACTGGATGAAAGTGCTGGAGATGGGGGGGGGGGGCAAAATCTATCTACTCTTACAGAATATTAAAGATCCTGTTCAGGAATTATAATAACATGGTGTGACATATTGAATCTGCTACAAAATAAGTTGATATTTTTTCCAAATTTTATTTTGGCACCTCTTTGTCTTTGTATTTTTTCTTACTTCAATACTAACATGCTTCCTATTTCTATTATTTGGATTCTTCTTTTTCTTATATTGGTACTTTTTGTACACTATCCAAAAGTTTACAATATAATAATTGTAATTTAAGAATATAAAACAAATCTTCCTGGATTAAACCACAAAGCTACTTAGTTCAATAGTGTTATCACAGGAACCAGTTAAATGTATCTGCAATGTCCAGAGATATCAGTTTGAAAGAGGATTCTTACTCAAGTTTCCAGTCAGCTGTAGAGGGAGAAAAACCCTAATTTATATATAATTTTATAATCAAATATCATCCCTCATCTTATTCAAGCATAGGTTTTTTCTCTAATGTAAAATGTCTCCCAAATCATGCTCATTGTTTTTGAACATGTGCTCTTTGCTCATTGCAGATTTGTTCCAGTGTCTTTATTGTTTTGATTGTCCTGTTCTCATCTTTTCCAGCTGCATAGTGCAATACAATTGTTTGAGAGGCAGCAACCAAAGGGACGTGGTGGCTCAGTGGGTTAGGACGCTGAGCTTGTCGATCAGAAGGTCGGCAGTTTGGCGGGTCGAATCCCGAGTGCCGCGTAACAGAGTGAGCGCCTGTTACTCGTCCCAGCTTCTGCCAACCTAGCAGTTCGAAAGCACGTAAAAAATGCAAGTAGAAAAATAGGGACCGCTCCGGTGGGAAGGTAACAGCGTTCCGTGCGCCTTTGGCGTCTAGTCATGCCGGCCACATGACCACGGAGACGTCCTCGGACAAGCGCTGGCTCTTCGGCTTTGAAACGGAGATGAGCACCGGCCCCTAGAGTCGGAAACGACTAGCACGCATGTGCGGGGGAACCTTTACCTTTACCTTTAACCAGTTTAAAATAGTATTTTAAACATTTAAACATTTTATAAATGTATTCCACTGATCTATTTTCAATTCCTATCTTAAACACTTCCAACATGGAAGTTGTTTTTTTGCACAGCAATCACACCCAATCATATTATCAAGCTCTAAGCCACAGTGTCAAGATCTATTTCTTCGACGGCTGACTCAGTTGTCTCCCAATTGCCCCAATACAGTTTGAAGTAACAACAAAAATAAAAGCAAAGGAATAAAGCAATAAAATAAAATAAATAAATCCAATATAAAACCTTAAAAAACTAATTTATTAAAAAAATATGCGAGGAAAAAATACATCACTTTTTAATCCCCTGGTTTAAATATATTAACTGTGCACAACAAAGGTTTAACAGCTGTTTATTACCCAATTCCAGGTTCCTAGTTAATTTTGTTATATTATATTCTGTTCACCGTATTGTAAACATTACTTTGACCTTTTTACTCATAACTAAGGTTGAGAGGGATGTCTGTTCCGTCAGTTTGATGAAATCTTAATTTCTTTAGTCTTCAGGTTTTATTTTAATCTTCCTGAACAAATCTGGATCACTTCTTGTCATTAACTATGCATCATATATGAAATAATTAACAATTTCTAGTACCAAGCCAGAGCGTGAAGGGATTATTACCTTTTAAACCCTTCCACATATATGTTCTTCAGCTAAATATTGATCACTAGAGGACTTCCGCTTCTGTGCTATACAGTAAATGTAGGGTTTTTAAAGGGATTTTAATCATATGCTTTTTTGAAAGTCCAAATTAATAATAATTGCAAAATCCTTAAGTCTACATGCTTTTGACAGTCTTGAAGAAATAGAACTTTATTAAATATTAAATTTGCAAACTTTCTTTGCAGAAGTCACATTGATCCTTAAGATCTGTCCTTGACTTTTCCTTGATAATTTGGTGTTTGTTAACTTTTGCAGCAATTATCTAGAAGAGACTGTAAACCAGTGACCTCCTTTGGGGGGCATTTTTTTTTAAATAAACTGGAATTGTATAATGTTTCTAATGTTATAGAAATTGGACTTGGGAAAACATTAATATGTCCACATTTGAGGTTTTTTTAGAATTCTCAGATATTGTAATGTTTGCTTTCAATATCTTTATATGATTTTTATTGGGAATTTTATAGCAATAAGCTCCTTTGTCAGATGTCCAAGCAACACATCTAGCAGAAGAAAATGCCATAAAATTATACATTCCAATCAATTGATGGGGATCTTTTAAGAAATGGGAGGGGAGATTTCAAGCTTTACTTCCAAATCCCTTGTAAATTAAAAAAAACCAATGGTGGGATGCTGAAAGATTTCATCCCAGCATATTATGCTAGCATTCTGTTTAAGGATTTCCAGAATTTTATGTAAAGAAACCTTCACGAATAACATCATCTTTATTTGCAATTTAAAGTGATACATCCTGTTCCACTATTTGTTTTTGCCTTCTGCTTCAGTTCCTGCTCTTCCTCATTAGGAAGCTAAAGCATCTTTATGGCATCATCAAACCATCGCTGAGATAGTACAAAACCTGTCCTTATTACTGTTATGTCAGTACAATGATGTCTGGATGACATAAAGAGAGTGGAAATCACTAATGAGAAAGTGACCAAAGTGTAGTCTTCAGTCATCAGTGTAAAAATAAATAGGCTCAGTCTGCACAAAAGAATGCTAATAACAATGCATTTCCTGCAAAATATGTTTGTTCCAACACCACATTAGGAAGCATTCCATTCCACTAAATTATATGAATATAGAGAGCCAAATGTGTGGTTCATAAGAACAAATTTATGTAGTTAGTTAACAGTCAGTAGCTGGTATAATTCACCAGCTGTTAGATGGTAGTTCATTTATAATCAGAGGTGTTAGAATCCTCCATTCTTGATTTGGATACATTAATGTCCCTTTGTCTTTATCCTACAGGTGTGTAGACCTTCTGGGTTTATTCATTAGCAAAACTGTGCAAAACTTTTTTCATTATTAATTATAATAATTTAACCATTTCATAATGACATAGAAAATACTGCTGCTGTGATGCGACCTTCCCCAAACTGCCTTGGAATTCTGGGAGTTGTAATACCAGTATATCTTAAGGATGTCATGTTCGAGCAGACCGTGTAATGGAGCAGAATGGTATCATGCATATTCCAAATGGAGCTTAAAATTGACTTCCAGTACAGACGTAAGGTTTCAGTTCTTGTCCATATTAAGCTTCACTATAATATGGACAGGGACATTAACAAAACCATAAGGTCTTTCTACTTCTCTGCAGACAATACATATGCATTTTTAATGTATTTGTTTGTGTATTGCTAGATCACAAATTCAGTTGATAGTTGCTTTGAAGGAGCAGGCAGGACAGCAGGTTTAAACAGAACTTAACTTTATTCTGAACCAGGCAAAGAACAAGTCAACAGCGCTCCTATTTATACTCACAGCTGTCAGCTGTTTAACCAATCGGGGCTGAGCCGGTTTCCCGCTATGTTTGTTCTAGCCAATCGGTGTCGGGCCGGTTTGACAGCTCGGAGCTGTCAAACTGGTGGCGCGTGCGCGGTAGCCGGCGACTTTGACAGCCGAGAGCTGTCAACCGGCTTGCGCCTGCGTGGTTGATCTCCGGCAGCTTTTGACAGCTGTCAAAAGCTGCTGCGGCTTTTACCTCAGCCCCGTTGAATTATTTAATGTATGATTAAACATGTAAATACATAACACCCCTTACCCCTCCCTCTGATTGGGTCGAACGTTACCCCGGCTGTTTCTTTGCGGTTTTCCCCATTCAAAGTCTTTCAGGTAGGCGGGGGGTTTCCTTGCTCTTCCAGAACGTCGGGGGGGTGTTTTATCTGCCCGTTCCTCGACCCTTGGTGTTGTGTCCCTGTTAGAGTCCGGCTCGGGGGGCAGGGGGTTTGGCTCCTCGGTTTCCGGGTCCCTCTCGTTGGATGCGTGTTGCTGGAAAAAGTCATTATGCTCGGGGTTTTGTTGTGATGACATTTGTTCGGGGTGGCTTTGGTGTGACGGTATTTGCTCGGGGGGGGGGGTTTGCTGGCATTTCGTTGCTCCCCCTTCCCCCCATGTTTTGTGGGCTGCGTTGCCGTAACTGATTGATGTGTCTACGGAGGTGGTTGTTGTTTCCGGTATCGACGATGTATGACAAGGGTCCAGTCTGTTCTATGATAACCCCTTGTATCCACTTATTGCCACCTCCGTAGTTTCTTGCCCAGACGGCCTGCCCGGTATTGAGAGTTCTGTGCCGGATGGGTAGTTCTGGGTCTGCGGGGGTTCTATCTGGGTGTAAGCGATCTAATCTGGTCGTAAGTCGTTTGCCCCAGCGGAGTTCGGCTGGGGATTTTCCGGTGGTCGTGCATGGGGTGGTGTGCTGCGCTAACAGAAATTGTGCAAGTCTGCGGTGCCAATTGCCGGTGATGATTTTCCGCAGTGCCTCTTTGGTTGACTTTACCATCACCTCAGCCAAGCCGTTCGTCGAGGGATGAAACGCAGCCGTGGTGGTGTGTCTAATAGAGTTCGCCGTTGTGAAACTCTGGAATTCATGGGAAGTAAATTGGGGGCCATTATCGGAGACTAATACATCTGGAAGCCCATGTGTGGCAAACAAACCCCTTAACACCTGTATTGTGGCTGCAGAGGTCGTGCTTGTGACTGGGGCCACCTCCAACCATTTGGAATAACTGTCTACCACGATTAGGAACATTTGTCCCTGGAAGGGACCTGCAAAGTCTAAATGGACGCGGGACCAGGGTGTTTTTGTTGTTTCCCACCTGTGTACAGGAGCTTGGGGCTGGGCGGCTCTGACAAGTTGGCAGGGGTAACACCCAGCCACATGTGTTTCTATTTGCTTGTCGAGGCCAGGCCACCAGACGTAGCTTCTGGCTAAAGCTTTCATTTTGACAGTTCCTGGGTGACCCTCGTGCAGGCTTGCTAGGACTTTGGTCCTATGTTTTTCAGGAATTATTACTCTGCTGCCCCATAATATGCATCCCTGGTAGGAGGATAATTCTTTTTGTTTTAGAAAGTAGGGTTGGAATTCTGGCCCTGGGGGTGTGGTTTGCCATCCTGAAGTCACGTAACCTAAGACTCTGCCCAGGATTTTGTCTGTAGCTGTGGCGGAAGAAATGTCCCTGACTGATAAGGGGCATTCTGGTAATTCAGAGATAGCTAGTATTTTTCCAGCTGGTGCGGGGTCCGGGTCTATCTCTGGTAGGGGAAGCCTGCTAAGCCCGTCTGCATGACCCATGCTTTTCCCTGGCTTCTGTTCTAGTGTAAAAGAATAGGCTGACAAGAAGGTAGACCATCTGAGGATGCGGGGAGACAAAATTTGGGGCATTTGTTTATTGACTGTAAAAATTCCTAACAGGGGCTTGTGATCTTGGCGCCCATAGAGGTAGTCGTGAAACTTCTTCACACTGGCCACTATGGCTAAAGCCTCTTTATCGATTTGAGCATAATTGCGCTCAGGTTTTGACAGCGTGGAATAGAACGCTATAGGAGTTTGGGTTCCTTCCTTTGTCAGGTGGCTTAGGACTGCTCCGATGCCGTAGGGGGAGGCATCGCATGCCAAACAAAGGGGTAACTGTTCGTTGAACAGTGCTACGGTGGCGTTGCTGGACAGCAAGTTTTTTAGGAGTCTAAAGCTTGAATCGTGCTGCGGGGACCAAGACCACGGGGTGCCCTTGTCTAAAAGCCTATGGAGGGGTTCTGCTATGGTAGCCTTATGTGGCAGGAAGGTGTGGTAAAAATTAACTAACCCCAGGAAGGCTTGCAGTTCTTGTTTGTTTTTGGGGATTGGGGCTGTTTTGATGGCTTTTATTTTAGACTCAGTGGGGTGTATCCCTTTTGCATCGATTTTGAAGCCTAAGAATTCCGCTGAAGGCACCCCTATGGAGCATTTGTCCCGCCTTAATTTAAGCCCTGCTGCTCTGAACCTATGGAGCACTTTTGTCAGTTTGGTCGCTAGGTCCCTTTCGGATTCCCCTGCAATTAGGACGTCGTCAAAATATGGGCAGACCCCAGGGATTCCTTTGAGTGTTTTCTCCATAATTTCCTGAAAAATCCCTGGGGATGCAGATATGCCGAATTGTAGGCGGTTAATTTTGAAGGCTCCCTTGTGCGTGACAATTGTCTGTGCTAGGGCGGTGTCAGGGGTGACAGGCAGTTGTAAGTACGCCTGCGCCAAGTCTAATTTAGCGAAAATGGCGCCTGACTTAATGGCCGCGAGGATGTCTTTGACAGCCGGAACCGGGTAAGCGTGGGCATTTAATGCGCGGTTCAGGGTGGCTTAATAATCCGCGCAGAGTCTAATTTGTCCATTGGGCTTGATCGGGGTCACTATAGGTGTTTCCCATTCGGCCCCTTCGACTGGTTCTAAAACTCCCAGTTTAACTAGCCTGTCAAGTTCGTTTTCTATTTTGTCTCTTAAAGCAAATGGGACCCTCCTAGCCTTAATTCTTATGGGCATTACGTTAGGGTTCAGTTTTAGTGACACCGGGGGTCCTGTATACTTTCCTAACGAGCCATCAAAAACGTCTGCAAACTGATGGCAGACGGTGTCTAAGTTTGACAGCTGAATGGCGTTGACGCCTGTCAGTGCTATTCCTAATGCCTCGAACCAGTCCAGCCCCAGCAGGCTGGTCCTGTTTTCTTGTGTGACTAATATAGTGAGGGGTCCCTTAAATTGTCTAAATTCCGTTGGGACTGAGGCTTTTCCCTTGAGCTTAATGGGTTTTTTTTGAAAATCCGCCAGGCGGAGTTTAGTGGGTTGCAAAACAGGTTGCTGCCAACTACAGCTGCAAATGTTTTTGTAAGTTTGCCATGAGATAAGAGAGACGAAGGACCCCGAGTCTACCTCCATCTCGCAAGGAACTCCGTGGATTAGGACGTCCACCTTAACTTTGGGCTTAAGGATGGTGTGGATCGTATTTTTCCCTGTACTTCCCTTAACATTTAGTACTAGGGGTTTAAAAATTTGTTTTTCCCTGGGTGTGGGTCGGTTCGTACCTGCAGACGTCACCTCCAATTCGTGTAGGTTTTCTCGGCTTAGGCTATGGCACACGGCTTTGAGGTGACCTGTTTTCCCACATCCGTGGCATTTGGCACTGCGGAACCGGCACGATGCCCTCGGGTGGTTTCCACCGCAGCTGGCACATTTGGCCTTGCTAGGCTGGTAGCTGGGGCTCTTGTTGTTGAAAGAACCCCCTCGGCTGTTGCGCTGGGACTTGAGCCTCTCGAATCGGCGTTGAACGGCATCGATGTCCAAGGAGACGTCATCGTCTTCTGGGGCGCTGTAGGCACCGTCCTCCTGGTGCACAGACCCACTGGGTCCGCTATCAGGGGATCGGGGGTTGTCGCCGTGACTATCTTCGTAGGCGATGACTTTCATGGCTACTTCTGCCAGCGTTAGAGTGGGTTTGGCAATTAGTTTTCTTCGTAGGCGCTCGTCCTTCAGCCCGATAACGATCTGGTCACGGATCCGGTCCTCCAGGTCAGGGAACCGGCATCGTCGTGCAGCGTGCCTGACTCGAGTTATGAAGTCGTTGGCAGGTTCGTCGTGGAGTTGTACGCGCCGGGCGAAGTTCACTCTCCAAAACAGCTCTGACTTTGTTGGCATAAAATGTTTGCTCAGTCCCTCGGTGAGTTCTGCATATGATATGGTCGCAATGGGTTCCGGACTGAATAGACCCACAGCGGCATCATATACGGCAGGCCCGCTGAGCCAGAGAACTGCTGCTGCTTTGGCCCAGTCGTCGGTTATCTTCTTTACCACCAGGTACCCTTCCACCTGGCCTAAATGTGATTCCCAGCACTCCGGGTGGCGGGTGTTGAATTCGCGGATATGGCCGTGGTTCGTCATGCTGTCCGGTTGTGGGTACTGCTTGCGTTATAGTGGAAGCTGTGCTTCCAGTCAGTGACTTCAGCTAGTGACTTAGCTTGAGACTAAGGGAAAAAATCTCTTCTCCCCTTAGACGGTGACTTCAGCTATGCGAAGCAGAGCATCCCATCTTCGTCGCCAGTGCTTTGAAGGAGCAGGCAGGACAGCAGGTTTAAACAGAACTTAACTTTATTCTGAACCAGGCAAAGAACAAGTCAACAGCGCTCCTATTTATACTTACAGCTGTCAGCTGTTTAACCAATTGGGGCTGAGCCGGTTTCCCGCTATGTTTGTTCTAGCCAATCGGTGTCGGGCCGGTTTGACAGCTCGGAGCTGTCAAACTGGTGGCGCGTGCACGGTAGCCGGCGACTTTGACAGCCGAGAGCTGTCAACCGGCTTGCGCCTGCGTGGTTGATCTCCGGCAGCTTTTGACAGCTGTCAAAAGCTGCCGCGGCTTTTACCTCAGCCCCGTTGAATTATTTAATGTATGGTTAAACATGTAAATACATAACAATAGTGAAATAGGTAGCTTAGCTGACAGACTCACCCAATTCTTGCTGGAGATATATCTTCCAGAAGTTGGTGACATGCAGAGGCAAAGCTGGAAGAATACACATTTCCTTGTATTGTGCTACTTGTGAAAAATCAAGCCAGTATCTTTCAACAATGAATTGGAACAGGAGCACAATGTCAGGATTGGCAATTGTGAGACAATGTTAGGCTGACATAGTTTTCTGCCATCTCGATGATGGATGGGCAGCATCTTAAATCAGCAGCAGGGAAAAGCCTAAAAACTACCACACTTTGTACCTAAGGTGCAAATGCTTATTGGCCCAAATATATATATCTAATGTGTATTTACATGTTTAGCTTGAGGAAATTGGAAATAAAGGGAAGTTAAAGAGACAAAGTGGAGGAGTAACATTAAGCAGCCTACAGGAATGTCCTTGAAAGAAACTCCAGAAGGTCCAGATTACTACTAGAGACAGGTTGAGACGGCAGGGATTTGCCCATGCAGTCACTAGAGGTCAACATTGACTTGACACACTTAACTAAATCATAAACAGGTTCCTGTGCAACTTGACCAAAAAACAAAAACCCAAAGGATTAAGACAAATTCTTTATTGTACATTCCAGAAAAGATAAACCAAGGAAGAAGGGAATTGGGTGGGAGGGGGAAGGGCTCTACACATTCTCTATAACATCAAAAATTAAGTTCACAGTTCTATTAATTCTACCAGACCTGAAGAAACCTCTGCATTCTTTATTGAACAAAGTCTTTGTCCTCTGTGCTTGGCTCTCTAATCTTTACATATACAAGCAAGGAACAAAAACAAAGCTAAATTCAATAAGCCACCTCTTTTAAATCCCCTCAATCTCTTTCCTTCTATCACTTTTGCTTTCTAGTCAGTATAATTAATGATGTACTCATTACAGGAGCATGCTAATGATTTTTAGAAAATTAGATCAGATGGCTTTAGGAAAAGTCCTCCTCAAAACTTTATACTGATGGAAAAACCTGCCCCGAGGAGCAGCTGATGAACCAACGTGTGCTGTAACATCAGGTTTGAACAAGGTCAGCAGAGGATAGAATGGGTTGCTGGTCCATTGGGGTGGAAAGAAAGCTATTAGCAAGAAAAGGAAGGTGTGAAGGAGAATTAAGCCCATATTACCCTCAGTCAAGCTCTGGGACTTTTCTTATTTCATTATTTGATAAAGTGACTAAATTAGTAGACCAGCGAAATGCTGTGGACATAGTATACTTAGACTTCAGTAAGGCATTTGACAAAGTAGACCACAATCTACTGCTTGGTAAAGTACAAACAGGTGGAATAGACAAAATCACCTCACCACCAGATGGTTTGTAGTTGGCTAACAAACCATTCTCCACGAGTAGTCCTCAATGGTACTACATCCACATGGAGAGAAGTAAGCAGTGGGGTACCACAAGGCTCCGTCTTAGGCCCAGTACTCTTCAATATCTTCATTAATGACTTAGATGAGGGAATAGAAGGGGAACTCATCCTATTTGCAGATGACACTAAACTGGCAGGAATAACCAAGACCCCAGAAGACAAGCTCAGGATCCAAAAGGATATTGACAATCTTGAACAATGGGCCATATCCAACAAAATGAATTTTAATGTGGAGAAAAGCAAAGTTTTACGTTTAGGCAGGAAAAATCAAAGGTTTAAGTACAGATTTGGTGAGACCTGGCTCAAAAACAGCAACTGTGAGAGGGACCTTGGAGTCATAGTGGACGATCACTTGACTATGAGCCAGCAGTGTGCAGCAGCAGCCAAAAAATCTAATATAATCTTGGGTTGTATAAACAGAGGCATAGAATCAATATCACACGAAGTATTAGTACCGCTTAATAAAACCCTAGCGAGACCACAACTGGAATACTGCAACCAGTTTTGGTCACCATAGTACAAAAAAGATGCTGAGACTTTGAAAAAGTGCAGAGAAGAGCAACTAAGATGATCAGGGGCCTGGAGACTAAAACATAGGAAGAACACCTGCAGGACTTGGGTTTGGCTAGTCTAAAGAAAAAAAGAAATAGGGGTGACACGATAGCAATATTCCAATATTTGAGGGGCTGCTACAAAGAAGAGGGGGTCAAATTATTCTCCAAAGCACCAGAGGGCAGGACAAGAAACAATGGTTGGAAACTGATCAAAGAGAGAAGCAACCAGGAATTAAGGAGAAACTTCCTAACAGTGAGGACAATTAACCAGTGGAACAGCTTGCCTTCAGACATCACTGGAGGTTTTTAAGAAGAGACTGGACAGCCACTTGTCTAAGATGGTATAACTTCTCCTGCTTGAACAGAGGGCTGGACTAGAATTCCTCCAAGGTTCTATTCTATTCTATTCTATTCTATTCTATTCTATTCTATTCTATTCTATTCTATTCTATTCTATTCTATTCTATTCTATTCTATTCTATTCTATTCTATTTGTGAAGTGCAGGGAATCAAGAATGATATGAGAAGTTACTTCCAAGTAGTACAATAGACAGGAATCTTGCCAGACTAAAGTACAAATTTGCATAATAATTACATACAACCGATAAAAGGTTAGGGAGGGTTAACTTTGGCTCTCTTCCTACACATCAGTTTCATTTGAATTAAATAGCTTCAAGCTGTCTCTTACTTCTAAAATTACCAGCTGAAACTTTGGATCAGACCACCTTCAAAAGTGGTATTTTGAGGCTGACTGTGGGTAATTCTACTATATCATGCTAGCCAGGAGACATTAAAGAAAAAGAACAAGGGGCAGTTGTACAGATTACTTGCAATAATCTCTGATCCTTTTTGATCACATGACATTGGTTGTGATGGATTGCTTAGCTGACTTATTTCTGGATTAGCCATTTCTTATTTGAAATTGCAGTACAGCTCATATGTTTTAAAAGCTAGGCTCTTTGAAGATGGTGAGCAGACCATTTTCTCATTTGGAAGAATTCTTGCCTCCTCCTACCTCCCAGTTCTAGAGTTTCAAAATGATCTGATTTTTTTTTTGGCAGACAAATGCACCCCATTTGAAGTATTGACATAGGAGCATGACACAAGAAGTATGTTTTATTTCCCTTTGGCATGGATTGGGAGGTTAGGGGATTTTTGTTTCCCAGGGCTATCATCAATGATTATTTTTTCCTTATGTTGGAAGAGAAGGGAATTCTCTATTGATTGAAATTGCTTTTGAAAGATTCCAGTCAAGACAACTGGTGTTACGAAAGTGCCCACTAGTTCTGCTCTTAGTTTCAGGGATAAACATGAAGGTTAATATTAAGTGATTCACAGGGGTGCCAACAGATCACTTATTAGTCTTCAATGATATTTAACGTGTATATCAAAAGATCTCTGGCAGGTGTTATCAATATGTTGATGATGCTATATTTCTCCATATAACATGAATCAGGAGAGTCAAAATGTTCCAAACTAGAATCTGAAGACAGCAATGAGATGGCTGAGAGCCAATAAACTAAGAATAAATCATGACAAGATCATGCAGTTCTTCAGTGTGCAAATTGGGAATTGCTTGTTGTCAGAAAGAACATCTAAATAATATGGGGATGGGGCTCCTACAGATTTCACTGTCACAGAAGGCCAATCTTGAGTGGCAGCTATGCTCCAAAATAACCTTGTCCCTGAAATTCATGAGGTGCCTATTGTTACATCATCTTTTAAACCTCTGCTGAAAACCCCTCTGATCAGCTACTGTATGTCTATATGAAGGTTAGATTTTTTTTCCAGTGTTTCCCCCATTTCTACTGTTTATGGTTTATATATATATTAGGGTATTGCTCTTATTCTTTGTTTTGTAAAACATTTTGAGAGGCTTTTTTTACAGAAAGTGGCACAAACATATTAAATGTCAACAAAGCATGTGGAACAAATGTAACCATGTACAAATAGAAGCAACAGCAGCATCACCAATAGACAGAACAGTGTTACAGATGTTGCAGTTGTTCATAACAATACTAGGTCACTCAATTCATTAATGCTTACCCAATGACTAATCCATTTATACAGAGAATCGGCACACACCCCATGAGTCGTTCTAATTCTATTGTATGTCACCCATATGTGTCGGGGTAGATTAAATCCTGGAGGTATACTATTAGGAATTAAGATTGCTGGAAGAAATATCAACAACCTAAGATATGCAGATGATACCACTCTAATGGCAGAAAGTGAAGAGGAACTGAAGAGTCTCTTGTTGCGAGTGAAGAAGGAGAGTGCAAAAGTTGGGTTGAAACTAAACATTAAGAAAACCAAGATCATGGCATCCGGCCCTCTCAATTCCTGGCAAATAGATGGGGAAGAAATGGAGGTAGTGACAGATTTTATTTTCCTGGGCTCCAAGATCACTGCAGATGGGGACTGTAGTCAAGAAATTAAAAGACGCTTGCTCCTCGGGAGGAAAGCCATGGCAAATCTAGACAGCACACTAAAAAGCAGAGACATCACCCTGTCAACAAAAGTGCGTATAGTCAAGGCTATGGTCTTCCCAGTTGCAATGTATGGCAGTGAAAGTTGGACCATAAGAAAGGCTGAGCGCAAAAGAATTGAGGCCTTTGAACTCTGGTGCTGGAGAAGACTCCTGCGAGTCCCTTGGACTGCAAGGCGATCAAACCGGTCAGTCCTAGAGGAGATCAACCCTGACTGCTCTTTAGAAGGCCAGATCCTGAAGCTAAAACTCAGATACTTTGGCCACCTAATGAGGAGGAAGGACTCACTGGAGAAGAGCCTAATGCTGGGAAAGATTGAGGGCAATAGAAGAAGGGGACGACAGAGAATGAGGTGGCTGGATGGAGTCACTGAAGCAGTAGGCGTGAGCTTAAATGGACTCCAGAAGATGGTAGAGGACAGGAAGGCCTGGAGGAACATTGTCCATAGGGTCGCGATGGGTCGGACACGACTTCGCAACTAACAACAACATACTATTAGGATTAATATGCTCAGAAATATCTTGGGAGGTATAGCTACTCCATGCTTCCATCCACTTTTGTATAGTGCTCTGATGTTCGGCCAGCAGCTTAAGCGCTGTGAGGAGTGGTGGATTTCTTGACTTTAATCGACATCTTAAGAGATCAGAGGTATAGGCATGAATGGGTAGAGAGGAGTTTAGCAGGATCTTACTATACTCCCAAATGAGAGCTTCTTGTCATCATAAGTGCGGGGGAAGTATGTGGCTAAGAACTGGTAGCCAGTAATTATGCACCCAGTAATTAATCTCATCGTATGGTTGAGTTGAACATCAACAAGTCTTGTATCAACGTCTCCCTGACAGACTATCCAACATATAGTGAGGGAATGCACTAATAGAAGATACCCAGGAGATTTTAAGGACTTCCTCTGCGTAACAACGGCAGCTACTGACTGGATCTCCAAACTTGACATTAAACTCTGAAATGTTATTTCTGTTTTCCTCTTAGGTTTTATAATTGCTTCTTTTTTAAAAATTGTTTTAACTGTTCTAACTTGTAAATATGAAGTGCTTTTAATTCTGTGTGTGACCAGCCATACGCTAAATAAATAAATAATGACTAATCCCAGCTTGGTTAACCTGCTCTTCTGCTCCTACTTGAACCTGACATATTTCTAATATGTAAATATTCTCCTAGCTCAGTGTCTCACAGCATCACATTTATTCTGTGCCATAAACCAATCAGATATTCAAACAGATCACCTTGTTGTCTTTGCTAGATTTAATGATATTTTTTCCATACATTCCCTTATAAATTGTCTGTATTTCTGACCTGCTTTTAAACTCTTATTTTGGAAAGTCATAGTTTTCAAAGAGCCTAATGAAAGAAATTGCCTGCAGCAGGGAATGGCTTTGAAGAAATCCCAAGTGGAAGCAGTTTCCCTTCAATGTGCCAAATGTGACACATTAGCAGGTGGAAAGCATCTTTTGCACAGCTAAGTTTAGTCCAACATATCATTAATTTCTTTTCTTGACTGTGTGAGTTTGTGACCTCTTTTCAAATCTATTTTTAATGCGTCTTTAAGATCTTGCATGCCAAGCACCGCTATGCGGTGTCAGACCAAGAACTTAGTATTCAGCTTCTTAAATCCCCCAATGCCACAAACAGCTATTGATCCATATCTCAAAAAAAAAAAGTTCATGTAGCAAAAGCAGGTTGAAGATCCTTCTCAATGACATTCAAAAGCCCTGTCTTTTGGTTACTTACTTGGGCTTATATTATAGCATTTTTGTAACAAGCAAAGGCCTTAAACTTTGTAAGATTACCCAGTTTTCTGTGTGAAAAATTTAAAGTTCAATCATAGCAACTTTAGCTGAAAGGATTTGCATTAGAGATCCAGTAAGATTCCAGCCATGACCTTGGGAAAATATTACATGGAAAGAGAGAACATACCCATATTTCATGCCACCCGATAACTAAAGTAGGTGACAAAATCCTGCATCATTCTTGTGAGTAGTCCACTCAGTAAGCCCTTTTTAAATCCACCAAATTGAAAGAGAATAATAAGAAATTTCTAGACCAGTCGTCATTAATCTAAAAAAAAAACCATGTCACTGGAAAAGTGCAGGAAGAATTAGGGAACATATACAGGCTTGCTGCTGGATGTAAAATGAAGTGGAAGGAGAGATCTAAGTAAGAGAAGTTCAAATCATCATTCTGTGGTTTTGGTTGGCCAGGAAGATGAGTGTGCCCCAGTTATGAACTACAAAACCATGGATGACTTCTAGATGGCATCAAAACCACAAGGATTTAAAAAATTAGTAGCCCAGCTGTGGCAGATGGGCATTTAACTATCAGAAGCCCCAATAATTTGGCAAAATGGAAGTGAAAAAAGCAAGTTTTCAACATGTAAGTGAATTCAAAATGCCATCTCCAGGGAGAGGGAATATAATGGAGAGCATACTAGCGGATGTCCAATATCAAAAATACTGTTTATCATTGCTGTGAATTTCATACTTCTGTTCACCGGACATCAACCTGAGAATTGAGAGGTGAATCAAAAATACTGTGTTACATGCAGTCAAAAGAAAGAGAATTGCAGTAGCTTCCTTTTATTCCTGGAGACTATTAAGGGCCATGGTTTATAAAACACCAAAGATCAGAAAAGAATGTAGGTGAAAATCAATGTCTTAATTGTTAAATGCTGCATCACCAGATTTTTTTTCCTAAAATTGGTCTTTTACAAAATCTGTGGACACTGAGTTGCCTGATTACCTAACGTAATAAATGGAGCAAATAATCTGTTAGAACTGGCCTTATATTTCCTGCTTTACTCCTTAAGAGGGATTAGCTCTTGTTGTTTCTGATGTCATATAATTTAGATAATTAAATGTATTTCTATTCTACCTTTTTCCCAGGCAATTTTCAAGAGAATTCTCCCTCTTATCCCAGCCCATTGTCCTTTAAAGTTGTTGGAAATTCCATTTAAAAAACTGAACTGGCTAGATTCTGAGGAGACTATGACCATTGTAGATCTATAGATAGGAAACATTTCTAGTTATATAAAGAAGGCTTCCCTGGAGTCAAGTTCCACTACATACATGTGATTATGTGTTTTCTTGGGAACAAAAGTGTTAGCTATGTAAGAAGGCTGGTTAGACATAAATAACCAAAGGAGAGCAAAAAAGTCTACAAGAATTTCTCCCCTCTCCCCCCCCCCCCCGCCCCCTATATTCTGCAATCCAAGGTTGGATCTACTATTACTTTGCATTTAGGTAGCCCATTGTGAGAAAGCTTGAGGGAACTTTAGACGTAAACAACCAAGAGAGAGCAGGAAATCTACTGGCAGTTTATTTCAAATGACAATTTAATTGACATGACAAACCTGGGAAGAATGGGTTCAAATCATGTTGAGATAATCTACCTTAATAGTTTCCCATATTCTCTATTTATAAAAAAACACCTTCCTGCAGTCTGGATAATTCATGTTGCTTTTACCTAGTCCAAATGGATGGGGGCTTCACCAAGATTAACTTTCTAGTGTAGCACACCTGTATGTGCTATGAACAGAAATGGTGTCACAAATAGATGTGTAACAAACAGCTGCAGGCTCTTCAGCCACTCAAGTTGCCTTTTTGAGTGGAGTAAATGAGAAACAGGCTCACACAATCTCTAGGGAAGCAGCAAGAGAACATTTTGTTTTAAGAGTTCAAATAAAACTTGAAAGGGAAGGCAGAACACAGTGACAAAGTGTCCTTGAATAACGTGTTTCTTTTTACTTCCTCATATCAAACAAGACTATGTCTTCTTGCAGTGGCAGACTATTGAGTTATTCTAAAGAAGGCTATCTTAGCTTCAGTAAGCAAAACAAGCCAATAGTAAATTAAAAAACAAGAAAGCTTTTAAATACCACTCAAAGTGGGCTGTATGAGCCTTTTGGGCTGTTGGCTGATTGGTATCCTGTAGACTGGTCAGCTCATTGTAGGCTGGGTAAATGTTATAGGATAGTGTGTTTGCAATGATCCATGAGCTCTCTTACACATCAGGACTCTTGTACTTCATCTAAACACTTATACTCCACTTTCTGGCCACATCAACCTCCCCCTCAAAAGAATTATAATAATTAAAACAATAAAACTTCCCTCTCAGACAACTACTTTCATACACAATCATGAAAGCATCATAAAAATTGTGCTGAATGAGTGCAAAGGTCTAGTTCAGCAGTCTATTCCTACGGTGGCTAAATAAATAGTTTCGGTACACTATCTAATCATGGTAGGAGGATGCAAGCATCCCACAGGGTCAATAAAACAAGCACAATTGCTGAAAAAACAAAACAACAACAAAAGCCTACTGAATTTCTATCAGAGTTAGTTCCAAATCTAAAAAACAGCGGTGATACTCTGATATAAATCTTGTCCTTCTTCACTGCAACCCGAGTTCTAAAAGCAGCAATACATGAAAGAAAGTTATAAAAGGATTCTGAAGACCGTCTTCATACCGTATAGACTGAATATGCAAAGGGTTGCAAAGATATGGGAATTACCGTAGCTACAGTATGTGCTTCCCAGCTAAAATGATGTCTGTAAGCCTATGAAGGAATTTTAGACATGTATTGATATATCACATACAGCCCAGCTAGAATAATAGAACTGTCATATTGGAAGAAATCACAGAGGTCATCTATAGTAGTCCAATCCCCTGTGATGTATAGGATAACCGTCCAAGAGAGCCTCTTCTCAAAACCTTCCAGAACTATACAGTAGAATCCAAAACCTCCATAGATACTTTGTTCTGCTGTTAGGAAAATTTTCCTTATATTTTAAAAAAATCTAGGTGGCTACAATTTGTTTCTGATTCTAGTTTCTGTAGGCATGGAAAATAGTTCTCAGGCAGCTTCCCTATAGCTTTCCTTTATGGATTCAAACATGATTACCATGTCTCATTAAATCTTCTCTTCAGATATCCTCAAAACCCTGTATCATCTTTGTTGCCGTCCTTTGATTGGTTTGTCAGCATTTTTCTGGAAATATGTCACTTAAAGTTGTACACAGTACTCCAAGTATGGTCCTCTATAAAGAAAGGATTCTAACTGGGTGGAGATTTGTTTTCATACCTCAGTAGGTGCCACAATATATACATAATGCCATCTTACAAAGTGAAATATGTCCTGTGGATCGTCTTACATGACTAAAATGTAATTCATGTGTTCGGCATGAAATCATGCAGTATAGAAAAAGATTCATGTGGGAGTGACTAGTCCTGCAAATAAGTTGTACTTAGACCTTTGAAACAAATATAAGTTGGATCAAGATAATGTACTGTACAAAGCAAACAACAGTGAGCATTTTAGCTCTGCATTTTACATTGGATGAAATTAATGAACACTTTATAAAGATATCCCCATGCAGAGTGCTGTGCAGTAAACTGATCTGGTTTATTCCTGACTTTGTCAAATATGGTTTGGAAATCAGAAGGTAGCCTCAAAAAACATCAGGTCCCCTAATAAATATTACTTTTAATTAGATTAACATCAGTTCACATTTAATCCTAAAACACATTTATAGCTGACAAGGTAGAGAAGAGTCATGGTTAAACAAGGAAGGCTAAACATTTTCAAAGATGGTTTCCTATCTGAATACTATTAATTATAAGGGAACAAATATATATCCTAATAGCTTCATGGCTTTGTGTATGAAGGGCACTTATTTCCATATGAACTATCTCAAGGTAAAAGCAATGCAGAAGACAGGTGACTGTTTGTTAGCTTCCTTAAGCAATTACTTTTCTATGAATTTAAATTCATTCTAAGTGAAAGAATATTACAGTTAGGGTTGAATACTGCATTCTACTATGTAAGATCTACCCTAGTATTTTAAGCAATGTTTCTAATAGGGAAGACTCAATCTCTAGTGAAAATGCCAGGACTGTATGTTTAACTTTCAACATGGAAAGCATGAGTTCTTACATTAAATCATAATGTCACAAGACCATGAAGGCAAATAGATAGTAGAAGATGCATTGTCATTATTACCGCATATATTCTGAATGCACTAATTTAAATAATAGGTCATGTAGAATGAAATTACATCACTATTTGCAAGCTCAGAGAGCATCAAGGACTCCATAATTACATTATATAAGTTACGCATATAATGCATTTGTTCTTTAGCAATGTTGCCTTAACTAAATTACAGTGGCAATTAGTGCGCTCTTGGAAGACCTGAAAGAACACATCAAGGAGAAAATCTATGTGGTTGCTAGGAATCAAAAATAATATAATGGCACATAATCAATCAATCAATCACATATTGCCTTAAATAAATAATTGCACAATACTATTTTCCATGGTACAGGTTTAGTCAGCCATAACTGAAATCTTCACAAGCACTTCTTTATTAATTCTTTAGTTCAATTGGTTTTGGCAATCAATTGAAAAAGAATTTAAAATGGAGATTCCATGGCAAATGGTTATTTAGTGCCTTCCTTCTTTGAACACAGAAAGGGCAATAACAAAGATAGAATATTCTCTAGTACAGCAAATGGTGTCCAAGTCTAGAAAATAAAAGAGAGGTTGGAATACTAGAATAAATTTAAGGATACATATCTCACACCTTCCTTAAACTGCCTATAAATTTTGCAACAATGAGATACTATCAGAAACCTGAGACTGAGTCTAAATTTGGGAACCTTAGCCTTTTAATTTGGAAGAGAGCTTTCATTAAGTAATTGTTTAAGGTAATAATTCTGCTTTTATCCTGTTTTATGGAGCCATCATTTTTTTCTGTTGTATTAACAGCTATTTCCCCCCCCCCCTCAGGGATCAAATTTAATTATTTTAACTGTTTTTAACTTCTGTATTGTATTGATGTTTTTAAATACTTTGTAAACCGCCCTGAGTCCTACGGGAAAAGGGCGGTATATAAATCCAATAAACTTAAACTTAAACTTATTAATCCCATGACACGAATTCCATGACATGTCTATCAACTGACATTTTACTAAGGAAAAGAAAATAACTCGCAGGGAAACAAACTATCAAGAATGAAAATGAATGTTTCCAGATAAGCATGAATTCACACAGTTATGCTTATGACCCATTGGTTTATTTAAAAATACCCCCAAAATGACATTTTCAGCATAATGTAAAAGAATCCTTTGTGGATCAATACAAGAAAAGGTCTAGAATATGAGGCAGCTTTTTTTTTATTCTTTCGTTCCTTCTCTTATACTCATGACTTTACTGCCAAGACCACAGGTGCATGCCATTAAGGGAGCAACTTTATGTTTTGTCCAGATGTAATACTATTTTTAGGATTGCACTGTTATTGCCTTCTCCCCTCTGATCACAGCTGGAAAGTAAAAGCAGCACACTGCAATAAAGCTGCTGAGATGATGGAAGGTGCTTGTTGTTTCTAAGCAAAAGTCTGAATACCCTGAATAGGAAGATCTGCTGTCATATGGCAAACAGATTTTAGCACCGTCAAAGGCATAAAAATGCATTCCTGTTCATCTCAGTTTTGTAATACAGACAAGGAGCAGAGCTGCATTATTAAAATTACACAGGAGAATTATTTGCTGGAGGCATTTTCACGGGGAATGTAAGTTGTATTATAGTTGTAGAGCAAAGCAACTTGATGGCAGTGATGAGTGTAATACAATCATGAGAAAAACAACCCTGTAAAGATTCTTACTTTTAAATTATCCTTCAAAAATGATCTGAGTCACTTGTCTACATATCAGTTAGAAGGAAATTATCTAGCGAGACAGACAAAATACTGAATGATAAGACAGTGAAAGGGTTGGCAAAAATTAAATAAGGACTTGCAGAAGAGGTTGAATGAATTTTTTTTTTGCAATGGTCTTTTCAGGAAGAAAGAGAAATAAGGCAAATATTGACATGAGATGAAGGACCAGGATCTAAAACCTAGATTTTACTGATAAACTGACAACAATCATCAGGTCCTCATAAGAGTCATCTATACATTCTTAAATAATGTGAATGTGAAATTTTGAACTTTTCAATAAAAAACAGGTAACATGCTCCTCTGTATACTGGAAAACTGGAAAGTGGCCAGTGTTAACACCCATTTTTTTAAAAAAAGAATGGAGAAGAGATCAAAAGAATTACAGGCTGACTAGCTTAAAAACTAGCTTGCTGTTTTTAAGCAAATTGAAGGGGAACAATTGCAGAATAGGGGACTTTGGTTCAAAGTGGTCCAAGAAATTGGAACATTGGGAAGAAGAGTAGTTCCAGCAGTTGGTGCTAGGAGATTGTTGCTAAGGGGAATGGAACATACAAAGAGCAGTTTTAAAAGGCAATTGGAGGAAGTACGAAGAAGAGGAAAATTGTGTCCTCTGCAAATCCAGAAATGAGTCAACCTCATTATCACCCTTCCAATAAGAAGAAAACAATGTGAGGGGCAGGTTAAAAAATGCTATGGATGTGCAGGAGTTTTCAATTTAGCTAAGAGTTAAAAGAAAAGTGTAGGAAATGGAAGATGGATGAAATCATTAAGCAGAAATACTAGCAACGGGCTCATACCTGAAAAAATAGTCAGAAAGACAAACATGCCGAAGGAACTTAGGTTAAAAGATCCCCCCCAAAAGGGGTAGGTGGGTTAAAAAGCAAATTTTAAAAATTTAAATGCTGCTCGGATAATATAGTAGGATATTTACAGGCGATGGGGAAGAGGTTAGAGTACCTCAGTATATACTTTACCTCAGTTTTGCCCTGCAAGAGGAACTATGTTCCAGGACCTCAAGGCAGAAACAACAGGAAAATATAAGCAAAGAACAGGAGATGCGCAAAGAGACAGTAGACTGCCATAAATGTGCCTTCAGGACCAAATCATTTGCATCCTTGAAGGACCTTGAAGGATGCCATCTCAGGGCCCTGTTCTATGAACTCTGAAACTCACAAACAAGGGGGATAGTTCCAGAGGACCAAGGAACAGACAATGTTGTTCTTATCTTCAAAAAGGAGAAAAAAGAGGGCCCTGACCGATGATCAGCTTGATATTGATACAATACATTATTAAGCACACGGTTTATGTAATGCAAGCATTACTTGGCAGGCACCAGTATGGAATTATCATTGTTCTTTGATCTTAAAAGATTCAACCAGATTGCCAGCAGATTTTTATGAGGCATAATGGCTCTGAGCAATAGTGATGTGGATCTTGTGGGAGGAAAGAGTTCAGCATATTGCTGATTTTTCCATAAAAAAGACACAACTGCTAAAATTGAGAATATCAGTAATGAATAAAGAAATATAATTGTTAGGGAAAGCGGACAAGATCCACCCAAATCCTTAAAAATAAGATTTTCATATATGAAATTTCACTGCTTTCTCTAGATGACTAGATTATTCTTAGAGCTTTGTTTATCCAAACATGTGACTTTTAGATATCACATTGTTTAAAGATAACATTATAAACCATCCCAAAGGACAGTCTGGCTGAAAAAAACTTGGGTATATTAAAAAAAAATTTTTTCAAGGCAGCTTTAGGGTGAGGAACAATGATTGGAACAAAGAAAAAGTTAAATACGGTAGTTATTTCAGTTGATGAAAACAAACAAAAACCATAAAGAACTTGAAAAGGGTCTTCAACACTGGAGCTAAAATGATTCATGCAGTTTATATAAACAAATATAAAGTGATGCACATGAAGTAAAGGAAACTCCACCTTTACATATATACTGGTGGAAAATCATCAAAAGCATTTAGAGTAAATCACAGAGAGGGTAGAACTACTTGTTTTTCAACATGTACTAGTTCATCTCTTTGCTCATTACTTACTTTCCTTCTGATCCATAGCTGTTCATACTGTCCTCAATGGATTCGTGACTGGCTTGCCGGATAGTTCGACTTGGCATTTCAACAGCCAGTCCAGTTTCTGTACTCCGCTGGATAGCACCTTTGAGTTTCCGGCCGTCTCCTTCTAAAGCAAAGACGAAATGAGAAAGGGAAAGAGAGAAGAGAGAAGAGAGAGAGAGAGAGAGAGAAAAGATTAGGCATTTAGACATTGGGTGAAGAATGTTCAGTAATGTAACACTAGTACATACTAACAGCATGCCTAAAACGCCAATAGTTAGATATACTGGTGGTCCTCGACTTATGATCACAATTGAGCCCAAAATTTCTGTTGCTAAGTGAGACATTCGTTAAGTGAGCTTTGCTCCATTTTAAGACTTTTCTTTCCACAGTTGTTAAGGGAATCACTACACTTATTAAGTTAGTGACATGGCTGTTAAGTGAATCTGACTTTCCCATTGACTTTGCTTGTCAGAAGGCCCCAAAAGGTGATCACAAGGCCCTGGGACACTGTAACTGTCATAAATATGAGTCAGTTGCCAAGCATCTGAATTTTGATCATGTGACCTTAGGCATGTTGCAACAGTCATAAGTGTGAAAAACAGTCATGTCACTTTTTCCAGTGCCATTGTAACTTTGAATGGTCCCTAAATGAACTGTTGAAAGTCAAGGACTACCTGTACTACCATAAAACTCTTCAGGTTTTAAAACATAACTTATAAAAACACATTCCAGAGAATCAGACAGTTGTTTCCTAAAAGCCAGTATTATTTAAGAAAGTGAGAGGAAAGAGTTGAGTGGAGAAGTAGTCTCCTCTCTGCAACTGATGTGTTTGATAATTGTGTCACCTCCATTGTTTATCTATTAGCAGAAGTGACAAAATTCTCCCTAATGAAAATCACACCTGTGACTTTCAAAACTGTATCACATGTACTGTTAAAATGTTAGATGTTAGAGTCCAATCTCCTTCAGTCCCATTCAGTATACTCAGAGATTATATGAGTTGTCGCCTACCTCCTGGATTTATCCACTTATTTTTATGAGTACCTGTTGCTTCTATTTCTTGGAAAATTTTAAAAAAAATATATTCTCTTTATGAGTAATGAAAACCATATGTAGCCAATAATATGGAGAGGTTATTATTTATGCAACAATTCCTTTACTCTCCTTTTCAGCCACTCTATTTCATTGATTTTATTTCTGTCTTGTAATGTGGTTCATATTTTCATATTTTTCCCCTGTTTCTTAACTTCATATTGTACTCAGATTAGGCTTTTGTGGGATAATTAACCATTTTACCAAAACATGACCAGTTCAAGAAAAAAATGTCTTACATAGTGCCAACGAGTGATGGTTGGTAAAACAATGAATGTTTGACCCACTAATATATCAGTTAATTTCAGCTTCTGCTGAAGTCAAAGCCTGTCAATGTCTTTCTTTCTTACTGTATATCAATTTATCCACCATGGGAGTTCTTACAAGCAGTAATTACCACTTATCTAAAACTTGAATCAGTAATGATTATTTATTCCAGTCTTCTGGGAACTTGTTTGCTGCTTCTTATCAGAGGCTCCTGTCACACAGTGATTAAAAAAGATTAAGTGATGTGAAAACCCCATTCACTCTAAACCCATTAAGTAGTTCTATGCCAAGGGAGTAGAGTATACTTTTGGGGGGCTAAGACCACTCTCAACATTTTTAAAAGTGTACTAAGTTCAAAAAATGGGTGAGAACAGGGCAAAGAGAAGAACCACTAGATTTGACCTGATCAAATTAATTAAATACAATAGAACTACTCTCAATGCATTTCATATTTGTCTCAATTCAGGAATCCAAATTAAAACATCCCAGGCAGATGGCCCTCTAGCCTTTCTTTGAACACAGCTAATGGAAAGTACGCTTCTCAACTGTGAGTAACTGGTTCTATTGTTGAACTTCTGCTTTTCTGTAACTTGTATCTGTTATTCCATGTCCTGCACTTTGGAATGATGGAAAACAGATATTTACTTTCTATGTGAAATCTTTTCAGGTAACTGAAGCACACAATATCCCCTCTCAGCTGTTTTTTCTCAGTTCTAAATCTGCCCAGATCCTTCAATCCTCTTCACCTTTTCTAAACCTATTCTGGCTTCTCAGAGTCGTTCAAATGTCATGTCGGGAACTGAGCATAATGCTTGAGGTGAGACCTGAGCAAAGCAGAATAGAGTGAAATGATTACACCCCAATAATAATTAGTATATGATGCAATCTAGCCCTTCCTTCCTTCCTTCCTTCCTTCCTTCCTTCCTTCCTTCCTTCCTTCCTTCCTTCCTTTCTTTCTTTCTTTCTTTCTTTCTTTCCTTTCTTTCTTTCTCCTTTCTTTCACATTGCTGGCTCAGATTCAATTTGCCATTGACTACTATTACAATATTTTTTTCACAACTCCTATTATCTAATCCTACACCTGGAATTTGAATTTTGCTTCTAAGTGAAATCTTCTACATGACTCTGTTAACAATTTATTCTTATTTTCAGCCCATCCTTCCATATCACATCAAGGTCATTTAATTGTATTTCTGTCTTATAGTATTAGTGATGCCACCCAATTTTGTAACATCTGCAAATTTGATAAGCATTTCCTCTTCCTATTGATCTAGATCATGAATAAAAATGCTGAAGAGAACCCAGAACTGACCCTTATGCATACCACTTGATACCTCTTTAATGTGATGAACAACTATTGACAATCACTGCTTGAGTACAGTTTTCAAGCAATCTAGTTGTAATGCCATCCAGATCACATTTACTTGAGGCTGCAAACGTTAGTTATAAATATGGATACATGGGAAAAATGTAAGAAAGTAGTGTTAAATTTACACTGTATTACAATGTAAGAGGTTTTTTTTAAATAAAATGATGTATCATAGATGTATGACACTGGTCAAAGCTGTCAAAAATGTACAAAGGAATATCAATTCAGTGTTGGAAGTGTGAAAATGAAGAGGGGACCTTTTATTGTGCATGGTACTTGTGAAAAAGCCAATGAATTTTTTGGGCAAATCCATATCCAAAAGATATTGCAGATTAACATTATGATGAAATCAGAAATTTCTACTGGGTTTTATGAGTATTGAACTAGAAAATAAATACAGGAAATTAATACTGCATCTGGAAGAATCATGAAATGCCACAATAGAAGATTGGATTATACAATTGATGAAGCTTAGAGATATGCTCTGATAAAGAATTTTTTAAAAAAGATTGGAAACCTTGTATGGACTTTTTGTTGAAAGAAGAAAATGGAAGAGAAAGAATAAGATAACAACTACTCAATAGAAAGAAGTGCTGAAGTTATAATTCTATTTTTTGTTCTCTTTCTTCCCCTTATTTTCTCTTTTTCTTATGTACTTTTTAACTTATCTTAAAGTATATTTTTATACTTTTATTATATTCAAAATTCTAATAAAAATAAATTTAAAAACCAAGATTATATTTACTTTGCAAGTGTATAAATTACTATATATATGTTTTCTGAGGTATATGTATATGTATATATGGTATACCAAAGTTTTGTTTTGTTTTATTTTGTTCAGCTGTGCCATAATAGGTAATTTATTCTTTTTATCTAAAAACCGTTTCTCACCTTCCCTTTTAGACCTTTTTGATTATAAATTCCATTTGCTTTGATCATCAGTTTTCATCAGATCCATACTTGATAACATTTATTTAATAGAACTTTGAAAAAGTTTCACTTGAGAAGTAACTTTTCTAACAGTTAAATTAATCACTGCCAATTCAAGACTGAAACACAAAGAAAAAAAATTGGTATAAAGAATCTTACCTTCCAAGAATCTTTATTTTGCTTTAAAGCACAGTGTGCATTAATATGGCCAACATTTCTTTTTCAGCAAAAGTTTATTAATGCACCAGCAATAACTTGAGTGCCCATCAGCAATAACCAAATATCTTGAGACACATAAAATCATTCAACAGTCTTCTAGCTCAGTTTATTTCTGTGGGTTGTGTCTTCTGCCTATTTTTAAGAAATAGACAAACAAGCCAGCTTTCTCATCTCCAGCTAGATCACCATTCCCTTTGTTTTAAAAAATCTATTTTCATAGATGACTATGAATGCAAGTATGATGGAATTTTTAAGAATAGGAAGGGACTCCAGTAGATATTTTAATCAATAGTTGGCCCTGCACAGCAAACTGGATAGTTTATTAGTCACTTGGGCATAAGTGCCCATCTTACTGATAGATGTTTTTAATTTTTTAAACTTTAAAAAAGATGCATTAATCCTTGTAAATTAATACACACACAAAATGACCATTATGATGATGAGTTTAATGTTGTTCTTCTGATGTGACAACATAAAAATGGCCACCTTAATATATACTAAGGCTTCTTAGTGAATTAAGAATGTAAAGCTTTTTTGCTGAATCCTAACAGGTCTCTCCTTTAACAAGCTCAGCTTTTATTTTCAGAGGACACATCCAAAACTTTGAGCATTTGCATCTGTCACTTTTTTCCCAAGGAGCAAAAATCAGTGAGCAATGTTCTCTCCAGCTTTCCCTGTGACAAGGATAGAGGCTCAAGGTCATCCACTGAACTTCAAGGATGAGCCTCCCCCAGTCCTGAACAGCCATCTTTTTTCTTCCAATTCTTTAATTTTATTCTTGTCTCAGGGAGCTTGGTTCAATTTGATTTTGTTGATAGCATATATTTTTAATTTTCCCTTTCTCTCTAATTCACATGCAGACAACAGAAATCCAATGGATTATTTGCCAGGAGATATTTCATTACACATTCTTTCTTTGCTGAATAAAAAAATTCCTTTCATTCAAAATACAAGTGATAAAAATAGTAACTCAGCCGAATGACATGAATGCTTAACATCCTGCTGCATACTCTAAGTTCACAAAATGATTTGTTTTCACTGGATATTTTATGCAGATTTTCATTTTCTTGTATTAGCATGTTTAACCCCTTTGGACTGGTATACCAGGAGCAAACAATGATATATTTTATAAATTTGACCAGGAAGGAAGGAGAATGAACAAAAAAGCTTAGTCTTTAGTACAGAGAAGCCAAAGCCAGTGCCTAAGGTCAAAGGAACAGCAACAATAAAAAGCCTCCAGTGAAGCAGACTAATGTGTTTGTGTTTGTTTGTGTGTGTGTCTGTGTTTAGTGCTGCAAACTTTATCCCACAAAGGCCGATGATAGTTCTCCACTTTTGATGCAGGAACTGCAATCCATTGATGTCATTTAGCTATCAGATGTAATGCTTTGTATTAAACTCCATAATTAGAACTATATTCATTCCATTTAAGCCAGTTTGGCCATTTCTATATCCCATGGCAATGAATTCTTTAATTATGTATTCTGAAGCTGCTTTCAGTTCTAACGAGATGCCCCTGAGGTTTAATGAAAAACAATGCAGTCAATGCAGCTTAAGTGACTGAGTGTGTAAGAAGAGCTAAGGTGTCATTGACAGCCATTTCAGAGTCTTTATTCTTAAGAAGCCCAGTTAGGGTCAATAAATAAGTGACCTTGACTAACTTCCAAAAGCTAAACAAGATTGGTCCCGTTAATACTTGGAAGGGAGACTACAAAAGAATACCAGAGCTGCAGAGCAGGCAGGAAGTAAGAAAAAAGTAACTACCGGTAAATGTAAACTGTTTTCCTCTAATGGCAAGGGTTATTGCCAGACTAAGGAGAACTCAACTGAGATGAATGCCCCTCGCTCTGTCTAGACCCCTCCTTTGGGGCAGAACTAATCTTCTGTATTAATACAGTTTCATTACCTTTGGACAGACCATTTGGTATGGCAACCTTATTTAAAAAAATGTTCTCATGCAAGAGGTTAGGCAAGACTTTAAGAAACAGCATTAAAAATGACCATTGTTTTCAACATCTAAAAAGCAAGTGAAAGCAAAATCATGAAATTATCTGTGATTATTTGCTTCATTTAAAAAAAAAACATAGACCATGGCTATAATGTAGATGAAGATTCCCAGTCATCTACATAAAGTAGTCTGGAACTTGAGTCATTACAATGTTTCTTTCTACATTTTGTAAAATAGAAGAAATAAAAACTATTAATGAGTTCTTCCTGCTTATCTTAGAACCTGGTTCCAGGAAATGAACTTGTAAGCACACCAAAAAGCTATACCTACACAAAGATGTCGTGAAAAGAGTCAAATGCCAAAATCAGAAAGAATGACTCAATACTCCTATATGTTCAGAATTCCCTGGGTATAGGGGGGAAAAACTCATTGGGGAAATGATTATATTAAAGCTTATCTTTTATGGTGTTAGGCATCTGAACAAGTCTAATCTCAAATGTTCAAAATCCACTGGCATGACATTTCAGTCTCCTAAGACCTTCAGCTGTGGTCTGGCAACTGACCGTTAATTAATGAAATAATTTCCAAGTATACAATTGCTCGACCTGAACACATCAGAGTGTTTACTTTTATCCCTTGTGTTCAAAAACAGACAACCCATTAGATCAGAGGTGGGGAACGGTGGCCAAATCATTAAATATGATTTAAAATTATGAAATAGAAATTGCTAATGAGGATTAACAAAGAAACGCAGATAGGGGGGATTCGAGGAAGTCACCTGAAAATGATTAGAAAGATTAGGAATAATGGAAGTTAAGTATTCTTTTTGTATTTTTGTTGTTGATTGTATTGTTTATGTCATGTCTTGTTTTTTATATGTATTTTTTTGTTTAAATATGTTTATATAAAAGCAATCTGAAGGGACGCGGTGGCTCAGTGGGTTAGGACGCTGAGCTTGTCTATCGGAAGGTCGGCAGTTTGGCGGGTCGAATCCCGAGTGCCGCGTAACAGAGTGAGCGCCTGTTACTCGTCCCAGCTTCTGCCCACCTAGCAGTTCGAAAGCACGTAAAAATGCAAGTAGAAAAATAGGGACCACTATGGTGGGAAGGTAACAGCGTTCCGTGCGCCTTTGGCGTCTAGTCATGCCGGCCACATGACCACGGAGACGTCCTCGGACAAGCGCTGGCTCTTCGGCTTTGAAACGGAGATGAGCACCGGCCCCTAGAGTCGGAAACGACTAGCACGCATGTGCGGGGGAACCTTTACCTTTACCTTTACCTTTACCTTAAAAGCAGTAAAAAATTTTTTTAAAAAATGAAGTCCACAAGTCATAAAATGGCCATCGTTTTCCACCCCTGCATTAGATTCTGAACACTTAAGTTTACATTCCAGAGATTACTTTTCCAGGAGAAACAAAAACGGAATAGGCCATTTATACTATTGACTCCAATATCCTGCTTGGTGCAGAAATAAAAATTAAAGCAACCCATAGAATGAGTTCTTAAGGAGTTTTGCACTGCGTGAATACAAATTTTGTCACAACAACATTGCCAATTAACACAGCCAAAGAAAGGCAATTTCTCCATGAAAGCCGAATTGGGAGAGCTCACAACCAGCTCCAAACATAGAAGACAATTCTAAGCTCTTGGTGGAGGCAGTTCTATATTTTACGGAAATCATCGCAGAAAATTAAATTCCTAACTATTTCCAGACTAGCTGAATCCACTGTAGAAATGGAAGAGAGAAATATTCTGACATGAATGTGCAAATGTGCTCACATGAGCATTAGGTACAAAAGGCTTTTTGATAGGGATTTAATTAAATTCAGAGAAGAAGAAATAAGCAGTATGTAATTGTGCCAATTTGTAGTCAGATGGTGGGGGTTGCTATCTTTCCAGAACAACAGAAAGCTTCAAACCACATTCTTTGATCCTGTGTCCTGGGAAGAAATGAACTTAGTATCCAAATAAAATAAAAGGACTTGAATATGAAAATGGTCACCTTTAGGTAATCCTCTGGTTTAAGCCAATAAGTAAAATTTAGCTAATGATATGTAATAGCTCCTGAGAATAAAGAAGCTTGAAAGCTTGAAATGCAGCACCATAAACTGGGCGTGCAAGCAAATGGATAATCAAGGTTGCAAGCAGAGACCACAACAGTTATAATAGTTGTCCAAAGAATAATTTGGCAACCCCAGCTCAAGTTGGAACCCCAAATTAATTTTCTGACATGTGGAAAGTTTTCTGCACCAAATGATCACCTTTTCTTGTCTGTTTCAGGGGAGGTCACAAATTTCTTACTGGCCCAAGAGATTTTATCCCCAAATTACCCAAATTTTACCCTAGTGCAGGTAATGCTTTCTGTTGCATCTGAGGGCAACAGATAAGCTGAATGACACAGGACAGATAAAGTGACAAACGAAAGCTCTGTCTTTTCCTATTGCTTACCCCACCACTCCCCAGCCAGGCATTTGCTGTCTTACTATGCCAAATCTTAACCATGGATCACTCTTGCAAGATCTGACCCCAGAAACAGAATCTCCTATTATTAGTCAAGCCTGAAAGCAATCAACCCTGAAACTAAATCCACCTTGCTTTTTCTGAAAACAGGAATAGCTTCAGGCTCCTCATCACAAGTGCTTGCAGTATGGAAAGGAAGCATGTCATACCTGTGCCTAAATATAATCTTGTGAAACTCATTTGTCACGTATCAGCATGCAGTCTCAAGGGAGGGGAAAGGGGAGTTTTCATTTTGCCATTGCTACTGAAATAGATTTCATGGGGACAGATTTATAGAGTGCACTGGAAACAATCTGCAATAAACTGTGATTAAAACAAGGTCAGCCTGTACGGAGAGGCTGGATTATTGAAGGCCCTGTAAATTATTTTGATGCTGTGCCAGTGATGCAGCTTGCTTGTTTTATTCTTATCATCTTTTTGTCATTATTCATGTTTACAGGTTCTCATAATTAACTGAGGAGCTTTTGGGAATCTAACACACATTGGATTTTTTCTTCATTTCTACGGAAGGGTGGGTGCTGTCAACAAAGAAAATTAATTTAATGTACAGCACAACAAATTTTCTGCCTGAAAATCTGGAACAATGTGAACTTTCTCATGACAGGCACTGTAACTGTGTTATGGTTCTGTACCAATTCAGCTACATTGGGGTAAGCAGCAAAACTCCATTGGCTCAGAGGAAATGCAAGAATAATTTATCATACAATTGGTTCAGTGCTGACAATACCTGCAGTTCAGAGAAATGGGTGTATTGGTGTTAAGAATGCATAATTTTACTTGTCCTTAATTTGGTATTTGGGAATATCATACATAGTTATTACATGGCATGGAGAAAAACCCATTAGCACACAATATCACTTTCACTTCAGGGTATTTCTCCTTAGGAATCAGAACAGAGTTACACGATCAGAAACTCTGACAGTATTCCTAACAGCACTTCCAAAATCTTTAGTTTTAATGTGACATGGATTTTTGAAAATGAATGTAAATAATTATAAATATTTAATCATTTAGAATATATTTAATTTAATTAAAGTTTAATTACATCTTGATCAAAATTAAATGTTATATAATTTTTGTCATCACTTAGCACATTGATTTTTCTTGGGTCCCACTCATATTTTAGATTGTTCCACCTGATGTGCGCAAAGACTAAGCATAACCTTTGGTTGCAAAAAGTTACACGTTCTATTATAAACTAATAGACATAAAAGTAAACATTGCTTAAGAGCACAAATCTGACTTTAATTTGCATTAAAGATTATCTCTTGTGTCTTTTATGCTGCTCAAACAAGAGACTGCTGAGCTAGGAGCAGCTTTTCTGCTGTTCGCTTTACCAAAATTTCAGTGAGTTACAGAAAGGGATAAGGTAATAAAACAGCAATAGTAAATCACACCTTAAATTGCACCTTAATCAATTAATAAAATATGTAAATATTCTTTTGGTGCAGAATATAATTTCTAATGCAATAAAAAATCAAGCTGATTTTTGTGTGTGTTGGTGTGCCTTCAAGTCAGTCTTGAGTCCTGGAGACTGCTTGGATAAGTTTTCTTAGCAAAATTTTTCAGATGTGGCTTGCCATTGCTTTCTTCCTAGGCCTGAGGAGGACTGGTCCAGCCTAAGACAGGTTTGGAACTCAGTCTCCTGGTTTTTAACCTGAAGCCTTTAACCGCTACACTCAATGGGGTCTGGTTATGTATGCTGCCTGTTTACTCTTAGTAAAACATCACCAACCCAGACTATAATGTTAAAGAAAATAGAAAAGAAAAATGACCCACCCAAATTTAGAAAAGTATCTTTGCCAAGAATCAGATTTCAATTATTGTGTTAATTATTCTTATATTTTTATGGTTATGCAATTGCAGGAGCATACAAGAGACATTGTGACTTGTGCAAAGTTCACTAATAGTCTACTGGCCAAGGTAGGGTTTTGCATTCACAATATCCCTTTTGTAGCATCCAGTTGACACTGCCAGACCATAAACTATAGCAATTTGTTCTATGTAGTCTGGCAGACCTCTAGCAAGCCTACGTGGATTCTGTGTGGAACATTTCCATAAATGCAAATGTGACTGACTTGACTCATAAGTGGCCGTAAAATGTCTGAGCCAGAGCCAGCTTAGAAAACTGCAAAACCAAGTGAATATATACTGACTTTTTGTTTTGATGAACATCTGCTATAGGAACCGTATTAGACTGTTTCAATTAAAGCCAGCATTAAATACACAGTGATCCAGGAAAACAATATCAAAACAGGATTTTTTTTTATTGTAGCCCACTAAGATAAGTTGTAGAAGTAATCCAAACAAGAAAGAAGCTAGATCTATACCCAACACAAACAAAGTCATTATATGATTTGGTTTGGCATGTTACATGAAACACACCTTTCTGAACTCATAATCACAACTTAGTCTGAAATATGAACAAAGTATTGTGGCTGATTTAAAAAAAATCCTGATTAAGTTAGACCATTGTTCTGCACAGGAGGTGGATCAATATGTTCTGGCCATAATTTTTTAAACCCTGATTTCTTGCACGAGTCACAAGTCTCTGAGTTCAGATACCATGCTGTGCCAGGAGTAAACACTGATTCCCCCCCGCCCCCCCCTTTGTTATAAGCCCCTTGAACTGGATTCCTGTCTTGTTTAAAAAGGTATAGATAGCTGTTTCTATTCAAACTTGAGCCGTACAGAGGACCCTGCTTTTAATGGTATTATCACATTATAAAACAAGACTACAGTAACTATTGGCCACATTGGCTGAAGCTGATGGAATTAGAATCTGTAAGGGAAAAGTTTTAACCTAGAGCTTCTGAGCACCACAGCTTCTTGTGCTATGTGAGTGTGCATAATTGGATACAGGTAGTCTTCATTTAGAACTGCCATTACAGTGTCCATGATAAAAAAGTAAATTTGCACTTAGTCCTCAGATTTATGACTTTTGCAGGTCTATAAAGCAAAGGAAAGCTAAAATAAGATCATAAGCACAGATGCGGTTTCACTTAGCAACCATTTCACGTAACAATTTAGTTGATGGTTCCATCTGTAGTCACTAAATGAGGACTATCTGTAATGTTAAATTACGATTGAACTCATTTTTTTTCTATTGCAGAATATTATTCGGTTAGCTCTAAGTGAAGCCCTTTATTCTGTACCAGCCTGCTACCGGCCCTGCAGAAAAGGCAGGGACAACCCCTTTTATAAGAAGGCAAGAGGCTGGAATTACGCCTGCCAAATTTATTGCAACAAAAACAAACGGAACAAGACAAACCAAGAAACAGGAGCTTTAAGAAACAGGAACTATCCAAGCGGTTGCCTTCAGCAAACCAGCCCTCCCACACATTCCCCTTATATAGAGTTCAGGGCGTGGCTTTTCTCTGCCTCCTTCCGAGGAGCCCCATTGCCTTCCTCTGTTTACTCCTAATTGACTGCCTCCTGCGTCAGGCGTCCTTGAACAGGGCCAGCTGTGGGTCATCTTCATCCACGCTGTCAGGCTCATACAGCTGGGTCTCCGTGGTGACCAAGTGGGAGGGGCCTGGCTGAGGGCTCTCATCAGCAAGATCTTCAATCCCCTCAGCAAGGTCTTCAACACCCCCCTCCTCCTCTGAGTCGTCCGACCCAACTGCCGAACCCACAGGCTGACCCTGAATCACAACACCCTTTTATTGGCATTTGAACTATTTAATCTTTGCAGTTTGTTCTTCGAGAAATCACATAATCCCCTACTTGGTTTTAAAAAGGCCCTTCTGTTCTATTCAATATGTGTTCAGAGCGTAATCACATTCCACTTGTAACTTATTTAGATTTTTTGTATGTTGAAGCATGTTAGCCATTCCTTGCCCTGATCTTGCATCTGACTAAAGGGAAAACATGGCAGAAAGAATACTTTTTCCTCTTACTATGAAGCATGAGATTTCCCTCTTTATATTCCAAAACAACATAACAATGAATCATACTTTAAAATAAAATAGGAGCTGTATGCCATTTTAAATATTTTATGCTATCCATCTACCCTAATGGTGCTGCTAGCACATGTTACAACTTGTGTGGAGCAAATTAATCATTCTTCATAAACAGATGTTGAATTGCAAGAGCAATTACTGCAACATAATTCTTGCCATTTATTAACATGTAAGGCAGCACATTCAGTTTTTGCAAGAAAAATCCACTGAGTCAAAGCCATCATCAATTAATGAATCACATGTTGGATTGACTGCATCATAATAGATATAAGAATTGCCAAGCAGGAAGGCCATTTTTAATATTTATATTACTTTAAATATGTCCATAGCTTTATCATCTCAGGAGGACCAAAAAAGGAAGTAAGGAAGGATAGATGTAATAAAGGGAAAAAAAGAGAGAAGAGACTACATATTTCCAGAAAATGCTAAGTAAAAACACCATCAGTTGGTAATGTTTTCTATCTATTCCTCAGATTCCAGACAAATGTGTACATTGTTTAAATAGAGAGTAAAATGTTTCATATCTATTCATTAAATAATATACAATCCTCAGCTAATACAAATAATTTCTTCCACTTTTCCACTTTTCTTTACTATGCACAGTACCTTCTGACTTTGGAAGTCATTAGGGAATAGCAAAGAGATTGAGCAAAGTTGTGCACCCAAACTTTATCAGCCACACCACTGGATTCTGAAATCAATTGACATCACCTCCATATATTCCCAAATATATTTTACACCATTAGAGCTAGACACTTGCTTTAAAAGTTAGGGAGCACAGGAAAGAAAGAGAGAATGGAGGATCTCAGCTGGCTGAATGTGATCAAAAGCATTCTTTGCATAAACTCTGTACATATTCCGTATGGTCCTACTTCCTTTCTCTTTAGTGGTTTCACACCCAAAGAGATACAGGCTAATTCAGGCATTGCATCAAATGGAGGACTGCATTAATATGAGTTTAGGATAAAACCAAGGTTTGAGGATACCTTCATGCAATGGCAATCTATGAACAGTCTTGGCTCACATGCATTTTGTTGGATTGTTTTGTTCAGTGCACACCCACTCTCCATGATTCAACATTACATATGAAACAGGTCATGGGAATTTGTTGAACAAAACATTATGGATAAAGGCAACTTTTTGGTTCTGTCATTGTGTTTGTTCTATCTGTGTTTTGCAGCAGCTATAGATATGAAGTAGAAACAGCAACTGGAATTTATTTTTGATGTTGCAGTTCTCCTAATTTTCAAATATGCTGCAAATGAGAACTGTAAAAAAAAGTTAACTCTGGAGATTTATATACGATCCTGGGCATTATTCCTCCATGAGCACCTTTTTCTAAACTGGAGAGGAAGGTGGCTATGAGCAAACGTGCCTCAAACAGAGACCCAATGTTGTATTTTAATGTCTTTAAGATTTTGTGGAAAGTTTTTTAAAAAGCAGATAAAATATGATAGGTTTTTAAAAACACACGCCTGTATTTATCAGAATCTTAATGTTTTTCCTTTAAAACTAGATGGCTTGGAACTGAACTGTGAACCCAATAGACAAAGTTCACTCAACCTGCCATCTGTGGCCTGAGATGTCCAATTAAGAATCTATTGGTGGGAGAATTCCAAATTTCTTTGCCATTTATTTTTCAGATCACATGGCATATCACAGGATCTCTTAGCCACAATTGGGCACGGTGTTCTTAAAGGAAAGGCTGTGAATTTGCAAGACTGCAAGACTCTGTTTCATCCCCAGTACAAGGACAGCCAAACATGTTAATAAATCAAAATGACAATAATCAGTTAGAGGGCAATGAATTATTGAGCAGAAAGTAATTTACTAAGCCAGGCACAAACCTAAAGTGCATAAGCCAATAACTAACCAATGTAGAAACCAATTGCCCAGGGATGCTTTTATTGATGAGCTATAAATTGCCAATCTAGTAAATATTAACTGGGATTGAAATAGCACTCTTGGCCTCCATCATTAAAATAAGAAAAGCAAGAGAAAAGTTAATAATTCTTTAATGTAATAAGGCAGACTTTTACACCCATGTAAATCATCAGGAACTCTTGCATTTATTAGGGTTGGTGCAATTTGAGTATTACAATTTACCCAATGTTGCATTTTAATACCTTTAAGATTTTGTGGAAAGTTTTTGAAAAAGCAGATAAAATATGATAGGTCACGGTGAGGGCATCACTGGGTTGGTTCGGGGTGGAGAAAAAAAGTTGGGTATCATCAGCATACTGATGATACCCCACCCCGAAACCACGAATGATCCCACCCAGCGGCTTCATATAGATGTTGAACAGGAGGGGAGAGAGAACCGACCCCTGAGGAACTCCACAAATGAGAGGCCTCGGGGCGGACCTCTGCCCTCCCATCAACACCGACTGCGAGCGACCCAGGAGATAGGAGGAGAACCACCGTAAAACGGTGCCTCCCACTCCCAACCCCCTGAGACGCCACAGTAGGATACCATGGTCGATGATATCGAAAGCCACTGAGAGATCTAATAGGACTAGGACAGAGGAGCAACCCCTGTCCTGAGCCCGCCAGAGATCATTCATCAGCGTGACCAATGCCGTCTCCGTGCTGTGCCTGGGCCTGAAACCCGATTGGTACTGGTCCAGATAATCAGCTTCATCCAGGAACAGAGGAAGCTGATGTGCCACCACATTCTCAACAACCTTCGCCAAAAAGAGAAGGTTGGAGACCGGACAATAGTTATTTAAAACAGCGGGGTCCAGGGCAGGCTTCTTGAGGAGGGGTCTCACCACCGCCTCCTTCAGGGTGGTGGGGAAGATACCCTCCTTCAAGGAAGCAGTTATTACTGCCTGGAACCAGCCTCGTGTCTCCTCCCGAGCCGCATAAACCAGCCAGGAGGGGCATGGGTCCAACAAACAGGTGGTGGAGCTCAGCCTCCTCCTCATCCAGTCCACATCATCAGGGGAAATAGGATCGGACTCAGTCCAGATAACACGCTCAAGACCATCCGATTCCTCCACATCAGACTCTGCCCAGTCAGAGTCCAAACCGGTCCGAATCTGAGCAATTTTGTCCATCAGATGATGACTAAACTCCTCGGCCCGCCCCTGTAAGGGATCCTCCCTCACCTCCCGGTTGAGAAGGGAGTGAGTCACCCTAAACAGGGCGGCTGGGCGATTATCTGCGGACGCGATGAGGTCAGCAAAGTAATTAGCCTTTGCCGTCCTCATCGCTGCAAGATAAGACCTTATAAAGATTCTTAACTGCAATCTGTCAGATTCGGATCGGCTGGATCTCCAACAGCTCTCTAGACCCCGTCTCCTATGCTTCATCTCCCGGAACTCCATAGAAAACCATGGAGCCCACCGGGATCTGCGCCGGGTCAGGGGTCGCAAGGGTACAACACGATCGAGCGCCTCGGTGGCAGCCCTTTCCCAGGCATTCACCAAGGCGTCGACCGGGCTGTGAGTGAGGGGGATAGGTATAGACCCAAGCGCCGTCTGGAACCATTCCAGGTCCATTAGGCGCCTGGGGTGGAACCACCTGGTCGGTTCCGCAGCCCAGCAGTGGGGGGTGGCACAACGGAAGACCAACCGCAGGAGGTGATGATCGGACCATGACAGGGGGACAATAGTTGGCGAGCCCCCTCCCAGATCATCAAGCCACTGCCCAGATAAGAAAACTAGGTCGAGAGTGTGTTCCCCCCCATGGGTTGGACCCTGAATTACTTGGGTCAGGTCCATGGCCATCATGGAGGCCAAGAACTCCCGGGCTAACTCAGACGACCCTCCCAGAGAAGGCAGGTTAAAGTCGCCCAGAACTATAAGTCTGGGAAACTCAACCGACAACCCTGAGAGGGTGTCGAGAAGCTCGGGCAGGGCTGTTGCCACACAGCTGGGCGCCAGGTATGTGAGCAACAAGCCCAACTGAGCCCTAGGGCCGCACCTCAGGAGGAGGGACTCACTCCCGCCTATCTGTAAAACAGTGGACTCCCGCAGACATAAGGTCTCCCGTATAACTACCGCCACCTCACTGCCCCTGCCCTGAGCCCTCGGCTGATGCAACACACAGAAACCTGGAGGGCAAAGCTCAGTCAGAGGGACACCTCCCTCTGAGCCCAACCAGGTTTCTGTAATACATGCCAGATCCACGCGTTCCTCCTCGATCAAATCATGGACGAGGGGAGCCTTATTCACCACGGATCTGGCATTGAAGTACACCAGCCTAAGCTCAGGGACCTGATCCCCCGCACCCCTGGGTAAGCGGGTACCAACCGGAGGGTCGGAGCACGCCACCGCTTGAAGACAGCGGGGGCGTGATCCCAGATGTCGATATGGCCCTCCGTGTGACCGCCTGCTGTCATTCCCTATCGTTGTGGGGATTTGAAACCCCACCCCAATACCAGGAAAACCAGAAGCCCCCAACCCCAAACCCCTCTCCGGCCCAGACTGACAGCCGGTTGAAGGAACACATCCTAATTCCCTCCCAACCCTACCATTCCCCCCCTTCCCTAACCCTTTAAAACGTACTAGGGGCCTCTTGATGCATTTCCCCCAGAGGCCCCTATCCATGCCCAGCCACCTCTCGGGGTCCCAAAAATTGGGCCCATCGTTAAGGGAATTACAAACAAAGGCAGCAGGTCATACCCAGGAGGGAGAAGCCCCCCTGAGAGTGTACAAGTCAACACTAGAGTAACGCAGACGAGCCATATAGTGCTAAAGATATCCACATAGGGCACTTATAACAAATTGGTAGTCAGATGTTGTCAAGTTAATATCAAGATGACACTGATATTATGTTTTTCCTTGAAAACTAGATGGCTTGGAACTGAAATAAACAAAGTAGTATCTTTTTTGTATTATAAATATTCCATAACTAAAAATACTTTTTCAAGGCCATCAAGTTACATTTATAGAACTTGTCAGTAGTATATCTTCTTTGTTGTGGTCAGGAATGTTGCTTTAGTACCAATGTTAAACCAATTAGCTTTTCCAGTATTTTGATTGCATGATATGAACTATTGCACAGCTGCATGCAAATATTTAGGCTCCTCTAATCAAGCTGCATGCTTTGATGATTCCTTAAGAAAATAGAAGTTTTTCCATCTCCTGCATGGCAAAAATGTTAAACACAACATCTTTCACCAAACTTGCATGAATATTTATTTATGTTAATTATTTATGTATTCAAGATAGGAAAACTTTGAATACAGCAGGTGCAAATATCTCAGGTTACGATTAGACTTTCTAAACATTCCTATAGCAAAAAAATAACAGCTTCCACGTATTTTCTATAGTCAGCCAAGAGTTTTTCTGTCCTTACATATGTTTTTCACCCTTTTCCCTGCAAAACTCTTATAGCTCAGAAATATTCTTAGTTACCTTTGCGTAATAAACTGCAAGATATGATCTTCCCACAGAGTTTAAATAATATTCAAGTTTGGGAACTGTAAAGACCATTCTAAAATCTTGTATCTCAAGACTGTTTGAAACTTGCTATATCTTGTGAGTAAAGGCAGTTCTTGACTTCTGATCACAATTGGGATCAGAACTTCTGTTGCTAAACAAGGTGGTTGTTAAGTGAGTTGCATCTGATTTTATGACCTTTTTTGCCATGGTTGTTAAGCAAATCTTGTAAGCCGCCCTGAGTCTTTGGAGAAGGGCGGGATATTAATGGAATTAAAACAAATTAAATTAAATAAATAAATCACTCAGTCATTAAGTGAATCCAGCTTCCCCCATTGACTTCACTTGTTGGAAGCCAGCTGGGAAGGTCACAAACGGCAAATCAAATGAACCTGGTGTAATGTATTGGGGTTTTTACTTGTACTGATTCACGTGTCTGTTTAAATGCTGCTTAAAGGTTGCTCAATGGTGTGTTTGTGTAATGGTCACTGACTAAGCCAGACTTCTTGTCTCCAAGAAGATCATTGGTAGATTTGGGGTGGGAATAGGTTCCTTTAAACCTATTGGCCACCGCCTAATGGCCAACCGTATAAGTAGCTGCGCAGCAGCCACTGTTTCAGTTCTGTTCTGCTTGACTCCAATAAAGCATGTTCCTGTTTGCAACCTTCCGTCTCACTTATTGCTTGCAAAGAACCGGCTACACAACACCTGGGATGCTGCAACCATTGTAAATACATGCTGGTTGCGAAGCACCTGAATTTTGATCATGTGACCCTGGAGATACACAATGTCTGTGAGTGTAAAGACCAGTCGCTGTTTTCAGTGCCATTGTATAACTTTGAATGGTCACTAAACAAATGGCTGGAAGTGGACAAACATGTGTACTTCATCATTAATTTAGAAGCATGTTTCAGACTGTATTGTTAAAATACCCAACCTCTGTCAGATTTAATTTCTTCACTGATTGAAGGATATTAGCTCTGATAAAGGAGAATATTTGTAGCTCAGGGATTACATGAGGGGTCCTTGGTGCTCTCTGAGCTTGCTTGTTTTCTTACAGACATTTCATTACCCAAACTAGGTAACATCATCAGTGCTAGTAAGGAATGCTGTTTGCTGTCAGTTTTATATTCTACTGGCTTGTCTGTCAGTGTTGGTAGGGCTTCAGTAGGCTTCAGGCTGGTATTCTAAGTAGTTGGTTATCAGCCATGTCACAGTCCTTCATGGCACAGAGCCCCATTATTTGCAGGACTACCTTTCTCCATTTTTTTTTCTGTCCACCTATGAGATCAGAAAGGGTGAACATGCTCTGGAGTCCCTTCTATTAAGCAATATTATGTGACAAAACCCAAGAGATATGCCTTCTCTATTGATGGAATTGGGGTCTTGGAAAGTATATTCAGGTGCCATGATGTGTCTATACCTAAAAAGATCAAAATTATGCAAGTAATGGTTTTCCCTATGACATTCCATGAAAATAAAAGTGGGACTTTGAAGAAGCAAGGCAAAATGACAAAATGCCCCATTTCCCCCCACCCCTTTGATGTGTCAAAGATCAGAATTCGCAATTGATAACTTTTCTATCAATGGAGATGCTACATCAAATCCAATTTTCTTCAGTCATCATTTATGGGAGAAGAAATAAAGAGTTTCTACACTGCAGACACTCATTGGTCCTTTATAGCTGAAGATGATAAGAGCAGAGTAAACCTGTTCGTCTTCCTTGAAGCTCCAAGCAGGATCCTACTTCTCTTCCAGCCATTTTTCACCTTCTAGTGTTTCACTATCCTCAATGAGTCTAAGATGACCTTTCCCTAATTCTCAGGTAGTTACTTAAGGGAAAAAATCCTTTGAGTAAATATGGTATTTCTGACATAAATGGAATTAAATGCACAGTTTATGGGAAGAATCTGGAAGTATCTTTCCTTTTGGAAAGAAAATATTGGATGGAAATCCCAAAAGTGCTCCCCCCCAAAAAAAGCAACTGGACTTTGTTTTTTCCTTGAAGACGTTTCGCTTCTCATCCAAGAAGCTTCTTCAGCTCTGACCTAAGAAGCTTCTTGGATGAAAAGCGAAATGTCTTCAAGTCCAGTTGCCTTTTAGGGGGGTAAAAAAGCACTTTTTGGACAACCACGACCTGGATGACTGAGAATCTCCATAGATATTGGATGGAAAGATAAATGGCCAAAACTGAATGGTGGAATCTTGTTATGGCAGAAGCAGAACTGGATCCAGAGATTTCCTGATTAATCTCGTACACCAGCTAACAGAGACAATGAATAGTTGGAGGTTTTGGTGCTTGGTTGTTTGATTGCAGATGTTTACCCAACTAGATAACCTTATCAAAAAAAACAATATCCTAATCAATGAACTATCAAAGAGAAACCTAGACCCTCCACCAACACTGGCAGGGCAAGGTATTATATATAACAGGGAGCAAACCCCTCACTTACTAGCACTGATGTAATGGTGATGCAATGGTTAGAATGCAGTACTGCAGGCTACTTCTGCTGACTCCCGGCTGCCAGCAGTTTGGCAGTTCGAGTCTCACTGGCTCAAGTTTGACTCAGCCTTCCATCTTTCCGAGGTCAGTAAAATGCAGACTCAGATTGTTGGGAGCAATATGCTGACTCTGTAAACCGCTTAGAGAGGGCTGTAAAACACTGTGAAGCGGTATATAAGTCTAAGTGCTATTGCTCTCTGAAAGCAAACAACCAAGCTTAGAGAGCATCAAGGATGCCACAGTTCAACCCGGTGCTGCATTTATCTTCTCCTAATGGAAAAACTAAGTAGCTTTGTAATGACTTCTACTGTTCTCTGGCTCAAGAAAGCTACTAGCACCAGTTTTGTCCATGCATTCTTTAAGATCCAAGTTAGGAAAGTCATGAACCAGCTGAAGATTTCCTTATGCATCCGAGCAGGCATCATTAAATCACAATAGCTTAGTGAACAATTTTGCCAGGCATTAATCATGCATCATTAGCCTCCATTTTGTCCTTTTTCAAATTCTTTTTATTTTCACCTCTCTCTTTTTCCAAGTTGGTGTTACATACCTTGTTAATTACACCTTTCAGTATCACATGCTGATGATATCCACCAAATTTGCCACCAGAAAAATGGCTTGATGCTTTAAATGCACATTATATCACCAATTTCTGAACATTTATGCAATAGAAATGAAAGATATCATCAAATATAATTATCTTTGCTTGCTAACAGGTCATTGGCAAACTACAAGGGGGATATGAAAGGAGCCTCTCCAAAGATTGCAATACTTCTGGCAATTGGGTGCCCCTGGGCAGTGGTGTTGTCACCAGCAAATCCTCTGGTTATCTTTGTAGGTGCTTCTGGCATGAATACAGACTGGCAAACTATGAAGGAGTGGAGAGCAAACAAGTGACCCATTTATATCACAGCCTGCTGGTTTTTCCCATCTGAAAATGGGAAAAACTAGCAAAGATTATATTGAGCCTTCCTCTAAATGACATAGAAATTTTGTTAACTCATTTTATAAGACTTTCTGACAGATCCAAGGTATGTTATGTGTAGAAAGATTTCTCTAGAATATTGGAACTATGTAGATACATTACTCATGGACATTGAGGAAAAATGGTGCTATAAAGCACCTAAAAATCAATACATATTTTTCTTTTTTCTTTTTTAACAAAACTGGTCTCTGGAGCAGCCTTCCCTATCTTACCTACTTTGAATATGCTGGGATTATGGCTTCCAGTGCTGGCTATAACCAACTGGAGGTACCAAGTTGAGATGATGCAATGAGTTCTCCTTACAGTTCACTTTTGATGGCTACAGAGTATAATAGTTTGTAAATTTCGTAAGGCATTCCAATAGGCCAAATATGGCTCCACATGAAAAATAGAAAATTACTAAGGTTCTCCTAATAGCTACAGTATAGATCAGGAAAAACAGAGTAATACTAAGTTGTCAAGTGTTTGTATAAATATCAAAGACAGAATGATGATATGGAACCAGTCAGTCTGCAAAAACTTAAGAAATGTGGATGAATCAGAAGGAGGGGAAAAAGCAGAACAGAAATAACGAAAAATAAGGATAGCTAAAAAGAGTAAAATCAGAGGAATACAAGAAAGTATGCAACTCACTATCCCCTACAATTAACAGTGGTGAGACACACCAACCACCAAATCCCTGCTGTTAAATATATAACTATGATGAGTGGCATGATGAAGTGGCAACATATATGACTGAGATACAATCAGAGCAGTTAATTAATCAATTAATTAGACTCTCTGAAGATAGATAAATTGCATTGTAGGGTGCTGAAGAAAATTGCTGCTGGCCTAGCTGAAACTCTTATTATTTTTGAGAAATCCTAAAGTCCCAGGTAGTTTGAGGAAGATAAATGTCCCTGCATTCAGACTACAGAAGAAGAAGGGTTATAGAGAGCTTGAAAACAGTGCATTAAAGATCAAAAATCAGTAAAGAGTTGTTCAACAAATGTCATTCTTTAAATAGGTCATTTCTTTAGTAGAAGTGCTATGGAGGAAATATATCTTCAGCAAAGTGTTTGACCAAATACCGATCAGCAAACTGACAGTCTGATTTGCAAACTAGTTAACTATGAGCTGGATAATCTGACAAACTGATGGCTTGAAAAGGTACAAAGATTGTTCTACTCTTTGAACTTTCAACATGCCAAACATGGCTCTTCTGTTGATCAGAACTTTTTTCAACCTATGTGTGTTATCAAACAAAAGTGATGTGGAATATAAGAGCAATTTCTTAAAATGAGTTAAAAATGAGAACAAAACCTGTAAAATTATATTCAGAGTGCTCATGAACAGTTCTTTGAACTAGAGTGAGGTTTACAATGGGAGCCACAAGCATCTTGGTCCATGCATTCCTCCACATTTATGGATGGCTTGAATGAGAAAGTGAAGAGAATGCTTATCAAACTGCAACTGATATGACACTGAGGGGAATAAGTAATAAAATATCTTAGAAGATAGAAATAAAACTTGACAGCTAAGGCAGAGCTGATAGTAATGGAACAAAAATTAGAGAAATAACAGAAATAATTCATGGCAACAAACATTAAATGAAAAAAAATATAGAACAAGACATATCTGGTTTGGTTGCACCATTTATAAAAAAGATATTACAATAATAGTTGGTCATAAGCTGAATATTAGTCAACCATGTTATGTAACTGCAAAATAGTACAAAACAAACCCCACTAACAACCATTTTAGCCTACATCAATGAAAGTATAATTTCCAAATCACATATAACAATGGTTCAAATTACTTTTGTTGTTCAGAAACAACCTCAGGTTTCCAGCTCGGAGTAGCACACTTTAAGACAGTTTCAAACAAATTGGAATAGGCATGTGCTGGCCCACTCACCAACCTTCTCAGCATCTCATTTTCCATGCTTCCCATAATTGCTACCCATCAGTGCCTCCAATGAATTCAAGGCAAGCATATCTGACTGGCCTGCCTATTGTCTGGTTGGCTAAACCTTGCTTGAATGCAAACTTAGCAGCAATTAAAGGGAGATGGAAAAGATGTTGGTGGGGTAGGGGATAAACTGCATTTGAATGTAAGGGTGACAGACTATCTCCCAGCACTATTTCCCACCTTAGCTACTATGTACTGCCACCCTTGAAAACAACCCCAGTAGATCCATTGCCCTACTAGCTTCTCCCTTGATTTTCCCAGCACCTTCCTCTCCCTGCCATCACCACTGCCTCATACCACTGCACACCATTTTCCAGTTACTCCACCCAAAAACACTTGAGGCCCATCACCCTGTTTCAGGCTGAAAAGGCTCACATGGAAATATGGCAGCCTCATCTACAAAACACTTTATTCATGGAATGTTTTGCACCTAATTTTAATTCATTTAATTATTTGTGTAGCACCATAAAAACAACAACACAGTTTTTCACGGGGTGGCTTACAATAGATTTTTTTTGCAATGAAAGCAGAATAAAGTACTCCCTTTTATCTTTTTTATAGAAGGGAGACTGTAAAGTTGCCATTATGTATGCATGCATTTAAGCCATTATTTTAACAAGGTTTGAACTGTGAAATCTTGAGGGAGACATTCTCTTTTCCAATCAAGTGTTAGGAAGCTGATGAGAGAGACTTCATGTAACTATTAGGCTCACCTGATTATGTATTTCAGAGCTACCTTGCTTCTTAAATATTAACAACACTGGGGAAAACTGGAAGAAGCAATACATTACATATGGGACTGTCTTTCAGAAACTTCAGTTAACTGGGACTGGTCAGAACAATCCTATTATGCCAATAGTTTATCATCAGTACTGGCTACAAATCCATCTTCAAACAGGCATTAACCTAAAGAATGGGTCAAATGGGTCAAATCAAGATAAACTCTTCATGACTTCATGGGTACTTCCATTTAGTTTTCTTGGCAACCGTATGGAAATGATTATTGCCTTTTTAAGAGATATTTTAAAAATGTTGCAGTCTAGCCTGAACTTTTAGAATGCCTTTAGAACAATAAATCTCTTTATAGAAACTCAACCAGCACTCAGGTGTGCTAGCAGCAAAAGTACCAAGAACTCTACTCATATAGAAAAGTTGCTTTTATAATGGATATCAGGAACTCTAACGAAGAGGATCAGTTACTGTGGAATCTAGCAACACTGCTTAATATAAGAGACTCAGGTGTAAATCCTACATCTCTTTCTTCTATCTTTCACTGATAACAAATTTATTGCATCTTATCCTTCTTGTATCATATTTTGTGACTGGTCTTGTCTAGTCTCAAATTCTTTGCTTCCTGATTTAGAAATGTCTGCCTTTATAGCCTTCCATTCAAGTAGTAATCAGGTCAAATCAGGCTATCTCAAAGGGCATCTTCACTAATTATTCACTGATTAAAACCTTAAGATTTTCACCTTGTGATAAGGCAAGATGGGTGGCTACTAGAGGAAGGAGCTTTTCAGGGCTTGTGTTCCATCTGTGGAATTGTCTCTCAAGAGAGGCTTATAGTACCAGGTGAAATAGCAAGAGTACTTAGACTTACATACCACTTCATAGTGCTTTGCAGTCCTTTCTAAGTGGTTTATAGAGTCAGCATATTGCCCTCGACAACCTGAGTCTTCATTTTACAATCTTGGAAGAATGGAAGGCTGAGTCAACCTTGAGCAAGATTGAATTCCTGGCAGTCAGCAGAATTAGCCTGCAATACTGCATTCCAACCACTGTACCACCATGGCTGTAGAGTGCCAGATGAAATATTATATTCCCAAGTCTTTAAAAACCGTTTTGATGTGTTACAGTTTTGACATTTTATAGTTACTTTATCGTATTTTATTGTCTATTGTGATTGTACGCTATATTAATTGCCCTTATTGCTGCTTCTGATTTTTACTGTGTGCTTTTGTTTTTCTGTTGGCTTTTTCTTTTGTTTCATATTATTTCACCTCTTCATGTTTAATTACTCATACAGAGCCCATGGTTTGCTGTTACATCTCAGCTGGCTTCAAAAATGTAGGCTTGCCCTGAAAATGACTTGAAGGTATTGTTCAATTCAGGTTTAGAAGACATGGATGGATCATGATTTGTCATTTTGGATCAAATGAACTATAAGTAAAAAAGGAACTGAAATCAAAGATGCAAAGGGTTGAACAGCCACATGTTAATTTCTATAGTATTAAATCAAGTTTTAATGTTTTTTGTGAATCAGTCCATTGGGAAATGCTCATAGGTTAGGTTCAGCTCAGTTCAGTTCATTATGATTTCAGGCTACAAATCTGAAATCCTAAATAGAATTACCCAGATCAATCAAATGCCATCTATAAAACAAGTTTCATCATACAATCCAAACAAAAATTGTAAACTAACAAACTGAAACAAATATAATAGTAATGATCTAGTTTGCACATTACCAAGGAAAAAGATGCTTTACAAGCAAATAACACTTTTATTCAACTAAGCTATTTTACAAAACAGAATCCTGCACATCTGTATCCAATTACAGCTCCTTTATTCCAAACATGAATTAAAACAATTAAAATACTTGTTTTAAATGAGAGTGATGCCTAGAAAATGCAAACATAAAAAATGGCTATAAGAAAAAGCATGCCCTTTCTGCATGCATCTTATGTCCATGTCTTTGAAATCACTGGTATTTGTTTGTGGAAGTAATTAATGAAACTGTTTCCTAAATGTGGGTACAATTATGTGGCTATATATACCCAGTTAAATTAAACACATCCCTTTTGCAGTGTTTCACAGATTCAAGTCTCATTTGGGTTATCAACTTGATAACTAGTTGTCAAGTTGATACAGAACAGTGTTAAATATAATCCAGTTCTGGCCTAGTTTTTTGTCTTCAAAAAAATAATGAAAGTAGCTTACTGGTACAGCTTCAGAACTTACAATGTAAGCACCAAGAAACCAGAACAAAAGCCACTTAAACGGAAATTATCTATTTTTTATCAGTATAATTAAACACATTTTACTTTATGCTTTCAGTTTCTCTGCTATCAACAATATAAAGGAGGCATTAAAAAGGAAATATTTTATGAAACCTGACCCTAGAAAGATGTATTTATGCCAAGCATGAAATCATTCCTTGTCTTGCTTCAGTCTACAGAAATAGATATATCAGTGTAATTTCATACAGAAAATTATGACAATCTTTCTTCTGAATTTGACCAAATACTATGGCAATATTTCTGGAGTTTTAGCACTTAATAAAGGAGCCCTAGAAAGCCAAATTAGTCATATGTAATAATCAACTGCCTCAAGCTCTGTTAAACTTAAGCACCTTACCTATTCTGTGAATTGCAGACCCTACACTCAAATATCCTTCTTCAATTACACAAACCTCCTGGCACAGATAGTCCATCATCCAGAATCTTCTTCTGGCACTATATACTTGATGGGGAATGAGTGTAGCAATGAAATAGATTGTACACTTTTCCTGGCTGGTTGCCTTCTGTTTCACTCATCTTTAAAACTACATTTTTATGTTGGCTTTCCACAGTTGTTAACTCCATATAATACTTGTGATTTAATCAATTGGTTTTATTCCAAAATATTAGAAACTGCTCTGGGATTGTTTGCAAAGAGATATAGTATGCACAGATTTGTTGAGGTAACCTTAATTGGAATTCCTGCACTGAAAAGGAGATTAAATCAAGATCTGGCTGCTTTCAAGTTTATGATTTACCAAAACACTTTTCAATAATAAATATAACAGTTCTCATATTTCCCTATAATTGTAGTCCATTTTCTAAATTTTTGGTTATAGATATTCTACTTCAGTGTTTCTCAGCCTTGACAACTTCAATCTTTGCAGATTGAGGAATTCTGGGAGTTGACGTCTATGCATCTTAAAGTTGGCAAAGTTGAAAACATTGTTCTACATAGAAAAGTACTGTGAAAATGCCATCAAAATATTTCAAAATCTTTAAAACTACAAGTAGTCCTTGATTTACAACCATAATTGAGCTCAAGATTTTTATTGCTAAATGAAACATTTGTTAAGTGAGTTTCTTCTACCTCTGCAAAGATCTGACCTGGAAAGTTAATACAACCCAGGTGGCCAGAAAGGCCCAACAGAGACTTCACTTTCTCAGGGTCTTGCGGAAGAACAGGGTAGAACAATGGCTTATGACCCTCTTTTACCGGTCTACTATAGAGAGTGTCCTCTCGTATGGTATTGTGGTTTGGTATGCTGGTCTGACAGCCATGGATAGGAAAGTATTACAGAGGGTGGTGAGCACAGCACAAGACATTGTGGGCTGTCCCCTGACACCACTGGATGACATCGCCAGGGCTCGCTGCCTTGGAAGAGTGAGGAAAATTCTCAGGGATGACTCACACCCTGGATGGTATCTCTTTACTCTCCTACCATTGGGTAGGAGATATAGGAGTATAGCCAGTCGTACCAACAGGGTGAAGAACAGCTTTTATCCATGGGCTGTTAGGCTTTTGAATGGGAAATAATTTTATACACTTTATGCATAATTGACTTGCGAGGCCGGTGCGTTGTGCAATTAGCTCACATGGTGTAATAAGATGGAGGGTTTGTGTCACTGTAAGTTGGGCGTGGGGGCATGAAGGGAGGCTCAGCCAGTCGCAATGTATACATAGTTGTACTTTGACAATAAAGGTTCATTCATTCATTTTGCCCCATTTTACGACCTTTATTGTCACAGTTGTGCATCGCTGCAGTTGTTGAATTAGTAACATGGTTGTTAAGTGAATCTGGCTTCCCTATTGACTTTGCTTGTCAGAAGGTCGCAAAAGGGAATCACATGACCCTGGCACGTTGCAACCATGATTAATATGAGTCAATTACCAACTGTCTGAATATTGATCACGTGACTATGGGGATGCTGCAATGGTCATAAGTATGAAAAATGGTCATCAGTCACTTTTTTTTGGTGACTTTGAATGATCACTGTATGAACTGTTGTAAGTCAAAGAGTACCTGTAATATAACAGGAATTTCACTGGCAGGATGTTTGTTCTCACTAACCAGTTCTGTGCAGTTTGCCATAATCAGTGGGGAAGAGAAGATGAGAAGTAGATAGCTTTCCATCACTGATTGTTTTTAGTCAAGTGCTCTACATCTGAATTCCAGATCAGAAGGCTAGTTTATGTAATACAAAAATTAATAGTAAAAACAGGAATCCAGTGAGTTAGGACTTATGCAAACATAGAGTTATCCTTATAGTGTTTTTAACATTGACCCTAAAAAAGTTCCCACAGATGAGTACATGGAAGTTCTTCTATTACCTCTTAAGGGGAAAAACAGACTAGCAATCAGAATGTTCAGGGTTATATAATTTATCTAAAGTACAGAATAGTGCTGAAAATTGGTTGAGTCTTATAGATACTGATATTTTGAAGATGCCATGAAATGATAGAGCAGAAATCTAAATTTGAAGCAACATATTGCAGCTTCTGCTTTTTCAGCTTTGTTATCTTAGATAACAACAATAACAATCCTCTAGTAATGCACTACTTTGATCTGGTTGTAGGGCTAGCATGCTTTGAGAGCTATGCCAGAAGTTCAACCACCCTGGACAAATCTCATCAGAGCAGCCAGATGAAGCGTGTCTCTCTCATTAACAATATTGTGAGATGTAATTTGAAAAAAAAACCTACACCAGATCAGTCTTTGCCCAGACCAACAAGGACTGTGCTAGGCATTGGACTTCCTGGATATCTGGTGGCAAGTGGATACAGCATTCAGGATTGTTGGCTGAGCAACCAAGGCCAACAGCTGCAGGACTACTGGAAGAAAAATTTCTTACTTTGTAAAAATGAAAAGTCTGAAAACAAAGAAATAACGATTTGGTATTACAAACCAAGTCTAGTGAGAAGAAGATCCCTGAAAAAATGCATCAGTTCCATTCTTCTGGAAAGAAGAACATCCAGAATCAGAAATAGCAGAACCTCTGTCAAAACCTACCTGATAATGAAAGATCCAGGAAAAAGGGCAGCATCAGGCAATCACAGGCCAACTACCTGCTTACCAACAACTTGCTAACTGGTGTGGTAACTGATGCAGTCCAACAGCATATAATTGAAAACAAGCTCTTTTCATTTGAGCAGAAAGGAAACCACCTAAATAGTAAAGGGGCAAACTATCAGCTCTTAACTGATAAGATGATTTTGGGAAACTGTAAGAGAAGGAAGACCAAAGTGGCTGACAAAGACATTTGATTTCCTGCAATAGCACTGGATAATCAAGTATCTAGAAATAATAGAAATCAGTAGAAACATTTTAAAATGTGCAAAGATCAATGGCACAATGGAAGACACAGTTACTGGTCAATGGTGATAGACTGAGAGAGTTTAAAATCAAAAGAGAAATATTTCAAGAAGTCTCATTATCACTACTAATGTTTGCCATTGCATTGATTCTTCTGTCAATAATACTGAACAAGACTATCAAACATCCAAAATGTCTGCCCAGCTATCCCACCTTTTTACACAGATGATCTGAAACTGAATGGAAAAAAATGATGTAAAATGGAATTGCTGCACAACGCTTTCCTAAAATGCAGCCAAGATATTTCAAAGGAGTTTGGACTGGAGAAATGTGCACCCTTATCAACAGAGGCAAAACAGTGAAAACTGAGGGAATCAAGATGCTTATGAAAACAACGTCAAGAGTCATTAAGTGCAGTCATTAAAATACAGCTAGAATAGTGGACTGGATTCAAGTTGAACTAGAAGCCCTAGACAGGAAGGCCAGAAAAATAATGACAATGAATCATGTCCTTCATTTATGCAGCAATGTTGACAAACTCTGTGGAGCATAGTTGGACACGGAATGTTGCAAGTACATTAAACAATTGAAGAAGAAAAAAATGATATTAGAAGAATATCTGAAGGACAGTGAAGAAGATGCACTGAAGCTAGTACACCATGACGGCTTACTGAATAGCAAAGACATCATACTACCCTATACGAAAGACCAAATGAAGAATAGAAAAGAGCAGTGCTTTTTTTGTAAAAGAAAAAGGTGCCGGAACTCACACATGTCATACGACCCGCCTTGCCTACCCTACAAGGTTCCATACAAAAAAAAGGTGCCGGAACTCCGTTCTGACCGTTCTATGAGAAAAAAAGCCCTGGAAAAGAGACATGGCAAGGCAAAGTATTACATGGCCAGTATATTAAAAAAAGAAAGAAAGAAAAGAAAAGAAAAGAAAAGAAAAGAAAAGAAAAGAAAAGAAAAGAAAAGAAAAGAAAAGAAAAGAAAAGAAAAGAAAAGAAAAGAAAAGAAAAGAAAAGAAAACTACCAGGCAAAGCAGATAACAACAAGTTCTGGCAATAGCTAATAGCAGGAAAGTTTAGGAGATGTGGGGCTAATTCTGGCTGCACAAAACCAAGCCTTAAGAACAAATGCCTACAAAGCCAGAATTAAGAAGATAGCAAGTGCTGCCTCTGCAAAGAAGCTGAGAAACAGTGGATCATCTGGTTAGCTGCTGCAAGAACTGCACAGACTGATTACAGACCACAGTATGACAAAGCAGCAACCAGAGTGCATTGGAAGATTTGCAAGAGATACCATTTGCCTGAAAGCAACAATTGGTGGGAATACAAAATAAACAAAGTAATAGAAAACTAAGAAACTGAGGTGCTCTGGGAAATTAGAATTTAAACAGAAAAGCATTTGCCACATAATGCCTCAGATTTAATAATAATGTTGATAAGAAAGATTTAAAAAATCTGGGCAGTGGAGATTGCAATACCTGGAAACAGCAGAATAGGGGGGGGGGAAGAGAACTGGATATAAAATCACAAAATATAAAGACCTGCAAATAGAAGTAGAATGACTGTGGCAAAAGAAAGCAAGGATAGTGCCAATAGTAATAGGTCCCTTGGGTGCAATCCTAAAATATCTGCAACACCATTTGAGCACCATCAGTCAATTGCAAAAGGCAGTTGTACATGGAACAGCTTATATCCTGTGATGATACCTTTAATATAACCGTATTAAATAACAATATCTGCCTATCCCAGGTCCTTGGGTAGGACTCAATAAATAGATAAAAATGTCAATTCCAATCTAAACATCTGGTGGCTGTGCGACCAACAACAATAGTAAACATATCAGCCCTTCAAGGTAGACTAAATTGGGAAACCAGAGTCATGCCGGCCAAATACTACTTTTATTGTTAAGTTCAGAATCTTGCAGTGCACCTCCCTTTCAACTCACCTCCCTCCTCCCTCCCTTATATCTTTGTTAAAAGTAGAGTCTGAGATGTTTCTGAGTTACTTTCCTGCCCTAGACATGGATTTCTTTTATCTGACCATTACTTTGGCAGTGTCTCTTCCTCCTGTCCTCCTGTCCCTCGAGGCCATTCCATCTTCCTTCTACACAACCATACCCTCTAAGACTAGATAAAACTGGTTTTAAATATCATCTGAAGCTTTACAAATCATGAATATATGTATGAAGGCAATACATGCTATTACTAACCTACTTTGTGAAGTCACTATGTCACCATCATTTGGATATCAATCAGAAAACTAGAGTAAAAAGTGAATTGCCACTTTATAAGAAGCAGATGTAGCTAAATCCACAGGCTAATCTATGAAATGACACTATCCACAAGCAGCCATTAGAGTATTGTTGAAAATATTATCACACAAGAGCAAATACAGTAACTGACATAACCTTTAAGTGTGACTCTTTAGATTAAATGGAGGTGAGCATTGCAGAATAATTTCCGTATGGTTTGGACTCCATAGGAACTGACGTTTGCTAGGAATGATAGAGAGATTTTAATTTGCTAGTCAGTTAACTGGCTATTTGGTGTGTTTGTGCCGTGTGAGAGCAGAAGAGGGACTTAACTTTACCAATGCATTTCCTGAAATTTATTGAAATGATTTAGGAATAAAATGGACACTTTTCACTCACCAGTTCTCCCCCAATGCTCTTTTTACTGCATAATCCTACAGCCCATTTATTCCCTGCTGAAGACTGAAAAATATCAACAGTGACCTTATGATATAGAAAAATCAGCAGACAGTAAAGACTAATACAAGGTCCATCTCTTACCATTTTATTAAAAAGCACGGTCTAGATAAAAACAGTGTAGTTATGGTACATGCAATTACATCTTTGCACATTTACTGAATACCAGAAGTAAAAAAAGGGGGGGGAAACCCCTCAGAGATAACATTTTCAATAATGTCAGCATGAACAACATTTAAATTTCCTAGGTCAGTGAAGCACATTTGAGAGTCAAGCAGAACAAAGAAATGGAATGCTTAATCAGAATATTTTAGCAAATAATAATTTGCTAAGAATTCCTTAATTCAAAATAGCCAGCAAAAAAATGAACTACCATGCAGCACACAACAAGGAAACAAACCATGCTGCAGATCACCTGATGGTCAACCTGGAAAGCTGAGGTGACCTGGAAAGAAATGTGTGACAAATTGTCAGCCTTGTGAGATGGTCCAGACAAGAAGCACACCTAGAAGCAGAAGCTTTAACTTTATTGTAAGGTTACATTAATACAGGCCAAGAAACTAGGAAGGGTCCCTTCTGAGACATTTACAATGCCCCCATTTCTTCTGTGGACACATCTGCCTCTAATCTGCCAGTTGTTTGGTCTGCAGCTCCTCTTCTTGTCTGCCAAGGTCATTTCTAGTTACCATTACACAAATGCGGTTAGTTGTTTTTTTAAAAAAAATAGGGAATAAAAATTCTGCTGTAAGGGACCTCATTTTGAAACAATTCATGCATGGTATCTTTGGATATTGGCACATCATCTCTCCCAAACTCCTTGGCCAATTTGCATGAGAATGTGTGACTAAATGTGTACATGCATGCAATGCAATGCTATGCAAACTATATTCAATAAAGCTTTTGTAGGCTGGCAAAAACTTCATTGGCTAGTATATGAGCATATCCACTAATAAATCAGCCAAACATGACTCACATTGTGTCACAAAGCTTCAGCTACACCCATCTAGTCTTGGAGTAGATAAAATGCAAGGGAGATGCAATACATATGTGCCTCTGAGGGATTTCTGAAAGTAAAACTGAATGAACTATAAACTGAGAATTTTGTAACGATGTAGTGTGCTTAGTTTTGATAGTGTATTGTCTTATAAACCAAGATGTAGGATTTAGTATGTTGAATACATCAAGTCAACAGTAAGAAGAAGAAAATAAAGATTTACTGAATAATATGCTAATTCTATATGAATTCTTCATGTATAACTAGAAACGACCACATTTTCTGTCCCAAAAACTGTACAGCAGCATGCTCATCCAGTAAGTTACATGTTTAACGTAACCCTGTAGCTTTTCTAGTGCACATTTTTTTTTCTTCCTGGCATTTTCCTGCAAGTGCAGCATCTCCCCTTTTATTTTTTTCCAAATCAAGCGAGTGTTGTTTCATCAGTTGCGACAGAAATTGACCTACAGGCTTATTGTATGATCCTGATGTCATGGGCTGAAAGAGAGTGACTGACCCAAAGTTATCCAGCCATCTTTCATGCCTAAGGCAGGACTGGCCTGTTGCCTTAACTACTGCAGCATTCTGGCTCTCTTTTCTGATGCGCAACATTTCAATGAAAATTTTCTGCTTCACATATTAGTACTCTTACATTATCTGATGGTACAAAAATATTTAATCTTTTTTTTTTTTAAAAAAAGAAAATTCTACCAGATTATGCTTGGTCTTAACAATACTTTAATCAGAAGCTATCCTAGAATTCTGTACTTAGAAGAGGAGCCATTGAATTAAAAGAATATAAGCCCATGCGGGCCAAGAAGCAACAGTGAGAACTGGACACGGAACCACTGATTGGTTCAAAATTGGGAAAGGAGTCCGGCAAGGCTGTATACTGTCGCCTTGCCTATTTAACTTATATGCAGAGCACATCATGAGAAAGGCAGGGCTAGATGAATCAAAAGTTGGAATTAAGATTGCCGGAAGAAACATCAACAACCTAAGATATGCAGATGATACCACTCTAATGGCAGAAAGTGAAGAGGAACTAAAGAGCCTCTTGTTGCGAGTGAAGAAGGAGAGTGCAAAAGTTGGGTTGAAACTAAACATTAAGAAAACCAAGATCATGGCATCCGGCCCTCTTAATTCCTGGCAAATAGATGGGGAAGAAATGGAGGTAGTGACAGATTTTATTTTCCTGGGCTCCAAGATCACTGCAGATGGGGACTGTAGTCAAGAAATTAAAAGACGCTTGCTCCTAGGGAGGAAAGCCATGGCAAATCTAGACAGCACACTAAAAAGCAGAGACATCACCCTGTCAACAAAAGTGCGTATAGTCAAGGCTATGGTCTTCCCAGTTGCAATGTATGGCAGTGAAAGTTGGACCATAAGAAAGGCTGAGCGCAAAAGAATTGAGGCCTTTGAACTCTGGTGCTGGAGAAGACTCCTGCGAGTCCCTTGGACTGCAAGGCGATCAAACTGGTCAGTCCTAGAGGAGATCAACCCTGACTGCTCTTTAGAAGGCCAGATCCTGAAGCTAAAACTCAAATACTTTGGCCACCTAATGAGGAGGAAGGACTCACTGGAGAAGAGCCTAATGCTGGGAAAGATTGAGGGCAATAGAAGAAGGGGACGACAGAGAATGAGGTGGCTGGATGGAGTCACTGAAGCAGTAGGCGTGAGCTTAACTGGACTCCAGAAGATGGTAGAGGACAGGAAGGCCTGGAGGAACATTGTCCATAGGGTCGCGATGGGTCGGACACGACTTCGCAACTAACAACAACAACAACAACAAGCCCATGTAACAGGATACTGTACAAGACTGTAAGGATTAAGTCTGAAGTACCAATCTGCGATTTATTTCTAAGTAGATGTATACAGAATTATGCTGTTAGAGACTTTTTTTTCTGATGAAACTGATGCATAGGCATTTTTAGTATTTTTTGCTAGAAGTAAATTATGAGTTAAATAGGATGTTCTTCCAACTAATTGTGCTGAGTACTGCAGCCTTATGTTTTGGGGGAAAAAGAAAAAAATCAAATTAAAAAATAACTTATGCACATGAAATACCAATTATATACTGACGAACTGTTAACAAGCATAACAGATGTAAAGAACATATTCTTTTATTATAAATAGGATAAACAATTGCCAATACAGGCAAAGGTCCTTCATAACAGACAGTTTAATAACTGCACCCATGGAGAAAATGTTTTAATATGTAAGGTTTTTTTTTAAACCCCAAATACCATAAAATATTGATGCAGCACGGATGGGAACTGAAAACTCCTGGAGGGCTGTATGCCAAAATGGCAGGATTCTTTCACATATTTGTAGCAATGCCAGAAATATTAAGACATAACAAAATCAAGAAAGAGTTGTAGAAAACGATGGAGGAAAGCAGACATTATATAAAAAGGCTGCAATGTCTTGTAAAAGGAAAAATGTCAGTGGTGTCAAGGAATACCTGATATTCAGCTGCAAAGTCAGTGCCCTGTCAGCTTGAATACTGAATTGACACTAATTTTTGCAAAACAGCACAGGTAGAGGGATAGCATATCTAAGCAATGGTAAACTTGACTCTTTTAAGAAATGTAAAAAGAAGGCATAGAGAAACAGGATATTTCAGAACGGACAGCCAACTAAAAACAAAATTTTTCTTAAAATACAAAAGGAAAGACAAGAATCTGCTTTTTATAACAAACATTAAAATAAAGCAAACACAAGACTGAAACTCTGTTTAGCCTTCCCACTCCTGTGGTTAGCCATTATATGAAAGGAAAATAGAGTCATATTCACAGGCCTTCACCCTCATCCAAAGCTGGTATAGGGACCATATCCGAAAAAGGAAATATGTAATATGAGTTACATCCTATTTAATACCCAGCATAATCTGAGTCTGAAGATTATACAAAGAGCCTACATGCAAAATCCAATCAGATCTGCTTTATTTCACTGTCTAATTTTGCTGGGCTGTTTTTTTCCCCCTATAGCCATACCTGGCTCAAATAGGAAATCTTCTGTTTTCCTTGCTGTAATCCTTAAAACAATCAGTGTGTAGTAATCAGAAAAAAATGGTTCTTCATAGAAGACTTCATAGAATTCCTATACTGGGTGACATTACATTATTAATAGGGCATTCTAATAAATTGTACTGATGCTTTAAATATTAAAGAAAAGGCAAATGCAAAGGAGCACCAAACGTATAATCAGACACTCATAAGAATTAATTGGATTTCCAAGATCTATTCACATCTTTGAAGATGTTTTCAAGAAGTTAAATTTTAGCTGGACTTCATTTAACCTGTGCTATCATGAGAGCCAGACTCACAAAGAGTTTCCCAGCCAAAATGATGGGAGAACATCATTATATCCCTGATATAGCATGGTGCCCCTTTCACACTTTATCTATGAAGGACCAAAAAAAGAAAGAAAGAAAGAAAGAAAGAAAGAAAGAAAGAAAGAAAGAAAGAAAGAAAGAAAGAAAGAAAGGAAGGAAGGAAGGAAGGAAGGAAGGAAGGAAGGAAGGAAGGAAGGAAGAAAGAAAGAAAGAAAGAAAGAAAGAAAGAAAGAAAGAAAGAAAGAAAGAAAGAAAGAAAGAAAGAAAGAAAGAAAGAAAGAAAGAAAGAAAACACCAAAAAATTCAAGTTACAAAAGGAGGAATCTGGGCCAGAGAGTTTATATCTATTCTTGCCTTCATGTGATTTTAATCACATAAAAGATCAGATGTCTGAATTTTAAAAAGCATCCTGTTCTTTCACACTTTATTCAGCTATTAAATTTTGGCACCACTCATTCTAAATGACTCTGGTTTACAACAACATAATAAAACAATATAAAACTAAAAGCACAATTAAAAGCAAAATTGAAAACAGGGCTAATATTTACAAATTAAAGCAAAAATCAAAGTTAAAACATTAGAAAAGCCAGAAACATTTACTATTAAGCATCTATTAACTATAAGGTAAAGGTAAAGGTTCCCCCGCACATGCGTGCTAGTCGTTTCCAACTCTAGGTGCTCATCTCCGTTTCAAAGCCGAAGAGCCAGCACTTGTCTGAGGACGTCTCCATGGTTGTGTGGCCGGCATGACTAGATGCCAAAGGCGCACGGAACACTGTTACCTTCCCACCGTAGTGGTCCCTATTCTTCTACTTGCATTTTTACATCCTTTCGAACTGCTAGGTTGGCAGACGCTGGGACGAGTAACAGGCGCTCACTCTGTTATGCGGCACTCAGGATTCGACCCACCAAACTGCCGACCTTCTGATCGACAAGCTCAGCCGTCCTAACCCACTGAGCCACTTTTCTGATTTGGCTGATCACATATACAGAAAAAAAATGTGGGAAAGCCATATTTTACTTCTCCATTTTAAATTTTTAATAAAGAATTAAAAGGGGAAGAAGACGACAAAACCCACTTTGCTTCTCCATCTGTTGCCTGCCTTTACTGACAGATGAACTTGCCATGAAGTTGTAATGTACTTTTGCATTTCATTTTGTTTCATTTCACTTCATTTTGAATAAATAAAGAGGACCATCTTAAGTATATTTATCAAAGATTTATGTTATGTCTGTTCTTTCTTGTAAGAACTTCATTTCAGCTCAAAGAAGATATGGAAGTAAAATATACCAAAAGGATTTTTTTTTTTGCTATAAAAACATCAACTCAGAACAGATCCTGAAGTCTGAGTTGGGTTGGTTACATTACCACCATACGACAAAAACAAACTAATCTCTAATTTTGCTATTTGCCATTTTAGGGATGCCAAGCAATGCATGAAAGTTAGTTGAAGCCAATAAAAGAGAGCATTAGAAGCTGAAGAAGCTTTTTGGATGAGAAGTGAAATGTCTTCAAGGAAAAACAAAGTCCAGTTGCCTTTTGAAAAAGCATCTTTGGAATAATCATGACCTGGATGACTAAGAATCTCCATAGACATCATCCATGCTCGCATTGACTCAGTTAACTGAAGGTTTTGTCCTGGAGGGAGCTGAAACTATATTTCCACATACATTTCAATTTGCATTATTTATATTTCTCCCAGTTTTGTTATTTGTTGCCTTATTTTAAAAATTACAATTATACTTAAATGTGACTGCTTGCCATTAGCATGTTGTGTTATAAAGTGTTGAAAAGGCTAGTCTTTTACAATTTAAATAAATTACTATAATCATCCCAGTACGAATTCTGGCAACACAAGAGGCAGCAGAATATTCAGACAAAAATTGTGTGCAATGTGTTGGCTACTAGGTAGGCAAAGCATATCATATCTGATCAGATGCAAACAATGTCAGGCTTCCTGTAATTGTACCACCATACCACCACATGATGAGATATGACTGCCTGAATACAGTCTGTCCGACCTTATTTACACTGCTCAGACAAAGTTTCATAACCCCCCCCCCCCGGTGTACCCTCGCTAGAACGTAGTTTAGGATTTTTATGCTGTCTGCAAAAAATCTTCTGGGAGAAGACTGCATAGGTGGCTACAGAAGCCTGTGCATATTCTGAAGTTCAAGGCGGTGTACCTTGGGATCTGCACGTTGCCATGGAAATGTCCTCATACAGTGCAGCATTTTGACACAGGCGGTTTTATTGCAAGCAGCTTGAATACCACTCAGATCAAAATGTCTCAGTAGCTCACCACAATTACCACAGCAATGGACAGACAATTCAAGCTGTGTGGTTACTGGATCCCCATCATTCTGAAAGCTTTCAGTTCTAAAACACCCAAGAAATCCTTTTTAAAAGAAAAATCTCATAAAGGATCACAAAACCCAACATCTATTAGGGGCACTACTGATTTGTCTGCCTAGTGCAGCATGTTCTCAAAGGTTTTACCTTTCAGATATGTTTAGGTAAGTCTGATGCTGGTGAATGGCTGTGTTCATGAATCATGCTTAACCAGGTCACTTGTAAATCTAGTTGCAAATCTACAGCATGTGAAGCTGGGCTGGTTTAACCTAATGATTTGTGACTTAGCCTGAAGTGCAAACTCAAGTCATTTGGCTGGTTAATATTTCTATATATTATCCAAATGCGTAACAGTTTAAATCTATAACTAGGTTGAATATGTTGTATGAACAGTGCTGTTGTATCCACACAGGACAGCATTTCATTTCTCATGTTCACTTTTTCCTTATCTTCTTTAAAGTGGGACCTACTATTATTAGGTCCTATGGTTTGTCCCATAGCCAGCCAGATGTTTAGATTGGATTTGGCATTTTTATTCACCTATCGAATCCTTCCTAAGGACCTGAAATAGGCAGACATTCTTATTTGATGGTGTTAAGGTTGCTCCAAGTGAAACTGCCTTTTGCAGTTGACTGATGGTGATTTTGTCAATGCTAATGGCACTCAAGTGGTGCAGATATTTTGGGATTGCACCCAAGAAGCTTAACATTATTGATACAATACTTGCTTCCTTTTGATAGTTTCTCCAGTTCTTTCTCTTCTGTTTACTGTCTCCAGTATTGCAATGTCCACTATCCAAAATTATTTGTCTTTTTATCAACAATGTTTAGGTTTGGGGTGTTATGTGGCAGGTGTGTGTCGGAATTCTGAAGTCTATTTTTTTTAGCTTTTTCATTTTCTATTGCTTTATCTATTTTGTGGTCCCTCCAGTTCTTGCTTGCAGACAAATGATATCTCCTGCAGATATTCAATTCTTGCTACTTCGTCAGGCCATAGTTTGTAATCAAACTATGTTTAATTACATAGCTAACTAGGTGGTCTATTGTTTCTTCAGGTCAGTTAGGAGCTGATCTTTTCTCCCTCTGCTGTTTAAGCATTTTTTTTCTGCTCAAATGGAAAGAGCTTGTTTTCAACTAGATGTTTTTAGACTGCATCATCTACTCCACCAGTTAATAAGTAGAAAGTTGTTAAGAAGGTAATTAGTGTATAATTGGCTGGTGCTGCCACTTTTGTTGGATTTCTCATTATCATATAGGTTTTGCCAGATATTAACCAACCTTCAATTTTAACTCCTTGCAGTATGTTGTCAAATGCTTGGCAATGAGTCAGTGCAGATCAATCAGATATTTCAGCCAAAACCCATGCAGTTCATTTTCAATTGGTGCCAACCAATTCTTGATCTTCCTTGCCTTCTTCTCTACCATTTCTGCTGTAATTACAAGTTGCTTCATTTCAGCTTCTTTTTTCCATTCTCCACTTCCTTTATCCAAGCTGCATTCTTATCATATTTTTTGGGGGTTATCCTGTAGCTGTGTCCCGAACCGCACTGTTCGTTCTTTATCAGGTGTCGGCTGATTCATTGCAGTCTCTCCATTGATGGAGTGGTAGAAATATTCCTGATTTGACTGAAGTTGGAGATTTAGCCTGTGGTGTGCAATTTGAGCTTCATATTTGCCTGTTTTCTTCACTGTGGCTGTTATTTGTTGCTTTATTATTTCCAGTGCTTCCTTGATCTTCCTTATCTCTATTTCTCAATCAGATAGTTTTTGGTCTTCTTGTTCATCAGCTACTTTTCTTTCATTTGTTCTAGCCTGCTTGCATTTGATCTTAGCATGCTGATCTTATTTTCCAATCTGATTTCCATTTTGGCAGTGCACTATTTGGGGTTGTTTTTTCTTGTTTGTGATTTTGCATGCATGATCTTCAATTATAATTGCAGCTGTGTTATACATTACTAGTTGGTGGTTTCTTGTAATGAGGTGGTAGTTATCTTTGATATCATAGTATTGGCATCTTTTAATACTTGTGTGAGCTGGGAGTTTTGTAACAGGCTTTGATACAGGCCACCTTATTCTTTTGTTTCTATATTTCAAGGTAGTGCCTCACTGGGGGATTATTGCTGTCATTATTTTAAACTGCTTATTACCATATTCTCCTTATTTTTACTTATTGTTAGCCACACAGAGTTGCTGAAAGTTAGGCAACATATAAACTTGATTAATAAATATATAGCAGGTGATTTAAGTGTAAACACTATTTTGGCTTCCATGAAAGAAATCACCCACATCACAAGCCTACAAAACAGTGACATTATTACCCATATTCAAATGGATTTTTTTTAATTTAAAATGTTAGATTTCTCATTTAGTCTTCTGCTTGCCAAATGACAAAATCCAATGTTGTTCTTATCTCTTTAATTAGGTATCTTTGAAGTGGCAGTGAATTTTTGTCATTTTCATCTTATTTGTTGTATTCCTTTTAAAATAATATGGGAAGCTGTAACAGCAGTGGTAGAGTCATTTTTCCTACAGATCTAGAAGTGGTTTGTAGATAGGCTGGTACAGATGTAGAAAGGCAGGTATAGAAAGACACTATAAACTTCAGTTAAGACTCCTTTGCAATAATTTGCTGAATAAAAGGTAAGGTTACTAGAAATTGCAGAGAGATCGTTATGCATTAGTTCTCAAAAGCTTCCTTAGTGTTATGAAACTTCAAAAAAAAGACACTATAACTGAATTTTATATGACCAAAATATTTGCAAATTTAGTTTTAAAGACTGAAAAAAGAATGGACAACATAGCCTAACAATGGAATGCACTGAGCTGGCAAAAAAAGCCATTTGGATTCTCCATAAAAAAGAATTGTCTATAAAAATCCAGAAGAGCCAATGCAGTTTAGTGACTGAGGGGGGTCATACAAGTTCACCATTAGCCATGGAAGCTCAGTGAGTGATTTGGGGCTAGTCATTCTCTGTCAACCTACCTCACAGGTAAGAGAAAACAGAAGGAGAGAATGATACATACATCATTTTGACTTCCCAGAGGAACCATAGGATATAAATCTTAGAAATAAAGAAATGTATAAAATACAATTCAGAAAGTTATTTCTGCAGAACCATATTCCACCAAACTGAACAGTATGGGGCTTACTGGTGAAATGGTCATTCCTTCTTTAAATTTTGAAAACTTTATTTTATGAAATCTGTAAAGACTTTCTCGAGGCTAGCACTGTCTAGATGTGTTCAGACTACAGACCACACAATCTTCAGATATCACATTGCCTGGGAACAGTTGAAATAATAGTTTAAATACTAGATGCAATATATGGACAAGGAATTCCAGGAATAGCATGTCTACAGTGGTTCTTGCTGTTGAAAAACATGGTTCAAAGCCGAAAGGGCTGCTAGTTGCTTATGTCCTGTAAAAGACAGCCACACCTGTAAATTTAAATTCATGTTTTCATCATTGTTAAACCTATGTTGGCATAACAATGTGGGAAAGTACCTAATACTTAATCACACTATTTGTTTCTGTTCTTCTACACCAGGAGTCTTCAAACTTGGTCCTTTTATGACTTGTGGACCAACTCCAGAATTCCTCAGCCAGGTACGCTGGCTGAGGAATTCTGGGAGTTGAAGTCCACAAGTCATAAAAGGACCAAGTTTGAAGACCCCTGTTCTACAAATTAGCTCTCTGGGCTCCCAAACCGAGAAATTCCTCACCTTGAATCCATTTAATCCATTGATGGTATCAGGAGTTCTCTTTGGAATTCCTTGCAGGCAATTCATCAACTCAACCACATAGCAATAGCACCTCCTTAGGTACTTTCTACATAGCTTGAATCTTAAATATCACCTAAACAAGAAGTCATGGATTTATTTGTTTAGTTACTTGCTGTGAATGAAATCAAAATTCCTGCCCTCTCTTCTCAGAAGCACTTGTTTTATCATTAGAGATGTTACCTTATTGCATTAAGTATGATTCAGTAGGTAGTGTTGATGTCTAGATAGAAATTTCAAAGGCTTATTCCTGCCCAGCTATTTCACAATGTTCTATTTTCCTAGAGAAGGATAAATGCTAATATGTGAAATTCACTGACAAGGAAATATATATTGTTAAATTTGAGATGAAGACAGACTGACATTGATGACCAAGCAGCTTCATCATCAAAACTCTGCAATTAACTGAGTTTTCAACGTTTATCAGTTTTCATGTTCATGGATGGAATGTTCTCCTGGCTCTGCAAATACAGTTGGAAATTTTTGACCTCTTTGTAACAGAGAAATCCATCAAATCATTTTCGATTCCTAGTGAACACATAAGGTAAAGGTAAAGGTTCCCCTGCACATGTGTGCTAGTCATTTCCAACTCTAGGGGCCAGTGCTCAAAGCCGAAGAGCCAGCATTTGTCTGAGGACGTCTCCGTGGTCATGTGGCCGGCATGACTAGATGCCAAAGGCGCACGGAATGCTGTTACCTTCCCACCATAGTGGTCCCTATTTTTCTACTTGCATTTTTACGTGCTTTCGAACTGCTAGGTTGGCAGAAGCTGGGATGAGTAACAGGCGCTCACTCTGTTACGCAGCACTCGGGATTCGACCCGCCAAACTGCCGACCTTCTGATCGACAAGCTCAGCGTCTTAACCCACTGAGCCACCGCGTCCCTATAGTGAACACATAGATAGATCCTAATAAAACATCTTAGTTGACCATAAGTATTTGAAAAGTATCTTCTTACCATTCAAATTAAACTGGCTTAATAGCCATTATAACTCTTGAATAGCTGTGAAAAATGCAACATTTTTGAAATCTGTTGTACTTATTCAATTATTTTTTATGACTAAAATGATGTTTTATGACCATTCCAGGATATGCTTAACAGAAAACATTAAGCAGAGAGTAACTGAGAGAACCCAGCTCAGTGAAACAAGCTCAGTGAAACAGATCTAAGTTTTTGTCCCTGCTATAAGGTATGCCATAGTGAGCTTCAAGGGGTATTGCCTGCTTTAGGCAGAATAGACCAACATTGCTTTGTAGGGGATCAGATGCATGCCTGCTTACTCGTGTTTGATTTATAAATAGGTAATTATCATTAAAATCTGTATCCTGCCAACATTTTCTCATTTCAAATGAAACAAAAGCCTGCACTGTTGATTCTGAAGCTGGTAGAATATATGTATACAGAACTTATTTGTAAAAAGGAAACACAATCCAAAAGAGACATTAACCCGGCATTTCTCTTTGAAAAGCCTTTATTCTTATGATTTCTAGATTTAAATAGTCCTACCCCATGCAATTTCCCCCTTCAAACATATGGTAATGTAAATGTTGCAACTAAATAGTCTTCCATTTCTGCATAGGCAAAGCGGATAGATGAAACAAGATGGCTGGGTTTGAAGTTCTATTAAGTAGATGATCAGATACAGTGAGAAACTCCAGAGGAATCATATTCTTTGAAACTAAACTCCAACAGAGATGGACAGCATCCCCTGTGCTGAACAGCTGTTCAGAGAGAGTTATGCTTGCATTCATATTGTTTAACCTGCCCAAGGCAAACCTTTAAAAACAGAAATGTTGTATCAAGATTAAAGTGATCAGACCTAAAATTTTGACAATTAATATGATCAGATCACATGTTCGCTTTTGAGGTATTACTAATTTTTATTTGAAAATATGAAGATAAAAATTGTTCACAACATTGGACAATGTTCCAATGCTCCAAATTATTACCAATAATAGTTACTCTGCAGTAAGATGGGCAGCCAATAAAATAATTAAGTACATAAATAAATAAAAATAAATAAATAAGTATAAATAAATAAATAAATATGTATGAATGAATGAATGAGGGATGGACAGGAGGATTATGAATATTTGCAAGAGAGAGGCTCCTCCCTCTAGATCAGACATGTCAAACTCATGACATTACATGATGTCCTGTGACGTATCTGAGCTTTTTTCCCATTGCTGGCAATGGGGTGGGTGTGGTTTCCTGATGATGCGTTCGGCCTGTGGGCCAGCAGTTTGACAGCCCTGCTCTAGACATTCATCACACAATGAAGCTGAGTTGATTTGGTATTATCTCCCTGCATACATAGGTTCTCCTCTGGGGACCCCAACCATAGTCCAAGCACAGAATAAAACAACAAATGTAATGAAAAATGAGAGAATGAACTTATGATACTGACTGATCAGAACATGAATTCTTCCACATATTGTACTTCATGGGAGTAAGAGTCACTGAATTTGACATGGGTTCAAAGTATTTCCAGAACTACCTTCTTTCTCCAGTATGGACCCACCTGACTTGTGCAAAGTACAGATAGTCTCTCGACTTACAACAGATCGTTTAGTGACTATTCAAAGTTACAAAGTTGAAAAAAGTGACTTATGACTGTTTTTCACACTTACAACCATTGTAGCATCCCTGAGGTTATGTGACTGAAATTTGAACACTTGGCAACTGGTTCCTATGTATAACGATTGCAGTGTCCTGGGGTCAGGTGATCCTCTTTTGCCACCTTCTGACAAGCAAAGTCAATGGGGAAGCCAGATTCACTTAACAACTATGCCACTAACTTAACAACTGCAGTGATTCACTTAACAACTGGAGAAAGAAAGGTTATAAAATGGGGCAAAATTCACTTCACAAATGTCTCAATAACAGAAATTTTATGTTCAGTTGCGGTTATAAGTCAAGGATTACCTGTATTTATTTCTGGAAATAGTAAAAACTGAATTCTTCAAGAGAACCTATCATGAGTGAAAGAATTTCTATGTATAATCAGTGGACCGTACTGTATTTCTGATCTGTTATTTTGCATTGGTATTTCATATTGGCATACATTTTTAAAGGTTTATTTTTTATCATAGATGCTTTGTTATATTGTTGCATTTTGTTGTAAACATCTGAGAGTCATACTGATTGCAGTGAAGATAAATCAAACTCAGTGAGAAATATTAAAAGTAGGCTAGTATAATATAAGTCATGCTTGCTGAGTCCATATTTCTTTAAAGTATTTTTTACCTCTTTGTGAGAATCTGTCTATTTGTATGAATGTATGAGACTATATGGGTCTGTGAGAATGGTTCCTGTATGCATATACAAAAGGGGTTCAATTACTACTACTACTACTACTACTACTACTACTACAGTGTGTATTTGTGTGTGTGTGTGCAGTATTTTAAAGGCAATTAATTTTACTCTGTAGTCATTAATTCAATTAATATTAAGTGAATTTCCCTTTCTTTAACTTACCCTTCTTTGGTTGTAGACTCTAATCATTGCATATGTGCAGAGATTTATTTGCACATGCAGGGGTGGTTATATGCATGTTATATGCAAATTTGTTGTAAGAAAAAAAAATCCTGAGCACTGACTCCATTGGGAGTTGGAAACCATAAAGGATAGGATAAAAACACTGGTCATTATATGGGACTTTTGTATTTGTTTATACTACTGTAACCTTCTAGCTATTAAAGCTAACTTTTTAAAAAAGGTTATTACTTTTCCTTGTAGATGCAACTGTCTTAAATACAAGGAGCCATTCCTTTTGGATAAGTCCAGTATGAGCCATGAGAGAACTTCTTAGTTCAAATAATTTGATAAGATTCAAATTATCACATTTTTTTACCATCCTGCTATACTACAAATACATATAGATTAATGATTTCTTGTCCAGTCCCAGAAATGTAAGGTTTTAAATCAAAGTGATTAAACTGAACATCTGTGTTATGATTTAACTATTACAAAAGACAGGGTTTTATGTTAGATTTCAAGATTGCAAGAGGTTTTATTTTCATGAAAACTTGAACTTTATTGGAACCAAGGGAGTACTGAGTCTTAGTGATCACATTTGGACCTTCTGTAAGATTATCTCTTCCCAAATGTTATATTTCCCAATGGTACACCCACTGTTGCTGAAATCATGTCCATCACTTTTACTGCTGGTTGACAACTTCTTCTCTTTTCTTCCATCATTAGAGACTTTTCAGAAGAGCTGAGTTTTTGCACAATTTGTTCAAAATAAGATAGGCCAATTGCTTGTATTTTGAGTGAGAACTCTTTGTTGATTAATCTAAAGGTACACCTTCCAGGTAAAGGTAAAGGTAAAGGTTCCCCCGCACATGTGTGCTAGTCATTTCCAACTCTAGGGGCCAGTGCTCATCTCCATTTCAAAGCCGAAGAGCCAGCGCTTGTCCGAGGACGTCTCTGTGGTCATGTGGCCGGCATGACTGGACACCAAAGGTGCACGGAACGCTGTTACCTTCCCACCATAGTGGTCCCTATTTTTCTACTTGCATTTTTATGTGCTTTCGAACTGCTAGGTTGGCAGAAGCTGGGACGAGTAACAGGCGCTCACTCGTTACACGGCACTCGGGATTCGGCCCGCCAAACTGCCGACCTTCTGATCGACAAGCTCAGCGTCCTAACCTACTGAGCCACCGCGTCCCTCGCACCTTCCAAAACCTAGTTTAATATACCAATCTGGTCACAGAGAAGTATTACTGATGTAATAAACAGATATAGTAACTAACATCCCTTTGTTAATCCATTTTCCATCTTCCTATTTCTTCTACTAAACTTGTTGCCTGTCTTTAAAACGATAGACTAAAAAGACCAACAATCCACTAAAAAGACAAACATTGCTGAATTTCTTTTGATTAACAATACTAGAGCCACCCTGAATACACCTAATCCCAAATTCTGTGTTCAGAAATGACATACCATGACTTCTAATTAAAATGTCTCTGGTATCACCTTGCTGCATCTGTTGCCTTCTACAGAACCGTGGTGCTCTTTTGTTAAAATCAGTGATTCAACTTTGCTTTTGTGAATCCAGTAATGAAATTGTTCATAACCTATAATTTTTGATAAGTCTTTAAAAGGGAGATAATAAAAGGAGAAGCCTCCAGTCCATGGAACATTAGCCTCTTTCATTCATCATTAAAGATAAAAAGTACAAAACTCTTGATATTAAGTAAACATCATTTTAAAGGAAAGAGACAGCTGATAGTACTTCTAGCTGCAGAACCAGAACTGATGAAATAGAAACCACCATCTCCCAACAGGGTAACAGTTTAACAGCTTCTGAAAACACTATAACAAATTTACAAAAAACATTCAAATGTTACAAACAAAGCTTATGTATCTGGAAGTTTAAAACACAAAGGAGTAGCATACTTTCCTGCCTGAGTAGGGGGTTGGACTAGAAAACCTCCAAGGTCCCTTCCAACTCTATTATTACTATTATTGATCATTGCACAGTCAGCCAGATGTTCAGACTGGATTTGGCATTTTTGTCTACCTATTGAGTCCTTATCAAGGACCTGGGATAGGCAGATGTGGATGTTTGATGGTGTTGTTGTTGTTGTTATTATTATTATTATTATTATTATTATTATTATTATTATTATTATTATTATTGTTGTTGTTGTTGTTGTTGTTGTTGTTGTTGTTGTTTGTTGTTGTTATTGTTATTAAACTTTTATTGATAAAACATGAAACTCAGTCAACTGAAAACTTAAATTGACGCATTAATGGTTGACACGGGTTGCTGCCAGCATCCTAGGTATCAACCAGCTATCTCCTTAAAATGTAAGATGTTCCGAGTAGCGCAGTTTTTTGTAGCTTTCCTGGAGTTATTGCAGGAAGCTGCAATTTCTTGATGTAATTTGTAAAGTTTTTGGACATAGTTTCCAGTGCCCCGATGACAATGGGTATCACTGTTATGTGTTTCATCCATAATCGCACAGTTTTGATGGCCAGGTTGCGGTATTTTGTAATTTTTTTCAGTTCTTTTTCTTCAACTCTGGCATCTCCTGGTATAGCAATATCAATCAGATGTACGCTTCGGTTCTCTACAACAGTGATATCTGGCGTGTTGTGTTCCAAATGGCGATCTGTCTGTATTTGGAAGTCCCACAAGATCTTCACCCTCTCATTCTCGACAACTTTTTCCACCCTATGTTCCCATGACTTTTCGGACACAGGCACGTTGTGTTTTTTACACAATGCCCAGTGGATTTGTTTAGCAACTTGGTCATGTCTAGTTTTGCTGCACTCACATATTAAATGTGAAACAGTTTCAGCTTTGTCGTTGCGAAGTCGGCAATTTGGATTGTCAGTAGATTTTTGTATCTTCACTTTCATGGCATTAGTTTGTAGTGCTTGTTCTTGAGCAGCCAGTATTAAGCCTTCTGTTTCTTTCTTGATGGTTCCCATCTTAAGCCATGCCCATGTCAAGTTGTTATCACATTTTCCTTCAATGTTTTCAAATGTTGTCCATGCAAAGCTTTGGTTTTCCATCTATTTAATCTATCATCCAGCCGTTTTTCCTTATATTCTGCCTTTGTTTCTGTTATTTTGATAATGCTCTCTGTTTTCACAGCCTGCAGCAATTTTTCTGTACTTTGATTCACATAGTCATTCAAACTTCATTTTTCTTCTTCTACAGTTTGGTGGATTTGCAGTAGCCCTCTGCCCCCTATTCTTCTTAGCAGGTACAATCTGTTGATGTCACTTCGTGGATGTAGAGCATGGTGCATGTTCAAAAGTTTACGTGTTTTCCAGTCTAGGTATTCCAATTCGGCCAATGTCCAGTTAATAATTCCAGCTGGGTAGCGTATCACTGGGACTGCCCATGTATTAATGGCTTTAATTATATTTCCAGCATTCATCTTTGATTTTAGTATTTTGCGGACTCTCCTGATGTATTCCTTTTGTGTTGACTCTTTGACTTTTCCATTCAAGATGTTATCTGTTTCCAATATGCCTAGGTATTTGTACCCATCATCCTTTGCTAGTGCTTTCATAATACTTCCATTTCCCAGTTCTATTCCTTCAATTTTTCCTATTTTGCCTTGTTGCATGGATAATATAGCACATTTTACAAGTCCAAAGTCAATTCTGATGTCGCTGCTAAACAGTTGAACTGCATTGAGTATTGATTCAAGTTCAGTGTGACTTTTTGCATACAGTTTTAAGTCATCCATGTATAGTAGATGGTTTATCTTGCCATGCTGGCTTGAGATGTGGTATCCCAGTTTTGTGTTTCGTAATATTATTGACAATGGAATTAATGTGATGTTGAACAGTAGTGGTGAAAGTGAGTCCCCTTGGAAGATTCCTCGTCTGATGTTGATTTCACCAATGTTCTCCCCATTTGTTTTCTATTTTTGCATATTTGCTTTCAAAAATGTACAGATGTTTTTGTTGATTCAAAAGTTTTCCAAACACGCATTAATCCAACTGTGGGGTAATGAGTCAAATGCTTTCTTGTAATCAATCCATGCCATATTTAAATTTGTTTTTCGTCGTTTTGCATTTTTAAGTACCATTTTGTCAATGAGCAGCTGATCTTTTGTTCCTCTTGATTTTTTATAATTTCCTTTTTGTTCTGCTGGATACAACTTGTTTTCCATCAGATGATTGAATACTGAATTTGCCAGTATTCTTGTAAAAAGTTTGAACATTGTTAGCAGACAAGTTATTGGGTGGTAGTTGCTTGGTTCTTTGCTCTTTTCAGGGTCTTTCATTATCAAGTATGTTCGACCAGCTGTTAACCATTCTTTACTTGTGGCATTTTGAAGCATTTCATCAAACTGAGTGGCCATGCGGTGATGGGGGCTAGTGAGGTGTTTCGACCAGTATCCATGTAGCTCGTCCAGACCAGGTGCACTCCAGTTCTTGACCTTCTTTACTTATTTTGCAACCATATCAGTGGTTATTACAATATTCTCCATTTTGTTTAACGTTGCTTGTTTTTGGATATCTTTGATCCAGGAGGCAGTTTTATTATGTTCCACTGGGTTTTCCCACAGTTCTTTCCAAAAGTTTAAGGTTTTTTCTTTATATGGTAGAACAGTAGTTTGGACTTTATTTTCATCAAGTGACCGATAGAAGAGGTGCTGGTTTCTTCTGAACTGGACGTTTTCATGATATTGTTTTATTCGTCCTTCATATCTTTCAAATTTTTTTGCTGTTGCTATTACACACTGTTTTATGTTTTCCATGATTTCTGTTATTGTTTTTTCCTCCAGGTTATATTTTTTGTATAAACTATTTTTCAGCTTTTTCATTATTATTATTATTGTTATTGTTGTTATTATTATTGTTATATTATCATCATTATTGAAAATATGAAAAAAGAGAAATCCTATTATTTAATTGAGACCTTCTGGTATGACATATCTGATTTACCAATAGAGAGGACTCATTAAATTCCACCTCCATCATCATAGACATTCCTGGCCATTTAATTATCAACCCAGGAAGCCATATTTTACTGTGCTCATGAACAAGGGGAGATTACATGGATTGTTGGTTAAAATCAATTAAAGAGCTTTTCTGACTACAAAAGGAATAATGAAAAAGATGCCTAGAAAAGAGATCCTCAGTATTATACCAAGTATCCAGATATTGTTTGTATTTGCTATTAAAGCACTGTGATATTTTAAAAAGATTGAAACTGAAAAACAATTACTCACCTAATAATTTTGAAGGGGAAAATGTGGTATTTGGTGGTGGTTTTTTATTGTTTTACTTTTTTCTGATATTTTAAAAAAATGTTTTGGTTTTGAGCATTATTATTTCCCTCCTAGTTCTCATTTTCTTTTTTGGAAAAGCAGAGAGATTATGTCAGTCAACACAGATGAAAATACAGATTCATTTGATACTTAAATTAAAGATAAATGTGCAGATGTTACCACTGAGTTACTTTTGCAATTATGAAAAAGGTTTGGAATGTGTATATTTTTAATATTGTCCTTTTAACATTTTGTATATATTTCCTTGAATTATATTCCCCAATCTTGTCATGTGGAATATACATGCAACCATAATAAAAGGAAACAAAGTTTTACTGCATTTAAAGAACTCCAAGGAGATTTTTTTTACAAGAAATGTGCCCAATGGATGAGGATAAGTATTTGCTGCAGAAAGAATGGGATTAATTAGTAAATTTACAAAAATAAAGTGGAAGTGCCCATATTAATAAAAACACATTTCTTTCCATGCTGCTAGTGACAGAATGAGAAAGATCTCCCCCCCCCATTTTTAGTGGTTCTAGAAAAATTATATTTTGGGTTATATTTTTCTTAAATCTGGTACCACTACTATATTTTATGTCTTTCTAAACAACTTTTCCTTTATTCCCATTTTTCAATAAGTAAGTTCTTCATCTTTGTTTATAATATATGGATTTAGTGTAGAAAAATGCAATTGCAATATCTGATCATACTGCAGATGCAGTTTCTTTGCAACGGGGCAATTGTTACAAAATAGAGAATACTTGGTGTTTAGATATTTCCTGGCTAAGAAATAAAAACAAAACAAAGCACAAGGAAGCTTTACAAATAGAGTAATATGAATGGGGATTCAACAATGTCTTGTGTTAATGATTGGAAATATGTAACATACATATTGGGCAAATCATTTTATATGCTGCACGTAAAGGAAAGGAAATAACATTTCCAAGAAGAAAAATTAATTGAATTTTCTACTCAGTCCTCTCTTAAATTTTTCAAGGAACTGCAAAGTTCTAAGTAAAAAACTGATTTCTACTAACATAAATTATGCATTAACATGTCTAAGGTTTGATTATTTTGGAAAGAGAAGGGACACTTTGGTATATTGATTAAACAGCAGCAAGCCCTGAATATTATTCAAATGATTTGGGGCACTCATAATATATACAATTCCTGAAGAGATAAACTACAAATTTTACAAGTTTTAATCAAATTCTTATAAAAATATAGCCTCTTCTTCTCTCAATGGGATATTTCATTTCAACAAAATGAGTACTTGTTGAAGCTGTTCAGACGGAAGATGACTGATTATATGAGGAACACTAAAGTCTCAGAGGATGGATGGTTTTCCTATAGAACAAAATGAAGCCTGTACAGATTTCTACATTTTAAAATGTTTATATCTTGATCACATCATATCTGTATGTGTTATTCTATCAACTTCTATTACTCTTTTTAAAACCACAATACATATAGACTTACATATTTCACTAATGAACATAAATGTTAATATACAATCTGGAATTCTCGCTAACTGACTATAGAAAGTATGACATGCTTAATAATTCCAATCGAGCATGATTTATTTATCATAAGGGTCTGAAGATCTGAAAGTATTAGTGAACTTTGTAGTTCTAAATAATGCTAGCTATACTGCAGACTGTACAATTGAAAAAAATTCTATAATTTGTCCCTGATTCCCCCAGAGAATTCTGGGAATTATAAACTGTTGATATTATGAATCTTTTGATCTTTCAAAAAAATAGTGTATTAAATAGGCTCTTTGCACAGAGATACGAAAGTATCTTTGCCATATTATTATTCTATAATCCTGAAGCAGCTATCAAGACAGACCTTATGGCAACTCACTCTCCTCTGGAGTTCCACTGAAGCTACAATTTATTTGTTGTTGTTAGCTGCAAAGTCGTGTCTGACCCATCGTGACCCTATGGACAACGTTCCTCCAGGCCTTCCTATCCTCTACCATCTTCTAGAGTCCATTTAAGCTCACGCCTACCGCTTCAGTGACAATTTATTGAGACAGCCACATATTCAAAATTATGTTACCATCCAAGTTATCCAGGGAACACCAGATTGAACCAAAAATGTTTGAAGCAAAGTATGATTGGTATGATGTAATATTTAAATGGTGGGAAATGGACTAGTCCATCCTTGCCATAAAATATGTGTTTAGGCCAGCCACTGTTTCTCACTGAACTTATCTCACAAAATTGTGCTAAGAGATAAATTGGATGAGATAAAGTATGCACACTGCCTTAAACTCCTGGAGAAAAATATTTAAATAAATAAAATGAAATTGGAGACCTATGCAAAGGTAACCTGGATGTACATAAAAATACAGATAACCTGGATGTATATAAAATATACTTTCAGTATCCATAGTTCTATAGGATTTGATCTCCCATGCAATAAATGCACTTTCTGAGGGAGCCAGCAAATGCTTATAACTATATCTGCCACATGCTGAAATATGTAGAAACAAGTTAATCAATGATAAAAATATTGTTCATCAAACCCTCTAAGGGTTTAGATTTCTTGTCACTTGATATCTGGTCATTTTAAACTGGAAATCCAAGGACATTCTGCAAGCCAAACTCTACCATACATCTTGCCCTCAACCCAATAGCATCCTTTGGAAGAAGACCTCTTTCAAACATCTTAGCCAAGATCTTCCTTCAGGTAAGCCAGCTCAAACTTTGTAGGTCTTTAAGAATTAATATTTTAATCTCCCTGCAACTAATCTCCATACAGATCAGTTGAGACTTTGGCTCACAGCCCAGTTCATATAATACTTTTCTAACACAATCCTCAGTGCAAGCTACAGAAAAAAAGGAGAGAGATTACAGCTCTAGTGTGACAAATACTGTAATTGATCCTAGTTTAGAGCTCTTACATAATTTCCTAGTAGCAACTGTTCGGTTTCTTCCTCTTATAAATCATTTGCTTTTTTCTGAATCCACTGGAATCAATCTAGTTTCAAGTTCATTGCTTTTTAGCTTACTCTTACTTTTGTTCTCTGCCTTTTAACATCAGAAGAGCTAGTACATCGTAGTCACTAGTATAGCAACAATTATGTGACCTTTGTGTTCCCTAGTATATCGCAATAATAAATCACAAAATTGCCTTTGATAAACCAGCATTTTTCAGGGGTCCCTTAAATGACTGATTCTCAGAGAAAGATGAGCTTCAGGATATCTCTGGAAACTACTATGCTTACAGAGCCAGTCTCCAACTCAAAAATTCTCACAACCCTAGGATCTAATTCCTGAAACTCCACAATTTGGATTATCTTACACTAACGCTAGGAGGTACAGTATGTATATATACATACACATATAAAATTTAAAGGCACCAAAATGTCAGCTTGTAATGAACATTTCTGTGGGAATAATTTACTTGGGAGCTGCTATTACTCCTAAGTAGCACTGCATTTTGAGCAAGAATGTGGATTAGCTAAAGTGGAGTGGAGAACTGAGAGAACATTAATACAAAATTGTGTGGGGAAATCAAACATTTTCAGTCTTTGGGGGAGTGGTCTAGCCAGAATTTTGACTTTTCTATGTCTATTATCTAAGTTCAACAGTAACACCTTTGTTTTTTTAAGTCATGAGTGGGATTGATTGTCTTTGCTGGCTTCCATCTGCTATTAATGTCTTCTGCTTCTCTGATCACGATCATTAGACAAGGTTCATTTGTTTTGACCTACTAGAATAAGATACTAACATTGAACTTCAGCTCTCATCTATATTAGAAGAAGGATAACGTTAATGTGTTTTCAATGACTACCTTAAGGATTCTCAAATAACATATGCAAAAGTATTTTGGATGAATTCAGACATGCTATAAAACCATTATTTTATATGGGGTTGCCTGCAGTCTGTCTTTCCAGAAATTTCTAACAAAGCAGAGCTGTTTCTCTTTTAGTCTTAACTCTATTTTCCCTTATTAAGAGCCATGGTGGTGCAGTGGTTAGAATGCAGTACTGCAGGCTACTTCTGCTGTCACCCGGCTGCCAGCAGTTTGGCAGTTCGATTCTCACTGGCTCAAGGTTGACTCAGCCTTTCATCCTTCCGAGGTTGGTAAAATGAGGAACCAGATTGTTGGGGGCAATATGCTGACTCTGTAAACCACTTAGAGAGGGCTGTAAAGCACTGTGAAGAGGGAATATAAGTCTTATTGCTATTACTATTAAATTATTACATAGTTTATTTTATCATTTGTTTCAGTGTCATGATTACTTCAACTGTCTGTATAAATATTTATATTTATATGATTTATAGAATTGTATTCCACAGTAGTTCAGTCTGTTAGTCCTTGAGAAACATTTGAGAGTTTACTGTTGATCAAAATATGCATTTTATCGTACATTTACTAGATGCTATTGAAGAAATATGAATCAGAAGATGTTTTTGTTTCACAAAGTACAGTTTAGAATAAATGAATATATATCAGTCATGAAATCACTTTATTTGGCAGAAAATCTGACTTTGTTAAAGCTAGCATAGCTTGAGACGGACCCAATTTCCCTTTCAGCATTCTGAAAACAATATAACAATCCTAGTACATTTGCATGAAAAATGAATTTGCAAGAATAATTATTCACACAAAATGTAGCATAGTATTAAAAATGATGTTAAGGAAAAATGGAAAAAATATAAGGAATTATGATAACAGGGATGGTATTACAGGGTAAAGACCTTACTTTAAAGAAGGAATTTATCTTACAACATTTGGTTATTTGCTTAAGTGTAGCACTTCTCTAGAATCTCTGTATGATGCCCTTTATGAGTGTTTGTGTGATTATCCGAGGACACCAATATTCTTCCATAACTGATTTTTTTCCCTTTTTCTTTTTTTTATTGAAAAGTTTTACAAAATTGTAATAATAAACCCCCCCCTCCCCATCAACACTCCCCCCTTCCCTCCCCCCCAGGACTTCCCAAAGCAGAATACAGGGTATTACATATAGCAATCTTATGCAAACATATGCTAAATATCTATTACAATGTTAACAAACCTTCCACCCTTTAACTCCCTTATAACAAAACTAAAGTAATTATAATAACACTTCTATAATTGTTAAGAATTATTCATATGCTATTTGAAACTTTTTAGTCCCATATTTGTTCTGAATATAATCAATCCATCTTTTCCATTCCAAAATATATTTTTCTTGTGACTGTTCTTTCAAATATGCTGAAACCTTTGCCATTTCAGCTACGTCCATTACTTTAAGTATCCATTGTTCTATTGTAGGTAAATCTTCTTTCTTCCAATGTTGCGCCACCAACAGTCTGGCTGCCGTTATTAAGTGTAACATTAATTTAGTTTCTATAACAGTAGAATCCAAAATAATCCCCAATAAGAATAGCTATGGAGTAAATCTTATTTTTTTCTTGAAAACTTTCTGAAAAATCCACCATATTTTTATCCAAAAGGCTTTAACATTTTTACATGTCCACCATATATCATAATAAGTTGCCTCTTCACTACCACATCTCCAACACTTAGGTGGCTGATTTGGATACATACATGCTAACTTTTTAGGATCTAAATGCCATCTATAAAACATCTTGTAAAAATTCTCTCTTATGTTTTGTGCTTGTGTAAATTTTACATTTCTAACCCAAATTTTTCCCCAAGTATCCATCATTATGGGCTCTTGAATATTCTGAGCCCATTTTATCATACAATCTTTAACTAACTCCGATTCTGAATCAATCTCTATAAGAGCATTATATAACCTTTTTATATGCGATTGACTTTGATCTTTAATTTGCTTTATCAAATTTTCATCAACGTTTATTATACCAATTTTCTGATCTTCTATCCATCTAGCTTGTAATTGTATAAACTGAAACCAAGTCTGTACTATCTTTTCTTCCTTTAAAACATTTAATGGTTTCAGTTTCAAAATATTCCTTTCCATCCTAAGAAGTTCTTTATAAGTAATCACATCTTGTTTCTGCTCCACATTTATATTTCCTATTGCAACTTGGCCCGCAACTTGGGAGTCCTCCTAGACTCACAGCTTTCTTTAGAAGATCATATAGTAACTGTGACTAGGGGGGCCTTCGCCCAGGTTCGCCTGGTGCGCCAGTTGCAGCCCTATCTAGGCTGGGATGCCTTGCGTATGGTCACTCATGCGCTCGTGACCTCTCGGTTAGACTACTGCAACGCTCTCTACATGGGGCTGCCCTTGAGGACCACTCGGAGGCTCCAACTGGTGCAGAATGCAGCCGCGAGAGTCGTGTTGGGAGTCTCCCAATACTCCCATGTTACACCTTTGCTCCGTGAGCTGCATTGGCTCCCAGTTGTCTTCCGGGTGAGATTCAAGGTGCTGGTAATGACCTTTAAAGCCCTACATGGCATGGGTCCGGAGTACCTTAGGGAGCACCTGCAGCCGGCATCAACTTCCCTCCGCCCAGTGCGCTCCCACAGAGAGGGCCTCCTCAGGGTGCCACCGGTCAGAGAATGCCGACTGGTGACCCCCAGGGGGAGGGCTTTCTCTGTGGGTGCGCCAGATTTGTGGAACCGTTTACTGGTTGAGCTCCGGATGGCTCCCGACCTCTGCTCCTTCCGACGTGATCTAAACACCTATTTGTTTGAACAAACCGGCCTGGTCTGATGGGTTTTTATTATTGTTTTTAATGTATTGTAATTTATTGTATTGCATAGGGCATTATGTTTAATCTTTTCTTAATTTTTGTATCTTTGTATTTTAGTATTTATTGCCCTGTTCACCACCCTGAGTCCTTTGGGAGAAGGGCGGTATACAAATAAAATAAAATAAAATAAAATAAATAGAAAATAAATAAATGTCTAGGTATTGCCCATATAGGTATTTTATTATTTAATATATATTGGTACTTTTTCCAAACTCGGAACAAAGCGTTCCTTAAGATATAAGTCTTAAAAATATTAACCACCTTTTTGTCATAAAATAAATACGCATGCCATCCATACAATAAATCATACCCCTCAATATTCAATATTCTTTCATCTGTTAAATTGAACCAATCACTAATTGTTGATAACACAACTGCATCATAATATAATCTCAAATTGGGCATCTTCAAACCCCCTCTCTCACGTGCATCTTGCATTATTTTAAGCTTTACTCTCGGTCTTTTCCCTGCCCAGATAAATTTATTAATACCTTTTTGCCACTCATTTAAATTTGCATCTTTCTTAAGTATTGGTATCATTTGGAAGAAAAATAAAAATTTTGGTAAGACATTCATCTTCACGGCTGCTATTCTCCCCAACCAAGACAATTGCAATTTTTTCCAAATATCAATCTCCTTTTGTACTTTTTGCCATAACAATTCATATTTGTTTTTATATAATTTCACATTCGATGCTGTGATATATACCCCCAAGTATTTAACCTTTTTTACTATTTCAAATCCTGTTGATTTTTCTAATGCTTCTCTTTGTTTTATAGTCATATTTTTTGTTAATATTTTAGTTTTTTGCTTATTAACTTTAAATCCAGAAACTTATCCATATTGTATTATCACATCCAGTAATTCTAAAACCGATTGAGTAGGTTGAGTTAAAGTAACAACCAAGTCATCTGCAAACACTCTCAATCTCTAATCTTGATGCCTAATTTTAATTTCCTTTATCTTATTTGATTCACGTATTTTAATCAATAATATTTCCAGTGTTAGAACAAACAACAATGGTGATAAAGGGCATCCCTGCCTTGTTCCTTTTTCAATTTTACAAATTTCTGTTAAATTACCATTAACAATTATTTGTGCCGTTTGCTTTTGATATATTGCTTTAATAGCCTGTAAAAATAATCCCCAAATTCCATCTTTTCTATTACTTTCAATAAAAATTGCCAATTCAATTGATCAAAAGCCTTCTCTGCATCTAAAAATATCAATGCAGCAGAGACTTGGTTGTTTCTTTCCAAATATTCCAATAAATTAACAATTTGTCTTACATTGTACTTCATTTGTCTACCAGTTATAAACCCCGACTGATCATTATGTATCACTTGTTGCATTATATTCATTATTCTATTTGCCAATACTTTAGCAAATATCTTATAATCAGTGTTTAAAAGAGATATTGGTCTATAATTCTTTGGTTGACTAAGATCTTGATCCTCCTTTGGAATCAATGTTATGAAAGCTGTTCTCCATGATAGGGGCACTACTTACCCAAGTTGAATTGTTCTAAATAAGTCCTTCAAAGGCTCCACCATTTCTGACTGCAAATTTTTATAATAACTAGCTGTCAATCCATCTGTCCCTGGTGATTTACCCAATTTCAACTGTTTAATTGCTAAAATAATCTCTTCAGAAGTTATTAACTGATTCATTCCATCCCGCTGCTCTTGAGTAACCTTAGGAATATTCACTTATTGTAAATATTTATCTATATCTATACTTTGAATTGTATCACTTGCATATAATTTAGAATAAAATTCTGAAAATACCTTTCTGATAATATCTTGTTGATAAACCTTTTTACCTTTATATTCTATTTTCTCTATCGTCCGAGACTTTTCCGATCCGGTGTGTTTCCAGGCTTTGGGGGAGCTCTCACCCTTTAAGACCCAAAATAAACACTCTGGGGCTCTAGGGGAGCTCTACCCCTACCTGGAATCTCCCCTTCCCCTCTTCGCCCAAGGGGAAGGGTTTTCAACCGCAGAGCAGCTGATTGTCAGCTGCTCCGTGGCTTTAACGGAGTCAGAGGGCTGGCGGTCGATTTCGACCATCCTCACTGCTGAAGCGCCACCCGGAAGTCCTCATTTTCCCCCTTTTTCTTAATGGAATACACAATGTATGTTGCTTCTTTGGAAAAGACTCTTTGACAAAGAATTTTTTAATTATCAGTAGATTTCACATTAGAGAAATCCTAACTAGAAATAAAGTTAATAAGCAAGGGTTACACATTAGCTATCTCCTAAAAGAGAGACCAAGAATTAGAAATGATAGCTAGAAAAGAAATATGGAAATACCAATAAGACGTCAAAAGATGATTACTGTGAAACTAAGTGAAAACTTTTAATGTAGGTAGGCCCACAAGTTTACCCACAAGGATACAATCCAGGGTACTTTATTAGGGCAAAGAATTTAAATTGTGTGTCATCCAGTCCAAACACAGAAGTTAAGTGCAATAATGTTGCAGTTTTTCCTCAAAAGGCTGCTGATGGATAACTTTCACTGCTTGAAGATGGCAAGATAAATCTAGAGGTGGAAGGCAGATAGTATAGCCTTCCCAAAACATCTGAATTTGCCCCTGAGGCAGCCAACACAGTTGACCCAATAGCACGGGTGAACATGAAACATCAGGGAAAAATAAAGATAAGATTTTTTTTCCCTGAGGTGCTTCTATTTTTTCTCCCATATTCAAAAACTTTAATCTGGAGAACAGCTTCAATACCAGATATAAGAATATGAGTATATGATTCATTAATTTTAGAATACAGGTGTTTTTTTTTCTTAGATTCTACAAATCGATCTCACTGGACCACAAAATGTAAGTTGTACTGGAAGAGACAGCTAGTCCTGGCTCATAAAAAGTGTATCTATGAGATTAGTATTTGGCATTTTAAATATGAATAAATCCATTAATTGAGAAAATCCATTAATTAATGGTTTTCTCTCTCCCTCAGGAAGCAGACTTGTTGCTCCTCCAAAGGAATGATAACAATAAAAAAGAATCTCCAGCTTTTCAAAGTCAACAAGTCCCAGATTGCATTTTTCACATCCAGTATTATTTTAACAAAGCATATATTTGCTTGAATTTTAGCCACATTGATCCAATAATTAAATCGAAATATTTATTGTAGCTATGGACCAGTGTATTGATAAATAAAGTTTTCTTTTAATTTGGAAATTTAAGTAAACATTTTTTTCTTCAATTAGCATGATTTAACTATTTATGTGTATAAAATGTTTTCTGTGCAAAGAGCCAAATCAGTATATTCTTGATCAGTATATGACAACAATCGGTGATTAGGATGCTTGGAAAGATTCATTGCCAGATGAGGCCTTTTCATCATATTTAAAATTTTGCATTTCAGTGTTTTTCTCAGAAGGCTGAGAAGTAAAATAGAAGGATTAAAATATGCATGCTGTTTTTATAAATACACTGACTTTGGTATAAATCAAAAGGTAAAGAGTTTGATTATGGGTAAAAATGACCCTTTAATCCCATGCACAGTAATTCTGAAATCTAGCTTGGCGTGCTTCACAAGACACACAGATATCATGTGCAAAGGGCTGCTTCTGGCAGCTTGCAAAAAATAATTAGCCAGATTAAATAAAACTGTCATCATACTGACTCAGGTAGACTGAGTTGACTCAGCGCATCCATGACCACATACCATTTGTATTGACAGGCCAGAAAAACTTCTAACTCTAGTCCATCCTGTATTCTGCACTTTAGTCATGCTGGCTGAACATTATGGAAGCTAATGTTCAATATCTGAGGCCACCAGATTGCAGACAACTGCCTTACAGGCTAATAGCAGTCACTGGTTCTGTGCTAGCAGCCCTAGCCGTACAAACTCAGAGAAGAAAACGGCTTCTTATTCACCATCCTGGATTTGAACACTGCTATCCTATAACACACTTTCATTGATAATATTAGCTTCCTCCACCATTTACTCCCACATTCCATTCATTCCTCTCTAGAATTCAACCACGGCATATTATAGTTTTCCTCAACCTGATTATTGAATAGCAACTCCTCTTAGCAGCAGCCAGTACAGCTAATGGCCACATTGGGTGGAAGCTGTCACTCAACATCTCTGGAAGGCTTGAAGTTGGGTAAAGCTGGCATCCCGACTTATTTTCTCTCTCTTTGACACAAATGGATTCCACTTTTCCCATTCTTGATTGCTTATCCAAAAGACGCCCTTGGCTCATTCAACACAAAACCTGCTTATTTCCTACCGGCTCATTTAATTTCACCAATGCCCTGTTTCCAAACGCATCACAGGGCAGAAAAGCTTTCACAAAAGGGGTGAACTTCTCCCAAGCCAGCGGCCTTTCCCCGAAATGTAAGCTTCCTCATTTTTAGTTCCATTCACAGTGGTTTTCACGGCTGTTGAAGCTGCAACAGTGGGAGATTGAAATGCACCCTGATGTAGACCACAAGGAAAGGATGATGAGCTTTACTGAAGATGGCCTTTCTCTCACCCTATTTTTTTTTCCTTTCTAACCCTCAGCCAAAAATGGAGAGCCGAAACAAAACAAAAAAGCACATCGGAGGGAGGACAAAACTAATCCTCCTACTCTACTGTGAGGCTCAGGGGTTTTAGAAGGAGGGCACCTGTTTGAAGGAAGTTGGTGCCTTTCATTCCAGGGAAAGGAGTTTGGGCTGCAGGTACCCTATTACTTGTAAGGTAGGCCACCTCCACTCCAGCGGGCCCGGATCTCCTGCCTGCCCGATTCCTCTCCAAACCGCGGACAGGTCCTCCCACCACCCCTTGTCCCCTTTCCCCCCAAAGCTTACCCGCCTCTTCCTCATCGAAGCTGTTCATGCAGGGGAAGTAGATGGCCAGGGCTTCGAAGGAGGCGGACAGGCTGAGGCGACTTTGCGAACGCTCCATGAAGAGCCCCGCGCCGGGGGCGCCGCCGGGGGCTTCGGCCGCCGCCTGCGATTTGGCCAGCTTCGACGCCCCATTCTTCACTCGGAGTACAGCCCGCGGCGTCTTGGCTGCTGAGGGGGGGCCTCGGGGAGGTGAGAAAAGGCTGGCAGGAGGAAAGGTAAAGCGAGTCAAGACGGGAGGGGCGGGGGAGAGAGAGACGGCGAGAAAATTGGAGCCGGGACCCAGGCGGCGATGGAGGGGATGGAAAGAGAGGCAGAAACGCCGGCGGGGAGAGAGGGAGGGGGGAATCAGCCGCGGCTAGTGGTACCCAAGGGGAAGAGAAGGCTGGCTTGAGGGATGCTGAGCTGCTGTTGTCGGAAAAGGCGGATGCTGCAGCCTCCAGCCCCGGCCAGAGGGATACAGGCTACGACTGCCGCTGATGCAGCAGTGCTGGGAGGCTGAAGTTGCTGACGCCGCCAGAGACCGAGACCGCTTCAGCCGCTTCAGAGATGCAAGCGAGAGGACCACCTGCTGCTCAGTCCCGTCTCCCCGGACGCCCTCGCCTCCGCCGCCCGGCTCCCAGTCACTACGTCCCTTGCAACTCCTTGCGGCGGTTGCTGCTCTCGCTTCGCTCCTTCATTCACTCTCCAGCGTCGGGGGCGGAGTCCGCCGTGAAGTCAGTCCTGGAAGGCAGTGCCTCCAATCGTAGCCGGCTGGCGAAAGGCGAAGGGGGGCGCGGAGGGGGGGGGGAAAGAGACGCTAGTCTTAAAAGGGGCTGAGCTACTACGCTGGTTGGCGGGGGTTGTTGCTAAGCGAAAAGCGAAGGCGCGAGTGGCCCCCTCCCTCCCTTTCGGAGTCCACTACCCAGTTTTTGGTTCGTGAAGTTCGGCTCCCGGAGCGCGACGTGGAATATTAAATACCATCCATCATCTGGAATTATTTAGCTGCACTATCCGATGGCTGGAGAAAAGAGGGTTTTTTAAAGGCAAACCCTACATATCTATTCAGCACCTGGCTCCCTGAATTAAAAAGCAATAGGGGTTGCACCACCTGGACTCAAAAAAAAAAAAACTAAGAAAAAAACTTCATGGTGGCAAGATTTATAGAGCAGTGGGACAATCTGTTTAGAGAAGCTGTAGTCCTCCATCTCTCATGGGTGATTTGCTTTTCCTGCCCATGGACTAGATAATCCTTTAATCCCTTCCAATTCTATGACTTCTAGTCTTGAGAGCTAAACAAAGTCAGGCCTGGTTAGTATTTGGTTAGCACACTACTTTGTAAACTCGACTGGAAAGGGGTAAAAAAAGACATACAGGAAGAAAGCTGTGAACATTTCTAGGTATGTTTCTGTGGTTATCAGGAGTTGAGCTGTACTTCAGGGGTTTTTACCTTTAATTCCTAGATGAGTTGGTGAAACTACCTTCCTTAAAGTGATGCCCTACTGATAGGTTTAGTTGGAAGGAAAGAATTTGTAGGTCTTCCTGAGACAGGAAATCCAACCTGATCAATAGAGAAGCAGGTTTTCTAACTATACGCAAAGATTTGTTTTAGAATATACATTGTACAGAAAGCCTAGCACCTAGCTAATTGCATCCTACCAGGAAGAGAGTCAGAAAGGAAGAGAGTATATGAGAAGTCCTGGGAGCAAAGGCGGAAGGACTCCACCCTGTCACAGAGAAAAGGCAAAGTGATAGAGCAGAGATAGAATGAATCTTTGACTCTGTCTACCTCCAACTGCCTCTTATGGCCAGTAGGCCACAAGAAATGCCAGAGTCCTTGTCAATGAAATTACACTTCCAAGTGCAGCTAGCTAGCTGAGATTTAAAGGGGGCAGGATAAATCCATCACAGCTGTAAATCATGAGGCTGGGGTAAAAGAGCAATAAATAGATCAAATGTTGCACAAAAATTAAGAGATCACATTGGCCAAACCTTTTAAAGACCACTAAGGAAGTAACAATAATATACATTATTCTAGAAAAACAACAGTGCTTTTTAAATCATATACATGTCTATGTGAATTGAATTCAGATGGTAATGCTATCAGCTTGATTAGAACATGTCAGCTGAATGAATGAGTTGTTAATGTATATCACTAGAAGATAAACCTTGAAATAATCAGAATCCAGGCACATATCTATGCTTTGCTGGAATATTTAATTTTGGATTAGTGTCAAGCTTTAAGAAAACTATAAAGGAAAGACAAGTAGCAAATAAACAAATTTGGGTCATGAAAGAATGAAACACAAACATAAAGATCAGTTACAGCACAAAGCTCTTCACATTGTTACCTTTTATCACATTTCTTTATACATACTTTCAAACTGTCATCCTTTAAGTTAGAGATTCAGATATAAAAAATGAGGCTCTCTTTATTTCTAAAAATGTCATTATTGGTTATTCTTAAAATGGCTGCCTTGAGAAATTTAAATATGCATGGAATGCCTGAGATAGTGAATGTGAATATTCACAAAATACTCATTTTTCAAAACATAGTCTGGGTGAAGATATTACCAGTGTTCCCTCCAGGTTAGGATGATCCTTATCATTTCAATTAATCTTTATCTTTTTTTTTCTGGGTAGTACATATATCCAGTCAAAAAAAATATCTACCATCTTTATTTTTAAAAATTGCCTGGAGATGAGCTGTACCAGAAATGGGCATAGGTCAGTTGACGCTTGTGAGCATCATGTAGAGAATTCTGACCTAAACTTAAGAACTTAGTTTTACTTCTTTTTTATCCTGAGTCCATCCAACTTCCCACCCACCCACCCACTGCATATTCTTTGCAGTACTTGCCTCTTCTTAAGGGAAAGCAACTCCAATATTTCAGCATAACATTCTCACTCTTATCTACACATATATCAGTGGACAGTCTATTGTTCTTTGGTCAGTTTAGACCTTATCTGATCAGAAAGACATAATTTTACCTGGATTGTCAATTACTGAGTTATTGTAAGTTGTGCTTAGGATATCAGTGACGGTACCTCACCATCCTGTTTCTTATTAGTCTCTTTATTTCTTTTCATTTTTCCAAACCTTACAGTCTTTTCCAATAACATCTGCCTTTGTGTTATCTTTGTATTATTTATTAAAGCAAAATATTTAAACTTAATCTTAATTCTTGTTATAAGAATTGGGTTTTCCCAAGTCCCTGACAATGTACTTCTTTATTGTCATTGTGATGTTTCCAAACTTTGAAATTTTGTCTAGACCAACCAAGAAGCAGACATTGTCTCATATCTACAGTCACTAATGATGTGAATTTTTGAGCCTTGATGTTTTCTGGAATTCAGTTTTTATTGGGCATATTTTCCTCCATATCTTGCTTTTCGTTTTCTCTTTGTTTTGTTTTTCCACCTATTTTCAGTGTATCAGCAGAAAATATTCTGTATCCTTTTGCTTATAGCTTTCAAGATATTTTTGCTCACTTCATCTTTAATCTTGTCATGAGTTTTAGCCTAAAATTCTTAAGGCACCCTGTTAATGAAATCTAATCCATTAAACTTGTTTTTACCATAATATTCAGTTATGTGGAATATTGGTAAGGTAATATTTTATTGTCTAATTATTATGGTTTATTTTAAGTTTAATTTATTGTTTTGCAAAGCATTCATAATCTGAGTTATGATCAGCACCACATCTTGTTTTTTCTGATTAAAAATAACTTCTCTATATTAACTTGCACAATAGATAATTTGATTTTGTGGGTCCATCTGGTGATATTCATATAAATAAAGTAGAACAAGGTATTTACTATAATTTCCTCAGCAGAACTTTTCAGTCTGTCTCCTGCTTAATTTCATACATCAAGGACAATTTTTCCTGTTATTTCAGATGCTATTTCATTTCCTACTTCAGTATTCCAGTCTCCTATAATTAGTATGATATATTTTTAAGGTACTGCATCAAGAAGATATTGCAAGTCACCATCAAACTAATCTGTTTTCTCCAAATCCTATTGGTGCATAGACCTGAATCACCATGACATCAATTCACTGGCCTTGAACTTGAATTGAGATAATTATACCATTTGGGGGGATTGTATTCCAGCACTAATCTTGACACCTCTTTATTAGTAATTATGACTACTCAATTTCTTCTGTTTTTCTTATCTGTAATAGATTTGATGTTCTTCTGATATCAAATTACCCATTTCAGCTAGCTGACTACCAGAATGTTGCTGTTCAATCTTGGCATTTCTGCTCTTACAGCAAGTTTGCATGATTTTGATATTCCATTATCAGCAGTATCTTTACAGCCCCAATCTTTCCTTTTGCTTCTTGGCATATCAGCAACAACACATCCTTTCAGCTTTAATCTAGCCACTGGATAAACCTTAGTGATATTCACACTTGCTCTTTGCTGTTCCTCAGAACTTTGACGGATACCTAAAAATACACTAGAATAACTTGGGGGACTCATCTTCTAAAATCAGGTTATTATTGTCTTAGATGTCAATGCCTTGTGGATTTTCTTGGCAAAACACTATAATAGTTGCCCTTTTCTTCTTCAGTGGTTTGTATTTGGTTTAATTCACCATCTCATTAATATCCCAATTCCATAGTAGTGGCTGTGCCAAATATATGGGTGGATTATCATTGAACTGCATATTGGATCCATGAAAGAGACATAGCCAGGGTTTTTAGAACTTCAAAAACCAGCATATGGTCTGAATGACCATAAATTTTAAACAAAATTTGATCAATGGCATAGAAAGTCCCAAGAGATCAAGGAGGGTTAGGATGGATGCTCTACCTCCATACTGGTCCCCCAAAAAATTGTTCATAAATGCCATCAATGCCATCTCAGTACTGTATCCTGTAACCTGAGTGGAAGGGAGCAAGATAATCCATTTCATCCAGAACTTTTGGGAGCTGTACGCCAGTCCCCTTCTCAACAGCCTTTCCTAAAAAGAGAAAATTGGAAACTGATGAAAATTGTCCTGTATCTTTGTGTTCAAGAAAGAGTTCTCAAAGAGGCAATACACTATAGATCTAGGATACCGTACCATCTCTCAAGGAAGCATTTAATTTTAGAAAATTGATTTTTAAATTAGTTGGGCAGTCTATTGTATCATTTTAATGTATACATTAAAATATTTTCAACATGTATATTTACTGTTTGACAGATGAAAGATCTGGTGCACAATACAGACTCAGTCAGTAGCTGAGGGAACAAAGGGAAATAGTACAACTGATTAATTATTAGGGTCTTATATTTTGTCATATCAAATACTTTGTTTCATGTAGGAATGAAACATCGGAAACCCCATAAAAGTCTCCCTATAAAAATGTAGCACTGCAAGAATCCCAGAATCATCTTTCTCATCTTCACTGTTACATCAATTAATCTTTTAATTAATTCCACTTTTGCTGGTTATAAGTGTTTGAATGACATAGACATAGCTGAAGGTTTCAGCAAAAGTGGATGCTTCTTTCAATCTATTCTGAAGGCCTCTTTCCTGCCCTTGTCTTTCCTTGAAACCCATTCAGAAAGGCTGGCAGTGGGTCAAAAGTGCCAGCTGTCCTCAGAAGATGAGCATTGCTCATCCAGGAAACTCAGAAGTAGTGTAGGCAAAATTGCATCATATGCTTCGATTTGTGTGAAGGGATCTCTTGCTGCCGTAGAGAGTCTGAATGATTCAAACTTGAAATGAAAAAACAAGATGTAGGTTCATTCTTCAATTGGCTTTTCTAGGATTTGCAGAGGTTTCTTAAGAAAAGGTACTATTGGATTTTTACTAATACTGAAACCAGTTCCATCCAACATATGATGTAACAATGGGCAAGAAATCTGAAAACTAAATAAATACGTTTAGCTATAATAAATGTTCTATTCAATATGGTAGATTGTGCCTTGGTGGAGCAGTGGGCTAATGCCTCCTTAAGTAACACCAGCTGCCTGCAATTAGTGCAGGTTCGCATCCCACCAGGCTCAAGGTTGACTCAGCCTTCCATCCTTCCGAGGTAGGTAAAATGAGGACCCAGATTGTTGGGGGCAATTAAGCTGACTTTGTAATAATGCCGCTTGGGGGGGGGCGAAAGCCCTAATAAGCAGGCATATACATAGAATGAAGGCTACTGCTAAGCTTGTAAGCCGCCCTGAGTCTTCGGAGAAGGGCGGGATATAAATGGAATTAAAATTAAAAATAAAAAATAAATAATATCTTGAGTACCCTAGAAGAACAGGATGCCCAAATGCTTTCATTACAAAACATCTCCTGAATTTTTTTAATTTGGAACCAGCTTTTTCACTACGACTCTTACTTATGAGGCTTATTGTTTGTACATATAAAGGTTTCAGATACAGAACAATAAAGGAGTGAAGGGATAAGCCTGCCCAGGGGTGTCCATGGAGTACAGTTAAAAAAAAAATGACAACATGGCAGCCACAATGCCATATTTACTTTTTTCATAATATACTGTGAAAACCCCTAAACCTGTCACACATTTTCCTCCAAAATGAGTCAGATACAATTTCAATAGTTTTGTTTTGGAGAATACAAAAATCTAATATAAGAAAGATTTCCATTTCCACAAATGGCAAAATCAGCAATCTACTTACTTATTCCACATGCTGGGTTAGATGATTTTGCGTCAATCCATACAGAAGTACATGAGTTTTTTTCTAGCTCAGGGTACAGGACCTTAGAGCCATTGTTTTCAGTGAAGCCATTTCCATACGAAATATTGAATCTGAATACCTAGTTAATCAATTGCACTGTCTGGCAAGCTGTGCCTTTCTAGTTCTGTATTCTTTGGTAATAAATTATTTCATTATTCGAATGTTTCATGACATTTGAAATCCTGTTAATGTATTACCAGGCGAGCCTCCTTTGTTACCTAATTCATTACGCTTAATCTCAGCTGATTTTTCGATAGGAAGCTGTGGCCAGTTTTGTTTCTGTTATCTTCGGAAATGGATACCGCTTGCATATGCAAAAGCAGAAGTTGCTTGTTTACGGGGAAAAAGACTGACCCATATAGCTTTCTTTTGCAAAATGTGGAACAGATGTTTTTGGCTACGTATAGGAGGAGGTGAAAAACATAACAACAAACTTAGCAGAATGGAAGCGTGGTTATTGTGCAGGCAATCTGCTTCCTTCACATGACTTTCATTCATTCCCACTCATTTCTCTGGCAGCGTTACAAATAGAGGCAGTGTTGAAAAGACAGCCGCTTTTTCAACTGTCTGAATTTTAATAAGCACTTTACCCAGAAAGAATAACAAGCACAGTGGCTGGACATAATTTAAGTCTAATTCCATGTAAATTTCCCACCTGTTAGGTCCTTATGGAAGGATAATGCAAAGCAAGATGGCCCAGGAATACTTGAAGGGTAGGAGTGAGAGGCTCCCAAGAGCAGCACTTAATAACAGAATAACAGAATTGGAAGGGACTTTCATGGTCTTCTAGCCGAACTCCTTGCTCAGGCAGGAAACCCTATACCATTTCAGACAAAAGGTTATCCAATCTCTTCTTTAAAACTTCCAGTGTTGGAGCACCCACACTTCTGGAGGCAAGCTATTCTACTGATAAATTATTCTAATTGTCAGGACATTCCTCCTTAGTTCTAGGTTGCTTCTCTCCTTGGTTAGTTTCCATCCGTTGCTTCTTGTGCTGAATTATATTTTAAGTCAGTGGAATATACATTAAATAGCTCCCCAAACGATCATTACATCTCAGGTATATGTCTTCACACCATAAGATCATTAGCTGAAAATCTGAAAATAATCCACAACTAAGTTTGGCTATGATAAAGTTCCATCAGAATACAAGTACCTATGTGTTTATGTCATCCTTGCTTTGATTCTTTAAAAGTTAACTAAGCTGTTGATAGTAAGAAGAGGGTGTGTATTGAGTAAGTTGTAAAAGGGGAATAAAGGCAGATCTAATAACTAAAGAGAAACAAAAGTATCGTAGCATGGATGGATGGATGGATGGGAGGATAAGTTGAATCACAAGCAAAACTATCATTTACTTTACCATATTTGTTAAATAAGCCCTAATTGGCTGGCCCCACAAAACATCCTAAGTCATAAACCAAAATTTAGAATCCTTATGACATGTTAAGCTATGTATAACAATACCCATTATACCATGTTGTATGAATCCATCTCCTGTGGATTTCCAAAGTTCAGTTTGCTTGAGCTGAATTTAGAATTAGAATCTTTAGCTGTATAGACTATTAGTAATATTTTATTTATTTATTTATTGATGGGATTTATATCCCGCCCTATCTCCCGAAGGACTCAGGGCGGCTAACAACAAAACATATAATAAGTACAGAAATCAAGATAAAAATGAAATTGAGAACATCAGTGCAGTAAATTAAAATTAGAGAATTTTAAAAAATGAATTAAAAATACTAAATATAAATTAATTAAAATGCCTGTCAGCCTAGGTCAGCCTGGTGGAACAGGTGTGTTTTGAGGCCGCGGCGAAAGGATTGGAGGTTTTGGGCCATCCGAAGCTCAGGGGGGAGCTGATTCCATAGGGTTGGCGCTCCCACAGAGAAGGCCCTCCCCCTGGGGGTCGCCAGCCGACATTGCCTAGCTGACGGTACCCTGAGGAGGCCTTCTCTGTGTGAGCGTACTGGACGATGGGAATTTGTTCCCGGCAGCAGATGGTCCTGCAAGTATCCCGGACCTAAGCCATGTAGGGCTTTAAAGGTAAGTACCAGCACCTTAAATCTCACCCGGAGGGCAACTGGTAGCCAATGCAGCTCACGCAGGAGGGGTGTAATATGGGAGTATCGGGGAGCTCCCATCACAACCCGTGCAGCTGCATTCTGCACCAGCTGAAGCCTCCGGGTGGTCTTCAAGGGCAGCCCCATGTAGAGAGCATTACAGTAATCAATACGGGAGGTAACGAGTGCGTGGGTGACTGTACGTAGGGCATCTCGGTCCAAAAAGGGGCGCAATTGGTATATAAGACGAATCTGTGCAAATGCCCCCCTAGCCACGGCTCCAATGTGATCTTCAAAACTGAGTCATGAATCTAGGAGGACGCCCAGATTGCGTGCTCTATCAATGGGAGGTAACATCTCTCCTCCTATAGTCAGAGATGGAACCTCTTGGACTAAACGAGATGACGGTATGTACAGCCACTCAGTCTTGGCCGGGTTGAGTCGAAGCCTGTTTTCTCCCATCCAAATCTGTACCGCTTCCAGACAACAGGACATCATATCGAGGGCATCACTGGGTTGGTTCGGGGTGGAGATGAATAGCTGGGTATCATCAGCATATTGATGATATTTCACCCCGAAGCTACGGATGATCTCTCCCAGCGGCTTCATATAGATGTTGAACAGGAGGGGCGAGAGCACCGAACCCTGAGGGACTCCACAATTAAGAGGCCTAGGGCTCGACCTCTGCCCTCCTGCCAACACCGTCTGCGAACGGTCCGAGAGGTAGGAGGAGAACCACCGCAGAACGGTGCCTCCCACTCCCAGCTCCTCAAGACGATGCAGTAAGATACCATGGTCGATGGTATCAAAAGCCGCTGATAGATCTAATAGGACCAGGACAGAGGAATAACCTCTATCTCGGGCCCGCCAGAGATCATTCACCAGCGCGACCAATGCTGTCTCCGTGCTGTGCCCCGGTCTGAAACCCGATTGGTACAGATCTAGATATTCAGCTTCCTCCAGGTTCAAAGGGAGCTGTCGTGCCACCACGCTCTCAACGACCTTCGCAAGGAAGCGAAGGTTGGAGACAGGACGGAAGTTGTTTAAAACAGCTGGGTCCAGTGCCGGTTTCTTGAGGAGGGGCCTTACCACCGCCTCTTTCAAGGCAGCAGGGAAGTACCCTTCACTCAGTGAGGCATTGATAACTGCTAGGAGCCAGCCTCGTGTAACCTCCCGAGATGCATAGACTAGCCAGGAGGGACACAGGTCCAACAAACATGTGGCGGCACTTAGTTTCCCCATGATCTTGTCCACTTCATCCGGAGTCACAGGATCGAACTCTTCCCAAATGTACTTGGCCAACTTCATCGTTTTCCTCTCGTTAGATACTGCCCAGTCAGAGTCCAGACCAGCCCGAATCTGAGCAATTTTGTCCACCAGATATTTACTAAATTCCTCAGCCCGTCTATGTAGGGGGTCCTCTCCCGTTTCTTGACTTAAAAGGGAGCGGACCACTTTAAATAGGGCGGCCGGGCGATTATCTGCGGACGCAATGAGGGTGGTGAAGTAGGCGCGCTTTGCCACTCTCATTGCCACAAGATAGGATCTAGTAAAGGATCTTAACTGTGTTCGGTCAGACTCAGACCGACTGGTTCTCCAAATGCTCTCTAGGCCCCTTCTCTGGCGCTTCATCTCCCGCAGGTCCTTGGAGAACCAAGGAGCGAGTCGGGACTTGCGCCGGGTCAGAGGCCGCAAAGGGACAACACGGTCGAGCGCCTCCGAAGCAGCCTGTTGCCAGGCATTAACTAAGGACTCGACCGGGTTGTGGGAGAGGGAGGTGGGAATCGGTCCAAGCGCCATCTGGAATTTATCTGGGTCCATCAGGCGCCTGGGGCGGAACCACCTGGTCGGTTCCGCCTCCTGACAGCGGGGGGTGACGTGACGGAGGCCCAACCGCAGGAGGTAGTGGTCTGTCCATGAAAGGGGTTGTGATGTTGGAGTAACCCCACCCAGTCCATTTAGCCACTGCCCAGAGACAAAAATAAGATCAGGCATGTTTCCTCCCTCGTGAGTTGGGTCCTGAGTAATTTGAGTCAGGTCCATGGCCGTCATGGAGGCCATGAACTCTCGGGCCACTTCTGATGCACTGCCCAGGGAAGGTAGATTAAAGTCTCCCAGTACTATAAGTTTTGGAAATTCGACCGCCAATCCTGAGATGGCGTCAGGTAGCTTGGGTAGAACCGTTGCTGTGCAGCTTGGAGAGAGGTATACCAGAAGTAGGCCCAACTGACCACCAGGACCCCATCTTAAGAGGAGGGATTCATATACAACCTCTGCACCAAAAGCATAAAAACCATGACTGAATAGAAACTCTCAAGACAGTTTTATCATTTCCTAATGCTTACCAGGATCACAAAACCCATAAAGCAGCATTGCTATGTGTAAAGCTACATTTAATGAGCTTATGTATTATAGCAATTGAAAGACACAGTGGGAAATGCTGAAAGAAGGATGTAATGTACTATATATGGAGAGCCAGTTTGATCTAATGGTTAAGGCACCAAGTTAGAAACTGGGAGACTGTGAGTTCTAGTTCTGCCTTAGTCATGAAATCTGGCTGGGTGATTTTGGGCTACTCACTCTCTCTCAGCCCACCTCACAGGATGGTTGTTGTGGGGAAAATAGGAGGAAGAAGATATACTGGATGTGACCTCTGCTCTGAGTTATATGAAAAAAAGGCAGGATACAAATAAAATAATAAAAATGAAATAATAATAAAATGAAATAATAATAAAATAATAAAATAAAATAAAATAAATAATAAAATAAAATAAAATATATATAGGGAGGAAAATCCAATCCTATCTGTAGGTCTCATTGATGCTTCACAGCAAATATATGGAAAGCCTGAGCAAGGAATTGGGGAGTGAAATGGGGCTTTGATAGGATAAATGTATTTAACTTGGACCTAGCAGTGGCCATTTGAAAGTCCAGAGCTAAAGAGCTTGCTCTTGTTAAGGAGAGGTCTATTTTTATATGGGATGGAAACAATAAATAGTCTGTCACATGAATTTAATCAATTAATGTGCGCTGTGCTATTTATAGTGAACTGCATAGTCTTGTTCATTCACTAAAATCTTCCAATGCACATGAAATATATTCTAGAAAATATTTCTGAGTGCTAATTTTGTAAAATATGAATTTATTGGAAAAATAATTACTGTTGATATAACTGATGGATCAATACTGAGAATAGCAAGAATATTTTCTCCTCTCACGTATAAATGAAAAAATAAGGAGAAATATACTGTTATAACATCGTATGGATATAAGTGTAATGTAAATTAGTTACGACTGTTGGGAAGGCCTTGAATTTGTTAACCTTACTCATAGCTATATCAGGATTTTTTACTGGCCTCTCATCTGCTATTCAATGGATTGTCTGAATTTGACAAAGTTGTTTATTAGAGAGTCACAAGGAATGGGGATTGGAATTCCTACTAACCTTGCCAAACTGATAAACCCGATTGGATCTGTAACAGGTTGGGGGGAAATGAATAAATATACCCTAAATATGTTTTGTTTAATAACATTCTTTTGACTGGGTTCATGCTAGTATATTAAACCACGATCCAAGGTATGCAAACACGATGACTGTGTTTACATTACACAGAAAGCTAAAACCACAGACAGTTTTGCTTAGTGTGATGAATGAATACAATTATCATGCGTCAATTTCCTGTATTTTTAATGCCACAATTGTAGACAATCACTAAGTATCACTTAATAATCTGTTTAGCTATGATTTGATTATACTACTATTAGCTGGGTTCAGATATATACCATGGATGAACACAATGGGGTGGGTTCACGCAACATTATAAAAACAAAACAGTATTACAACTTCATGTGTTCGTTTGAAATCTTCCACATGTAATTTGGGAGAGCTGCCCCCTTCGTTGCTTCTAAATCTCACTGTAGAATTATAAGCATTAAAATCACTATGTGAACAGCTTTACAGGGAAGGTGGAATTTCACTGGAAAAAAAAGAAAATCCCACAGTGTTCCTTGCCAGGCATAATATAAAACAGTGACCATTGCAAGGAAAACAGGTAAACACAGGATAATCTGCATAATCATTCTTTTGCTTCTATCTGACAAACAGTTATCTTGGAAAAGAAATACTGGGTTAAGATTTAGACAAAGGTTGCTTTTAATAATCTAGGAGTAGATATTATAGTATAATTTTGTGAAGCCTTTTTAACTTTATTAAATATATCAGCAGCCATGAAATTACAATACAAAATGAAGTTATTGCAACAAAGAAAACTTAAGTTATTTGAACTGGTGTTGGAGAAAATTCTTAAGAATACTACTGATAGCTAAGAAAAGAAACAAATGGATTGTTGAGCAAATCAACCCAATGTTCTTACTTTACCTTTACTTAATCAATGTTAAATACAGTCTATATAATGAGCATTTTTATGAAATATGATGAACAATGAGAGTTAACAGATTGGGAGAGGGGTGAAATCTAAACCAAAGAGGGCTGGGAGGAATTGTTGCCAAAATAAAAATCTCAGCACCTACTGGCTAGATTTTTCTGCTACTTGTCTGATCGTCTCAATAAGGCCATCCAGTAAATATCTTTTTTCCTTCTTGCATTGTTCAGGCTTTTAAACTTAATGGTATAAAATCACAGAGTCAAGATGAATTTTATTATTTCTACTATTATCTTTAAACAGTATATGAGACCCAGTTATATCCAAAGCCATCTCACATAATGGAGCTCTGACATTTCTTTTAAAGGAAGCATGCTCTAATTAAAAATAAATAAATATAAATGGATGCTCTTGATTTTAACTGAAAATGGCCCTTGTGTTTATCAAGTACTGTCAATTGGTAGAAGATGTTTCACTGAATGAGGCTGCAGTCCTTTAGCCTTTTTTATTTCCATGTGCTGGATAAATGCCTATGATCTGAAGAAATCATTTCAGCTTGGAACTCACACTGTTCATTTAAATGTATGACTGACTATGCTACCTGATGACCTACCAACTCAAATAATAATTCACTTGCATCCTTTGTACTCCTGAATTCCACATGCTTGACAAACCTTCCTGTATCTGCAAACCCAGGTATCCAGAAAGATCAGAGCTTTTATTAAGCTGGAATCAGTTACCTATATAGTGTTTAATTTACTGGATCACAAATTGTACAGCCTTTTCTAAATATTCTATTGAAGCTATGCATAGGCATTTAAATTAAGAACAGCTCTTAGCTAAGTGACAGCTGAATTTAGACTGAGGATCAAATCAGATGCCCCTTTCTCAATGTTACCAGCATCTATATTTTGCTAAGAAACAAAGGCTTCTCCCAAAGGGATATATGTTCTTATTGGTGATTTCATCCTGGATTTAGCAGTATTAGAATCTTATCACCCTTGCCAGCCAATTTGGTTCTTTTCTTTTCTCTCCTTTTGTCAGTATGAGCTTATGCAATGCCAAAGATGGGCACAATGGCACATACAATTTTAATCTGAAAATGTGGCAGTTAAAGCTGAGAGCTATTAAATCTAGGCTGCAAAAATCCAGCAAGCAGAAAAAAAGATGATTGGCTCTTTGCTGCCATCTTGTAGTAATCTAGATTTTTGCAGCCCAGGTCTTATAGCCTTTAAAAAGATGAGAACATGAGAAGCTCAGCTTATGATGCTAACCCTAACTGACAATGATGCTCCAGTTTCTAACAGAATATCTCTCAATATTCCCTGTAGGAGCCAAGAATTAAATCTGCTTCTTCCTGCAGGAAAAGTAGTAGCTATACTACTTGAGCAGCAGCATTAAGGGAGAGGATGTCTTTCCTTAGCTTTTATTCATCTACAGAAATAATTTGCATAGTGCTCCCTAATTGAAATTTCCTGGTGAGATTTTAATAATTGGGACCATAAACCCCTAAGCAGAAAGGTTAATTTCTCTGAGCTACCATGAATTCTGTCTTGCCTGCACGTCAGCTCCTCAACAGAAAACTAACAAGATACTGTTGATGCTGCCTTGTTCCTTCTATAGAACTGTCACTCACACAGCTCAGTATGCATAGTTGTGACGTCAGAACCATGTGTCTGAGCCAACTCTAGTGTCAATCAAAAATCTGTGCAATTTGGATATAGCATTAGGAAGGCATGCAAGAACACCCTCCTTGGCTACATTTTCTTCTCTACATGAATTTATTCAGACCTACAGAATAATGACTAATAATGATGCCATTTCTGTAATGGGCATTGTAAAGAATTTAAAAAAAAAATACTAGGTTCCTACTCTGAAGCGTTTACAATCTCAGTGTTGCCTTTAGGGAGAGAGAAATGAGGGCAGAGTTAAACTCCAAAACAACATGCTGTTGCTTCAGTTATCTGTGCTTAGATTAGATTTATTTGAACTTCCAGTTTTATCAAAACCAGTTTCTGGAACTCCAGGGAACATCTGGAGATTGGGAATATTAATTTTTGGTCCAGGCCAAACATTTCAAGGAAAAGCTGCTTTTATGATGGGATTTGAATGAACTAAAATGTAAAAAAAGGTTTTTCAAGGACACTAAAGGTTTTCAAGAACCATCCAGTCACAACTGATGAAGCTTCTTGGATGAGAAGCAAAACGTTTTCTTCTTCTTCCTCAAAAAAACAGTCCAGCTGCCTTTTGAAAAAATACCTTTGAGACAACTATGATCTGGATGACCGAGAATCACCATAGACATTTTTCAAGGACAGTTTTCATTAAAATAAGTGACTGATACTACTGTTCAGAAGTATTAGTTCACAGCTGTAGCTGTACTTCTGTTTTTTAAAAATACTAGTTTCCTTATCCTGAAAAAGAAAACCTATTTTTACTAATTTGGCATAATATTTCTACAAAGCAATAGAAGGATTGCAGTTAATATGAGACTTGGTTGAAAAATCTTACTAAACCACAACTTCCTTAATTATGTTTATGGGGAAAAAAACAATTGGTTGAGATTATGCATTACATGTAATAGGAACTGATAACGTTTTTGTGGTTGAGAGAAACTCTTTCCCTGTTTATTATTCCTTCCAATTCAATTGGACAAAAGGGCTAGGTCCACTTGGCCATCAGCATAATAATTTTCTAAAAACTAAACAGAATAGTGCTAACTTTCAAATGATGGTAGCAGGCTGCACAGGGCAAAAATCCAGAAAAAAAAGTATGTTTCCCATCACATACTCTCACATATAGACACAACAAAAGAGCAGAAACACATATAGAGATGCAACATGCTATTTCATTATGCAGAAGAGAGTTTAGGCACCTCCTAAAGTCACTGATGATAAAAACTTTGAAAAAGAATTCTGGGAGCCATTTTTAGCATGTTTTGCCTACCTTACTATGTAAAGTGGATTCTGTTCAAGAGAGCTTTCTGAAAAGCAAACAGAATTTGGTGTAGAGCCCAAGTAAGATAACAATTGAAATGTGCTGGTTCTGACTGATGACTGAAGAAATTGAAGCCTTTTGTCATTTTCAGAAGGATTAGGTCCCTTCTTTTCCAACAGTCATGCCAAACTAGGAGTCCAATGAAGCTTACCAGATGATCAATGGAGAGTCAAAAGAAATATATTTATTCAGTCCAAAGGTCTCAAGTAACTTAAGATGGGTGGTCAAAGAACTGCCTCTTACCTTTTTAAAGGGTTTTGTAGTGTGGAGATTTACAGATCATTTCAATGGAATGTGTTAGCTTTTTACAAGTATTTCCTTATCTTAATGTAAAAGCAAATGCCTCCTTATTTGTATTTAAACAAATGTCTTTTTGTCTAGAGTTGAAACAGATTTATTTTTAAATGGGCATTTTATGTGTTTTTCTATTCATAAGACATATGTCTTCCTTTACGTAGGTATGCATAAGATATGTCTTCCTTTACATGGGTTTTCCTACATGATGCACCCAGGATTTGGGTATGACCAATCGAGAGAAAAGAAGGACTAGTGGGGACATGATAGCAGTATTCCAGTGTACTGGAATACCACAAGGAGGGAGGGGTGTGTCAATTTATTTCCCAAAGCATTAGAAGGCAGGACAAGGAACAATGGTTGGAAAGAGAGAAGCAACCTGGAATTAAGGAGAAACTTCCTAACAGTGAGGACAATTAACCAGTGCAACAGTGTGCCTTCAGATGTTGTGGGTGCTTCATCACTGGAGGTTTTTAAGAAGAGACTGGACAGCCACTTGTCTGAAATGGTATAGGATCTTCTGCTTGAGCAGGGGGCTGGACTAGAAGACCTCCAAGGTCCCTTCCAGCTCTATTCTGATTCATTTGTTTCAAATGGCAAGAACCAACCTTTACTTATAGAAAATGGCTACTACTGCCTATATAGTCTTTCCTTAATTTAAACTTACTGTAAACATATAAGAAAAATACTCTAATGGTAATACAGAGGTTGGCGAAGACAGATGACTTCCATAATGTTGCCAAGGAAACTGTATGAATTTAGTTACTGGGATAAAGCTAGCCTTGAATGTGTCTTTATCTTTTTACACTACTTTTTTTTGTCGGGGGGGGGGGGGGGGGGAGCAGTGCCTTCAAGTCAGTGTTGACTCCTGGCAGCTGTCTGGACAAGTCCCTCACCATTGCCTTCTTCCTAGAACTGGGAAGACAAGCTCAAGGTCATCCAGCTGATTTTGGGCCTAAGGAGGAACTAGAACTCATGGTCATCCACTTTCTATTTTGATCCTTTCTTTAACCACAAAACCAGAGTGACTCTCTACACATAGTCATAAATTATTCAGTGCAAAAAGATCTATAGGATACCTAACTGCTACTTTATGTTTGGTTACCCTAAAAGAAATTTTCCTCCCCCTTTTCCTTTCATCATTCCTCCTCTCTCCTCCCTCCCAGCAATTACACCATACATAAATACTGTAATGCTTTCGTCTCTCTGAATTATGCACCACGCATCTTATGATATGGTCTGTGATCTAGAAATGCTTATTCAGCTGTAAACTGTTTTAAGATGCCAAAATACTCTTATTTCCCACTGATATACTGAATGGTGCTTTATCAGCATAGAATTTTGTTGCTACCAAAAGATCACCCAAAGGAAGGGCCCCTATTATGCATCCCTTTGGCTATGGGTTGTGGCATTTGCTTCTGCCCTGGATTTATGTTTTCTGAAGATATTTGTGCTATCACACATTGTAGGTCAGGGGACTGCTTGATGACTGCCTCTTCCCAATTACACATATTTGGCCCACCAGAGCAGGAAGGCAAGACATATTGTGGGTCCCAACATCAAGGAACTACATCTGGGGGGGGGTAGGAAAAGGGCCTTCTCTGTGATGGTTTCCTCCCTGTGGAACATCATTCCCCCAGAGATATAATTGGTCTTCATCTTTTCTGCAAGGCCTTGAAGACATGGTTTTGTCACTGGGCCTGGGGAGCCCATCCAAAGCTTGTTTGTGGCTTGTTTGATTCTGTTGTCACCACCATTGAGTGGGGATGAGTGAGTATTAAATTGTGATTTTTTTAACTATGGGCTTTTAATGTGGACACTTCCTGGAATCACTGTCTGTGAGTATGGCAGCTATATGAATTTATTTAATAAATTTAATCATAATAATGCAATAATAGTGGGGGATATTCTCCTGCAATAAAAACAGCATAATGACAATCACAAAAATAAATGCCATTCGTATATCTATCTTGCTGAGAGATGATATCATTTCCTTGTTCTGAGGATTTGTGGAAAGGGCTGGGCATCTGATTGGTTTTCAAGAGATATTTTAAATTTTTTGCAGGTCAGGTCTCAAACAGAGTCCAAAGCTGTGGTCCTGCCCAAAAGAAGAGAAAGTGCAGCCAGGAGCAGGAAATAATACAGAGTCAGGAAAAAGAAAGGTACAGAGCTTTTCCCAACAAGCTTTCCTGAGTATTGAATAGACTGCTATGAAATGTTAACCATGCTGAATATTTATTTGTGCATTCATGGAGGCTTAATAGCTTTTACATTTGCATTGTCCCGCAGGCAAGGAGAATGGTGACAAGAGTTTTACACAGAGACAAACATTTTGACAAGCATGCTGTCAGCTGTAAATCTTGGTTGATTCATGCACAATTTAGTTACTTGTTTGGATTCTAAAGGATCTTTATTGTTGATTATTTTTATCCAAATAAACAGAGCTTCAAAAAACAATTTTTCAAGTTAGATTTGAATTTGATTGTGCATGTGTACATGCTTGATTTCTTGTATCTGAAAACTGAGTAATAAAACTATGTAAGTATCTTTTTTTAAAAAAAATTACAGTTCTTTTAAACTCCTTCATTTACTTTTTTTCTGTGTCTTAAAGTCAGCCTTGGCTCCTGGTGACTGCCTGGACAAGTCCATGCAGCTCTCTTGGTAATATTTTCAGAGGTGGCTTGCCATTGCTTTCTTCCTAGGGGTCAGAGAGAGTGACTGGCTCAAAGACACTCTGCTAATTTCTATACATAAAGCAGGACTAGAATTCACAGTCTCTTGGTAGTGTATCTAGACTGGCCACTTTAACCATTACAGCAAACAGATGCTCATGAGCATTATTTATTTGAAAAATCCTTATAAAAGCCTCAAGTAATATATGTTCTCAGCAGGGTTGTTCTGAATCATAGTTTAGTCATACACTTAGGTACTATACCGATTTTGACTTTTCTTTCTTTCTTCTTTCTTTCTTTCTTTCTTTCTTTCTTTCTTTCTTTCTTTCTTTCTTTCTTTCTTTCTTTCTTCCTTCCTTCCTTCCTTCCTTCCTTCCTTCCTTCCTTCCTCTCTCTCTCTCTCTCTCTCTCTCTCTCTCTCTCTCTCTTTCTTTCTTTCTTTCTTTCTTTCTTTCTTTCTTTCTTTCTTTCTCTTCAAATATTCTTAAAAACATGCTTATGTCAAATATGTTATATTTGTACTTAGATCAGTAGTTAAACTGGGAGTAGTAGTAATTTGGGCATATCCTGGGGCTAATAAAGCAACTTGTAATTGGTTCCTTCTGGGAAATGGTTTAGGATGTTGATCATTTTGCGGTCTTAGCCTCAGTTTGTGCTGTTTTGTACTGTATTAACCAAATTGCAAGCAAATGACCGAGGGTTATGTATGTACTCTACCTTGAGCACTTGATTTGGTATCATTCAGAACAATGACTGAATTAATAGATTTTGTTCTGCCCACAGTTGTTGCCACACTGATCCAATTGCATTTAGTCACTTTTTACCAATATTGGTCATCTGAGTGATTGTTCATCTAAGATTCCAAAAGTTGGCAGAAATCACTTCTCTTCTATTGCATTGGTTTTCCAGCTCTGAAACAACCAAGAGGAGAAAATGGAACAGTAAGCAAAATAGCCATGACCTTTAGATTTTTCCTACAACCCCACAGCTATGGATTGGGATTAATATTGTCTTCTCAGTATATATGAATAAATACACAAACAAAACAATAGAGTGTAACTCAAAAAATGGAATTTCCTTACTTGCCTATCAATGTATTCTCAAAGTCACCGGCGCTGATGTTTACCATCAGTCCTACCTGCAGTCTTTTATTCTGAAAGGGAGTTGTGGGAGTTTAAACTGGAGATGTTGCCCATGTAGAGCCCTGACTTTGGTTACCATAATGGTCCACAGGATCCATTTCCCATATACCATAACTGATTACATAACATTTCACTAGTTTGTGCTGTGCTTCTGGCCTTGTTACAATATCATTTCAGAACTCAATAAATGAAGGAAGCCACCCTGCTCACTATATAACTGGGGACTTGCCTGTTTGTTCTAAAAGAAAAAAGAAAACTGGATGCCTCAGCTATAATTGTCAAATGGAACTGATCAGACATTTGGAGAACAAAAACAATCAGAACACCTTCACGAGGCTGACTCATCTTGCTGTTCCATCCCTTGCACATTTACTTCTGGGTTGTAAGGAGTTGCGAAGAATAGTAATCAGAACTGCTCCCCCTGTTGCAACTTCAAAGACAAAGTATTCAAGAGAAACAACCTTGTGGACAGAAATAAAAAGATTAAACATTTATATCATTTTTTAAAAAGGGTATTTTATGATGATCTGTTAAGATGGCCTTGAAGTATTTCTCTCCCCTTCAAGTACAGGTAGTCCTCATTTACCAATGGCCTCATTAAGTAATCATTTGAAGTTACGGCAGTGTTAAAAAAATAACTTTATAACCAATGTCCACATTTACAACCTTTGTAACATCCCTGAGTCATGTAACTGCCATTACAATTAGTACAAGTTGCCCTGTGCAGGATGTGTGCTTTTATTTATTATTTATTTATTTATTTATTGAATTTATATACCGCCCTATTCCCGAAGGACTCAGGGCGGTTCACAGGGCAAGTTAAAAACAATACAAAAAGAGAGAATAAAATTAAATTAAATTAATACAAGCCCACAAAATTAAGATAACATTAAAATTGAAATTTAAAATTTTTAATATAATATAATATAATAATAATATAATATAATATAATATAATATAATATAATATAATATAATATAATATAATATAATATAATATAATATAATATAATATAATAATATAATATAATGTAATATAATATAATACTATTATAATATAATATAATATAATATAATATAATATAATATAATATAATATAATATAATATAATATAATATAATTAATATAATATAATTAATATAATATAATATAATATAATATAATTAATATAATATAATATAATATAATATAATATAATATAATATAATATAATATAATATCCCTCAATCCAGCCCAGACAATTCAAACAACCAGGTTTTTAAGTCCCGGCGAAACGAGCGAAGGTTGGGGGCAGTCTGAAGTTCCATCGGCAGTTCGTTCCAAAGGGCGGGCGCACCCACAGAGAACGCCCTCCCCCTGGGAATCACCCGCTGGCAATCTCTAACCAGTGGAACCTTAAGGAGGTCCTACCTGTGGGCACGCACAGGACGATGGGAAGCTGATGCTGGCAGCAGGTGCTCTCTAAGGTAATCCAGACCCATGCCATTTAGGGCTTTATAGGTCATCACCAGCACCTTGAATCTCACCTGGAGGGCAACTGGAAGCCAGTGCAACTCGCGGAGAAGAGGTGTTACATGAGAGTATCAGGAAACTCCCATTACTATTCGCGCAGCTGCATTCTGCACCAGCTGAAGCCTCCGAGTGGTCCTCAAGGGCAGCCCCATGTAGAGAGCATTGCAGTAGTCTAACCGGGAGGTCACGAGTGCATGAGTGACTGTGCGTAGGGCATCTCGGTCCAGATAGGGCTGCAACTGGCGTACCAGGCGAACCTGGGCGAAAGCCCCCCTGGTCACGGCTCCTATATGATCTTCCAAACTGAGCCGTGAATCCAGGAGGATGCCCAAATCATGAGCCCTTTCGACGGGGTGTAACACCTCAACCCCATCATTAAAGATGGAGAAGAATGGTTCACTTGAGATGCCAGTATGCACAGCCACTCAGTCTTGGCAGGATTGAGTCGGAGCCTGTTTCTCCCCATCCAAACCCGAACTGCCTCCAGGCAACAGGACATCACGTCGAGGGCATCACTGAGTTGGTTCGGGGTGGAAAGAAAAAGTTTGGTATCATCAGCGTACTGATGATACCCCACCCCGAAACCACGAATGATCTCACCCAGCGGCTTCATATAGATGTTGAACAGGAGGGGAGAGAGGACCGACCCCTGAGGAACTCCACAAACGAGAGGCCTTGGGGCGGACCTCTGCCCTCCCATCAACACCGACTGCGAACGGCCCAGGAGGTAGGAGGAGAACCACCGTAAAACAGTGCCCCCCACTCCCAACCCCCTGAGACGTCGCAGCAGGATACCATGGTCGATGGTATCAAAAGCCGCTGAGAGATCTAATAGGACTAGGACAGAGGAGCAACCCCTGTCCTGAGCCCGCCAGAGATCATTCATCAGCGTGACCAATGCCGTCTCCGTGCTGTACCCCGGCCTGAAGCCTGATTGGTACGGGTCAAGATAATCAGTTTCCTCCAGGAACAGAGGAAGCTGATGCGCTACCACACTCTCAACAACCTTCGCCAAAAAGCGAAGGTTGGAGACCAGATGATAGTTATTCAGAATAGCTGGATCCAGGGCAGGCTTCTTGAGAAGGGGTCTCACCACCGCCTCCTTCAAGGCGGCAGGGAAGACACCCTCACTCAAAGAAGCAGATATCACTGCCTAGAACCAGCCTCGTGTCTCCTCCCGAGCTGAATAAACCAGCCAGGAGGGGCACGGGTCCAATAAACAGGTGCTAGAGCTCACCCCCCCCATAATCCTGTCCACCTCCTCGGGAGTCACAGGATCAAACTCAGTCCAGATAATACTACTCTCAAGACTGCTCGATTCCTCCCTATCAGACTCTGCCCAGTCAGAGTCCAAACCGGTCCGAATCTGAGCAATTTTGTCCACCAGATGCTGGCTGAATTCCTTGGCCCACCCCTGTAAGGGCTCCTCCCTCACCTCCTGATTAAGGAGGGAACGAGTTACCCTAAACAGGGCGGCCAGGTGATTATCTGCGGACGCAATGAGGGTAGCGAAGTAATTAGACTTCGCCGTCCTCATCGCCGCGAGATAATACCTAGTAGAAGATCTTAGTCACAATCGATCTGATTCAGATCGGCTGGATCTCCAACAGCTCTCCAGACTCCGTCTCCCATGCTTCATCTCCCGTAGCTCCACAGAAAACCATGGAGCCCAACAAGATCTGCGCCGGGTCAGGGGTTGCAAGGGTACAACACGGTCAAGTGCCTCGGTGGCGGCCCTCTCCCAAGCCTCCACCAAGGCATCAGCCGGGCTGTGAGTGAGGGAGATAGGTATAGACCCAAGTGCCGTCTGGAACCATTCTGGATCCATTAGGCGCCTGGGGCAGAACCACCTGGTCAGCTCCGCAGCCCAGCAGCGAGGGGTAGCGTATTGGAAGACCAGCCGTAGGAGATGATGATCAGACCATGACAGGGGGACAATATTTGGTGAGCCCCCTCCCAGATCATCAAACCACTGCCCAGATAGGAAAACCAGGTCGAGAGTGTGACCCCCTCCATGGGTCGGACCCTGAATTATCTGGGTCAGGTCCATGGCCGTCATGGAGGCCATGAACTCCCGAGCTAACTCTGACGACACGCCCAGGGATGGAAGGTTGAAATCACCCAGAACAATAAGTCTGGGAAGTTCAACCACCAGCCCTGAAAGGGTGTCGAGAAGCCCGGGCAGGGCCGCTGCAACACAGCTGGGTGCCAGGTATGTCAGCAACAAGCCCAACTGAGCCCCAGAGCCATACCGCAGGAGGAGTGACTCACTCCCGCCAATCTGTACGACAGTGGTCTCCCGTGGGTATAAGGTCTCCTGTATAACCACCGCCACACCCACACCCCTACCCCGAGCCCGCGGCCGGTGCAGCACACAGAAACCTTGGAGGCAGAGCTCAGTCAGAGGGACACCTCCCTCTGAGCCCAACCAAGTTTCCATAATGCATCCAGATCCGTGCGTTCCTCCTCGATCAAATCTCGGACGAGGGGAGCTTTGTTCACCACGGACCTGGCGTTAAAATACACCAGCCTAAGCTCAGGGGCCCAATCTCCCTCACCCCCGGATAAACGGGTATCAACCGGAGGGTCGGAGCATGCCACCGCTTGGAGACAGCGGGGGCGTGATCCCAGATGTTGGTATGGCCCTCTGTGCAGCCGCCCGCTACCATTCCCAATCGTCGTGGGGATTTGAAACCCCACCCCACAGCCGGGAGAACCAGAGGTCCCCAACCCCAAGCCCGTCTCGCCGGGAACCGTCTCTGGCCTGGACTGACAGACAGTTGATAAAATACCCTTATCCCTCCCACCCCTATCATTCACCCCCCTCCCTAACCCCCTAAAACAACCAGCTAAAAACATAGTAGGGGCTTTTTAATCCGATTCCGCCAACAGCCCCTATCTATGCCCAACCACCTCTCAGGGTCCCAACAATTGGGCCCGTCCTCAAGGGAGATAGAAGGCAGGGCGATAGGTCATGCCCAGGAGGCAGGAACTCTCCTGAGGGCATATAAGTCTGCATTAGAATAATGTAAATGAACCATATGCCAAAATGTCCACATTGGGCTATTATAAGCAGCTAGATGATCAAAGTAAAAGATGTTAAATAATATTATTGATGTTATTAAATCAGGGAGGCAAAACAAATCCGTTAAGCCAAGCCAAGCCGGCTCTACTCTCACCCGAGCCGGCTACAGATATAAGAGCCATAACAGTTCTCCCACAACAGATAGCAATTCAATCTGGGCTAAACTGGTCTCTCTCTCCCCCCCCAAAAAAACCCCATCACAGAGTGAAGAGATTGGAAAGGGAGGAATTACAAGAGAGTAGGCAGCACACAATGGGGAATACACATTGAAAACATTGTGCTGCCGCTAGTAGCCATAAGTATGCTACATAAACAGACCGGTATATTCCGCTATGTGTGTCTGCTTACTCTCTTGTAATCCATTCCTGTCCAATTAATGTAAACACAAATTAACTCCCTTCTTGCAAATTATATGAGCATTCCAAAGGGCAGGGGAGTGAGTAAAAGGAAAGTACAGTCAAATTTGTGATTTCTGTGAGCTACTATTTTACTTTGTGATGGAGTTGATATTCCCAATTGTTGCTGCTAAACAAGAACTACCTGTACTTTGTAGATTAAAACCAGAGCATGAAAGGACAGCCAACTTGAGCAGATTAAAAGCCTGAAGGTGCCTTCCTCCCCCTTCCTTATTGGCTTGCCCCCATCATCATAATGACTAAGCTGCCATTCAAATAACAGCTATCAATCAAAAGCAGCATTAGACAAGAGGTGGTGGGAAGACAAGATGGCTTCTGGGGAATTTTGCAGCCATAGGCCTTACAAAGAAGAGGTTGAATAAACAGAACCAAAGTCCTGGAGTTAGTGTAAAGATGCAAATGAAAAGATAGACAGCTCTGATGAGGTGGTACTAGGGAAAGAAGCTGAGAAAACAGGGAAGAGAGTGGCATTTATTTCATGAACATCTTTGTATTACTGGCTAATTAAGAAAAGTATTGTGACTTTATTACTTGTGCCTATTAAATCACAACAAATTGAATCAAAGCACCTGATGAATTGTAGGTAAGCTACTTCAGCTTCAAAACTGATTTCAAATCCAATCTCAAAGATTATTGAGAGATTTCTGTAGGAGAGTCAAATGTTTCCCTGCTGATTTTTGAATATTAACATTTCTGATCACAAATATGTGATCATTTAGTCCTTAGTTTAAAGAAGAGGACAGAAAGAATACAAAAAGGCTGTGCTGGCAGAGGATGGGACATCTTATTGGAGGATGAATCAAGGTATGAATGTATATATGACAATATTGTGGCCTGCTGCTAAAATAAAGAGACAGAATTGCTATTTGGGTCTATGTGCTTGTATTGTGCTTTTACTATGTGTTGTGTGTTTGTGAAAATATTCAGTAGAAACTAGAGAGCCTATTCATGAATGAAACTATTATGGTGTAATGCTTAAGGGTTTACACTACGAGAAAGAAGCTTTGAGTTCAATTTTCCATTCAGCTATGGAATTTAAGGGACAAAATTTGTTGCATGGATAAAATGAGAGTGAAAGAATATGTGCCATCTTGAGAATTTTTTTTAAAGACTGGGATAATTAACCAATAATATAGTAGCTAACTTCAAGAGACATTTTTGACATTGAGGGTAGAAAAACGTATTACGTGCAAACTATTGATATAAAAATATTAGCAAACCAAGCTTTTCTCAATTCTGTAGCACTTTGGAATAATAAAACGCACCAGGTGATTTGTTTTTCTCTAGAGGGCTCTCCAATATCATACAAATCGTGATTAAAGAGAGAAAGTTAGCACTGGGATGAGTGTAAAGAAGCTAATACATTAGATATGACAATGGCCTGGCAAATATCTGCCCTTATTGGTGTTTTGGAAGCTGCGTTGTTAATGAAACTGCACCACACTGATTAGACCTACTGCCTAATGACATAAAATAAATTGAATAATATTGCATTCTTGGGCATTTGAGCATCACAACAATTAATTATAATTAAGTTTAAGTGTTTGTTGTTATTGTTTTAAAAAAATAAGCCTAGAAAGAAATGCTTAGACAATTCTGTGCAACTGAATCCTAGGACTGCATACTATGGAAAAGGCCATTTCAGCTGGGATCAGATAAGCATGGATTTCATTGAAAGGGAAGATGAAAGACTTTGACCTGGGTTTGTAAAACCAAACTTTCTCCACTCTGTTTCTTAGCTACTAGCATTACCCTATTTGGCTCCACAAAAATGTATTAAACTTTCAACTCCTGGAAGGTTTCCTAGCCAGCATGAACCATATATATTAGAGGGTGCTAGGTGACTAAAATTATTTCAGTCTAGAGCAGCATTTCCCACATACACGAAATGGTCTAGCAAATAGGGGATTATAACAGCTATAGTTCAAAATAAGTAGAGGACTTCAGATTGGTATGACATCATTGGTGGGAAGCTACAAGATGGCACTTTTTTCTTGTCCAAGTAGAATTCTCAAACATTTCACAGAGGAGTGGAATCAAAATAATTAATGTGACTGACATGTTAGAAAAGCAATAAAAAACTTAAAACCCCTATCAATTGTTTAGTATTGGAATATTTGTATTTACTTACATTTATTCTTTGGAAAGATGGGATTGAGGGATAAAAATGAAAGTCTTTCTCAAAGGCAAAATAGCAACAGTTAGCTAGAGGACAACTTCCTAAAATAGGGGTGTGACTTCCATAGATGTATAGGCCTGAGATATTTCTTGATCTGTGTGAAAAGACTTCCATCTCCTCATTTAAGTAACATCATTTTTATAATGGTATTTAGTAGATAAGACATCTGGACCAGGTTTGTTATTAGTTTGGAATAATTTAACTGCTTTGCTAATCTCATCCAATTTCATATTTGCTCCAGATTTCTTGCTGTGCATTTTGGAAAAGCTGGCATCAGTTTACCAACTTTATTGTGCCAACATCAACTGTTCTTAGCTAGTCATGTCAGCTTTGAACCACTTCCTAAAAACCAGTGAAAGACGGATAGAAAATGGTTTGGTTTGCATTTTGATACCATCTAATATTAGTGTTACAAAGCAATACATAAGCTGAAATTCAGTTACCCTTCAGAAGTCATACTATTTGCAATGTGTCTCTCTAATTTAAAAAAAATACAAAAGTTTAAACCTTCGGGAAAGTACATGTAAACTTTCCCCCCCTTCCATTCATTATGTCTTCTTATTAGAGACCACCTGGTCTCCAAGCTTTTCTTGGCAAGGTTTTCAGAGATGGTTTGCAAATGGCATTAAAATATATGTATCCAAAGTACACAAAATTATCTAAATATTTATACAAGCTATTAAAAACATACTTAGAAGCAGAAAGAAGTCAAATCCTTTTTGAGTTTGGAAAATAAGAAACAGACTTGTCAGAAATGGCAATACAGCTCATTAATTCATTTGAAATGGAGATACATGTTTGAACTTTCCAATTATTCGGAATGTTCAGCATGCACAGACTGCCTTCTCTATCATAAGAGAAACTTTTAAAATATGTAGATGAAATAAGCTTAAATCCTAGAAGGTTAATGTAAGTTCTAGTGATACTGAATATCAAGATGGATACTACCAGACACTTACTGAACCTGCTGTTAAGCCTTGTGCATTTGGTCTTACAACTCCCCTTTTGTTGTTAATGTCTGCTCATCTCTCCAAACATAAGGAAAAGTAGTAACGTAATTTCTAATTTCAAATGTATTGGGTTGATTTATATCCCATCTTTTCTGTGGAGTTCAAGGAAACCTATATAGGGATTTTCCTTCATTCTAACTCTAGAACCATGTGGCCTATTTTGGACTACAAAAAAGTGGCTGATTCAAACTCCCGCAGAGCATTTCCATTGCTAATGGTGGACTTGAGTGGTAGCTGAACATTTTAGCTGCTGAAATAAGGTGCTGTTTAATATCTCAGGGGTTGCCACAAAGAAGAGAGTCAGGCTATTTTCCAAACTGCCTGAAGGCAGGACAAGAACCAATGGATGGAAACTAATCAAGGAGAGAAGCAACCTAGAACTAAGGAGAAACTTCCTGACAATTAGAACAATTAACCAGTGGAACAACCTACCTCCAGAAGCTGTGAATGCTCCAACAATGGAAGTCTTTAAGAAGAGATTGGACAGCCATTTGTCTGAATTGGTATAGGGTTACTGCTTGAGCAGGGGGTTGGACTAGATGACCTCCAAGGTCCCTTCCAACTTTATTATTATTATCCTGTAGTCTTTCTCCTTTTAACCAACGATGTCAGTTAGGCAGAGAAAAATAATTTGATAGTAGTAATAATGAAAAGTAGAAGATGGGATTACTGAGAATATCTCATCCAAACCTCTCAAAATTTGAAACAAGCACAATTAAAGTTCTCCATCCCATTGGGAACTGCCTTGTATTAAAGGTGGCCATGGACAAGCTGTAGATGATTGATTATTTATTATTGAAGATAACATCAGTTTGGTAAGTCAGAGTCTTTTGGGGGGTCTGAATTGAATTGGGTCAGCTTGGTAGAGACCCCAAGGAGTGTTGCTGGTCATAGTAAGGACTGAGTGAATGCTGTCACAAACAGGTCATGCTATATACTATCCATGGTACTGAATATTTTTTAACTTATTGAGATACAGACTTCACATTGCATCATTCCTTGGGATCATAGAAGAACTAGTTTCTCTGTATTTAGATCTAAGCCAGGATAGTGACGTCATGAGTTTGACATGTCTGCAAAAAAAAGAAGCGTATGAATGCTGATAATTGCTACCATTTAAGTTTTCCTCTTTGTTGACCTAGAGTTTGGCCAGCTTAATAAGAGGATTATTCTAGCAGCCATCAAAAGAATTGCTTCACTTAAGATTCTTGACTATAGATCAGGGGTGTCAAACTGCCAGCCCATGGGCCAGACGCGTCACAAGGAAACTGCGCCCACGCTATTACCAGCAATGGAGAAAAAGTTCAGATACATCATGTGATGTCACGTGACATCGCGTGTTTGACATGTCTGCAAAAAAGAAGCATATGAACACTGATAATTGTTACCATTTAAGTTTTACTCTTTGTTGATGTATTAATTTGGTTCCTCAATTATGTGCTGCTGAAAGATATTTAAGAAAAGGTGGGTTAAATGATCAGAGGTGTTTGAAATTGCTTTCAATTTTGAATCAAGAAATTCCATTTGGTAAACAAAATAAGGTTTGCCTGTTTGTTTTCAAGTCAGTAATCAAGTCAGTAATCAATGGAAATATTTATTGTTTCTGTCTGGATTAGGAATGTGGAATCAATATTTTTTGTTTCTCAATATTGCTAGGACCAGCCTACATCTCTAGTGCTACAAGGATGATAAAATTACTTTTCTTCTTATAAACATGGTAAAATAAAGAAAAATGTCCACAAATTGTGTTAAATACAGCGTAAGCTTCTACAAAAAAGTTTTTTTTTAATTCAGGTGTATCCAACACAGGTACACACGTGATTATTTTCATGTCTGTGTGAATGAAGGCATTCAGGTTTAGGGCAGTGAAAACAAATGAATTAATTTGTTAGTAAGACTGATGCCCCCTTCATGGATTACTGCCTTGTCGTGGCGAAGGGAATAGGGAGGACCAGAGATCTTTTCAAGAAAATTGGAGAAATGAAGGGAACGTTTAATGCAAAAATGGGCATGATAAAGGACCAAAATGGCAGGGACCTAACAGAGGCAGAAGAGATTAAGAAGAGGTGGCAAAATTACACAGAAGAACTATACAAGAATGAGCTTAACGTCCCTGATAATCACAATGAGGTGGTCACTGACCTCGAGCCAGACATCCTAGAATGTGAAGTGAAGTGGGCCTTAGAAAAGCTGAGCAACAACAAAGCTAGTGGAAGTGACAGTATTCCAGCTGAGCTATTCAAAATCTTAAAAGACAATGCAGTAAAAGTGCTACACTCAATTTGCCAGCAAATTTGGAAAACTCAACAATGGCCACAGGATTGGAAAAGATCAGTTTACATTCCAATTCCAAAGAAAGGCAGTGCCAAAGAATGTTCAAACTATCGCACCATTGCACTCATTTCTCATGCTAGTAAAGTCATGCTTAAAATCCTACAAGCTAGACTTCAGCAGTATGTGGATCGAGAACTACCAGAAGTGCAGGCAGGATTTCGAAGAGGCAGAGGAACTAGAGATCAAATTGCCAACATACGTTGGATCATGGAGAAAGCTAGGGAGTTCCAGAAAAACATCTACTTCTGCTTCATTGACTATGCTAAAGCCTTTGGTTGTGTGGATCATAACAAACTGTGGCAAGTTCTTAAAGAGATGGGAGTACCAGACCATCTTATTTGTCTCTTGAGAAACCTATATGCGGGTCAAGAAGCAACAGTGAGAACTGGACACGGAACCACTGATTGGTTCAAAATTGGGAAAGGAGTCCGGCAAGGCTGTATACTGTCGCCCTACCTATTTAACTTATATGCAGAGCACATCATGAGGAAGGCAGGGCTAGATGAATCAAAAGTTGGAATTAAGATTGCCGGAAGAAATATCAACAACCTAAGATATGCAGATGATACCACTCTAATGGCAGAAAGTAAAGAAGAACTAAAGAGCCTCTTGTTGCAGGTGAAGAAGGAGAGTGCAAAATTTGGGTTGAAACTTAACATTAACAAAACCAAGATCATGGCATCTGGCCCTCTCAATTCCTGGCAAATAGATGGGGAAGAAATGGAGGTAGTGACAGATTTTATTTTCCTGGGCTCCAAGATCACTGCAGATGGGGACTGTAGCCAAGAAATTAAAAGACGCTTGCTCCTGGGGAGGAAAGCCATGGCAAATCTAGACAGCACACTAAAAAGCAGAGACATCACCCTGTCAACAAAAGTGCGTATAGTCAAGGCTATGGTCTTCCCAGTTGCAATGTATGGCAGTGAAAGTTGGACCATAAGAAATGCTGAGCGCCAAAGAATTGAGGCCCTTGAACTGTGGTGCTGGAGAAGACTCCTGCGAGTCCCTTGGACCGCAAGGCGATCAAACCGGTCAGTCCTAGAGGAGATCAATCCTGACTGCTCTTTAGAAGGCCAGATCCTGAAGCTAAAACTCAAGTACTTTGGCCACCTAATGAGAAGGAAGGACTCACTGGAGAAGAACCTAATGCTGGGCAAGATCGAGGGCAATAGAAGAAGGGGACGACAGAGAATGAGGTGGCTGGATGGAGTCACTGAAGCAGTAGGCGTGAGCTTAAATGGACTCCAGAAGATGGTAGAGGACAGGAAGGCCTGGAGGAATGTTGTCCATAGGGTCGCGATGGGTCGGACACGACTTCGCAGCTAACAACAACAACAAGACTGATGCTTTCAACCACAAATAAAATTAGGCTCATGACATATGCTTAAATGAATCATGATTTAGAGAGTCTACTTAAGAAGTCAAAGGGGAGCAGGACACATCAGTTTAGAATTATTTTAGCTTAAATTAAAATAGAAATAATCTGAAATCTGTTTTAATGAATTACATATTTGTTTAATTACATTTTGATGCAAATTAAAGTAAAATTGTGGATTATGTCATAGTTCTTTCAACTTCTTCGCCCTGATTCTGTCAAAATGGGACAAAACACTTCATTCAGGTGCTGGTGGTGGTGGTGGAAATTCTCTATTAAAAGAATCCAAGGACTGCTGTAGCTAAAGTTGCAACTGATTCTAAAGGAAACTTCTGGACTATTAAAGAGCCTTCAATTGACTTTTTTTTTAAGCTCTGACATTTGCAAGAGTAAGATTCTCCTTGATGATTCTGTCTTGGATATAGATAGAAAAACTGTAATCTTTAGTTAACAGTCTCCTGAAAATGGAATTTATTGTCCTACAGAAGATTAGATTAAATTAGTTAGGAACTAGTTCAGGAACTAGGAATGTAAACTATACAGATCTGTGACTATTTGGGGTTGAGTTCTAGAACTCTAAATCCTAATCCTAAATTAAGATAACAGAAGATAACCTCAAAAGGTTATATATCTCCAATCACAAATCATGATGTCCAATTAAATGATTAAATTAAATATGAGTCAGCAGTGTGTTGCAGCTGCCAAAAAAGCCAACATAAGTCCTAGGCTGCATTAACAGAGAGATAGAATCAAGATCACGTAAAGTGTTACTACCATTTTACAATGCTTTGGTAAGACCACACTTGTAATATTGCATCCAGTTTTGATTGCCATGATATAAAAAAGTTGTTGAGACTATAGAAAGAGTGCAGAGAACAGCAACAAAAATGATTAGGTGACTGGAGGCTAAAACATACAAAGAACTGGGCATGTGTTGTTTAAAGAAAAAAAGAACTAGGGAATGACATGATAGCAGTGTTCTAATATCTAAGAGGCTGCTACAAAGAAGAGGGGATCAACCTATTCTCCAAAGCACCTGAAGGCAAGACAAGAAGCAATGGATGGAAACTAATCAAAGAGAGAAGCAAACTAGAACTAAGGAGAAATTTTCTGACTGTTAATCAGTGAAATGAATTACCTCAAGCAATGTGGGCGATCCAACACTGGATATTTTTAAGGAGATTGGACAACCATTTGTCAGAAATGGTATAGGGTTTCCTGCCTGAGCAGGGGGTTGGACTAGAAGACCTCCAAGGTCCCTTCCGACTCTGTTATTCTGTTATTTTTATTCTAACCTCTTAACTAGAGCCTTGGTGGAGCAGTGGGCTAATGCCTCCTTAAGTAACACCAGCTGCCTGCAATTAGTGCAGGTTCGCATCCCACCAGGCTCAAGGTTGACTCAGCCTTCCATCCTTCCGAGGTAGGTAAAATGAGGACCCAGATTGTTGGGGGCAATTAAGCTGACTTTGTAATAATGCCGCTTGGTGTGCGTGTGAAAGCCCTAATAAGCAGGCATATAAATAGAATGAAGGCTACTGCTAAGCTTGTAAGCCGCCCTGAGTCTTCAGAGAAGGGCGGGATATAAATGGAACTTAAAAAAAAATGTTTCTGAATCATGCAGAACAGGTAGTATGACATGAGATATTTACAGAATAATGAAATAATCAATAATAAAATGTTTGAATGACTATATTTGACTACTGTCAAATAGAAGTTAATAGGTCAGTGCATAAAGTGACCTTGATTTGGAGGGGGCTCAGTTTAATGTTCATCCTGATGCCACATACTGTATGTATTCTCAAAGAGTCAAACAAAGTCAAATTAAATACAGATTAGCTTTAAGCATCAGGCAAAATTTAACAGCATCTAGCATATTCAGCAAAATGTGTGCAAACAGCTATATTTAAGCTTTCTTCTGCTTGTTCTTTACCTACAGCTTAGTTATAACTTCCAGTGCTGTCTGCCTCCACGGTGTAATAATTAATGGTGCCCTTGCTCAAAGTACAAATAGAGCATGTGATGGTTCAGCTAATTATAAATCACAGCAAAGTTTCATCTTGGCCAAAATCTATTTATATCACAGCTGCCCAAATTAGTTTTCAAAAACACAGGATTGATGGTAATTCAGGGGGTTTTTTTTTCTCTCAAATGTTTGCATCTGAAATGGAAAAAAAAAACCCATAGTCCATCCAGCTTTTCCAAATAAGAGGAAGAGAACAAATAGGTGCCTGAAAAATATAAAAGAAGATTCAGCATCAAGTCAATGGCATATTCATTCTCTTCAGTTATTGAAATGTATGCTGCTTCTGCTAGTATTAGTGACTTATGGATGGATAAGCTTCTGGTGATTCAGAATCCAAGATAACATTTGCAGGAAGGATGGTACCGGTTGGATTGATGGTGTAAAAGTAGGCTGAGTTTTGTCACACAGTGAGCTGGATTGAACTTTTGTGGTTGTTCATTTTGTAGTAGATTTTTTCCTTTGGTTGATTAAGGCTTTTTTTAAGCTATTTTAAGGCATAGTGCTACATTTTTTGTAGTTTCTTGCTCAAAATAATTGGAAACTGCACCATCAACTTTCAATAATGTTATTATCCAAATTCAATAGTGTACAGTATTTTGAAAAATCATGGAGAAAATCTACTGTGTATGGTTGCTAAAAGTCAGCACCAACCTGACAGCACATAAACTTTCCAAAAAAAGGAGGGATATGATAACATTTCCATCTGCTGGCACCCTCCATTGTCCAATGCTACCATTTCTCTCTGTATGCCAGCGTATACTTTTGCAGAACTTTACTCGCTGCGAGATTCCCCCCTCTCGCAGGAGCGTCCATCTGTCTTACATAAGATCTTTCTTGATCACGGGTTGTGGGACCCTGAGAGATGGCATGCTTCAAAGAGGAGTCTGAGGGGATTTTTATCCAGATTTTTATATAAAATTTTAAGGGGATCCAGGAGGGGGGAGGCCCAAGGGATCCGGAACGAACTTGGGGGAGTTCTACCTGGACAGCAGTCCAGACCATCGGATGGTCACGGGGGGGAGTAGGGGCTTGGGGGTGGACTCAGCTCCGAGTGAGGAGGGTCTTCCTATTTTGATGGTGATTGGGAGGGGCAGAGAGTGTGGGAGCAGAGGGCTTTATCGCAATTGGGGAACGGGCTACCACTGTCTTCAAGTGGTTGCCTGTTCCCACCCTTGTGGCTCTTCTTGCTCCCCAGGGGCATAGGATTGTAGGACCCTGGGCTCACGTTGGTTTATTTCAATGCCAGGTCCATGGTGAACAAGGCTCCCCTCATACATGATCTTATTGAGGAGGAGAACGCGGACCTGGCCTGCATCACGGAGACCTGGTTGAGCCAAGAGGGGGGTCCCCCTCTCAGAACTATGCCCACCGGGCTTCTGGGTGCTTCACCAGCTGCAGGCCCAGGGCAGGGAGCTTGGGACATTTCCTGCTTCCCTTGCCCATGACTCTGCCGAGGCCCTAGTAGAAGCCTGGGAGAGGGCGGCTGCTGGGGCCTTGGATCGAGTTGTGCCTTTGCGGCCTCTGACCCAGTGCAGATCCTGGGTGGCCCCCTGGTTTACTGAGGTTCTCCGAGAGATGAAGCACCAGAAAAGATGCCTAGAGAGCTGTTGGAGGTCCAGCAGATCCGAATCTGACCGAACACAGCTAAGAACTTATCTTAAGTCTTACCTAGTGGCGATGGAAGCGGCAAAGCGTGTTTACTTTTCCGGTCTCATTGCGTCTGCAGATAACTGCCCAGTTGCCCTCTTTAGAGTGACCCGCTCACTGCTTAATCAGTGACTGAGGGATGACCCCTTGCAGGGTAGGGCTGAGGAATTTGTACAGTATCTGCAGGACAAAATTGCTCAGATCCGGACTGGTTTGGACTCCGACTGGGTGGAATCCGGCAGAGTGGAGAGGACAGATCTTGGTTATACCATTTGGGGTGAGTTTGACCCTGTGTCTTTGGATGATGTGGACAGGATTATGCGTGACTGAGCACTACAACTTGTTTATTGGACCCATGTCCCTCCTGGCTGGTTTTGGCTGCCGGGGAGGTGACAGGGGGCTGGCTCCAGGCAGTTGTCAATGCTTCATTGATGGAGGGTGTCTTCCCCTCCGCCTTAAAAGAGGCGGTGGTGAGGCCCCTTCTCAAGAAGCATGCCCTGGACCCAGCCTCCTTGAATAACTATCATCCTGTCTCCAACCTTCGCTTTGTAGCGAAGGTTGTTGAGAGTGTTATGGCGCGTCAGCTCCCGCAATTCCTGGATGAAGCAGACTATCTGGACCCGCACCAGTCTGGTTTCAGGCCCAGTTACAGCATGGAAACGACATTGGTTGCACTGGTAGATGATCTCTGGCGGGCCCGGGACAGGGGTTGCTCCTCTGTCCTGGTCCTACTTGACCTCTCAGCGGCTTTTGATACCATCGACCATGGTATCCTGCTGCAACGGCTCGAGGGGTTAGGAATGGGAGGCACTGTTCTATGGTGGTTCTCCTCCTACCTCTTGGGCCGCTCGCAGTTTGTATTGGCAGAGGGACAGAGATCTACCCCGAGGCCCCTCACTTGTGGGGTGCCTCAGGGGTCGGTTCTCTCCCCCTTCCTGTTTAACATCTATATGAAGCCGCTGGGTGAGATCATCTGTGGCTTTGGGGTGAGGTATCACCAATATACGGATGATACCCAGTTGTTCATCTGCACCCCAAGCCAACCCAGTGATGCCCTTAACGTGATGTCCCGGTGCCTGGAGGCGGTGCGGGTCTGGATGGGTAGGAACAGGCTCAGGCTGAACCCCTCCAAGACTGAGTGGCTGTGGATACCGGCATTTCGTATTGTCCAACATATTCCATCTCTTTTGATGGGGGGGAGGTATTGCCCCCCTCAGAAAGGGCCCGCAACTTGGGTGTCCTCCTGGATTCACAGCTTAACTTGGAGGATCATCTAACTGCTGTGACCAGGGGGGCCTTTGCACATGTTCACCTGGTGCACCTCTTGCGCCCCTTTTTGGACCGAGATGCCCTATGCACGGTCACCCATGCCCTTGTCACTTCTCGCCTGGATTACTGCAATGCTCTCTACATGGGGCTGCCCTTGAAGTGCACCCGGAGGCTTCAGCTGGTGCAAAATGCGGCCGCGCCGGTGCTTACGGGAGTTTCTCGATACTCCCATGTTACACCACTCCTGCGTGAGCTGCATTGGCTTCCGGTTGCCCTCCGGGTGCGATTCAAGGTGCTGGTAATTACCTTTAAAGCCCTACATGGCTTAGGCCCAGGGTACTTGCGAGACTACCTGCTGCCATTGTCAACCTCCCATTGCCCGGTTCGCTCCCACAGAGTCGGCCTCCTCAGGGTTCCGTCGGCTAAGCAATGCCGGCTGGCAACCCCCAGGGGGAGAGCCTTCTCTGTGGGCATACCGGCCCTCTGGAATGAGTTGCCTCCGGAGCTGCGGATGGCCCCTGACCTTCAGTCCTTCCGTCGTGACCTGAAGATATGGATGTTCCAACAATCGGGCCTGGACTGACTATAGTTTTAAATTTGGTTTTATTGGGTTAATTGTTATGTATTTATTACATTTTGTTTAATTCTTTTTTAAATTTTGTATTTTATGTTTTTTAACTTTTTATTGTTGTGAGCCGCCCTGAGTCCTTAGGGAGAAGGGCGGCATATAAATTTTATAAATTCAATTCAATTCAATTCAACCAACAGCTTGATTAAAATGGAAATACAAGCTTAGGATACTTACTCAATTATGTTTATCACCCACAGCCCATATGTATGTGATGGTTGACATCTATATCCAGATACAAATCTACATAAAAGTTATGACTTCAGACATTTAAAGGGATGAAGGTGAATTCTTACAGAGTCACCAGCTTTTGTTCATATTATATAACATTTTGCTATTGATCACATATGGCTTAAAACTGGGGCACCTGCACTTCATTCATACTATTGCTAAATAAGTTCAGATAGCTTATTATATTAGGGATTTGAATAGACATCAAGTGTATCCTACAATGAAATTGATGAGTTACTTGGAAGTTCAGCTAATATATATCATGGAAAAAAATAGAGGTTGCTACATGCTGGTTGTCAGAATGGGTAAGTGCCTCTGCCCCAAATGTGAAAACAGACTATTCTTTTGGAAGATAAATCACTTGTATTCAGAAATCAGACATGTTCCAACAAGCATTTTTAGAAGTTAATGGTTTTTTTCCAAAATTCCACTTTATTCCTAAATATAAATAATATGAGGCTACTTTAAATAAGAGATTTCAGTCAATCAAAATCAAAATATAATTCCTTTGACCGAAATCAGTTTATTTTACTGAAACAGACAACCAATGTAAAAAAATAATGTGTTTCTTTAATGTATTAGCTATAATCAAGAAATTATTTTGAAAATCTCTTGCTATATTTTAAGAATGATTTTCACACTGTCTTGTTCTTCCTTATCTACTTTTTGAAGTCTGGCTTAACATAAAAAGAACTGGGTTTGGTCATAAGGATTATTTTTAATAGTATTTTGAGCTGTTTGAGAATCTAGCCAGGCAAAAAGAAGACAACTTATGAAGTTAATTCTCAATTCATATTAAAAAGGTAGTTTTTTTAAAGATACATGTTGGATTGGTGAACAGCAAAGCATTTACATCTTTTATAAGTTCACCTTTAAGAATTTCAAACCACTGAATAATTGAGAAAGAACATGGATGTAATAATAAATATGCTGTATAGTAATGGGTTACCAGAAATGAATTGAATTTCTACATTTGTGCATTGTCCTGGTAGCACAGGTACAAAATGTCTTAAGTAGATTATTTTTCTTCTCAAATTCAATAATGCATTATTATAGCCTGCTGATGCTATTCACAGCTTCTACAGGAAACCTCTCCAATCTATCACCTCCCAGTAAATTGAGAATGTAATTCCCAGCATTTTTAGCTTGGCCATGTTACCCACGTCCTAACTATTTCAGTCCAACACTTCTGGAAGAGCACAACTGAAAAAGGCTGCTTCCCTATGCTGATAAGCATGTTCGGTCTTTATGATCTTGCCAGAACCAGTGGCCTTACTCCATCAGTAGGGAGTTGAATTAATAATTACTATTTCACAATTATTCAGCAGTATCTAAGATATTGTTTAGATCATTTTCCTACTGGCCATTTATAGCAGCTTCCAGCATCATTCAACTATTGTTGTCCTAAATAACAGTGAGGAGGACAAGATTTGCAATGCTGAGTGATGCTATGGAAGATGCTATAAATCACTAGTGAGAAAATAGCCTTACACAAGAGTAGCTGATGGGACCGGGGAATGGGTTGTCAATCCCCATACACAGAAGCCAACATTTCTGTCAGCTTCTAAGAAGTGGAGTTAGCCTATTCATAATGCTAGATTTTAAGAAGACAGTTGTTAATTCAAAATAATATTGATACAATAAACTTGTAACTAGATGCATTTACCTTAGAGCAGACATGTCAAACACAAGGCCCGGGGGCCGGATCCGGCCCGCAAAGTGGTTTCATGCGGCCCACGAAGCCATCCTGGAAACAGTGAGGGAACGGCCCCCACTGCCTTGGCTCTGGCCTAGAGACCCTCCTTCTGCCAGAGACCCTCAGATCTGTCCCACTCCTGCCCAGGCCCCCATAGGCACCCTTGATGCGAACGATGTAGAGCTGGCCATGCCCACCCAGTAGGCCATACGTACTCTAGCCATGCCCACCCAGTAGGCCACGCCCACCCTGGCCATAACCACCCGGCCCCCTGAGGGCAACCGCAATGCTGATGCGGCCCTCAATGAAATTGAGTTTGACACCCCTGCCTTAGAGAAATAGGTCAGCTTTGTCACATCTTATTCTTGGACTCTCTTGCATTTTTTTTAGCTCATGAGCTAATTAAAACTGCAAATTCAGTTTATTTTTCTCACTGGATAGCCATGCATAAAACTCCACTTGTATGTAAAACAAATCCAACAGACCTTTGGAAAACATATTCACAATGAACACTAGTTTTAGCAACTTTCTGCAGTTAACCACAAAGTATAAGTTTGAGTTTCTGGAGAAAGGAGATTTATTGCTGTGTCTGATGTAAAGTCTGGCAATTAGAGTTCCTTTCCTTTATAGTAAGGTGGAAATTCTAGACTATAGAACTCATAATGGTGGCCGTTCAATAATAATAGATCAGAAAACTAGTTCTGGGGTTTCAAAACTTGGCTAAATGGAGCATAGCATTTACGGTTTGTGTGGTTCCTTGAGGAGTCACACATTCAGTTATAGAACTTGCAAATTGAGTAACCGGCCCAAGTATCAAGTTTAATGCTTGACAACTCTAGTTAAAAGAATCAGAAAATGTATGACAAGAAAATATATATCTCCTCTACCTGCAACCCTGGAGAGCTATTGCCAGTCAGAAGTAGGCAATAATGGATTGAATAATGTCATAATTCATTTGTTATAAGGCAGTTTCATATCTTCTGTGCTGTTCAATTTGATATAGTCCCAAAGCATTAGTTCATCAAATTATCAATGTTTTCAAAATTGTGAATAAATTACATAGATTCTGATGGACATTTTACATGCTGTTTTTCTAATAAATAGAAATTTTCTCATGATGTGGAAAATAATTAGTTCCTTTTAGTCCCTCCTTAGGAAGGGCTCCAATATATGTCCCAAAGGTGATTTTTTTTTTCAAATGCAACCAGACTTTCTTTGTTCCAGTTGCCTTTTGAAAAAGTGCCTTTGAGACAACCATGAACTGGGTGACTGATAATCTCCATAGACATTTAGCTCCAATACATGTTGGGGTCCTCTGAAACCTCATAAGCTAGCAGTGCTCTTCAGCCAGGTGAGATGAATTTGAGTGTAAAAGAAGCTGCTTCATCAAGCCCAGATTTACAGAGGTAGAAGTTCTGACTAGCCAGGATTCATATTTTGTGCTTGCAAAACTCACACATAATGGTCTGACTCAATTGTATTAATAGTTTGTAATCAAGCTGTAAAACTACAAAGGTAATAAACTTTTGAAGCTGAGCATGTCTCCTGGTGACTTACGGTATTTAAATACAGACACACTGTTTTCTTGATAACAGTGTGGAAATACTGTTGTTCGCCATTGCCTTTTTCCAGGACCCCATATACAGACACCTCCCAGTCTAACCTCACATGAGGATATTTCCTAAGCATCTCCCTTCAAGGTTTGATCCTGTTTAGCTTTTTTTTTTATTTCAGTCAAGGTTGGGTAGACGCTGCCAACTGAGATGGGCTGCAGATATCAAAAGTCTGGAATCCATCCCATATGATTGCTCAGCCCTTCATACTGTACATCTGTAACTGAACGTCTAAAGAGAATTTTGGATTCAGATTATCATTTATTATGTGGCTGTATCGCTCATTCTTGATGACATAGACTAGAAAGCAACAATGGTTCACAGGAAGTAATATTCCCCTTAAGGGAAAGAATACTGACTCAGCCACAGAGGACAGAGTAAACGATGAAGTCAAACAAATACACATTTCAATTAAATGTTTTCTTTAGACGGCTGCTACAAGATTTATACTAACTTCTTTACACATCAACAGCTGTTCTACTTTTGAACCTCAACTACTGCCACTGAGCTTGACATTCCCATGATTTTTCACAGAAAATGTAAAAATGTAACCACATCAGCAGACTTTCATTCCAAACTTCTGAGAAAAATAATTACTACATTTTGAATTTCAGGATTCCATACAAGAGATAGAGACGTAGTGTATACTGTATATTTTTTTAAAAAAAGATTGGAACAATGTTAAAGGGAAAATAGGCATATTTTCATACTTTCATATACTCATACATACTTATACTGGAACAGTATAAGAAAAACAAAAGGGATTTTTTGTAATGCTGCACCATCATCCCAAAGCAGATGAATTAAAACTCAAAGTAAAACAGTGAGTGTATAAAACTGTTGCAACACGAACAATCCAAGTAGTCCTCAACTTACAACCATTTATTTAGTGACCGTTTGAAGTTACAATTGCACTGAAAAAGTGACATGACCATTTTTTCACACTTACAACTGTTGCAGCATCCACATGGTCACATGACCAAAATTCAGACACTTGGCAACTGGCATGGGTCATGTCCTGGATCATGTGATCACCATTTGTAACCTTCCCAGCATTTTCCGACAAGCAAAGTCAATTGGGAAGCTGGCGTCACTTAACAACTGTGTTACTAACTTAACAACTGTAATGATTCATTTAACAACTGCAGCAAGAAAAGATGTAAAATAGGGCAAAACCCATTGAATTACTGCCTTGCTTAGCAACAGAAATTTTGGACTCAATTGTCATTGTAAGTCGAGGACTACCTGCAAAGTATTGGAATGTATTATCTATGTATTATTCTATGTTTCACCAACCTGCAGTCTTCCAATTGAATATGAACTGAATTAAGTCCAATAATATTTCAGGATCGACAACAACGTGGGCTGGGGATTATGGGAGCTGAAATCCAGTCAAAACCAGCAACAGCTATTTTATAATTTCCATACAAAGAGAGCCCCCAATTTTAGGCCCGATTTATATAGTCTTATTTTCTTGCATCAAGACTTACTCCTTTTGCACCAGTAACAGAAAGATCATGTTAGTTGGTAACATATGTTTGGGTAACATTTTACAGCAAAGTTGGTGAACTTTTTTGGATTTATCCTACGTCTTCTTTTCTTATTCTGACATATAATGCATGAATCACACAGAGACCAATGTTATTGGGTGGCCTTATATAAATATGTTATTTTTAAAGGAAATCCTCCTTTTATCATGCTTCATTCTGTCAGGATTACCCATTTTAAATAGAAGCAGCTATTTCTTTAAATGTGAACGAATACGCTAAAAACTAAAAGAGCAATGAAATAAATCTTGTATGTCTCTGAAATGCAAATGCCAGAGGTAGCCGGATTGCTGTGATTCAGTCTAGATTGCTTTTCACAGCTTATCAGGCCCAAAGCCCGCACCCCCAACTTGGGTGGTAAGAGAACCAGTGGATGGCATTTATAGCCTTAACTGAATGGCACTGAGCAGGGCATAGCTGATAATTATTTATCAACCTGTCATGTGCTCTTTAGCAAAGGACAAGCCAAAGTGCAAAGCCCTAGATGAGTGATTAAACAGCAATAAAATATGCCTTTTGGGAAGTTTTAATGATTTTTTTCTTCCATTTGTAAAAGCCAAATACTGTTTTCATTGAAAAATACACAGCAGGAGAAAGGCAGCAGATGTGTGTCTTCTGTCCAGAAAACAGAGCATGTGATTTGGCAGGAAGCTTTTTTTTTTCTATTGCTTGACATGCTGACATTTTTGGGGTTATTTCTAGACTCAAAGGGTTGAACTGCTGTGTATCTGCACAATACACTAAAAGCAAGTTAACAAAACTTCTATGTTCAGATAACACGTTGTGCTACAACAAACATATTACAGCTTAAAGTGATGGTCATATTAAGACAATGGCTGAATCCACAGAATATTTTTTTTAATCCCATTTATATCCCACCCTTCTCCGAAGACTCAGGGTGGCTTACAATTTTAAGCACAAACCAATGTGCTTAGCAATAGCCTTCATTCTATGTATATGCCTGCTTATTAGGGCTTTCGCCCCCCCCCCAAGTGGCATTATTACAAAGTCAGCTTATTGCCCCCAACAATCTGGGTCCTCATTACTCAAAACATTTTCAGTTTAATGGGCTGTGTAAACCCAATCAATGTGTATAACCTCTACTCCTGGTCCTGCTTGCCTCCATATTTGAACTAGGAGCATTTTTTCCCCTATCTGTTAATTTTTATTCACTTTGGTGAAAGAAAATTTGATTTAGAAATCAGAATCAGAAGATAAATTGACTAAAATTCTATTTAAGGAGTATAATATTCTTCTACTTGCAGCATTTTATAACTAGATCATCCAAGGGTATAAATAAGGGGTCTCCAAACTCTTCAGCTCCTCAGTCTCTTCATTAGGTTTCAGGCTGTTCATCAACCTCCAAACATTAATTATGTCATTCATTCATTCATTCATTCATTCATTCATTCATTCATTCATTCACTCACTCACTATGGACCACTTTGGAGAACCCTGGTAGCAGCAGTCTGCAGTTACCTGCCTTCCAAAATCTCTAATTACATTAGAAGATACTATGAGGGAACTTTTCCCAAAGTTGCTACCGTAACTCATAAGAGGAAGTCCTACTCTTAAGAACTTATTGGAAAATTGTTATTTCCCTTTGGAGAAATTTGGGACAATGGCCTCCTCAGATCTCTCACACAGTCACATCAATGTATTTTCCTTCTATCCTTAAGCTGGAAGGAGAGGCTATGGACTTAGATTGTATGGCCTCTACAGACTGGCTTTCCCCCACCTTAGCCATGAAGCTCACAGTGTTGCTGCTGTTATACAATCTAAGGACAGTTTCAATTTGGTCTAGTGGTTAAGGTATCAGACTAGCAATCAGGAAACTATGAATTCTATTTCTGCCTTGGGCACAAAGGTTCCGACAGACAAAGACAAATAAAGCAGAACTCCGAGACTTGGAAATTCATCAAAGGACATGTTTATTAGTTACAAAGTATTGGCATGATCAAAAGTGAAACCAAGTCTGGCTTCTGGTTCTGGACTTTTGGTGCTCCAAGACACGCAAGGGAATCGCTTCTTGTGTCGCCTGGATTTCACCCTGGAGGGGTGATGAGCGGGGGAGAGGTCTCTCCAGTCGGCGGTAGAAGGGTGGCAGCCCTTCCATCGGCTTGGAGCTACTCTCCGAACCGAAGAAGAAAAGATCAGCCACTCCCATGGCCCATCATTTAGCCATTTCCTGCTGAAGCCAAAAGCACAACAAAGCACTTGAAAGCACTTGAAAACTGGGTGAGAATTGCCTTCTTGTTTTCCTAATTGTCTACTTTCCCTGCAAAGGTTCTCAAATTTGCTTCCCCCTGTGAGGAGAGAGGGAAGGGATTTTTTCCCCCACCCTCCTTAAGAGCGGCCTTTGCCTACATTGGGAGAGAAAAGAAAAAGCCTTGTACTAAATTATACTGATTAATTGGACTTACTGCCTTTCTACTTTTGGCCCAAAGTTCCTATATTTACAGAAATGGACTATTCTACTTATTAGTCTAAAAAAGAGGACAAAAAAAGAAATAAATAAAAAGATACTGTCTGAAAAGGTTTTAAAGTATTCTGGGGACATCTAGTGAATACTATTGGCAAACAAGCTTGCTTACATTTTGGACTGACCTTGGCATTAAGATAAAAACCTGAAACAGCTGGAGATGAATTTGGCTTAGACTTGTGGAGGTGGACTCTTACTGATTTTTGTTTGAAAAATAGCCTCCACCAAGGACTATTTATAATTATTACAAAATGGAGAGGGATCAGCCACAAACCTCGCTTGACTATAACCTCATACTTGAAACAATCTACAGAGTCACTGAGATGTCTATCTCCAGATTTAATAATTTACATGCCAACCTTAAGTCACAAATTGAAACCCAGACTGCAACTAAAGAATTTACACTTCAGAATATAACAAAATTGGAAGATGTTACTATTGAGACAAAGGAATATAAGCAACAACTATCCAAAGAACCGACAACTTTAAAAGTACAAGGAACTATCACTATGGCAAATAACCTTAAGGACCAACAACATACTATGGGAAAACTTAATGTGCAAGATAGTGATGCTAACATAGAGGACGTGGAAGATCAACAAAGACAGTTTCCTGAAAGCCTGGAAAGCCAAGCATTAATTACAAAATTGGATAAGACTCTCTATTTAAAGCAGATGAACCCAGACGGAAGAGGAATCCAGACCGAACTGAAGATAAAGTTTTTAGAGCAAATACAGAGACTAGAACTAACAGGGCAACAACATAATGATTATAAATGGTTTGGTTCTTGTGGACCACTGATGGCTAGATGGCCTCCTTCAATTCAAATAATACGTATTGGAGCGAAGGGAGACCTATCTGGCAATTCAAAGGCCTTGGTCTGATTGGCAAAAAAAGAAAAGAAAAGAAAAAAAACCAGAGTTAGATTTAAAAAGTGAGTTCTTAGAGAACCATTAAAGGTTATCCTTTTAGTAATCAGTGACCTATCAGGATCTAAAATAGAAAATGTTTATGAGATAGAACTAGAATGTGTTTATGTATCTATTAGGCTTATTTTAGACATTATAATTTGTGCACTGACATAATGGAAATTTGGTTTATAGATCCCACGTTTGATGTTAAAAGATGTTTGATTATTCTATTTAAGAATTAAGAATTAGCTAAAATTTAAAACAGAATCTGGTTGTGTATAAATAGTTGTAGATTGATAAACATAGGCTGTGGTCCTGTCAATAATATGTGATGTATTAGGATGTGAAATAGACAATGTTTATTAGGTAGAACACAGCTACTCAGCCATTGTGTACATGTTAGATGGGTTGTGAATATTATTTGGGATGTTAAAAGCTAAATTTGAATAACATAATTAAAATTAAAATTAGGTAAACTTTAATAACAGGACATAGATATATTTCAATGAAACTGAATTGACAAATTTTTCAACTGACCATGCTATTTCTAGAAATTTATTAGTTTAAACTGGTTGTATGAAATGTTAAGGGAAATTGAGAAGGATGTTTTGATAATGTAACCTGAATTATATACTGAAAACTCTGTTACTGAATCTCTGATTACCCAGTCATCATGATGCTTTCTAAATATGTAGATTTTAACTGAAAAACCAATAAAACTTGTTTTTAAAAAAGTGAAACCAAGTCTGAAATTCCCACAAAAAAATTTCCAGTTACAAGGTATAATGTTCTACCCACAAAACTATGCCATCACTACATTCCCCAATACATTCATTTGGTGGGCTTTTTATTCAACGCCCAGTCCCTGATTGCAGGAGCAGTAGATGACCTTGGTTCCCATGGGACAGAAGATTATTTTGACTAGTGAAGCACCTGGGCAAGCCCCCCTCCCTCCATTATATGTGGCAACCTAGAATGAAGAGAAATATGGCTGCAGCCAGGTTCATTGTAGAGTTGACAGCCTGTTGGGTAACCTTGGGCCAATCCCTCTCTCTCAGTCCTAGGAAGGAAGCAATGGCAGACCACTTCTGAAAAACTTTGCTAAGAAAATTGCAGGGATTTGTCCAGGCAATCTCCAAGAATTTGACACACTGGAACAGAAGGAAAACAATGTTTCAGGACAGTTACTGATGGATTCTCTCCAACATTTTCTAACTCGTCCAGCATCATCTACAGGTAGGAAAATTATTACCTGTATGTGCTTCTGACAGGACTATTATTCTCCCAAGTCATTGCCTTTAAGTAGCAGCATCTATGCAATTGTTTCATACAACTATTAATCTAGAAGAGTGATACATTTGTCAGAGAAATAAAAGATTGATATACCTATGTCAAATATGCAACCACCCCAAAGTCTGCCTGATTGATTGAAAGTGGTGATTTCAAATGCAAAGTGGAAAACTTTAACCTGAGAGCATCTCATGCTATTATGCTACTAGATCTCTCTTTCTTCCCTTCTAAGGTCAATATCCCCTACAAATCATTGTTGGCCAGCCAAAGAGACCCTTCTCTCATCAATCCTCCAGTTTACATTTTTAGATAGATCACTCATCTGGGTATCTATCTTACTTACTATGGTTATTCTCAGTCATTCAGGTCATGGTTGTCCCAAAGGTGCTTTTTCAAGAGGCAACTGGACTTTCTTGGGGGGTTTTTTGAAGACATTTTGCTTCTCGTCCAAGAAGCTTCTTCACCTCTGACTGGATGGTGGAGAGTGGAAGGATTATGTTCCTTGCAGACAGCTGGTCATTTGAATTCTTTTAAAGCATTGTTGAGGCCACTTTGAGGTTTATCTGTGTCCTCAAGGCAGTTCCAAGAAGGCTCCACACCCATTTGCACTACTCTCAGGTAATCTTGAGGACACAGATAAACCTCCAGTGACCTCAACAAGTCTCTAAAAGAATGCAAATGACCAGCTGTCTGCAAGGAATATATCTTGGATGAGAAGCAAAACATCTTCAAGGAGAAACAAGAAAGTCCTATTGCCTCTTGAAAAAGCACCTTTGGGACTCACATAAACATATCAAGACAACAACATACAGCAACCATCTAGCCTCTCTTACAACCGTGGCCATGAAGGCACAGTGGCCAGGTGAGTAGAGGTTTCTATAATAGATTTGCCAGGCCAAAGGGTGCTAAGCAGATCCCTACTGCAGACTGCGTCCTCTCAGTCTCTTCTTATGGTTGTCTGTGTGAGAGATCTTGTTTGGGATGAGGTAAGCAGCCCACCCCTTCCAAGTTAAACAACTAAAGACAGCTCAAGGTTGCCTCAGCAGCTGTTTGGGGATGGAGTGGGGGAGATAACATTTTTTTAATCCTCCTTTCATTATTTTTATAAATAACTCAAGGTGGCAAGCGTACCTAATACTTTTTTCTCCTCCTCACAACAACAATTCTGTAAGATAAGCTAAGAAAGCGATTGTTCCAAAGTCACTCAGCTGGCTTTCATGCCTAAGGCAAGAATCAAACTCAAGTTTCCTGGTTTCTTGCCTGGTTGTCTTAACCACTAACCACATTGGCTCTCTTGTCATGAAGATATATCCCTCAAACATAGTTTGTAAAGCAACTCTGTCCCACAATGAGTAGAATCTGAGGATGAGTCCTTAGTTTCTTTGGCCACAAATTTGATCGAGAATTCCAAAAAGCCATTCGTATCTACATGCAGACAAAAAGAAGCAGTAGCGAAACAATAGTATTGACCTCTCATCCAGCTCTGATTTTTGAAGCAAAAGAGCTACAACGCTCATTTATAGGAATTAGAAACAGAATAAGTGTATATAGCATGGACTCTTTTTTCAAGCCAGGGGCCTGTGGGCTTATTTGAAGAAAAATAACCAGCAATGTAATCAATGTTAATGATTGAGCCTGCAGAAGTGAAGAGACAGATTGTTCAGGAAGCAGGTTTTGTCAGCTATTGCAATATTAAGCCATCTGCAATCCACTCAGTATCTCTGTAACTAAAGGGTGTCATAGTGACATGGGATAGAAGAAAGCATTTTTATATTGCAAGGAGTTTCAGTTCCAAACTCATCCTGGGTTGGAGGTCTAAATAGCTGCTTTCTTTGGCTTTTCTCTGCTTTCTCCTTCTCTCCTGGATATGCTTGTATTATGTAAGATTGCAAAATAGATATCATCTTAGACCTCTTCAGATGAGCTTTCACATTCTCTGTTTCATAATGTGGTGCAGAGCAATGTTCAGTCCCAATCCTATAAATGCCAAGCTTTTTTGTGTGTGTGGTGACCATTTATTTATTTATTTATTTAGCGTATGGCTGTGATAATCCAGATGATCACAACATGGTGGCTGATTATTTTTTTTTAAAAAAATTATATTTAGTTATCAGTTTTTATAACTGCTTATCTCACCAGAATTTTTCTTCCTTACTTGAAACTAATTTTGGCATTTATAATACTAGCCTTTGGTCTGTCATGCATTGATTTTTTTAATATATTTCCGATGGAAGAAATGCATTGTCATTTATAGCCCCAAAGGTGCTTTTTCAAGAGGTAACTTGACTTTCTTGTTTTTCTTTGAAGACGTTTTGCTTCTCATCCAAGAAGCTTCTTCAGCTCTGACTGGATGGTGGGGAATGGAAGGATTTATATTCCTTGCAAACAGCTGGTCAATTGCATTCTTTTAGAGATTCATTGAGGCCACTTGGTGGTTTGTCTGTGTACTCGGGGTCACCTGAGTAGTGCAAATGGGTGTGGAGCCTTCTTGGAACTGCTGAAAGGACTGTGTTAAGTTGAACACAGGGCAGAAAACATCCTGCAGAAAGCACAGCTCCATAACACAGTCCTTTCAGCAGTTCCAAGAAGGCTCCACAATGAATCTCTAAAAGAATACAAATGACCAGCTGTTTGCAAGGAATATAAATCCTTCCATTCCCCACCATCCAGTCAGAGCTGAAGAAGCTTCTTGGATGAGAAGCAAAATGTCTTCAAAGAAAAATAAAGTCCAGTTGCCTCTTGAAAAAGCACCTTTGAGACAGCAATGACCTGGATGACTGAGAATTTCCATAGACTGTCATTTGTAGCAAAAAGATGTCAGCCCTATTGTAGATCAGCAAGCAGAATAGTGCCAAGTCACAATCATACTATTAAAAAAAGCTCCCATATTCTTTATAAAGAAAAATACAACAGATCTCATTCATCAAGTTCCTGAATAGGAAGGAGGCGGAAACTCTGAGCAAATAAAAGAGCAGCTTTTGCAAATGAACTTATGAATGCATGTACACTATTTTTATTCATCAGCCAAGGATTTTGATACTGGCCTGCTTTTCATGCAAAATCCAGTATCCTTTCCAGGATCAGGATTCCCTTCTCAAGAAATATCCTTGCTCTTATTCTGTACTAACTTGGGGCCAAGCCATGCAGCTTCTTCAGTAGCAACATGATGATGATCACTGATAGTTAAGGACATGTCCTCATGACCCTGTCTTTTTCTCATCCCCTGTCCAGGGCTGTGAAGCAGCCTGAATTTATATTTTGTTGTTTTTTTTCCTGAAGCAGATATTTTCTACCTTCTCCTGCTACAAGCCTTACTCTCTGTGTTAGGATTTTCCCAACTCATTGTCTCCTCTTTTTTTGCACTGTACTTGCTGCCTCCCCTTTATTAGTTTTAATAACTTTCTATGGCCATTTTGATTTCTGCTGTAGGGCTGACATGGTACCTGGTTTCACAAGCAAATACCTGCATAATACCTTGGTAGGGCTTTCTAAAGTGCAAGTCATAATCCTTACGAACATTTATCATGTTTGCAAAATCTTAAAGCAGCTGTCTGATGTCATGTTTCGCTTAACAGAAACTAAAACTAGAAGCAATGCATTTATGCCCTCAAGACAGAGGATAATTAAATTTCTTGCAAGGAACACTGAAACTGATAAGAACATTAGTAATTAGTAACAATACTAAGATGGCGGCGCCTGGAATGGCTGCGGCTGCATTGGCTCTTGAAGGCAAATAGTTTTGGGAGGGATAGTAAGGGCTATAGGCCACATGATCAGGAAGATTTTAATGTGTTTGAGCAACATGGTGGAACTAAGGTAACATACGACATATGGCCAACAATCTTTGCTGGCCTGGTGAGTTTCTAATTGTTTTGGAACTGTTGGTGAGACCGTTAAAAGTCGTTGGCACTGTTTGAATTTGTTCTACCAGCAGCAAGATCTGACTGCTGGCCCAGTGATGGATTCTATTGCAAATCAGGGCTGTTTCCAGAGGAGGCAGAGGAGGAGATGACCTGGAGCTTATGGAGTGAAGGAACTGGATGAGGCTGTCGGCAGGCCCAGAGGAAGAGAGAGAGGCTTTTGGAGGAGTTGGTGGCGGCGGCAGCAGCGTGCTCCAGGGGTGAAAAGAAGCAAGGCCTCTTAAAGGAAAAGGAAGAGTCAGGATCAGAAAAAGGAAAGAAGGCGAGGTAGTCAGAATACAAGCTAACTTGAGGGCTAATCCACATGGAGCCCCACTTCCATCTGTCCTGTGTGCCATCGTTCACTCCCTAGAGACTAAAATGGACAATGTGAAATTTGAGCGGGCCACGAACAAGTATATATCGGAGGTGGTGACCCTTTGAGAGCTGTATGCAACGAAATTTCATTTTGATCTATGCCGATTGGTGTACATTCAAAGTGACAATAAAGTTATCATTATCATTAATTACTAAGTCTGAAATGAAAGCCCAATTTAGAACAAAATGAAGACTCAACATTCTAGCACCTTTTTCTTCTACCCAGATTTTCTGATTGACCAGAGGCTTCACTCTTTGAAGTGGCGGGAATGATTTCCACATGTCCCTTATTAAGGTATTGGCTGATCAAATTTTAGGCTGTTTCAGACCTTACTAGACTTAGCAGTGATACATGAGCTTTACCTTTAAATTATCTCCCCCAAAACCCGAGATAAATGGAGGAAACCAGAAAAATTGTAGCCCACCTTGTTAATATGGCTCAGCCATTTCTTTATTGTACTTTTTAATCGGTGGTGAAATGTACTGCAAAAGTAGATGAAATGACATTGGTACACAAAGTAAATGCATTCTCCTTCCTATGCCTATGCCCTCCTCCCTTCTCCTTGTCGTATATGCAAAAACCATTTGGCCATATGGAGGGGCAAGGAGATAATCAGTTTACATTTGACATCCTCCATCTAAAGTCCTGATGTTTCCTTCAAACATAAATAATATGATGGAAATGTACAATTCAGTAATGAGATGGAAATTGCTCATGATGATGGGGAACATTTCACACCCAGCAGAACTGCACTCAGCAGAGGCAAAGTGCTCTTCTCTCCAAAAAGCTCTAATTTTCTCCATGACACTTGAAGGAAACCAGTCAAATGAAAGCAATCAATTTTAAAACAACATCACTCATACCAGTTTGTGTAAAACTAGCACACTTTCTGAATACTGATATATGAGTCTCATCCAGTTATTACTATCGGAAGAGTACAGAGGTGTTCTTGAAGATGACATACAATAGCCGTTAGATAAATACCAGCTTAGCTTCAGGAAGGGAGGAGAAAGTAAGAAAGAAACTCAAGATTATCCTGTCTTTGGTATCAAGTCCTCAAGATTCTGTTATTAGACCTTGCAACAACAGAGTTCTAGAGTTGGCTTTCTAACCCAGTGTTCCTCAAAGGCTGACATTAGTTTTGAAACTGAAATGGGCAAAAACAGGGGATATTTTTCATCTGATCATACAGACCCTCAGTTTTCTAGATTCATGAAGAAAGGTATGATATGAAGAGGTAGAAATTCAGCAGTCAATGAGGAAAGTAAATTGGGAAGAACTATTTGATGAATGTAACTGTCTATCTTTACATCAGAAAGTTATGGCCATTTAGGCAGCTAACTGTAGATTCTGACTTAAGATCTTAAAGCAGTCTACTCTCTCTCTTTATCTCATTATAATGTTTCTTTTCTATGGTTTACAAATATTCCCACAATTTTGAGAGGTTAGAGCAAAACACAAAAAAGTTTGTCAATCTCAAGAAGCTAAATGGGGACACAAAGGCTTTCAGCTATGGACATCTGCAAACAGGTAAGTAATACCATATCCATCAAGAAAATAATTTATAATTTGTCCCCAAATGGTGCAAATTACAAATATCAAATTACCTCTGTAATGACATCATAACACATGATGTCATCTTGCTCAGATCTTGAAGTATATGAAATTTGGATTTTAAACTCAATAGTATCAAAGCATTATTGTGGCTACAGTCATAAAATCAGCTCATGCGAAGATACCCAAAGACAAAAACCAGAGCAATATTCAGTTTACTTATTCCCACAGTCACACTGTTGCCAAGTGTCATCTGTATAGTAAAATGGAGGAAAGGGCCACATTTATACCAGTTGAGTGAAAATGGACTAAGTTTTCTAATTTCAGATATTATCCTATGCACTCTTGGCATTTGTCAGGTTAGTATATGAAAATGACATTGTCTGTTATTTCATGTGCAAATGTGAACACGGCAATGGGCATTTGCTTGGCTGGCATGAATGATTTGCAGCTCTGAACAGATTCAGTGTCAGTGAAAGAAGATAATTAAGCTTAAGCCATGCTCCTTGTCCAAATTTATTTGACGCCTTTCTTCAGGAACCAGAAAAACAAAAAGCAAAGTTTCCCAAATACTGTCTGCTTCGATCAGATACATTATCTCTCACCAGTAGGAGTATGCATCTGTCAGTTCCTATTTCAGAACTATGCAATTAATGCTTTACTAGCCCCGAAGCTATTATAAATGTTGCCTCACTCACTTGTCTCCTGGGGCAATGGCTTATTTCTTACTTCTGAAAAGAAAAAAAAGAGGTAGAAAACCATTGCTAAGTGTGATTAAATGATAGGAAAAGTAGATGTTGCACAGATGTGAGGTGCTGATCAATGTTCCTGTCATGTAAAACACTGGTAAAAGACTTATTATTTGACATCCAGCTGTTTTGATCAGACATATAGAATTAATACTTTGCTTAAAAAAATATTTTTTCAAATGATATGCTAATCTCTACCTAGAATTGCTCAAGTCTCCCTATATGGATTTCTCTCTGATTTGCATGAAACTACTGCATTTACCAGAAATAGAAACAAATTGTACTCCCAGATTATTTACTTTTAAAATCATAGAGACCTTTAGATTTTCTGGAATATAACAAAGGACCCAAATCTGCTTCCCACCCCCCCTTCTGTAATGTTCTTTTATTGAAGACGATGGGGCTAACTTCAAAGTCAGCTTACTACACTATTTCGGAAGTGTTCCTGAAATTCTTATTTTTATAGATTTCCTTAAGATATTTTCCAGATACAAAGTCTGAGGTTGGTGTAGTTACAGAATTTTATCTCCTCTGGATGTGAACAGCAATAATAGAAAATGGCGAGTAATGCTTGTTCTCTACTAAAGATGTTGCAAAAATCAAACAAAGTAATACACCACAAAGGCTAAGAGGTTGAACTAGAAACCAATACATTTTCTAATCTTGAATCTAGCTTCTGTGGCCAAAATTGAGAAATTTCTCTTTCACATATTGTTCAGAATATCATCCTGATCTATTCTACTTCAAGAATTCTGCATTAATAGAGACAAAACACTTGAAACATTCTTAAGCATTATGCAGAAGTGAATTACATTACTGAAGTAAGGAACAGGATGATGTTGGATGATGAAGAAGGAGAGGAAATAAAGGTCCAACTTTGTGGAAACAAAGGGGATGTGTGGTGCAGAGGCTTAATGATGCTGGAATTGTCAGCCAGAAATGGGGGCAGTTCATTTCAATGGTTCAAGTCTGGCTCTGTGAGATGGTGTGAGCTCCTGTCACTCTGTCCCTAGGTCCTGCCCACCCAGCAGTTTCAAAGCATGCAATATTGCAAGTAGATAAATGGGTACCACTTTGGTGTTGGGTGGGGGGAACCTAGCTGCGTTTGTGTGTGCAGATAGAGGAAGCTGGCACTGGACTTGGGCATGACATGAAGAGAGACAAGGTGAGACTGGTAGAGGAACCTGGAAGAACCAGCAACCAGAGCACTGCTAATTCAAGTAAAGCTAATTTGCCCCCACCCCCATCCCCAAAGTGCATCAAAGATAGGCACACAAGGGCTGAATGGAATGAACTAGCAATCTAGACTGTCAGGACTGCATTGTGTCTAGCATGTGTAGATTTCCCTGACATTGTATGCCATATGCTAAATAAATGTGGAAGCAAAACAATGTATTACCACAAATGCAATCCATTTCTCTTACATTTATTTCCCTACTATTATTTTTAAGGGCATATTTCTCCTAATGTTGTCATTTATATAGTTTTTCTTCACTTACAAACTGAATTTAAAAAGTGGGGAAACTGTGGAAATCGTTCATTTTGTTTGCATGTATGTTTGGGAAATGCAAATTGAACAAATGTGTAGTCATTCTTTCATATCTGTGTTCGAAAGGTGGAAAAAATGAGAACAGAATGAACTGTGCCTAAATTAGCAGATGGATTGGATGGATGGAGATTTAAAATGATCAGTGATAGATAAGTGTTGTGCTATGATTATTTAATAGTAAAACAAAAGAAAATAAATAATACCTAATTGTTCAGTAGAATATAATAGGAAGTAACTATTTTTAAGCTGCACAAATACATATGCCTATCATTTCTTTGAAAACCAGACTAGATAAACCAATGCTTTTCAAATCTGGCACTTCAAGATGTGAGACCTTCAGCTCCAGCTTCAGTTGGCTGGGACATTCTGGGAGTAGAAGTCTACACATCTTAAAGTTTGAAAAACACTGAAATGGGCCACTGTATTTTTCTTCAAATTTGTGACATTTTTCTTCAGAGTTGTGACTCGTGACAACAGGTCTGTTGGATTTCAAAAGGCCAGACTTAATATTTATATTTATATTCATTACATTTGGAGGACAGCAGATTGATGAATGTGTTTAATTGTGTAACTAAACTATGGAAAACATTGCAAAGAGATGTGTCTCAAATGGTTTCAAAAGGAATTAAAGTCATGCAGAATACATGCACCATTGGCTGATAATCCAGATGGCTCTGTATCACCAGGTCCAGAGGCATGAGGAAGAATATGTAGAAGGTTAGTGTGTGAGAGAGAGGGAGAGGGAGAGGGAGAGGAAAGAGAGAGAGAGAGAGAGAGAGAATTACACAAGCATTTTGTTAGGGTCAGATTCAAACTGGATCCTCAAGTCACAAACAAGCAATTATGAATTGCTCCATTAACTGATGGGGGATTGGTGGGGTTTTTTAACTGTCATTTTATTGGGGTTTAATATGTTTAATATGTATAGATTGTTTTAGTGGGCATGTATTTAATTATTTTTTAACTTTTGTAATTTTGTATTTTTTATTCTTGCCCTGTTCACCGCCCTGAGTCCTTCGGGAGAAGGGCGGTATAGAAATATTATTAAATAAATAAATAAATAAATAAAATAAAGGATATACTCAATTACCCCCCCCCCAACCCCAACCCTTGGGGTAATTTCCTTCAATTTAAGGACCACCATCTCAGAAGCTTATCTACTAGGTCTCTAGATGGACTTCCAGCATTATTTTTGGCCTAGGAAAGCATTACATAGATGCTTCTAATCTAATTTTGAATAGGTTTTGCAAAATATTCATCTCATATAGTATGACATCTAATGTACTCTTAGTAAATTAGCAAGTCCCTATAAAGTAATTAGCAACAGGAAAAGTACATAATCAAATTTTCCCATATAATCCAAAGTTCAGTAACATCAGCCATCTTTTTTTCAATAGATAGGTTTTCCTGTTGTGAACTCAAGATGTCCATCCTATATGGCTCCTGAAACCTGAAAAGTAATTTCTAGTAGACAGTACTAGTTTTCAATTATTTACTATTCTCATTTCATTTAATTTTAATGGGATCTTCAGGTAATTAAAACAAGTGAACGGAGCATATGATGACACCTGACAATAGTTGGATTCTTTGCAAAGATTATGCTTCTTTTAGTCAATTTGTATGGTGTGTCCCTTATTGTGAATGGAAAATAAAGTTTTTTATACATATTTTTATACATAAATTTATCTAAATATGAAGCCACAAGCTGATTCATGATCATCTTCTCACTTGGAAGAACATTAGAGGATGGATATTCAGAATTAGAACTGGCCAGAGACCGGTTCTGCTACATCCTAGACACATTCTGGAGAGACCAACATCTTTAGAAGGCAAGGCTCTGGATCCAAACCTATGACAAGAAAGAAGCCTCAGTAAGATTAACAGAATAACAGAGTTGGAAGGATCTTGAAGGTCTTCTAGTCCATCCTCCTGCTCAAGCAAAAGAATTTATACCATCTATACCTATAATGATATACAAAATTCATAAGCTTCTGCCTTTTAAGATCAACAATCAACAATAAAGGAACAGTCAAGAAATACGGAACTGGCTAGCACTTAACAGAGCATCCATGAAGACCTTGGAAAAGATATTCAAATGCTGTGATGCGTCTATGGCCTATATACATCAGAATCATGCAAGCCATGGCATTTCCTGTGACATTTTATGGAAGCAAAAGTTGGATTTTGAAAAAAACAAGACAGGAAAAGTACAAGACAGGAGAAGACTCCTGACTTTCCTACTATAGTAACAAACAAATAGATCATTGCATTAACCCAGAGTTGTCACTCGAAACTCAAATGAGCAGGTTCAATTACAGTGTCCTCCTTTGGTCGCATTAGGTAAAGACCCACTGCTATGGAGAAAATTCTAACGATGGGAAAGGTAGAAGGAAAGAGAAGAAGACGATGGCCAACATCAAGGTGGATGGACCTAGTTACAGTAGTGTTGGAAGACCTTAAAAACCAAGTTAGGGACAGAAATATATCAATGTGGATGCTAAGAATCAACAACTTGATGATAAAATCAATCATTATATAAAAGCCAATGAGTACTGCTGTTTCAGTTTCTGTCCCAATTTCTATAAAGGAGCATTTTTGTAATTTTTAAAAATCATTTGAGATACTAGCAGCACTGCATTAAATTACAAAAAAGAAATGTTTGAAAGGACAAGACAGTCTCAGACTATTAATAGCTTTCTTAGATTTTTGGCAATATTCTCCAATCATCTAAGCCTTGCTGCCATCTGCTGGAGTGAAATGGTTTTGCAGAGATTCTATTTAACAAGTAAAATTGTCCTGAAAATTACGGTATCGTTCTGTTATTCATTGCACAGATTGTTTTGTTCTCAAGGTGGAAGACCAGCCCATAACATTTTGCTGCTGGGAAAAAAAAACCTTACCAGTATTGTCAGGTGAATTTTAATTGAACACGGAGGATTGGATGGTATCTTTCAGCACACCAAGAATAGCAGAGGACACAGTTGTCCATTCTGCACATCATACTAGCCAAACTATGACTTAAACTTGGCAGGTTGAATGAGCCCCCTTGGGGCTTATTTACCCTTGCATGGTTCAGCGAAGATGGCTTAACATGACTGGTCTAGCTTTTTTGTGCCAAAAATACTTCTGTCCTCAACTGAGGGAAATGCCTGAAGGCTTCCACCCTTGCTCTCTGACTTCTATTATATGAGGCCATTCATAAAATTGTTGTGGTATTCACATCCTCCAAAGCTACCTTAAATATGCATACAGGCAGAAAAATATTCTTTAAAAAATATTTATTTCAGATTGATAGGTTTATGTTTGAAATTCTACAGTTCCACACATTCCTTTACAAACACTTGCTCCGAGTGGTTCTGAATTTTCTGGTTCAGCATATTATCCATTAAAATTGTGAATTTGAATTATCTACACAATCTGAGTATAGCCCATCATGTACAAGGCATTTTCTTTGGGCTATGGCTAATTTTAAAGTACTCTAGAGCCTCTGTATTTGTATTAAAGGCGTTTCGAGCATGCATAGACTTGGAAGCAGGTATATCATTTTTTTTAAAGATTAAAGGAAGTTTAAGGGTCCAAGTATTTTTTTCTCTGTGTGCTAGAGAACGTTTCCTTCCATTCAGCTTCCCTGTTCTCCTGAAATTGGAGGAAAGCTGGATGGAAGTGTGAGCAGAAGAGGAAAGTGTTTCCTGTTAGATGTCAGTCCATGGGCTGAAAGTGATATTGATATGGATGCACAGAATTGAAAGGCCAAGGAATCAGTGGTGTCTAAACTGAACAAACCTCAGTTTATGGTTGTTAGAACTCTTCAGTGAAAGGGAGCTGTTGCTGGCTAGTATGTTTGTGGATTGGATACCAAAAAAGGTAAACCCCAAAGAAGATACCAAGATGCTGTTGTGATTCAGGGTCAGCCTGTGGGTTCGGCAGTTGGGTCGGACGACTCAGAAGAGGAGGAGGAGGAGGAGGGGTGTGTTGAAGAGCTTGCTGAGGGGGTTGGACAGCTTGATGAGAGCCCTCAGCCAGGCCCCTCTCACCTGGTCACGACGCAGACCCAGCTGTGTGAGCCTGACAGCGTGGATGAAGATGACCCACAGCTGGCCCTGTTCAAGGACGCCCAACGCAGGAGGCAGTCAATCAGGAGTAAACAGAGGAAGGCAATGGGGCTCCTCGGAAGGAGGCAGAGAGAAGCCACGCCCTGAACTGTATAAAAGGGGGAATGCGTGGGAGGGCTGGTTTGCTGAAGGCAACTGCTTGAAAAGCTCGTTTCTTGGTTTGTGTCTTGTTCTATTTGTTTTTGTATCAATAAATTTGGCAGGCGTAATTCCAGCCTCTTGCCTTCTTGTAAAAGGGGTTGTCCCTGCTTTTTCTGCAGGGCCGGTAGCAGGCTGGTACAGAACAGATGCTTACAATAAATAAAGATTTATTTAAAAGGTCCTTATGCTTAAGGCGTGGACCAAGCCCACTCCTAGGCAACCTCTGAGGTCATATACTGATGATTAGCTACACTGCTAAGGGCCTAGCAGATAATGGGCACCTAGCTAAGACAAAAGTGGGAAATAATTATCTAACTGGGATCAGAGTGAGAAGTTTGTTATCTCACCATTCCACAACAGTAAATAAGAAGAGCTCGCTTGTCAAAGCAGCCTCTTTTCCAGGTGTTCATTTTTAAAAAAAATCACAGGGTCAATCAAAAGGAGAGAGAGCTTGCTACCTTTCATTGATTTCATTCTTTTACAGAGTTTCCTCAATTGTAATTTATTTTCCTGTAAATAGAACCCATGTTCTATTTTCTGGAATGGTATAGGGTCTCCTGCTTGAGTTTGGACTAGAAGACCTCCAAGGTCCCTTCCAACTCTGTTATTCTGTTATATTATGTTATATTTATTCAGAATAACAGAGTTGGAAGGGACTTTGGAGGTCTTCTACTCCAATTCCCTGCTCAAGCAGGAGGCCCTATACCATTTCAGACAAGTGGCTGTCCATTCTATTCTTAAAAGTCTCCAGTGAAGGCAACTCATTCCACTGGCTAACTGTTCTCACCGTTAGGAAATTTCTCCTTAGTTCTAGGATGGTCCTGTCATTGATTAGTTTACATTGTTTCTTTTCTTGCCTTCTGGTGCTTTGGAGAATAGATTGACACCACCAGCACCCCTCTTTTCTGTGGTGGCCTCTCAGCTATTGGAACACTGCTATCACCCCTCGCCCTTCATTAGACTAGTCCAGGGGTAGGCAACCTCGGCTCTTTTATGACTCATGGACTTCAACTCCCAGAATTCCTGAGTCAACTGACTCAGGAATTCTGGGAGTTGAAGTCCATGAGTCATAAAAGAGCCGAGGTTGCCTATCCCTGGACTAGTCATACCCAATTCTTGCAACCGTTCTTCATATGTTTTAGCTTCCAGCCCACAATCTTCTTTGTTACTCTTCTCTGCACTCTTTCTAGAGTCTCACCATCTTTTTTATATTGTGGTGACCAAAACAGGATGCAATATGTGATCTTACTAAGGCTTTACAAAGCTGTACTAGTACTTCACTTGATCTTGATTTAATCCCTGTTAATACAACCTAGGATTGCATTGGCTTTTTTGGCTGCTGCTGCTGCATACTGCTGTTTGTTTGGCATGATCTGTTTTTGGCAAACCCATGTTGGCTTCTGGTTATAACTTTACTTGCTTCTAGGTATTTGCAGATCAGTTGCTTGTTTATCTTTTCCAGGATCTTCCCAGGTATTGATGTCAGGCTGATTGGTCTTTAGTTACCTGGATCTGTGTTGTTGTTTTTCGTTTTTGATGATGGGAACCACATCAGCTCTTTTCCAGTTCTCTGGTAGTCCCCGATGCTCCAGGATCCTTGAAAAATATGGTTCAATGATTCCGAGATCACATCTGCCAGTTCCGTCAGAACTCTGGAATGTAATCTGTCAGGTCCTGGTGATTTGAACTCATCTAGAGCAGACAGTTGTTACAATTTTGTGCTTGTGGCCACCATCTTGACTTTTTATAACCCCCATATTGACACCCCTGTTTTGCTGCATTTTTAAAATATGTTTAAAGCCTAATTCTAGCTCTTTTTCATTTACCTATCTTCCTTTTTTCAATACCTCCAAAGTGGTAAGAAATTTCATAGCTATTAATAAATAGGCAGGCCAATTGTAACTGATGGATAAATCTTCTCTCAAGCTCAATTGAAGCATCCAATTCCATTAAGAGAAGTTACTTGTCATTCTCCCCCAGACACAAGGAAGTTATTGTACTAGTTAGAATGGGCAGAGGCAAAGTAAGGGTACTATTGAGATTTCCCTCTAGCTGAGTAGAATCAGGCAGAGACAGAAATCAGCTTGTTTCACATTTCAGGGTGATGATCTCCTATAATCAACTGTCAGAAGGACTCTATCTGAATGTCTATGGAAATTTTCAGTCATCCAGGTCATAGTTATCCCTAAGGTGCTTTTTCACGAGGCAACTTGACTTTGTTTTTCTTTGAAGATGTTTCGCTTCTCTTCCAAGAAGCTTCTTCAGCAAAAAATGTCTTCAAAGAAAAACAAGAAAGTCCAGTTGCCTCGTGAAAAAGCACCTTTGGGACTCTTATCTGAAAGTCTAAGCAAACTAGATTTCTTCCAGGCAGTGCTTTTTTTGTAAAAGAAAAAGGTGCCGGAACTCACACGTCATACAACCCGCCTTGCCTATCCTACAAGGTTCCATCCAAAAAAGGTGCCGGAACTCCGTTCTGAGCGTTCTATGAGAAAAAAAGCCCTGCTTCCAGGCATATATTTTCTCCACTCACATCAATGTTTATCAGGGAAATATGTTTCTTTGTCCACTCAAGAGCTTTTACTTGGGAAAGGCCACTCCCATAACATGAAGGTTTATCAGACCTCAATCATATTTCAGAAGCATGAATATTAACCAGCCCATTAGGAACTAGGCTACAAATCTAGATGAGAAGATAAAAGGATATATATATGGAATCTTTTTCTATTTAGGCCACAACTGCCATACTGAAAGCAGAGGGGGAAGAAGCAAATCTACTCTTTGTTTTTAATATAATATCAACTTGTGTTTTTTTATAAAGGAGTTTAGGGAATAAAGGCGTAGGTCCAACTTCATTTTCACAACAGCCACCCAGGGAGCATCAGGTTAAACGTGGATTTCAGTTAAACACTATAGAACATTTGGAAGATATGATGCAATGGTTATTATGATGCAATGCTTAATAGCCACTGAGGCAATCAGTAAATTTAAGGCAGAATTGCCATCTTGCCTCTTCCCCTATCTCAATTTTCCCTTTCCATTCCCAGAACAGAAAGTGGAAAGCTGTCCTTAGCGGGTATGGTGCCTGCAGTTTCAGCTGTAGGCAGATGAGATTTAGGTGGTGGTGTGTAGACATGTTCTTCTCCAACCATAGCAATATTCTGTGGATCTGACCTCACCCTGAAAAGCCTAGCAGGGTCAGAATATTTAGTACTTGAATGGGAGATTACAAGGAAATCCCAAGCCCAAAGGTTCAAGTAAAAAACATTCCAGAAGGCAACCATTGCAAAAATCCCTTTGTACTAATGCCTAAAAAAATGCTCATTTGTGTCCATTTGTCACCAAGGTTTGAGTTCAAATAGCATTATTTATTATGGCTCGTTTGCTAAGCCATAATCTTTAAAAACTCAGCTTAATTCTATGTGAGTTACATACTATTGCCTAGAAGGATCAACTGAAACAAAGAACCCAGTTTATTCTAAACTCTGGAAAGCATCAAGAGCACAACTGGAAACCATGAGGAACCATGGCCCGTGATTGGCAGGTTGCTTCCCTCAACTGGATGCCCGTAGCCTGGGCTTGGCCTAAAACTGATATGCCTGCTTAAGAAGCGCGAGAGCCGCCAATTGTCCTTTGGGATCAGAGATACTATGGAAGGAAAATCCTCCATGCAAGCCCGTCATCTTTCATCTTCTCCAGGAGCTCTCTGGCCCGGAAGGCAAACCTCGCCAAAGAGACCTCCCCATTTTATGAAGCCATAAGCGGAAGAGTACATAGATGCATTTGAGAGAGGAAAACAGTTTTGGAGGTTTACGCATCCAAGCCCGCTGCGGGGAGGAATAAAAACGGGAAAGAATAGGTTCCACCTATAAGGTCCCACTTCAACTAACCATCCAAGAAAGCAGAGCTCTTGAAACAGGCATTGTCTCAAAAGGATACTTTTATTAGGGGTCAATGACAGTAGGGACGTCAAAGCAAGATCTGGGGAAAAGCCCGTCGAAACAGTATAGTTATGGAAGCAATATTCCTCTTCCCACCAAAGTCATAATGTTCGTTTGAAATCCAGCCAATCCACAGCTGGACAGAAGAACAGTTAGCTGGCACAGTTGGGGTGCATCTCAAGGTCTTCTCCAGTTTCGTTTCCCTGTAATCATCTCCCTGATAAGGAAGACACATTCCTTTCTCATAGGGATGAAGGCAAGAGGAGAGAGCAGAAAGTATATATATATATACACATGCAAGGTAAAGAATGAGGGTTTGGGGACCTGACAGCATCAGTACTAGAGCCACAAAATCTGGTGTGCAAAATCCAGATGGACGCAAGAGGTTGGCTACAGCCCCTTTCTCTGGATGCGTTTGCTGCCCTCTAGTGGTCGCTCTGGAGGTCTCCTTCTCTCACTCCCCGAATCACCGCAAACCCCGCCTTTCAATTCCGTTTGGAATCGACTGCAAGGTGCAGCTGCAAATCCGTGCTGCAAGAGAAGCTACCATCGGGGAAAAGCGAAGAGGGGAGCGCACATCTCTCTCCCCCCCCCCCTCCTTTGGTTCCCCTTTAGTATCTTTCAGAAAATCCTATACCTGGTCGATCTGACCCAGGCAAGGAGGGGGCTGGGCTGAAGCAAAGTAAGGGCGGTGCCAAACGAACGAGAGTCCTGCGGCGGTCAAGGCCTGTCCTGTCCGGCGGGAGGAGGGACTTCGTTGGAAAAGCCCGTCTCTTCTGCTTCCCCCGCGCCCACCCCGGCGCAGACCTGCAAACGCACATGCCCGTTGCCCTAACTACGGAGCAACCTCGCCTCGCTTGCCGCCGGCCCACTCCTTTCCGCGGTCCGGTTCGCCCAATGGGCTGAGCGGAAAAGAAAAGAGGGCGGGGAGGAAGGAGAGGAGTGTCCGTGCCGGAAAAGGCGTGACCCTGGCGGCGGAAGTAGCCGCGGGAGCCGCAGGGTGTGTAAGTGTAGTGAGAGGGAAGCGGCTGGCTGCGCGCCGACACGCTCGCTTCGCCCGCTGCCCGAGGCCCGAACGTTCCTCTCGTTTCGCCACGGTCGCACCCAGTCAGGTGAGCGCTGTCCCGCCAAAACTCTCCCTCCCCTCCTCCGAACGTCCCCCGCCCTCACCGCTGAGCGGCTGCGGCGGCTGCTCTCTGCCCTTCCTCCGTATAACCCAGGGGTCGGCAACCTCGGCTCTTTTATGACTCGTGGACTTCAACTCCCAGAATTCCTGAGCCAGCTATGCTGGCTCAGGAATTCTGGGAGTTGAAGTCCACGAGTCATAAAAGAGCCGAGGTTGCCGACCCCTGGTATAACCGAAGGGAGCGGAGGGGGGGGGGAAGGTGAGCGGAGCCGAGGCCTGCTCGGTTCCGGCCACTTGAGCCTGCCGGAGGGTTCTGGGGTGCGCTGTTCCCGAAACGCCGAAACGACGGGCCCACTGAGGTCCGCGGGGGTCTTCCGCCACGCTTCCCCTGAAACTGCCCGGCTCCCGCCACGGGAGTGCCGCCTGCGGAGCGGAGGGGAGGAGGGAATCATCGCCTGCTCTTGGCGCGCTGCTTTTTGGTCCGTTCCGCCGCTGGAGCCAGGCGAGGGGTCACCTAAGCTTGGCAGCGCCACGCCCTGCCTGAGTCACCTGCTGCCGCCGCCTCTGCTGCTCGGCCATGGGCGTGCTCACCTGTGCGTAACCAACCGGAGACGGGGCTCTTCGTTCTTGGCGGCGCTTCTGGGGGAGGCCCCGCTGCGGTCGCAGAGCGAGTGGAGGGCGGGCTTCTTTTTCAACGCGACCTTTATGACTGCCCAATCCGCCTTGTTTCTCTCTTCCCCCGCCCCCGCCCCGGAGCGATAGGATCCCGGTTCCTTAAACGCGGTGGCTTAAATTAGGCTCCGAAGTAGACCCGGAGCAGAATTCTTCGTATCACGCATATATTCTATTTCAAATTCAGTGATCTTGAGGTTGCATCTTACCTATCACCGCAGAAGAGGTTATTGTTGCATGCGTTGTACATTCGGGAATTCCCATTAGGAAAAAAAGGAACGGAGTGCGGATCTGTGGTGAGAGCAGATGGGTAGGCCTTTCCCCAACTAGGTTGGAATGATAAAGCAATTGGATCTGTGAGGATGAGAGATCCTAGTGAGGAGATCTGAGGAGCCGTTTTTTTTTAAAAAAAAAAAGATTGCACTTGCTCCAGAATTTTGTTGTTCTTTTGCAAATCATCACAATTGAGCTTTCCCCGTGGGAAGCCTCCACCTTAGTCTCTGTAATCTGAAATGAAAGCCCATATCATCTTGAGTGCCTTGGGAACTGCTAGCATTTAGCTGGCCTTCTCTATGTTCAGAAACCCAGCAGGGTTGGTTCTGGTTAGTACTGGATGGAAGACTACCAAAGAATTCTAGAGCTGTAGGCTACACTTAAAGATCAGAAAGGATCCTGCAAGAAGACATTGCCAAAGTGCTACCATACTGTTGCCAAGAGAAATTAATAAATTGTTCATGTGGTTATCAATTAGCATAATATATTATATGTAGAAAGACGCTTGTTTTGATGCTGGCACAATAAGTATCTAAGACTATTTTATAAGGTGAGTTATCAACTGTAGCTAATTATTCACTTGCTTATGGCCATTAAAAGTAAAACAACATGTGAAAACTTGCTCTTCCATAAAGAGCAAGTGATATATTGCCACACTATTGGAATAGGCCCGAAGGATATACTACTGTTGCATTCCCTGAAAAGTCACCACCAGCTGATACAGCCTGTTGGGAGAGCATGTCATAATCTGCAGTATCTGTCAATGCCTCTGTTGGTCTTGCATCAGCATGTCTGTGTGCCTGAATTATAAAGGGAATTATATTTGTCATTTGTTTTTAAAGCTTTTCTTCCCCCCTTTTTGCTTTCTTCTTGTTTCTGTTGTTAACAAATTTCCTAAAATTCATGATTGATTGTGTGATTTCCAGCGCCTGTGATCTAATAGTAATATCTGACAGTTGGAGATACTTGTCTTGCTATTTAATTTGGGTTGAATTTGCTTCTTAAGAGAACTAGGGTTGTTTCTTTAATATCTAAAAAATAAACAAGGATCTAACTACCCATAATCAAAAACAATTTGTAAACTCCCACCCCTGCATTTTACTATATTGTATTCTATTTGATTGTAATTTGCCATAAATCCAAAAGGTTTGGCAACGTAAAATTTTAAAAGAATTGTGGAACCATTTAGGCAGATAGGTAGTGGGATCCATTAGATGTTTTCAATACAGTTTAGAGAGCATTGTTTGGAATGCTTAATTTGGATGTTTGTATTGACCTGGTTGTTGGATATAATGACCTTAATGCCCCTTCCAATTTAGTTTCTAATATAATTTGTTTCATATATAATGCAGTAGTATAATAATCCAAAATCAAGCAGATTATATAATGGCTTAGTAAATTGTGTGAACCCAGCCAATAAAATACCATGAATGATATTTTTACAGTTGAAACTGTAACTTATCTTCAAAAACTCCTATAATCAGTTGCAATACCAAAGTTTTGAATCATTATTCAGTTCTTTCCAAACACTCCCATTTTTCAGACTCTTCCTTTACCCATTTAGCCCCATGTAGATTCTTAATAAAAAAACAAACACCTCTTTTGAAGGAATGTATTGTATTGTCTCCAGAGTCTTATAACAAATTTATAACAAATTATGTTATAAATATGTTGGGCACAGGCCTATTATCACAATAAAATATAAAATTTAATAAGTGTTAGAAGTCCTGTAAGACATGAAATTAATCATTTTTTTACAAATCTCAACCAAGTTCATTCCTTTTGATCAAACAACACTGTGCCTAGTCATTCATATCCTTTTGTTAGGGACTATAGGTTCAACCTAATCATACTTTTTGACAGGGGAAAAATCCTACATTATATAAATCAGAAGCAAAGTAATTATCCCAGAATAAGAAAATGTAAACAGCCATGTCGCAAATGTGCTTCCTCAGTTCTGTTCAGTTTCTTGGATGAGAAGCGAAAAGTCCAGTTGTCTTTTGAAAAAGCACCTTTGGAACAACCATGTCATGAATGACTGAGAATGTCCATAGACATAAAGAGCCATGCTTCTGAACAATCAATTCATTTTTGTTTTCCTTAATGTAATGGAGATGATAAGCCTTAATTACCTTAATTATTTCTGGTGGCTAGCAAGCTTTATCCTTCATAATTCCTATTTTCAGAAAGAAGTATTTTAGTTTTGTACTCCTGGGTGAGCAGAAAGGACAGTTGGGATATCTATTAGCAATTTTTTACTCTAAAATTGATAGCAAATACATTGCATTCTGAGATATCTCCAAATTTTGAAGATTTGTTGTATCTGTGACTGGCTGTTACAGTATTTCCTGTTTGGCTTCTCTAATTAAATTTCTGAGTGCCACGTTATTTATCAGCTGCATATATAAATGCAGGTGAAGTTGATGTTAAGATGTTCTGTCAATTGGCCTAGTTTGTGAGGCCTAGTTTCTTCCATTCCAAGTTATATGACAAATTGAGGAACAGAAAGTTGAATTAGAAGTTATATGCATTTATGGATTATTTCAAAGGAAGTTTGTTCAAGTGAGCAATATTTAATCATGAAAGACTACATGCATTATTTAGCAGAGTAGATTTGCTATATGTAGTCTAAGTCTGCTCTAGAGAACCCTCTTAACTGCAGAGTAATTTCAGGATGCTGAAAAGGGACAATGAATTATTCTGCTGGTACAATTTGGGCAACAGAATGAGACAATTCAATATCTGGGGTTAATAGAGTTTAAAATATTGTGATTGATTTGAAGCTAATATTGTCCATGATTCAGATCATGGCTTAGCTTAGTGTCAAAGATTGCTGAGCTCTTTCTACTTGTCAAAACAAAATTTTGGAAGTTATTTTCCTGCTGCTAAAAAATATTGTATTAAGAACAATATCCATCTTTGTGTCTCTTGTGATTATAAGAGATTCATAGAAATGGTTTTTGAATATTGCAGGGATTTAGGAAATGGTTAAGAATGACTTACAAGTTGGAGGTTTGTTTATTCTTTTATTTATCTTGTTTGTATAGTAACAGCTAGTGACTCCCATAGTGTTGCACTGATTGTAGAACAGAAAAACAGAATCTCATCTTCAAACTTAGAATTCAATACTTTGAGAGTTTGTGCACATACATATACTTTTTAGTAAGGAATTCCACTTTCTGTTCCTATAGAATCTAATATGAAATTGGAACAAAGAAAAATAGGTCTCAGTGCATAAAAATAATATAAGGGTGTTTGCATTTCAGTCTGGTTCTGATTTTCTTTAACACTTTGGACACAAATCCAGGTAGCTCTTCTGCCTGTTCTGTATTTCCATCGCTTGCGTATAAAGTTGAGTCCCTAGGCTTACTGGGTTGCAGAAAGAAGGCATGTCACTCTATCATTGTAGGTAGGGTATCTGCTATTAATTAGGTCTGTTTTTCAGTTATCTTGTGCTCTGTTTTTTTAAAGCTGGTTAGATTCCAATTCACAGCAAGCTGGCACTAATCCCTTTCAAGTATAGTGCTGGATCTGATGATTCTAGCAAATAACGAAGTGGTGAAACCAAATTCTTGGAAATGTAGTTATGATAAAACATGTATGGGGTATAAAAATAAGGATTAGAGAAATTGATGGTCTACTACACAAAATATTTTTTTTAAAAAATCCTTATTTGTCTGGTCCCCTTTTGTCTATAGATTTTTATTGCACACTAGGCTTTATTTATTTTATTTTATTTATTTATTTATTTTATTTTATTTTATTTATTTTATTGCACACTGAGCTTGTCGATCAGAAGGTCGGCAGTTTGGTGGATCAAATCCCGAGTGCCGCGTAGCAGAGTGAGCGCCTGTTACTCGTCCCAGCTTCTGCCCACCTAGCAGTTCGAAAGCACGTAAAAATTCAAGTAGAAAAATAGGGACCACTATGGTGGGAAGGTAACAGCGTTCCGTGCGCCTTTGGCATCTAGTCATGCCGGCCACATGACCACGGAGATGACCTCGGACAAGCGCTGGCTCTTCGGCTTTGAAACGGAGATGAGCACCGGCCCCTAGAGTCGGAAACGACTAGCACGCATGTGCGGGGGAACCTTTACCTTTACCTTTTTTTTAGGCTTAAACTATTTTAAGCAGTTGACTGTTGTCTTGTCAATATGAGGCAACAGTTTCAAATCTAGTCCTATTTTATCCTTTTCCCTTTTCATTTCCCATGATTTAATGGACACTTTTATTATCATTTTTCAGGCTTGGTGATAGGTGTCTGTGGTAATTTTATTTCTTGTCTGGGAAACTCCCCTCAGTCTAATTTTCACACTATTGAAGAGCAAACTGTTCTCATTTTTTTTAGCTCAGACATAAAAATATATTGCTTTTACTATTAAAGTATTTTTCTCTAGATTTGAGGGACATGAATATGAAATGCACATTATGTACTACTTAGATTTTTCTTATTCTTTAGGGATAACGATGGATAAAAGTGAGCTTGTACAGAAGGCCAAATTGGCTGAGCAGGCCGAACGCTATGATGATATGGCTGCTGCTATGAAGGCCGTCACTGAGCAGGGTCATGAGCTATCCAATGAAGAAAGGAATCTACTATCTGTTGCCTACAAAAATGTGGTTGGTGCTCGTCGTTCTTCTTGGCGTGTCATTTCCAGCATTGAACAGAAGACAGAACGGAATGAGAAAAAACAGCAGATGGGAAGAGAATATCGTGAGAAGATTGAGGCTGAGTTGCAAGACATATGCAATGATGTTCTGGTGAGAGTCCAGTAGCAATCTGTATTCCAGCACTTCTTAAAGTATATTATTTCTAAAAATACTTGTTGTGTTGCATCAACAGTATAAGTTTTATTGCTTGTTCAATCTAATACAGTTCAACAGAAAGAAACGTTTGTAATTAGTTCACTGAAAGAAATCTTTTAAGGCTTGCTGTAATATGTAACTTATGCACTTATATAAATTAAAAACACATCATTATATACAGTTAATAAATTCTTTGGAGATTTCCACTTGATATCAGGCAGATAACTATTCAGAATGGCTTTAAATCGCCCTTTTTTCCCCTCAGGTAATTTTGTTTGTTTCATCCACTTAATCGCTGCAAGTATATTATAAGCCAGGCATGTCAAACTGCTGGCCCATGGGCCGGATGCATCACGACGAAACTGCGCCCACCCCATTGACGTCGTGAGTTTGACATGCCTGTTATAAGCTGTTTCATCCTGTAGTGGGTTATTCCTTTTATTTTGCTACATAGATTCACACTTTCAGGTTTTCCTGAAGAAAGAAGTGGTCATTTTAATTCCTTTCAATAGTCTGCAATCTTATAACTTTTATTATGCTTTTCTTTTTTCAGTTTTGTCTTTTCGTTAACCTCTTAGCATGATCAGAGCATGCACAGACAGCCTAATGCTGTCCCCATTGGAAAGAATTTTGATAATATCTCAGAAATCAGTGGCAGTTATGGTAGTAAAGATAACTTGCAATGAGCTTCCTGACTTCTGGAACTGAGAGTGGGTTCCTCGCATGCTCCATCGCTGGAGGCTTTCAAGAAAAGATCAAACATTTGTCCAGAAATAAAGATTCCCGTCTTGGGCAGGGGATTGAACTAGAAGACCTCTAAGTTCCCTTCCTATGATTGTTCTTCCCAGCACACCAACACCTGCCAATTCGATATCATAATATGGGAACTGCTTTTTTTTTTTTTTTGCTAAGCATGGCTACCAAATGACTCTGCTTATAATGGGGAAATGCATATGTGAGGAGAATACAATCACCCTTTCTCTTCTTCCCTCTCAGACGCCCTCATCGTGGTCAGTTGCCCACTCAACTACTTGCAAGTGGAGAAAAAGCAAATTACTGGAGAAAAGAGGAAAAACTAGGTTATTACTTTCTGTCCCTGTATGAGGATTTTGTGGGCTCTGTATCCTCTCTTTTATTAGTTAGGAGGAAAGACAATGGCAAACGAGTATCCTATTTTAGATACAACTAGAAAATTGACTTTACCAAGAAAGAAATTTCATAAGAGTCTAGGGATCAAGAGAAAAAAGCTGAGCGTTCTCGCAGACCTCTTACTTGATCAGGCTACTGATGTTTTTCTGACGCATCCATCCCATTAGAAGTCTCCCTTTCTCTGGACTTTTCAACTTGGTTGTCTGTTTGTGGACAGCCAGTTTTCGAATTCCTCAAATGCCTCTAATTCAGGTCATAAAATATTTTTCATGAAAAAAACTTATTTTAATGCTGACATGTCAAACACAAAGCCTGGGGCCGGATCTGGCCCGCAAAGTGGTTTCATGTGGCCCGCGAACCCATCCTAGAAACAGTGAGGGAACGGCCCTCGCTGCCTTGGCCCTGGCCAGCTGGGAGCCAATGTACAATTTCATGGTGGCCCTCTATGCTGAAACACATTCAGTCTTAGCTCCACCAGGCCGTCTGGAAACAGCGAGGGACCAGCCTCTGCCGCATTGGCCCTGCCCACTGGGCGCGCGCTGGGGAGGTATTATCCTTTGTGAGGAATGAAGAAATGCACCATCACCTGGAAGTGGCCAGCACATGGCCCTGCCTACACGCTAAGGGCTGGGCAGCATTGCACTTCACTTCAGATTCATGCCACCCGACTCAGCTCTTGGCACTGTGAGGAGAGCGCCCTGCTGCCTGCCAAAACCGGGCAGGCTGGGGGCTGGGCAGCACTGTGCAGGTAACATCGACTCTCATGCTGCTCATGGCATCCCCTCCCCCAGAGCCCACCAAGCTGGATATGTGAAGTAGGCGAGGGCTGTGTGCTGGCCACTTCCAGGCGATGGTGCATTTCTTTATTCCTCAGGAAGGATGACACTTCCCTAGCTGCGTTTCCTGCCTGTTTTTCTCCCTCCTTCATCTCAAATATTTTCCCACCACTCTTAGGAAGGAAGGAGAGGGAAGGTCTGAGGGAAGTCCTGCCTTAGTCCTGTCCTAATGCCCTTTCACCATCCCCTTGCCCCTTCCCCCTGGCCTATCCTGGGGGGGGTCTCCCATCCTATTGCTAAGGAAGCTTTGGATACAAAGCTTGACTTTGCCCTCGTACCCATCATGAGCAACCTGGCTAAGGAGAGCAAATACAGCAGCAGGCTTGAGGAGGTAAGTACAGCTGGGCGCCCCCTTGGGGAAGTGGGGCTGGGCTTAGTGCCGCGGGTGCTTGAGGGCTGGGCTGGGCATTTGGCCTCCATGCCACCGTCCAGCCTCCCACCCCCCCGCATGGCCTGAGAGGAACAGTGAGGCTCCTCCAGTGGACCATGCCTTGGCACCGTCCCTGGTCCCATCTCCTTCTGCCAGAGACGCTCAGATCTGTCCCACTCCTTCCCAGGCCCCCATAGGTACCCTTGACATGAATGATGTAGAGCTGGCCATGCCCACCCAGTAGGCCACACGCATTCCAGCCATGCCCCCCAATAGGCTGCACCCACCCGGCCCCCTGAGGGCAACCGCAGTGCTGATGCGGCCCTCAATGAAATTGAGTTTGACTCACCTGTTTTAATGGGGAAAAAAATACTGGTATTTCAATTCCCCTCCCAAACATAACAATAATAGAGTTGGGGACCTTGGAGGTCTTCTAGTCCAACCCCCTGCTCAAGCAGGAGACCCTATACTAGTGATGGCAAACCTTTTAGAGACTGAGTGCCCAAACTTCAACCCCAAACCCACTTATTTATCGCAAAGTGCCAGAGCCGCACCAGCATTATGGTGCCCTCGGGAGGGGGCAGGAGGCATGGCCCACTGGTGGGCATAATTGCAGGGATCACGACAGACTGGGTGGGCATGGCCACCTCGATGTTGCTCATGGGGAGGATGCCTGTGGGGGCAGGGTTGGGGGAGAGGGCAGTGGGCAGGAGGTTCATCCTGCGGGGTGATGCGAGCCGAGGCAAGGGGCAGGGCACGGGTGCCATTGCCATGGGGGAAGGAAAGGAAAGGCAGGTGCCAGGACGGCTGCTGCCTGACACCATCTGCCCCCGCACACAGGCCAGCGAGCACATGGGGGGCGACGGTGTCTGTCAGCAGCCACAGCTAGGATTGCATGCCTCCCCCCAATCTCTGCTGGGCCTGGGCAACCTTGACGCTGATGGGGATCTGGCTTTCCCTGCTCGTGGTGGCCTTTTCCCTGCTGGCCCTGGGCATGCTCTACCACCTGTACGCGGGGTTACCTAGTCGACCACTTCGCCTCCTTCGTGCTGGGCAGGCCTGCAGCTCTGGGCAGTGTCCTGATGGACCTGCGCGATTGGCTCTAGGCCACGGTAGGTACTCTCTTCTTAAAAACTTCCAGTTTATGGAGGCAAATTGTTCCACTGATTAATTGTTCTAACTGTCAGGAAATTTCTTCTTAGTTCTAGGTTCCTTCTCTCCTTGATTAGTCTTGTTCTGTCTTCATGTGCTTTGAATAATAGATTGACTGTCCTCTTCTTTGCGTCATTCCCTTAGATATTGGAACACCATCACTCCCTAGTCCTTCTTTTCATTAAACCAGACATACCTTCAACGTTTGACAAATTTTGAATTTGTGGACCTCTGAGAAGGCCTTGGGAGACTTGGGGCTCCTCATATCACACTTTAAGAAATACTGCTCTAGTCCATTCTCTCATATCTAAGCCATATTAGCTAAAATGAATATTAGTTAAGATATTAATGGACTCGCCTTGTAAAAATTCTGAAAGGGTTATGGCCCCAAAAGGATGCTCTAGCTCAGCGGCTCCCAACCTTTTCTATACCCTGCACCCCTAGAGCGCTTCTGATCTTGCACCCCCTTGCAAAATTTTGAAATAATGAATTATGCACGTACACTATAATTTTGAAACTTCTAAACCCAAGTTTTCACACCCCTTGGAATATCATCTTGCACCCTTGGTGGGGAAACCCCTGTTCTAGCTTAAAAGGGGGGCAATGTGTATTCCAATTTTAAAGTTTCAGAGCCATTTCTTGTTGAAGAACCTTACTGATAGCCATTACTTTCACATGCTGATTTTCAAAACTCAAGATCGTGTCTTCAGGAGTGTCCCTCAGCTTTATTGCTGGATTACAGCATAGTGTCAAAGGTTATTTCTTGTTTTCATTGAAATTAGCTCCCATCATTTGCTGTAGATTGAGTCACTGTTAGAAAAAGCATGATCCAAAGTGGATGTTCTGTAGCTGTAAGAGGCTACCAGACCAGAACCTTTGAATACAGACTCATTGACCACCTCTATATGCCCTTAAACAGCCCTTGGTTACAGAGTTTCCATGCCATTAAGCCTGCTGTGTTATGCTATTTACTGTCTCTCGAGTTCAGTCATGTTCCAGAGAGGGTCATGTTCAATTCTAGATGAAGTGCTGTCACCTTTATTACTTTCAATATTCCTCTAGGACACAAGTGTCAAACCCACGACGTCACATGATGTGTCTTGACATATTGTGACTTTTTCCCCATTGCTGGCAATGGGGTGGGTGCGGTTCTGGTGTGATGCATCCAGCCTGTGGGCCGGCAGTTTCATACTCCTGCTCTAGGAGGAGTGGCTATGTGGTATTGTACATTGTTTGTCAAACTATTTTTAAAGCACCGATGTGCTTCTTTTACTTGGACCTTATGAAGCTGTTAAAATAAAAACGTTGAATATGCACATTTTGATTTTATTGTATATCATAGGCTTTTATCCTAGAAACTTCTTTCCTTATATTGTGATTTTATATTTTTGTAGTACATTACTACTTGTTGATCTTTGGTCTGTGTACTGCACCACATGTATAGCTCAATGAGAGATAATTTGCAACTGCAACTACTAGAAGTTATTCTTCTTTTGAAGACTCCTTTGGCTAAACAGTCCTGCAAAGAATAGTTCCTCCCACTACTGTATTTCCCCGAAAATAAGACCCGACTGGAAAATAAGCCCTAGCATGATTTTTCAGGATGCATGAAATATAAGCCCCACCCCCAAAATAAGCCCCAGTTAAGATTGTTAATCAGACAGATGCATTTAGTGCATATTTTCCCCAAAATAAAACCTATCCGAAAAATAAGCCCTAATGCATCCTTTAGAGCAAAAATTAATATAATACCTGGTCTTATTTTTGGGCAAACATGGTAGCTAGACCTTAAGATTCTTCTACTATTTAGGATTACTTTTGTATGCTCCACTATTGGATACCTTCTTCCATTGTAGGTATATAGAACAATAGATTCACTGTAAATGTCCTTTTTCCCAAAGGAAAAATTGCCAGCAGTCTAATCTGCAGCTTTGCCCTTGTTTATGTTTTATTTTCCTTCTAAAGAGTGAACTTTTATGAACCTTAGCTAATGAAAGTAGGCTGGGCTGATTAGCAAAATGAGTGGGGAAAAATAACTTGATGTGAGATAACTTATTATCACATGTACATGAATGTCATTTTACTTATATTCCATTTCTGATAAGTCAGTAAAAACTGCTAGTTGGGCTTGTTACGATAGGTTACTCTAAATGTTACTACCAGATAGATGAAACTATTGATATGGCTCTTTATTTTCTTATTAACTTTGAATTTGAACCATTAGTTAAAGTTGCTTTGATTTTCCTGCATATTAATTATGCTCACTAATTATTTACCTTTGTTAGATGTGTTTGCTCATTATTTTCTGGATAGAGAGGTTTTATCTCTGTGTGTCTATTCATTAATAAGCAGGACATATTTTTTATGTGATGAATATGGCCACCTGTTTACTTTGTAAAGCTCTAGCTTGTGTTGAGGACATCATTAGTCATCCTTCATACTGAACAAATAAAACGTCTGAAATTTATTTGCTAAAATTCATCTCAATAAATAATGATAAATTGAATTGAATAGAATTTTTAATTGTATGGCTAATTTGTTTTTCAGGAACTCTTAGATAAGTACCTTATTGTTAATGCCACACAACCAGAAAGTAAAGTCTTCTATTTGAAAATGAAAGGCGATTACTACAGATACCTTTCAGAGGTGGCATCTGGTGACAACAAGCAAAGTAAGTGACGTATCTTATATGGTAGGGTATCTTTTATGATGTCCTACAGGCACTATAGATAGCATCTTAAAGGTTTGTTCCAACATTTCTAATTACAAATTGACTCAGGATTGTCAAAATATAGGGAAGAAGTGAGTTTCATTGCATTTATGCCTTCCAAGTTAACCAGTGCTCCCAGTGCAAGGAGACTTGAGATCTGATCACAAGAGAAAATGTGAATGTTCTACTCCGTTCTACTTCAGAATGCGTGGGAAGCAGAAAGCATGAGTCACTTGTTGTTCTTGTTCTCCACATCTTAACCCTGTAAAGGCACAGATGTATGGAATGAAATGTGTTTGCTGTATATATTTATAGAAATCTAATTTTTCATGTACCTTAAAATCTTGGGATGAAGTGGGCTGTGCATATGTTAGTTTAACTTGTGGGGGTGTTCTTTTTGCTAAGTTATTGATATTTTATTGTGTAATCTTTTCAGGCTGGGACTGGAACTAGATTCCGGTAATGCTGTTCCAGATATCCCAGCTAAAGATAGGCAGAAACTTAGGTTAATTCCCCATGCTTCATCTTCCTCCACCCACTTTTTACATACATTGTGGAAGGATCTGTTAGGCCACTATAACTGGTCCTTGACGATTCAGCTACTGTTTGAAGTTACGACAGCATTGAATGAACGGTGGTTATGACTGGTTCTTGGAGCTTCAGATCACAGTCTGGATACTTGACAAACTGTTTGCCTTTACAATCAGTTGCCAAACACCCCACGATCACATGATCACCATTTGCAACCTTCCCTGCCAGCTTGCCCAGAAAAGTCGAAGAAGCCAGCAGGGAAGATTGCAAGTCTCCCTCTCCCATGTACCTTCCCCACAGCTTCTCTGCACTTGACCCACTTGGCACCTTGCTCATCTTCCCTGATGCACACAGTGCCTCCTGCACATCCTTGACCCACCCCCCTATATCTCCATCCCCTTGGTCCTTCCCCTACCTGGCAGCAGCCACCTACCTGCTTGTGGGCCTGGGGCTTGTGACTTCTTTTTTTTATTGAAAAGTTTTACAATACATTTTTTTAAAAGACAAAACCCCTCCCAACCCCCTCCCCTCTCCCCAACCCTCCCCAACACCTCCCTCCCTTCCCCCTCCCCCCTCCCCGACTTCCCAGAGCTCAATACAGGGTATAAAAATACAAGCAATCATAGTCTACCTTATGCAAACAACAATAAAATATTAAATCTATCGCACTTTAACTCTTATAAAATAACTACAAGCAATATAAATATCACATCAGTACTTATTCAAATGCTAGATGAAACTTTTTAGTCCCATATTTATTCTGGATATAATCAATCCATCTTCTCCACTCCACAATATATCTCTGTTGCGATTGATCTTTCAAGTACGCTGAAATCTTTGCCATTTCCGCCAGATTGGAGCCTTTTAAAGTCCATTCTTCTATAGTCGGCAGTTCTTCCTTCTTCCAATATTGCGCTACTAAAAGTCTCGCTGCCGTAATTAAGTTCAACATCAGCTTAGTGTCCACAACAGTAGTATCAGTAATAATGCCCAGTAAAAACAGTTGCGGACAAAACTTTATCCTTTTCTTAAATATCTTTTGCATGTTCCACCAAATTTTAATCCAAAAAGCTTTAACCTTTTTACAGGTCCACCATATATGAAAATACGTTGCATCTTCACCGCCACACCTCCAACATTTGGGCTGGCAGTTTGGATACATACTTGCTAATTTTTTAGGATCTAAGTGCCACCTATACAACATTTTATAAAAGTTCTCTCTTAAATTTTGAGCCTGCGTAAACTTTACATTTCTCACCCAAATCTTTTCCCAAGTATCCATTGTAATGACTTCTTGAAAATTCTGAGCCCACTTTATCATACAGTCTTTAACAAGTTCTGTCTCTGAATCAATTTCTATCAATGCAAGATATATCCTTTTAATATTTGCTTGACCTTGATCTCTAATTTGCTTTACCAAATTTTCATCAATCGTTGAAAGGGGCTTGTGACTTCTTGATGGCTTCCCCATTGACTTTGATTATGGGAAGGCAGCAGGAAGTTGCCTTGCCTCCCCTAATAACTTGAGATTCAGTTAATGACAGCAAATGGTACTGCAGTGATTTCTGTCACTAAGCAAATGAGTCACATTTTATGAACACATTGCTTAGTGACAGAAATTCTGGTCCCTGTTGCCATTGTAAGTTTAGGACTGCCTGCATACAAAGAGTATACAGTCTGTAAATGTTTTTATATTTTCCCATTTTAAAAATCCTTTGCAATTCTGCATGTGTAAAATCAAATATAAACTTTAGGTATTCTCATATTGATTGACACTTTTATCTTACTACAGTATTTTTAAAAATAGATTTTAAGCTTGTGATGACAAAATTAGGAGTTTTTAAATTCCCAGATCATTCTTTAGAAATTTCTTGATTGATTTGTTTAGGTCATGTGAATTCAGTCTTCAAATCCTCAGATTTTAAAATTGAAGCAAACTTTTTAGTTGCTCGTCACAAATTATGCTTTACTTGCTCTCTCCAAACCAAAATCTTCCTTATCTCTTCTTCCTCAACACACTTAATGTGTGTTGGAATTTAACAGGTGTCCTAAGCTAGTTTCTAATCTCCACAGTACTACCCCTTTGCTGCCTACTAGAACAATTTTGCCATAAAACAGAAACTGCTGCAAGATTTTATTTGATGAAGGCTACAGCCCTGTGATGTGCTTTGTAATTGATACAAGCCCTTTTAATGCCATTTGAAGAATAACAGTTTTTTGAAGCAGAGTTCCCCAACCTTTCAGGCTTTGCTGACTGGGTGGGGGTTGGGGGGAGGGGATGGTTACACATGAGTGGCGGGCAAGCATGCTCTCATATATATATATTGCCACAATTGTTAAGCAAATCACTGCGGTTGCTAAGCAAATCTAGCTTCCATCATTGATTTTGCTTTGTTGGAGGCTGTCTGGGAAGGTTGCAAATGGTGATCTCATCACCCTGGAATGCTGCAACCTTTATAAATACCTGAATTTTGATTACTTGAATGTAGGTTGCTGTAACAGCCATATGTGCAAGGACTAGTCGTAAGTTTCTTTTTTCAGTGCCACTGTAATTTTGAATGGTTGCTAAACAAATGGTTATATAAGTCGCCTGTAGTGGTGAAATGAGAAGAAAGGAGCAGAGCATTTCCTGTCAGCAGCAACTCACCGAGATAATTCCAGCTGAGAGACAGGGCATGCCTGCAGTCCCAAGGAAATCCTTACCATCCTTCTGTGCTGGTGGTCTCCAATTTCAATCTGCCTCCCAGTACCTGTGGAGATTGTAATTAAATGTAGCCCTACTGTTGTCTTTAATTTGCGGCCTAATTTTATAATAAAATCTCACCTTGGCTGTGTGTTTTACATTGTTATCTGAGCAGGTGACAACACCTAGCTGAACTTACCTAAGCTTAGCAGTTAAGCAAGTTGGGCCTGGCTAATACTTGGATGGGAATCTTAAGTACTCTTTCCCAGGAATATTTATTTTTGGATGTTCTAAAAATATAACAAACAAATTTGTTTTCTGTACTAAAATAATTGTGAAAGAACATACAGTTTAATTGTTCAAGATTTTCATTATTTCTTTCTTACTTGATTTGCTAATATGAGGAGGAATTAAAAATACTTATCTTTCTTCATAGCAACAGTAGCAAATTCTCAACAGGCATATCAAGAAGCATTTGAAATCAGCAAGAAGGAGATGCAGCCAACACATCCTATTCGACTTGGTCTGGCACTTAATTTCTCTGTGTTCTACTATGAAATATTAAACTCACCTGAGAAAGCCTGTAGTCTGGCAAAGACAGTAAGGACCTGATTTTATTGAAAACTAGTGAATGATGAAGAATAGGAAGTATACATTAAGGCAGACATGTCAAACTTGCGATGTCACATGACGTCACGAGACGTATCGGGACTCTTTTGCCATTGCTGGCAATGGGGTGGGTGCGGCTTCCAGATGACGCGTCCGGCCTGCGGGCCAGCAGTTTGACACCCCTGCATTAAAGGGAATGGGAACATAAGTTGTTGGTTTAGGTTACATTAATATTTGAGAATTATTATCCTCTAATATATGTAATGAAATGTTATAAAGCTAAAATAGCTAGCTGGATACTGGAAATAGCCTCTAGACAACAATAACTTAAAATGTCCATACTTTTAAATTCTATAGCATTCCAGTGTTAGTGGGGAAAAGCAAGGTATGACTTTGATTTAGATCCAGTTACACAATCTACAATTTAGATTTATACTCAACACTAATTCTCAACATATGGATTCTCAACATATGGATTGAAAACAGATACCTTTACTTTTCATTTCATTTTTAGCTATTGTAATAGACAAACAGGCATACTTAACCAAAACAGGCAGTGCATGCCAGAAGGGCATGCCCTGACCTATTCCAGAGCTTGAGGGAAAAAGAGTTTTCTGATTGTTTAAACTTCCAAAGTTGAGGCTGTCTGAACTGGGAATGGGTGGTTCTGTTTCAGAGAGAGAGTGTTTTTTAGGTCCCAGGGACGCACAATGTGCCTCTTGTGTCAGATCTTATAGAAAGGCAGAAATGAGAAAGAAGTGCTCCTTCTGATAGCCAAGCCCATTGCTATAAAGGGCTTTACAGTTAGGGGGGAAAATTATTTGATCCCCTGCTGATTTTTGTACATTTGCCCACTGACAAAGAAATGATCAGTCTATAATTGTAATGGTAGGTTTATTTTAACAATGAGAGAGAGAATAACAACAACAAAAATCCAGAAAAACTCATTTCAATAAAGTTATAAATTGATTTGCATTTCAGTGAGTGAAATAAGTATTTAACCCCTTCGCAAAACATGACTTAGTACTTGGTGGCAAAACCCTTGTTGGCAATCACAGAGGTCAGACATTTTTTGTGGTTGGCCACCAGGTTTGCACACATCTCAGGAGGGATTTTGTCCCACTCCTCTTTGCAGAGTAGGGTTTCGAGGGTGACATTTGGCAGCTTGAACCTTCAGCTCACTCCACAGGTTTTCTATGGGATTAAGGTCTGGAGACTGGCTATGCCCCTCCAGGACCTTAATGTGCTTCTTCTTGAGCCACTTCTTTGTTGCCTTGGCCATGTGTTTTGGGTCATTGTCATGCTGGAATACCCATCCATGACCCATTTTCATTGCCCTGGCTGAGAGAAGGAGGTTCTCACCCAAGATTTGATGGTACATGGCCCTGTCCATCGTCCCTTTGATGTGATGAAGTTGTCCTGTCCCCTTAGCAGAAAAATATCCCCAAAGCATAATGTTTCCATCTCCATGCTTGACAGTGGGGATGGTGTTCTTGGGTTCATAGGCAGCATTCCTCCTCCAAACACGGCGAGTTGAGTTGATGCCAAAGAGCTCGATTTTGGTCTTAGCTGACCACAACACTTTCACTCAGTTCTGCTCTGAATCATTCAGATGTTCATCAGATGGGCCTATACATGTGCTTTTTTTTTGGTTCTCAAGTTTTATTACAGTAGTTTAAAAAGGGGGCTCACGGCGTAGTGTGTTACCAATTGTTTTCTTGGTGACTATGGTCCCAGGTGCCTTGAGATCATTGACAAGATCCTCCCTGTAGTTCTGGGCTGATTCCTCACTGTTCTCATGATTGTTGAAACTCCATGAGATGAGATCTTGCACGGAGCCCTAGACTGAGGGAGATTGACAGTTATTTTGTGTTTCTTCCATTTGTGAATAATTGCACCATCTGTTGTCACCTTCTCACCAAGCTGCTTGGTGACAGTCTTGTGGCCTATTCTAGCCTTATGTAGGTCTACATTCTTGTCCCTGACATCCTTGGACAGCTCTTTGGTCTTGGCCATAGTGGAGAATTTGGAATCTTGATTGATTGATTGATTCTGTGGACAGGTGTCTTTTATACAGGTAACAAGCTGAGATTAGGAGCACTCCCTTTAAGAGAATGCTCCTAATCTCAGCTCGTTACCTGTATAAAGGACACCTGGGAGCCAGAAATCTTGCTGATTGATAGGGGATCAAATACTTATTTCACTCATTAAAATGCAAATCAAATTATAACTTTTTTGAAATGCATTTTTGTAGATTTTTTTGTTGTTATTCTGTGTCTCACTGTTAAAATAAACCTACCATTAAAATTATAGACTGATCATTTCTTTGTCAGCAGGCAAACGTACAAAATCAGCAGGGGATCAAATATTTTTCCCCTCACTGTATTACACATATTAAAGTATGTCCATAACAGTTTGCACCACTTTTTTCATGGACTAGCTGAATCTTCCAAGTGGTTTTTTTAGGGCAGCCCCAAGTAGCATGCATTGAAATTCATACACAAAGTGACCCATACATGCATGACTATAAGGGGGAGATTCCTCCAAGAAAGGGTACATTTGGTATACCAGATTAATCTGTGAAGGCCTTCCTCACCACAGCTACCACCTACTCTTCAAGTAGGAGCTGGGAGTCCAGAAGGGACTTAAAAATGACAAACTGGTTCTTTTGGGGAAGTGCTATCCTAATCAGAACAAACAATGCAGAATTCATATACCCATAGCCATTCAGCTTGTCAGGGCTGAGTTTAAACCTATCCCTCTTCATCCATACCCATACAGCCTCCAGCTGCTAGGATAAGATCTAGGCAGCATCACTGATCAATCCTGGGTCAAGCTATGGATGACCTCACCCAGCAGTTTCATGTAGATCACGGGTGTCAAACTCGATTGCGTCATGTGATGTATCACAATGTTTCTTGCCTTTGCGGAGCTGGGGGGGCGTGGCCTGCATCTGGCCCACAGGCCGCCAGTTTGAAACCCCTGATGTAGATATTAAACAGGATAGGTAAGAGTGTTCAGCTCTGAAGCATGCTGAAATCAAGGTGTTTCAGCTGGCTCTCTCTTCATCTGTCAATATTGACTGGAACTGGCCATGGAGAAAGGAGAACCATCTCAATGCTGGCCTTGAACTAACTCTTAAGCTGCACCTAACTCTGTCACGCCAAAGCAACATCTTAGGTCCACCATTACCAACTCCACAATGGAGTTCAACAGCTTAGGCAGGGCAGTGGAGCAGAAAAGCCTTGTAGCAACAATAAACCCAGCTGCTCTCCAGAGCCCAATTCCAACCTTGTAAGCACCATTTCCCATTTAGCTAACTCTAATTAGACTTTAGGGACGCGGTGGCTCAGTGGGTTAGGACGCTGAGCTTGTCGATCAGAAGGTTGGCAGTATGGCGGGTCGAATCCCGAGTGGCGCGTAACAGAGTGAGCACATGTTACTTGTCCCAGCTTCTGCCAACGTAGCAGTTCGAAAGCACGTAAAAATGCAAGTAGAAAAATAGGGACCACTACAGTGGGAAGGTAACAGCGTTCCATGCGCCTTTGGCGTCTAGTCATGCCGGCCACATGACCACAGAGACGTCCTCGGACAAGCGCTGGCTCTTCGGCTTTGAAACAGAGATGAGCACCGGCCCCTAGAGTTGGAAACGACTAGCATGTGCAGGGGAACCTTTACCTTTTACCTTTACCTTTAATTAGACTTTAAATTGTGTTTCTTAGTTGGAAATGGCAGAAAAAACAAGTCAAATAATACTTGAATTTATTTTAGGCATTTGATGAAGCAATAGCTGAGCTAGACACACTGAATGAAGAATCTTACAAAGATAGCACCCTGATTATGCAGCTACTTAGAGATAATCTTACTGTAAGTATCTTTGGAAAAAGTGGCTATATGGGTTAATTCCTGTGGAACTTCATATTTTTAACACTATTTCTAAAAATGCAGTTACTTTTTATTTATGGGCAATTGGAGTCCTGTGGAAAATGTTATCTTTGGAAATATTATAAGGCAGCAGGCCCCAACCTTTTTTTCTCTGCGGACTGCCAGTGACTGCAGGGAGAGAGAAGGGATAGTTTTATGCATGCCACTTGCGCAAATGTGGCTTCACACACTTACCCACCCCTTGCGCGGACTGGGGGTTGGGGACCCCTGCTGTAAGGGATAACATAAAGCTTTATACAGCAAACATATCTATGTTAGAAAACTTAATAAATGCTTTTTCCAATCTGCTAATATATCTTTGTTTTCTGTTGATATACTTTATATACTCATTTCTTTACCTGCATATATTCTCTAGTCTGTGTTTGTTAACTGTTTCTCTTCAGTGCTATGCTGAAGCCCAGTCAGTATAAAATAGACTGCCCAGTAATCAACTTTCTAGACCAGTGAAATTAATTGCATGCTTTTAACATAAACATTCTCATATATTCTTGCAGCTATGGACATCGGAAAACCAGGGAGATGAAGGGGAAGCTGGAGAAGGCGAAAACTAAGTCTGTCGTGCTTCACTATGTGTTCAATGTCACTGTATCCTACACATTATATTCCTTTGTGCGGCAAGCAAAAAGAATAGTACATCGACTTCACAACCTCAACGTAGCAAACTGTCTGTGGGGTAAAAAAAAATTGGTTGGTGTTCTGTGTATGTCAAATGGAAATCAGCTGAACAATGGCATTCTGAACCTTTCCTATTATGAACACTTGCAGTTATGATTACCGTGTTTATATTTTTTTAACTGAACACTGTGATTATGGGTTTTGCGATTAGAGTTGACTTTACAAAACTCAGATGATGAAAGAATAGATACAAATCATGTGATTCCTTGGAAGGATAATAATCTGGTATCAAAGTTGCTGAAGTACAATTCTGCTGTAAAGTTGTATAGAAAATTATAGAGATTATATTGTGATACTGCAACATGGAAGGGGAACAATCTACTGTGTGGTATTCCAGTTCAGAAGCTCACTTCTGTGAATTGAATAGGCATGTTCATCCTGATATTTCTTTTTTAAAATATGATGATGATGATGATGATGATGGACCCACTGCTTTTTAGCCAAATGCTCATATAATTTTAATTTTTTTTCTTAAATTTCATTTAAAGCCAAGGGGAAATGAAAATCTAACTTAGCAAATAATGGTGGCAGAAAAATGTGGCCTTGCCTCTGGGCAGATAGTCCACTGCTCTTGCCACTGGCAACATCATTTTAGTCAGTAATACGTTATACATTTGCCTTATAGACTAGTGGATTAACATGAAATTTGGATTCTACTTTTATGAGTTTATTAGCTGTAGAATAATTGCATGAAATAATCTTTTTTTCAGTTTAAAAAAGTTAAACATTAATTCCTTCCAGGACAAAAACCTGTATCTTTAAATACCTTGAGTTCTTGGTACAAGTTGTGCCTCTCCTGATGTAATTTAAATTAGAAACTCATTGTAATTGGGTTTAATTTCTGGTAATGGTAAAAAGTGAAATATGCTGGAGGACAGGTCTCGCTTAGATGCAGATGGCCTATTGCTGCTATAGTTTTTGCCACTCCTGGTCCAAAGCAAATAACAGGCTCGTATATAACCTTTTCCTTAACTTTCTTAGAAATATAGATCATAATGTTTAATTATATAAATTTGTCCAGGAAAAGATTGGAATTCAGTAGTAGTTGCATGAATAATGCAGTGAAAGATTAGACTATTTTTCTTACTAGTCTTTTCAGTATCGTTTCTCTGCTTGTGACATTCCACTTGGCTTATAGAGTCCATCTGTCTGTTCAACTGTTTGCTGAAAAGAAAATTCATGCACTGACTTCAAAATTCCCCTCTACTAGCTGAACAAATTGTGCAGTTTTTCTTGGCGCTTGATAAATGCAGTAGTGAATGTGGAACCGAGCCTGTCTGTATATCTGGTAGCTCTTTTTGCATTGTTTCTACTGACCAGTATTTTGCCTAAAGTTTGCTTCTGTGATGGTTGTATTAACTAGCACACATGTGGTTGTGAGAATAGTATAGCAAAAAGAAATACCTGGTTATCGATGTACTAGATTTGTGTATGTCTTTCAAACAGTTCTAGTTTCACCCTACACAATCAGGAAAGTGTAAAACGATTTAAAAATAAAAAAATTTATCAGTTTGTAGTTTCTCTTTTTTTATGTTATCACAATCATTTGATAAAATTATGACTACATTCAATATGATGGAATGGCTGTTATTTTGGGACCCTAACAATATGATTGTATTAGATTATGCAATTGATGTAATTAATTGTATCGGTGATGTCTATGAACTGATTTTTCTATTGGTCTAAAATGATTTAAACTTATTACTATTTCTTTGTGAGCAAAATACTGAAATTTGGTTTTCTACATGGAATAAAATTGTACTTTATAACTTGATAGCTTATACTATACTGTCCAATTTTCCTGGAAACATCACCAGTACTTCATAAGGGGTATAAAAATAAGGTACATTATAGTCTACATTTTTTTAAAAGGAGTTAAAAAGCAAACTGCATCATAATCAGAAAAGTTAATCTTGTAAAACTTCATTTCAGAACAAATTGCCCTTTGGTATAAATATTGGATCTAATAAAATAGAAAATTTACTTTGAGTACTTGTTTTAATCTGGACACTAGAAATATTTCTCAAGCTCTTGCAATAAAGTATCTTAAAGCCAGTCTTCACATTTTGTAGAATCTAGGTGGCAACAGCCTGAAGACACAGATTGTTGTGTGGCCATAAGGAAAAAATGTGTTTCTTGGAGTTACATCTGTTCTGACAATTCCTGACACCAAAGTGGTTACTTTAGTTTCCAGCACAGATTTATTTTTGTTTTGTTTTTTACAAATAATGGGTAACATTATGAACTGAATTGACATTCACAAATAGAAGAATGGACTATGGTACACTAATTTGGGTGGGTAGGTCTGAAGTGACCTCATATACTGCAGCAATCCACATGAGAGAATAATTCTCTTTACAGGAATTAGCTCAACGTTTCTATACACACATACGTTCTGTGGCACTTTCATTTAGAAATCTACTTCACATAGATTTTCCATCTAGTTTTGCATTTCCTGTAAATGCAAAAAGAAATCTTTTGGAATGTTTTTAGATTCTTTTCATACTTCAAAGTAGATTGGTCCCCAGATTCTTTAGGAAATTTAAGTATGAACTCATTTGCTCAAAAGCTACATTTTTTTAATAAAAGACAAGGTTTTATATTTTATAGTGGACTCAGAAGTACAGAGATTCTCGAATGGATTTTCAGACTGGTCTAAGACTCGCAAAAGCAATTTCAAAGTGGCCCTTGGTGGCATGTTCCTTTTGGTTTAAGTTGTTGAGGCAAAGCAGAAGCAAATTTTGATAGCTCTTCCAGACTGTCTGCAATACTAATATTTTTGAAAACTTCAGTAAAAACTCGCCCAGTGTGAATCCCAGTGAAATTATTTTTATTCATAGGGGATATTCTTGTGATGTAGTATGTAGTGGTACATACTATTGCATAGTTTCTGGCCTATATAGTGATTGTCTTTAGATAAGTCCCTAAGATGAGCGTTAGCAATGAATGAACTATGCTACTATTACATTTCATTCAGATTCATCAGTGATCACATTTTGGAAGATATGCCACACATCCCAAGCATTGGTCTCCTAGCATCACTGATCACATTTTGGGAGATATGTCACTCATCCCAAGCATTGGTCTCCTAGCAAGCCACAATACGGTCATAATGGCATATCTGTGTAATGATATCCAATACAAGTATCAAAATCACTTCATTTATGTCACGATGTTTGTGTCATCCCACCCCATTTTCCACACCTTAGTGCTTGCAAGATTTTCTTTGTGAATTTCTTTAGCAAGAGTGGGGTTCTATTCTAGGATGTTGGCGTTTTACATTTTAGAAGCGTAAGTTGGGAAAAAAATGGCTTGATCTTCCTATAACAAATAATCTGCATATCATATATACAGTATATGAAGAATGATTTATTTTTGCTGAAAACACTATAGTATGTTGAAGATGCTACATCTATCGTAATATCAACTAGAGAGGCAAGAAATATATAGGTACTCCTTTAGCAACCACAGCTCGGACCTGCAGTTCTGTGTTAAGTTGCCAAATGGAAATCACATGACTCTGACTGCTTTCCTTTTCCCCACTCCCCACCCTTTGCTACCATGCTTGTAGCTGCCAATCCCAACTCATTGCTTTGTAATGACTTACAAAGCCCTACATGGCATGGGTCCGGATTACCTACGGCAACACCTGCGGCCGGCGTCAACCTCCCTCTGTCCAGTGCGCTCCCACAGAGAGGGCCTCCTCAGGGTGCCTCCGATCAAAGAATGTTGATTGGTGGCCCCCAGGGGGAGAGCGTTCTCTGTGGGCGCGCCAGACCTATGGAACCGCTTGCCGGTTGAGCTCCGGATGGCCCCCGACCTTCGCTCCTTCCGGCGCGATCTAAAAACGTACCTATTTGAGCAATCTGACCTGGTCTGATGGGTTAGGGTTGGGGTTTTAATACGTCTTAATTATTGTTTTAACCTTGGGCATTTATTTAATCGCTTTTAACTTTTGTATCTTGTTTTTGTATTTATTGCCCTGTACACCGCCCTGAGTCCTTCGGGAGAAGGGCGGTATAAAAATATAATAAATAAATAAATAAATAAATGTGTATTCCGCATGGTCTGAACAGGGCAATTGGTTGGCAAGATTACCTATAATGCATACACAATGGAATGCAGCTGTAGTATATTGTTGGCACTTCCATAGAGAGACTATTCAAAAAAAATTGTAAACTTTAGGTATACAGTATATGGGTGTAAGTAGTTTTCAAAAAAGTTCCAAAATACTTCTTACATTTTATGGGAAATTAGGTTCAAAAATGAATTGCCTTTGATCTAGAATATTTCCTCACATGAACTGCTTACAACAAGGATCTGGTATTTTTCTGTCCTCTCTTATTCCTAAAACATAGGAATACCAGAATTTTAAAAATTTCAGTGTTATCATAAACAACATTGGCTATAGTCAAAACAATATGCTTGAGAACAGTTTTCATGATAGACTGAACTATAAGCTAATCAAAAGGATGGAATTTAACGTATCAGAGAAAAATATGGCTTGTTTAGGCATATACCCTGCCTTTCCTCTTGGGTTCAAGATAGCAAAGAGCATTTCCTCCTCTTAACAAAGCCCCACTCTGGGATAAAGTCTCAGTGAGAACAAGTACCTCAAATCACCCAATGAGTTTCTGTGGTTGAAAAGGAACTTGATTTGTGTTGTCTGATGTAGCACCTTCGTTCTGGGGAAACGTTATATTGTTGAAATGACATTAAAGTCTACTACTACTACTACTACTACTACTACTACTACTACTACTACTACTAATCTTGAATTTCTGAGCTCCTGCTACAATTCCTTAACCCCAAGGCCAAGAACATCCTTGGTGGAGTATCAAGAAACTCCAGATCAAGAAATTCTAGAAACTCTGCCACCAAACCCTTGCTTTTTTTATGTGCACAGTACATGCATACACATAAAGCATGGCTTTACATGCTCAGTCACAGGAGCTGTTGTGACATTTTGTGACAATCCCCATTCTTGAACACCTTTCTTAGAACATTGTATGATCTCAAGCAGTGTACTGATAGTCCTCAACTTACAACAGTTCGTTTAGTGACCTTTCAAAGTTACAACAGGACTGAACTTATGACCGGTTTTTCACACTTATGACTGTTGCAGCATGCCCATTGTCACGTGATCAAAACTGAGATGCTTGGCAACTGACTCACATTTATGACTTTTGCAGTATCCAGGGGGCGGCCCTGTGAACTGCCTTTTGGGGCCTTCTGACAAGCAAAATCAATGGGAAAGCTAGATTCATTTAAACAACTGCATTACTAATTTAACACCTGCAGTGATCCCCTTGACAACAGTGGCAAGAAAAGTCATAAAGTGGGGCAAAATTCACTTAACAAATATCTCACTTAGCGACAAAAATTTCCGGCTCAGTTGTGGCCGTAAGATGAGGACTACCCGTGCTCAGACGTTCATAGCTCATTACTTAAGCCATTGACTTAAACCACAGGTAAAAATGTGAGTGTTGAAGCTTCTTGTAAGAAGACATTAAGCTAGAGCAGGGGTAGGCAACCTCGGCTCTTTTATGACTCATGGACTCCAACTCCCAGAATTCCTGAGGCAGCTATGCTGCCTCAGGAATTCTAGGAGTTGAAGTCCATGAGTCATAAAAGAGCCGAGGTTGCCTACCCCTGAGCTAGAGTCTTGCCATAAGGCTCTTCCCCCCCCCCCATCTCTCTGCTGCTGAGAAGAACAGGCTTTTGGTCTGCTCCCTTGGAGAGAAGTAGCAGCTTGGTCAGAATGTTGGAACAGGAACTGTCTGGTGGTCACACCTGCTGCTCTGGGAGTGGAAGGGGTGGGGCTATGGGTTTCTGAATACCTTATCCACATTAGACAGCACCTGTGCCAGAGGAGAACTTTTTGCTGGTGGTTTTCTATAGCTGTAAGTGAGTGCTTGATGGAGAGGGGGGTAGATTCAGGAATTTGAGCCCCAGCACACCCACTCAAACATCAGTCCATGTTGTTAGAAGGGGAAACTAATTTTCAGGGGTAAATTGGACAGAGGTACTATAGGTAAGTGAACAGTGGTATTTTTTAACTCAAAGGTGTATTGTACTGAATAGACCAAATGCACTGGAGCCCTTCTGTCCTGCAATGGACTGGTTTCTTATGACTGCCCTGCAGCCAGTAGTTGAGCTTGTATAAAATGCTTATATGTAATTAAGTTAACCATGGTTTATTCAGCTAAGCTACTTTTTGGCTACACATAATCTAAGAACCATATGCTCTAACTGCATAGGTTGGGTTTAAGCAACAAGCTGTTCTAAAATGTGATAGGCTGATATGTAGTCCAGTGTGTTGTGCCTACACAGGTGCTTAATGTCTCCCCTCAGCTGCACAAGCCAGCTGTGTGATTTTGGCTCAATCATCTTATTCAGGCTAAGGGAGGTGTTTGAAGTTATGTTTTAGGGGCAGGGAGGACATAGAACTTGATTAGAAGAATAAGGTAAGGAGTAAACACTGATCCTAGGGCACACATTTGCTTTCTTTTATTTATGTTCATTGTTGAAAAACGGTTGTGGCTTCATCTACTGAAACATGTATTTGCCAGCAGCAAAGTACCTGACCTCTGTGTCTTTGAAATTGAAATAATTCTAAATGCAGAAATAATTAAAAGGGCTATGCCACCTCCCTTCCCAGTCTTTCTGAGCCATAATGGGAATGGGAAGAATGTGATTGGGGGAGGCTTTTTTCAAACTTATTCCTTCCAACTATGCTGAAGTTACAATTCCCAAATTGTCTGTTACAGTATCTCTTTTGGTTATATTGGACTGAGATTTGTGGGATTTGAGAATATCACATTGAGAAAGACTAATATATTAATATAACTGGTATAATTGTATAGGGCATAAACTGAAACAAACAACTCTTCATTTTTAAAAAAAAAGTTTGTTAACTTCCTTCTGAATTAATTACCCAGAAATAGTGACCATTAAAAAAAAGTTTTACATCAAATGAAAACATTTTTGCAACTTTCCACAACCTGGCTTCCTCCAGATATTTTGTTACCAGTTTCAACCTAACCTGACCATCTGAAGATTATTAATGGAAATTATAAAGGAGAGATGATTAAGAATTATTGGCAATGTAAACATTAGTTTATCTGTTGATACATTCGAGAGGTTTTTTTTTAAAACCTAAAATCATTTTTACAGAGGCCAGAATCAGGGTGCTCTTATAAGTTTCCTAGGAAAACTAAATATTTTGTAGCTCTCTTTTGATGTGGTTTTGAACAATTAGGGAAATAACTGGTATAGCATTGAATCCTCTAAGTAAAGAAGCTTGGCATTAGTACTTTGGCTAATGTTTCCCTTAAAAACTCTTCACCACTTGTACTATATAAAACCACAGAAAAAAGTCATCAGTGAGAATTAAGCAATATGAGTTTGTAGTTTCTTATCTTCCTTCTTCAGAAGAACAAGGGAAGATACATAAGAGTAGGTTTTATCTACATAATGATTTTTTTGCAAATGAACAATCAGTAGAATAATTGTTTGTATTAAGTAGAGTAAGCTAAAATGGATCTTACAGAGAAGAAAATATAAGAAAGAAGTTAAACCTCCTCTTTCAGAACATTAAACTTGAGATTAGGAGTGAATATCCTATAGAGAAAGTGAAATTTCATCAGAGTCCTAGTCTTATGACTCTGTGTACTGTCTAAAAGTTTAAATAAGATGCTTCATATGTTATTTCTCCCATATATGCACATGCAGAAGTGTGGGGAGCAATTGTTAAGACACAAAAGTGTTTAGAACTCAGTTTGAAAAAGACTGGCTTTCTTCTTCCTCTGTAAAATCATTTTACCAATGACCTCTTCTAAGAATAGTGTTGGATTTTGAATAACATTATCTGGCTTTGAAAATTGCTTGGCCATAAAAATTAGCAACCTTAGGTTTAGCAATCTTGGGATGATAGCTTATCATGAAATATAATGAGCTTAGTATAACCTCAGCCCATTATACTTCACTAAGAAGATAAAAAGATAAAATAGTTTCCAAAGAAGTACCAAGCAGGTTTACTGCAATATTTCTCAACCTCAGCAATGTTACGATGTGTGGACTTCAGTTCCCAGAATTCTCCATTTAGCATTTCTTGTTTTCTGCATATAGGGAATTCCATTACCCCCCCCCCCCCCCTAGTCTTATGGCAATATAATGGGAATTATGGAAAAGTGATTGGATTCTAGTTTAGGTAGACTTGAGGGTGGAGAACTTATACATACTTTGTTTCCAATTATATGTTGGAATGTAGTTCAGTGTTAATATTTTTTTCCCCTGACACCATGCAAATTTTTTCACTGCACTGCTGTGGAATGGAGAAGTTACGTGGAGTGCTATCATAGCTATTCTAACACCCTGTTGTTTTTGTCTCTCAAAAGTCTACATTATGCAACTTAATAGTAACTAGGTTCTGCTTCACTTCCAAAGTGAAACTAAATGATTGGCCATGAATGCTAGTGGCCCAGGATATCCTCTAGCCTCTCTCTATGTGGGTGACCTGCATCCAGATGTGACTGAAGCCATGTTGTTTGAGAAGTTCTCACCTGCTGGGCCCATCATGTCCATCAGAGTTTGTCGAGATGTTGCCACACGACGATCTCTAGGTTATGCTTACATAAATTATCAACAACCTGCTGATGGTAAGAATTTTCTTCGCTTGGTTTAATATTGATATTGTACAAAAATGCAATACATACTAAAATGCACTTTATTTTACTATTTTCCCCCAAATGGTTTTTCTTTAGACTTTCGGAGAGGATATAGTTTCCTCTTTAGTCTTATTTTCCTTTTTCAGATGGAGGAGGCATGTAATATCATTTTTAGGGATAATAACTTGAACTAATGTTTCATGTATGCATTATATAAATATTTCTTATTTCTCATAATTGTAATAGATAGATAGATAGATAGATAGATAGATAGATAGATAGATAGATAGATAGATAGATAGATAGATAGATAGATAGATAGATAGATAGATAACCTTTATTGTCCTTTTTTAATGTGGGCACAATGGCACACATTAAAAATGAAATTTAGTTGCTTGCTCTCAAAGTGTATGCATACATAACACACATTTAAACATACTATATACAACATATGTATAGACCTACACCCTTACATATAAGTAACATATAAATATTAATCACTGTCCATCTTGAATACATACAAGGAGGAAGCTTTAGAGTTCATAAGGTTAATACTGTATGGAACAAAGCTGTGACTGAATCTGGATGTTCTGCTCCAGATACCACGGAGCCCCCTTCCAGAAGGTAACAAGGAAAACAGGTTGTGAAGAGGATGGGTAGTGTCCCAGACAATCTTGCGGACCCTGCTCAAGCAACCCTTCTGTGCTATGTCCTGGATGAGAGGGAGGGAGGGAACTGCCAATGATCTTTTCAGCCACCCTCACTTCTCTCTGCACCGCCCTCCTGTCTGAAGCAGTGATGCTTCTAAACCAGACTGTGATGCTGTGTGACAGGATGCTATCAATTGCCCCTCTGTAGAAAGTGTAAGGATAGGGAAAGGAAGATGAGCTTTTCTCATGTGACACAGAAAATGTTACTCAGTTGTATACTACAGTTTTAATTTTGATCATTTTAAATTTAGGATTTCACAGGCAAACAACTCCATGAAAACCAGTGATTTCTTAAACCCATATCCCGTCTCTTGTTTTCAAGACTTGGAGATAATCTATGTGGGTAATTTCAAACTATTTGAAAAGTTAGATGTTAGGTGCATTGCAATTTGTATTTCTCAAGTTTGTGTTTGATTTGTTGGTAAATGAATGGGCTTTTATTTTTCCTTGTTCAAGCTGAACGGGCCTTGGACACCATGAATTTTGAAGTAATAAAAGGTCGGCCCATTCGTATCATGTGGTCCCAGCGAGATCCTGGACTCAGGAAATCAGGTGTTGGGAATATTTTCATCAAGAATCTGGATGATTCCATTGATAACAAAGCCTTATATGATACATTCTCAGCTTTTGGAAATATTCTTTCTTGCAAAGTAGGTGCAATCTTTTCAGAAATCATGAAATATAGTTTATTTTTTTGTATGATAAATGTTGCATTTTCTTCTGAAGTCTGAAATATATTCATGTGTCACTTTTTCTTATCAATGTTCAGGCTGTTATTGTTTAATGGCTTTCAATTTAATGAATTTTTCAATTATTTTGCCCTTGGGCAAAGCATCTAGATCAGACATGTCAAACACAAGGCCCGGGGGCCGGATCCGGCCCACAAAGTGGTTTCATGTGGCCCGCAAAGCCATCCTGGAAACAGTGAGGGAACGGCCCCCACTGCCTTGGCCCTGGCCCAGAGACCCTCCTTCTGCCAGAGACCCTCAGATCTGTCCCACTCCTGCCCAGGCCCCCATAAGCACCCTTGATGCGTAGGCCATACGCACTCTAGCCACGCCCACCCAGTAGGCCACGCCCACCCTGGCCATACCCACCCAGCCCCTTGAGGGCAACCAAAATGCTGATGCGGCCCTCAATGAAATTGAGTTTGACACCCCTGATCTAGATCATCTCCCCACTTTCTCCCAGCATCTTTTCAGGATGGTACAAGAGATGATGTTTCTCAGATGTCAAAATTACTAGAATGGCTCCAGAAGAGCAGCTGATTCTGAGGAACAGAATTAGATTAGATTCAACATATTGTTTCCTCTTCTCCCTGGAATTGGGAACTCTACAACTGTATAAACTGATACCTCTTCAAATATGCTTCCATTCAGTAGCCATGTAATCTCCATCCAGCATCAACAGTACAGATTGGTTGGAGATTATGGGACCTAACCCCAACATTCTTAGATGGCTTCAGGTTAAGTATGTGATAGCTATTATTCTTAGGTTTTGTAACAGAGGACTGGGAAGATAAAAGGCAAGCAATGGGTTGGTTATCAGTTCCAAGTTTTGATTTGCCTCATTTCCTTTCTGTCCTTTCTCTTAAATTTCTTAACAGGTTGTTTGTGATGAGAATGGATCTAGGGGCTACGGCTTCGTCCATTTTGAGACTCACGAGGCAGCAAACAGAGCAATTGATACAATGAATGGAATGCTGCTAAATGATAGCAAAGTGTAAGTTGAAGCCTGAGCCGATAAGGTGCAATGAATTCTTTTCAGTGTATCCTTTACCATGAGAATAACCTGCAATTCCAGTATAGTTTAAAGAAACAGTCATGTGTTGGTGGTAAATGTAATAAGATCCAGGTTCAGGTCTAGGATCTCCTGTCTGAATCTTTGAAACTTAGTAGATCTATTATTAGTCGGACTCAGGGTCAACAGAGTGAAATCAGTTAGGTTTACCAGGCCAAATACATCAATTGTATCGAGTTGTGATGGGGGTCTCCTGATACTCCCATGTAACTCCTCTTCTCCGCAAGCTGCATTGGCTTCCAGTTGCCCTCCGGGTGAGATTCAAGGTGCTGGTGATTACCTATAAAGCCCTAAATGGCATGGGTCTGGATTACTTACGGGAGCACCTGCTGCCGGCATCATCTTCCCTTTGTCCTGTGCGCTCCCACAGAGAGGGCCTCCTCAGGGTGCCGTCGGTCAGAGAGTGTCTGCTGGCGGCCCCCAGGGAGAGAGCATTCTCTGTGGGCACGTCAGCCCTTTGGAATCAATTACCGGTTGAGCTCCAGATGGCTCCCGACCTTCGCTCTTTCCACCGTGATCTGAAAACCTACTTATTTGAACAGGCTGGCCTGGTCTAAGGGTTTGGGGTATTTTTAACTATTTATTGTTAGGGCTAATTGCCCTGTACACCGCCCCGAGTCCCTTTGGAGAGGGGCGGTATATAAATCCAAATAAATAAATAAATTGGCATGAGGTGTTTTCTATATTCTGGGGTGGCTGCTGTAGTATTTTACCTGGGAGCTTACTTTCAGGTCTGACCTTTTAGATCAGAAATAGCCCAAGGCGATAGGTAGTCCCATCTGGATGTGGCCCCCAGATTCTCTGAACAAGTTGCCCTCAGATTTCAATTCAAAGTGTATTAAAACAGGGGTCTGCAACCTTGACAACTTTAAGACTTGTGGACTTCAGCTCCCAGAATTCCTCAACCACCATAAGGATTCTGCCCTTGCAATACCCTTTTAGGAGATGGTTTCATATCTCCTATCTTGACCCTGCAGATTTGTTGGCCACTTTAAGTCCCGCCGAGAGCGTGAAGCAGAACATGGAGCCAAAGCAATGGAATTTACTAATGTCTACATCAAAAACTTTGGAGAAGACATGACTGATGAGAGGCTGCAAGAAATATTCTCAAAATTTGGTAAGGGTGGCACTTAAAAGTGCTGCTTATAAAATAAGGGTTGTGAGCATAAGTTTAACAGCTTAGCAAAATAGCTATAGCACTTAGACTTATATATTGCTTCACAGTGCTTTTCAGCACTCTTTGAGCACTTTACTGTGTCAGCATATTCCCCTCCTCCAACAACTTGCCCCCTTATTTTACCGACCTTGGAAGGATGGAAGGCTGAGTCAACCTTGAGCTGGTCAGGATCAAACTGCTGGCAGTTGGCAGAGTTAGCTTGTAATACTGCACTCTAACCACTGTGCCACTATGACTTAGATGCTGCTACAGATTTTTTTTGTGCAAAAGATACAGCCAGTAATGTGATCTAACTTACTTCCAAATAGGTAAAAATATTCCATTGTGAAATAAGAATTTGAAATCATAATGTAAGTCAGTTGCATCATGTGGAGGCCACACCCATCCCAGCTCTGGCAATGCAAAAACAGTTGCGATACGTTGCAACACGTCATGTGACGTGGCGAGATTGACACCCATGATCTAAGCCATAAGGGTACAACAATTTTGCATCTGTTTTAAGGATATATTTTGGAAAGCTTTCCCCATCTGTTGCTGTTCAGATGCAATGCTCATCACCTCCCCTAATCCTTTTGAATTTGTCTATTATCCCTAGGGAATGAAAAGTGATTATATCTGGAGGGTACAGAATTATGGCTAGCTATATTTGTATATGTAAGCTAGTTTAAAAATGGTTTCTCTTTTTAATATCAGAGTTAGAAATTCCTTCTCTGTAATTATATGCAGAACACCTGACCTGTTTGTCTTAAGCTATCTACCAAGTGGATGCACTTGGTAACAGGAAGACTTCATTGTAAGATATATAAAATGAAAAGGATGCCTAATATTTAGAGAATAATAACTTGATTTGTATGGATAACCATCTGATTTAAGCAACTCTGGGTCACTCAAACTGCCATGAAACAAATTTGAATTTCCTAATGCAGAATTTAAAGACATGAAAAATACCTCCCTGGAGTAAAATTCCTCTGTGAGCCATAGGTTTAAATGTAATATGGTACTTATAGAATGTAATACTTATTGGCATGTATCCATCACAATCCATGAGTGCAGCTGAGCATCCTGTGGCTCAGCACTCAATGAAAACCTCCTTTCTTGTAGTATTAGCCTAAAGGTTTTTGTTCTACTTCCAGGAAACACCTTGAGTGTCAAGGTCATGGTAGATAATTCAGGCCGCTCAAAAGGATTTGGTTTTGTCAATTTTGAGAAGCATCAAGATGCTCGGAAGGCAAGTTGATCTTCATTCTCAGTCTTCCTTTCTCTGTTAAAGAGTAATGGTGGGAAGAAAGATTTGAGGAATATAATAACAGTTTAAGAGGTTTTTTTGAAGCTAATATCTCATCATAGGTTGAACTAGTTATCCAATTATTTCCTCTGGCTGTGGCAGGATAGCATTTCCTCCTTTGGCTAGTTCAAAGCAGGACTTAATTAAAATAATAATTCCAATTAATACGTGACTTACAGCATTTCATTTAGTGACTGTTTGAAGTTGCAACAGCACTGAAAAAAGTAACTTACAACTGGTCCTCACACTTATGACTGTTGCGGCATCTCCGTGGTGACATGATCAAAATTTGGGCGCTTGGCAACCGGCAAGCTTTAGGACAGTTGCAGTGTCCGAGGATCATAGGACTGTCATTTGAGATCTTCTCAAGGGCTTCTGACAAATAAGATCAATGGGAGAAGCAAGATTCACTCAACATGATTCATTTAACAGCTGCAGTGATTTGCTTAACAACCATGCCAAAAGTTGTAAAATGATGCACAACTCACTTAACAAGCTGCCTTGATTATTAATGGAAATTCTGATACCAGTTGTGGCTATAGGTCAAGGACCAGGGCTTTTTTTCTCATAGAACGCTCAGAACAGAGTTCTGGCACCTTTTTTGTATGGAACCTTGTAGGGTAGGCAAGGCCGGTTGTATGACGTGTGAGTTCCGGCACCTTTTTCTTTTACAAAAAAAGCACTGTCAAGGACTATCTATAATGAAATGATAAAGTAGGAGGTGATTTCCTGTGAAATAAATTTACAGCTTTGCCTGTCACCTCTTCTCACCGCAGGCTGTTGAGCACATGGATGGAAGCGAGATCAATGGCCGAACAATATTTGTTGGCAGAGCCCAAAAGAGGATTGAGCGACAAAATGAACTGAAGCGTAAATTTGAGCAACTCAAGCAGGAAAGAATGAGCCGATATCAGGTAATATCAGCTGAAGGCAATGTGTGGCTGGGAAGGGTGGAGTCTTTTCAAGTCCTTTCTCTTAATGCCATCTTTAGGGACCTTAAGATTGAGTCTTCTCAATCCTTGGGAACAGCATTCTTCTCAAGATTAGGTTTGGTCCCATCTCATTGTTTTTTCAGAAACTGTTAACATTTTCCTGAAAGGTTGGTGATAAATTGATTATTAAAGGGATCATCCTGCCATGAATTGGTTATTATAACTGATCCTCAAGGTGCTGTTATTCTGTTTTGTTGCATATCATCATTGCTATATTAATGTTGCATCGTTCCTTCTGGCTGCAAGTAGCTTTGACCCTAGAAAACAAATTCAATAAAAATAAGGTAATCTAGATTTAAGTGCTGGGTAAATGGCGAATAGCAGAAGTTAACATAGGTCAATGTTAAGTTCACTTGCATTAATTTGAAAGATAATGTATAGAGGACAAACACACAGGCCCGGATGTCTTCTAGTTATTTTCAACCATAACTGTTTTTATTTTTTGATAAAGCATGACCAGTTGTCAGGTAAAGCTAATCCTACACCCTAGATACTTCTCTTGATGGCACATAAGATTCTTTCAGCCTTATGATGCTGGATGATGTAATTTATATGTATGTATTCATTACAAAAGTTGTGTCTAAATATCATTTATGGTGAATGCAAAAAGTGGCTGTGCTTGTTTGCTTTCAGGGAGTAAACTTGTATGTAAAGAACTTGGATGATGGGATTGGTGATGAGCAGTTAAGAAAAGAATTCTCACCCTATGGAACCATCACAAGTGCCAAGGTCAGATTCTGAAATAAACTAATTTAATACATTGATTACTATGTGTTAAAAGCTATGTAACAGGTTGGGCACAGTATAATATGAAGCTTGTAATAAGGACCAGGGAAGGACATTTAGAATTGAATCAGTTAGCATCATTTCCCTGGTATATACTGTTCCACCAGCAAGGCAAGATTCTAAAGCTGATGCATCTTCAAATCTCTTCCACAGTTTTGGAAAAAATCTGGGACTTCTGCTTGAAGAAAAGTGAAAAGAAATCTGTTCATATTGTTGGATGTAACTATTAGCTTTCAACTGAAAACAAGAATTTAATTTAGAATTTTAATATTTCCAAACTTTCTTAATTGCAACTGTTAATATAACAAAAGAATTTAATTTTTGACAGTAAAGATGCAATATCCAGTTCAGTTACCATGTGTTTAGACTTTTAGCTACTCTGTTAGGATAGGACCTTGTCTAAGGTATACCATCGTGGAAGTAGTCTACACTTCATACATCTGGGATGATGTCATTACAGTCATACCAGAAGCAGTTAGATGGTTAGCTTCCTTAGATATTGAATTGGAAAATCTATCCTTTTGTGACTCTGTGGTGCCACACTAAGGAGATTTTTATCATGGTTTTACCTTAAATTTAATATTTTATCTCATGTATTGTACACATACACAAACATGCTGATGCTTTATGTAAATGCATATTTGTGTATTAGTGTTGTATAGCAGTGATTGCATGACCTCTGTAGATGCCATGTGCTAAATAAAACAAAATTTAATTGCCCTATTTGTAAGCACCATCTTGTCTAGTTTGACCATACTGACCAGGGTGGACATCCCTGTCTGTGCTGAGAGTCATGGGCTCAATGGACTTTGTTTTAATTTTCCATTCAGGTAATGACAGATGGCGGACACAGCAAAGGTTTTGGGTTTGTATGTTTTTCTTCTCCAGAAGAAGCGACAAAGGCTGTGACTGAAATGAATGGACGCATCGTCAGCACTAAGCCTTTGTATGTTGCCCTTGCCCAACGGAAAGAGGAGCGAAAAGCCATTCTCACCAACCAATACATGCAGAGACTGGCCACCATGAGGGCCTTTCCTGGTCCCTTCCTATATTCTTTCCCACCATCTGCAGGCTACTTCCTGCCCCCAATTCCACAGGTAAGACCAATACGAATACCACTTCCATTAAAGATACATAAGTAAAGCTGACAGCATTTGACAGCATAGAACTCAGGGCATAGGAAAAAATCTCCCTTGAGATGCATATGTTAAAATGTGCCATCAGGCATCAGAATCAAATTTATATGCCTGGGGCATGTGAGTGATTAGGATGGATTACTTTTTTTTCCAACCTGGGGACTATTTTGTCTTTGTGCCTGCCTGTGGGTGCAATAGTGTGCCAATGATATCATGGCGTCACCAGGGAACTTCTTTTTGTTTGGGGGCCAGAGATGGGGGTGAAATGCATTCTCCTTAATTTTCACAGAGAGATAAAGGATTTAACTGAAGCTTAAAATATTACAACAAAAAATGGGGAAAAATTAGATTTTTGGTACCATGTAACACTAAGTTAGAATTTTGTTAGTGCCTAATATTATTCTTATGGGCATTATTTCCACAAGGTAATTATGCACTCTGTGAAGAAGTACTATTCTGGCTCTTCGAAATCTAATCAGCTTTATTTGAATGCCCTCAAATTTTAATGTTGTAAGAGAAGTCTGGAAAACAAGCTATGAATTGTTTCAAATAAGAAACAAAGTGAATTGTTGCATGTGAAGAGAGGCTTCATCATTGTTCATTCACCAAGCTTTAATTGAAATCTGTAGTCCAATACATTTGAAATTCACTAGGTTGACAACAGCTTTATATAGTCATCTCCAGCCAGGAACATTATTCAGTTATGCATATAACTGAAGCCTAGACCAGAAAATAAAAAAGACAATAGCAAAACATTTTCCTATTGTTGCCATGAAACCTGCATGGATACGTTAATGAATTCATCAATCATTGGGTTAGATCTGAAATTCCCAATCTGGAGGCACCAGATTGGGAAAAAGTGCTTAGATTTATAATCCTATTGCAGGATAGCAACAATCTATAATAATACTGGAACTGCAAAAATAAAAACATCACAGAACTTATAAAATCCCCATTTTGGTTCCTTCATATGCTCAAAATGTTAATGATGTAAAAATAAATATATTGTTTGTTTATATACATTGTCATGCCACCTTCTCTTCCTTCTTCTCAGCCACAAACTAGAGCTACTTTCTACAGTCCTAGCCCAGTTGCCCCGGTCCGCCCAGCCCCTCGCTGGAACACTCAGTCTTCTAGGCCTCCTTGTGAGTTGAAATCTTATTAAGCAGAAAATATGTGTGAGAATGTAAGGAAATGAGGTTGCCCATGTGTGAAGTTCTTCCTTTAATGCCATGGTGTAGGACTAAGAAATGTTCTTAAAATAGCAACTAAACTATAATTCAAATATTATGGGGTAGTGTCCATGGCTTGGACTGTAAGTTCAGTAATGAGAATGAACCAGAATTCTGGTATTAACTCCTGCTATGATCTCATCCATAAATAAGGTTTCTGACTGAAGCTATTTAATTGTTGTTAGCATCCTACCATGCAGCTACGCCAATGGTAAGAACTAATGGACCACCTCGCCGCCTCATCTCCAACATCAGCACTATGAGACAAGCCTCCACTCAAGTTCCCAGAGTACCATCCACTGGCCAGAGAGTGGGTAGGTTTGGGGCTTCTGTTAGCTCATCGTCCAGATGAACACAACTTATATCTCTCAAGGGAATGGGTTTGTTTTGTTTTTTGAATCACTGACCAGAAACAGGGAGGAAAATGATCCTTAAAGTTTGCACAATAAATTCTACAATGTGCTATTTATTTCTTAATATAAAACCTAAATATAAAACCTTCCTATATTCTAAGTTTTGGAAGTCTGTTGCTCTGTAGCATGATTGGAAAATATAGTTTGAGAATATAGTACCATGTAATGTAAATCTGGATTTTGTTTGGCTCACTGAGCAAGCCCATGGCAGTTGGCCAAAAGGAATCAGTTTACACAAAGCTAAAACAAATAAGACATATTATGGCTTAATATTAAGTGTAACCCAAGAAATGAAATATATGGCTTAATTGGGCTAAATGTGTTGACAGCAGACAGATGAAAATGTAACTTTTTGGGTGCCTGCTTTGGACAAAATGATCACCAAGAGTCTTATGTCCGATGTAATCTTTCTTCCTGGAGTGTCATTGGGTGTATCTTTCCATTTTTGTACCATGTATCATGCATGTGAGATCTGGCAAAGATATTACAGATCTGTACCTTCCCAGGTTTGGGTGCAATGCAGAACTGTGCTATTTTAAAAGTTTTTTTTAAAATAAACATGTAATGTTGTGGAACAATTAAAGCCTTTCTTCAAAATATTTTTGGTTTTATTCCAGTCAACATTGGAACCCAGACCATTAGTGCAAGAGCATCCTCTTCTCCAACTTTCTCACATGGTATTTCGCAGTACAAGTATTCTTCAGCTGTGAGGAATGTCCATCCTTTGGGTGCAGTAACATCTCTGCCAATGCAACAGGTCTCTACTCTTCCATTCTGCAGTGAAAATACACACTTAGATGCAGAACCTAACTCCTCTTAGATGGGTTATTTTTGAGATACTGAATTTGGCAAATTGTAGCAGAGACATGTAGAGCTGGGATTCTAATTTGGGAATGGTCTTAAGTTCGATATCAGGGAGAACTCACTGAGAAACCAGTGAACCAGATCGTTAGCCAGTTCATGTTTGCTCACTTGGTTGGTCAGGTAAAGTGACCAGTGACCAGATTACCAACAACATTCCTTTCCCATGTTTCCCTCTAGATCAGGGGTGTCAAACTGCCAGCCCACGGGCAGGAGCGTCACGGAGAAACCGCGCCCATCCCATTTTCGGCAATGGGAAAAAGTTCCGATATGTCGCGCGACGTCATGTGACGTCGCAAGTTTGACATGCCTGCTCTAGATGGAAAGGAAGAGCACTGCACTCCTGGAATTCCTAGTGCTATTTTTATACTTAAAATACAAGGTTGTTCTCTTCTGCATTTTATTACACAAAAACATATCTTGATTAAAAAATATATAGGATTGAGAGTACACTTCAAAGTACTTTCAGTATTTGTCCAGGGGTCAGAACATAGCAGAGATCTTGGTGCTACAATGATTGACAGCAGCTTTCCATCCTTTAAGACAACTCTACTTTCAAAAATTAAGGATTAGGTTTATGGCTTTCTGTATGAAAAGGAGCTATTATACTACAACCTTCCATCTTTTAATTTAACTTAAGCTATAGAATGATTATTGCATAGTGTATAGAAATCAAAAGGTATTGTATTGTTTCTTCAATATGGCCAGCAAGGAAAATTCTTTCACTGGATAAGATTTGAGTTGGACAGATACTTATATTAAATCTGCTATAGAGAAGAAGAAAAACTCTAACAAATGCATTCTTCACAGAGTGTCATCAGTTGTTATTAGTTGTTCAGTAGGAATGGAAGGGCTCTTCTCAGTGTATTTTGTTTCTTGGGCTTTAGGCTGTAGAACCAATCATTCATATCCACGGACAGGAGCCCTTGACCACATCCATGTTGGCTGCAGCCCCTCCTCAAGAACAGAAACAAATACTTGGTGAGTGGTGTGTATCTTCTTCTAATAGGCAGCACTGTGAACCTACCCCCTCAGCCAGAACGTTCTCAGAGAAAAAGTTATAATCAAATATTTTATGCTTTTGAGTTACCACAGTTTAGCTTAGAAAACAATGTTCCCTAAAAAAGATGTACATCAATCAACCAATCAGTTTTCTAGTCCAACCCCAAGCAGCTCTCTAGTCTCGTCTTAAAAACCCGCCAGTGATGAAGCATCCAAAACTTCTGAAGGCAAGCTGTTCCACTGGTTAATTGTTCTCACTGTTAGGCAGTTTCTCCTTAATTCCAGGTTACTTCTCTCTCTGATTAGTTTCCATCCATTGTTTCTTGTCAATGGATTTATATCTACTGCTTAACAACAGTACAGTTATTGGGACTGAAAACTATTGCTAAGCAATGTGGTGGTAAAATGTGATGTCATGTGACTGCAGTTCTGGCAATTCTGGTTGCTGTCAGTGACAAAATCCTTCCTGGTTGTTAAGTGCAATGTCACGTGATCACCATTTGTGACTTCCTGCTGTCTTCCCCATTGACTAACCTTGTCAGAAGCCAGTTGTGAAGATTGCAAATTGAGACATGTGACTATGTAACACTGCAACCATTGTAATTACAATCCAGTTGCAAGTGCTTGAATTGCAGTTGACTGAAGAGATGCTGCAATGGATGCAACTATGAGGACCAGTCAGAAAACTCATTCAGTGCCATCATGGTCACTGAATGAATGATTGTTAAGCAAAGACTCCCTGTATTATGCTAGTTCTAAAGTCTGTCTATCATAATGTTTTCTACAAATTATCTAAAGCTTTTATTTATTTATTTAGAAATTCACATGGCCACCTATCTGATACAAAATAATCCTAGGCAACTCACAACAACATTAAATAAAATCAGAATAAATGAAACATTTAAGCTCATATATTCCAAACATAGTATATATATATATTCCACACACACACACACACACACCCCACACACGCACACATATACTTACGAATGGCATATACCATATTTTAGAAGGTTAGTTTCTTAGATGAATACTTTTCAACTCTGTATGTAGGACATGTATAGGAATAAACCAGAATAAATCAAATTGTACTAAACAGATTGGGAGAGATTCATCTTTTAGCTGATAAGATGCTACTTCTTTTCTATTGCAAGAGATGAGAATTATTACCCAGTTATCTTCACACTTAGCTTTTTATTAGTTGCACCCTGAATTATATGCTTCTCGCCACCACAGAGAGTCCTGGAGTCAGCCTTTGTTGCTTTTTCCTCTTCTGCCTCAGTGCTTCTGGACAATATAGAAGCAGGAAATATGCTAAGGGAAAAATCTTGCTTCAGGAGTTAGTTCAGTGTAGCCCATGTGCACTTCATAGCATTTAGAATAAAGCAAGCAAAAGGGATGAAATTGTTACAGTGAGTACTGGAGAGAAAAGAGGGAGAGGTATTGCCTTGGTAAATCCTAAACCTTGAGTTTTCCAGTTTCAATCACTTGATAAACAAATGATAAAGCTTACTTCAATCAACTTCAATTTGTAATGCCTTTATAGGCACATTGTGTAGAGGTTTTGGGGTATCAGTGCAGAAGTTGTCTCCTGGGATGTTTTTGTCAACTTCCCAATGTAGCCTATATCTTCTTAGAGCCTTCCTACTTGACTTTAATCAAGATAAAGTCTACTTAGTTTTTTAAAATCAGCCTAAGTAATCTAGTGGTTCCTACATAGGAGAGTTCTTCATGATACATGATTTTATCTTTTTTTTGTTGCTATGCATAGGTGAACGTCTCTATCCTCTAATTCATGCAAGGCACCCCACCCTGGCTGGGAAGATTACAGGCATGCTGTTGGAAATAGATAATTCTGATCTGCTTCTTATGCTGGAGTCACCAGAATCCCTTCAGTCTAAGGTACTGGGATTCCATGCTTAAAAATGCCCTAATTCTGCAATTCCAAATTTTTCAGGTGAAATGAACTGCCCTGCTTTGTGTTAGGTTGGTCTGCATGGTTAATTTGTCTCAGTAGCATGTCTGTGGGCTGTTTTTCAATTCAGTTTTTACCAAGCAGACTGATTTTCCACCTGCTTTGTTCTTTTATATCTGCTGATTATTCCTTGTGCTACTGCACAAAATTGGGGTTATGTACTTGTCCTGTAAGTGTTGCATGGACCCACAAATGCACAGCTTTTCAATGGTGATCCATTATAATGATAGCATGAGGGAAGAACACATACCAACAGCCTAGAAATGTTAACTGTAGAGTATTCACTCTTACACATCTTCACTCCTGTTTCAACCTTATGAACATAGGGCTACTGGAAGAGTGATAGCAAAGGTTCACCTAGTCCAGGGGTAGGCAACCTCGGCTCTTTTATGACTCATGGACTTGAACTCCCAGAATATGCTGACTCAGGAATTCTGGGAGTTGAAGTCCATGAGTCATAAAAGAGCCTAGGTTGCCTACCCCTGACCTAGTCCATTGTTCTGTCTCCTGTAATAGCCAACCAGATGCCTCTAGAAAGGATGACATTATCAAAATAGCACTCACTGGTGGTTAATCTCTAACTGGCTACCAAATTTCTGACTTAGAATCTAGTGGTTTCATATACTGATAATGTATTTATTACTGGTCTGATCTATTGTAGTATGATATGGGAGTGCTACTTTGAGTATGATAAGTTCTAAGAATGATCAGAACTGTGGTCAGAAGAAAGCATGATAGATTGTGAAAATGGTAGATTTGTTTAAAAAGACAGTATGAAAGAACTGTGATAAGGAAGAAAATCTGTCATATGTCTATATTCATGTACCTGTATTGAAGCATGTTTGATCCTAGAAGGACAGATTGACTACAGGTAATTGTCGACTTACAGCCACAATTGAGCCCAAACTTTCCATTGCTAAGCAAGGGATTTTTAAGTGAGTTGTGTCCCATTTTCTGACCTTTTTTGCCACAGTTGTGAATCACTGCAGTTTTTCTGTGAATCATAGGGTCATTAAGTTGGCTTCCCCATTGACTTTGCTTGTCAGAAGCCAGCTGGAAAAGTTACAAATGGTGATCACATGATGCCAGAACAGTGCAATTGTCATCAATACATTCCAATTGCTAAGTACCCAAACTTTGATAACACGATCATGGGGACACTGCAATTGTTGTAAGTGTAAAAACTGATCATAACTCGCTTTTTTCCAATGCCTTTATCATTTTGAACGGTCACTAAAGGAAGGGTGGTAAATCAAGGACTTCCTGTACAGTAATGTAATTCATGGTCTGGCCTTAACTTATCACTTATCTCAGGAACATTTTTTTAGTTAAAAGTACTTGGGCTGCTTTATCTCTGTGCCAAGTTAGCATGAAAGAGTTTCATATATTTCAAAAGCTCAAGTGTAGATTAAAAACAAAACATTGAATTTCAATGAGAAATAATAAAGTGGCCTTGAGTGGAATTGTTCTTAATTATTAGCCCCTTTTCAAATATTTTTTAGCAAGATTGTTCATCAGAAGGCTTGTGAAGGTGGGTTCAATGCCAAGTATTGAGAGAGAGACAGAGAGAGCCCACAAGTGAACAGGTGATCCGGACTATAAAGACATCTTCCCAGATCTGTTAAGCAGGCTCCATTTTACAAAAGTAGCAAAGTAGTTGTGTCAGTATGTTATTACAGTCTCCAACCTGGGGTCTTTCAGGAGAATTGGAATTGGAGCCAATGAATTCTGGGACTGCTAATCCCAAAGCATTAGCAGGGCTATGGAGAAGCATGCGCTACTGTACCAGCAAAATTCAAGTGGAGTTTTCCTTTTAAAGGCTTTGTCCTGACTGCGTGTTGGATTCTTTGGATGCAGAAACAATGATATTTCAAACTCTGCAACCGACTGTTCTAAACTCCAATCTTGTCTTTGGCTTTGCCTTTGTTAGATCGAGGAAGCAGTAGCTGTGCTTCAAGCCCATCAGATCTCTGAAGCAACCCACAAGAGCAGTTCAATGGCATTTCTCCCCTGATGAAGGTGCGCTGAGTGAGCATTACCTGCCGAGTCTAGCTTTCCATTTCCACAGTGTCTGTGATTTTGCAAAGTCAGTATTGTGTTTCAGTTGCGTTCCCCCTTCCTCACTTAAAAGCATTACTTTCCATTGCATAGAACGCTTTAGCATAGGGTCAATCTCTGCAATTTTAAAACGCATGGACTTCAACTCCCAGAATGCTAGGAGCTGATGTCCACACATTTTAAAGTTGATAACACTGAGAAACACAGCTTTAGCAGGAAATGTATGTTAATAGTATAATAAAGTTAAAGTGCACAAGGACTGCAGGAAGGCCTGTCCAGGAGGGCAAGTTTAATTTACAATTGAGGAATTGGATGCAAATGCTTACTTTCACATTGAAATGAAAGAACTATTGATTTAAAAAGTTGTTGTTGCTGAGGCTGTGAAGCTAGGGAAAAAAAAGCTCTTGAAAATCTGTTAACCAGCAGCATTTGTTAAAAAAAAATAGACTTGGCTTCTCCAATTAAAACTAAAATGTATCATTGCAGGAAAAAAAAAAGAAAATGGACAATCCCCACTGAAGAGAGGACAAAACTTTCATGCTACCAGAGATTTTGTTAATATCTCTTTAAACTAGTTGTTCATGCAAAAATCTAGCCCGATTTGAATTGTTTTCTTTTTTGCACTGAATAGCTGTTATAGTAACTTTTCCCATATGTGATCCTGGTAAGCCTGGTATATATGATAATGATGCAGTAGGAAGATGAAAATGGAACATAATTATACTCTTATGTTATTTTTTGCAAATTTATTTTTCAATCCTGGTTCTTTTTTGTAATCTTAAGCTTGAGAGCCTGTACCAGTATTTTATTTATTCCTGCTGTTGACTTGATAAAAATAGCTGAAACTTCACTTCACCAACCTATGTCTCCTTTTCTAGATGGTACTCTTCACATTTACTGTAGAAATGGCAGAAACAACCTTTTTTTGTTGTTTGTGGGTGGATTCTAAACTCTTCAAATGCTTATTTTTGGATTTATTTTATTCAGTTTTTATGACTGCCCGCTTGCATGCAATTCTGGCCACTAACAACACTGAAAACAGCAAATGAGTATAAATAATAAAAATCCAAGGAGAAAAATACCATTTAAAAGCACACAGATCTGTCGCACCAAAATCAAAATTCATCAGGACTGGGATTGCTATTGCTAAGTGTGATACCAACAACCATTATCAGTTAGCAATGGCAGTTTTGGCAGGCCTGGTTGCCACTGTTTTAGTGACAACCATGTGGCTCCTTAAGTGAGAACCTCACATGACTGTGACTTCCAAGTTCCTGCTGGCTTCCCCACTGACGTTTGATTGTGGAAGCTGTCAGAAAACATCAGAAATTTTGACATTAGAATCACAACTCACTGTGGTGGCTAATACTATAAGGACCTGTCATAAGTACCATTCATGCTGTCCATGCTGTTGTAACTTTGAACAGTTGAATCTGAGAATTGCCTATATTAACCCTCTCACGGCTCATGGAACATCCTGACCTGCTGACTGTGGGAAGAACCAGGGTTTTCTTGTTGGGGGGTGCTTTTTGAAATCTGGCAAGGTTGGAACCATCTGGATCTCTGAGCGGATAATGTTCTATTTAATAGGAACTACAATAGTTCAAGCTTTCTGCCATTGTTAAATAGATGGGACCTGGAATATGCCAAACCTTTCTAATGCTTTGATATTCTTGGATGAGCAGAGAAAGGAAGATAAGACAATTCTTCAAATATCCTAGCCTTGTGCCATAAAGGTCTTTGTACACAGTAACCTATCCTTTGAATAATAGAAGTATACCAGTAATCACTGCAACGTATGCGGGGGTGATATTATATGTGTGTAGTTAGGTGTACCCATAACTGCTGAATTCTGGATCACATGTAGCTTGAGTCGCCTTCAAGAAAGCCCATCTAGAACATGGTTTATTAATACACACACACACACACACACACACACACATTCCTGACAAGTATGGTGCCATCATTCCAGAGCTATATTTAATACTACCATTGGGGATTTATGTAATCCAGCTCTAGTTGGTTCCAAAAGAGGGAGGGAAGACTAAAGACCCTGTCTGAAAATTGAGTATTCATAGATTGTATTTATGCCACACAAGTAATGGCTCTTTTTTCTGTTGTTCTATCTGCCTTAATATATTGGTTTTTATTCAAACAATACCCTGCTATTCAAAGGCAGTCAAGAAGGACCAGGATAAATGCATTATCACCTGTAGATCCATCCATACTAAAACCTGACTAGAATAAATCCAAATAATTTACTTCCTCCAAGGCCCATTGAAGCTGAAGCTTGATTTCCTTCTCCACCTTTCCGAAAAAGGGGAGGGAAATTGGTTGAAAATCTTCTATGACAATGATATCTCAAAGAAAAAGTGGATCACCTATCCCATCCCTACCTCCCACAAAGTGGAAATTTCCACAAATTATGAGATTTTAATGGGTTTACATTTTTTTTGGGGGGGGGATAGTATTGCTTGGCAGGTATAGGTGCTAGATGTGTTCCTGGTGTAGATCCTTTTCCTCTTGGGAATGAAATAACACCATGATAAAGTATGGATGAAATTAGGATAAGTTTCTTTCAAAACAAAGAGATGCCCAGTATTATAACACCCAAAAAAAGAGAAGAGAATTCAGAATATTCTGAATTTATATTCATAACAGCTTGAAAATTAAAAATAACAAGGTAACTTGATATTGTAACCAACAAGCTTTATTCCTTGCAACAAGGCCCAAGGAAAGACTTTTCCTGTCTCTGTAAAATTTCTAGGAACAAATCATACTCCACAGTACATTAAAAACGGATCTTCTCAAAATGCTTGGTGCATAGTCTCTACTCTGTAGTAAGAGGCAAGGCTCTTTTCTCACTAAGACAAGTAGTAATGCTCCAAGTAGGTATCTACAGACCCACTTTGGAAAAGCTGCAGAGACAGCGTAATTTAAATAGCAATATCCGTATAGGTGCTGTAGAATATGTAAGGATTTTTTTAAGGTGACATATTGGTAAATCTTGGATAGCATTTTTACCAAATAGCAAGTGGCTGTTCAATTCTCCTACTCAAGTGGAGAATCAGGATAGTAGGTTGAATACTAAAAAAAGTGTTTTTTCTTCTGCTATCTATTTCTCTATAGCAGGAAAGGAAAATACGTAATCACCTAGAAGATGTTGCCAAATTACAGCTGCCCAACAGACCCATCTAAACATGGCCAATGTGAGAGATACTGTGAGCTGTCCAACATACATGACTGATTACTCTCTACAGAGATGTTTTTTGAATTATTCTGAGGGTTTGTTTTGCTTGCAAGAATATAGGTTGTAAATAAGCAACTGTAACAGATGCAAAAGCAGCCCTGAGATTGGGCCATTCTAAACTGATTCTCTTTTCATTCCTCCATCACATGAACTTTAGCTTATAACAAGGTTAAAATGAAAAAAGTATCTTTGAAAAAGAGTAACATATTTCAACATGTATTTAAGTTCAGTCAATGTGAAATTAAGCTTAATTACCAAGAACTGAAGAGGTAAACTGCTAAAAGGTATAGACAAAATGAAGAAAGGACAACATGCCATTCTATAGTAAAGGACAAAAGCATTTTTAGATTTCCAAATAACACATTGAAGACCAAAATGCTCCACCAAAGCTAGTCGACAAAAATTAAGGCAAAGCAGGATCTTGAAAGTCTTACTTCTTGTTTGTTATGCCAAGACTTTCATCAATCAGCCACTATAATGGTTCTGTCTGTGCAAACACACTAGGAGTACATTGGACGAATAGTGCCTTAATTAAAAAACAATTCTCTAGAAGAGATACTTGCAGCCTAGCTCCTCTTCTAAATAATTTGCAGATCTCAAGAGATAACACAGAATTTTTAGAACTGCAGGAGGAAGAATGGACACTTTTTATAAAGGAAGGAACCAGAGAAACATCAGCAGGACTAGGATTTTGCAAATGCATCCCAGTAATCTTCTTTAAAAAACAAAAACATGTCAGAAAAGCACAACATTCTAGCTATCTTATTTTAAAAGCTTGTTTAGTTCTTGTTGTAGTTTCTTAGCAGCATTGTTCTCTGGTTCAATTTTCAAGAGGCTGTTGATATCTGCTTTGCTGGATTTATAGTCCTAGAGAAACAAACAAAATTGTGAGAAAAATACCTCTGATGTATTTTTAATGGATTAAAATACTCTGATGATTTTGTTGCAGCCATACTGTTCTAACTGTAGACAATATGTGCCCCTGTACATACTGTCCACTTTTATAAGCAAAGAAAGAATTGTTTGGAGTTGTCTTTTTAACTTACACAGAACCACAAACCCCCACCACCACCACCAAGCAAAATATGATAAGCAGCTCTAATAGCTGTCTGCAAATTTGCAGGATGGTTCTTTAAATGCAATGCAGTAAAAGTGATCTACATTGTAAGGAAAATTTACTGAAAATCTTGAGAGAACCTAATGGGATTATTTCCTTACCGACTAATATAAATCTGAGTGCTCTGTGCTGAGTGTGCACTTATCTAAAACTAAAAAACCCACAGTTCTTTACCTTAAGCTCTTTATATGCTTGTGCTCGTCTGTAAAATGCCTTGACACTCTTAGGATCTATTTTAAGGGCTTCTGAGCAATCCACAATTGCTTCTTTGTACTGCTTCAGATTCAGGTAACAAAGAGCCCTGAAATATGGAAAATAACCTATAAATATCTTCAAAAACAATTGGTTACAATTTAGGATTCAAGGTATTGATTCATCTCTTGAAGACTAGTAGTGCAAATGTTCCATTTGTATTTTCAAATATTTGGCTTTAATTATATTCCTATACAATTTGTTAAAAATGTCAAAAGGCTTTATACATCTTGCTACATATCTATAAATTCTGAAAAGCTTGTCCTCCAAATCTGTTTCCACATCCCTGAAATTATAATAGATGTAATTATTTGGCATTATTTGTCACCGCCAATACAGTATTTTTTATTTGTATAGTGACTTACTACTTGTTACCATTACATATTTACTGTTACTATGCACTTACTAGCTGAAGATACTGCAGTTATATATACTCTGAGCAATATGTTGCTCCAAATTACTCCATCTTTCAATTCATGTGTATAAATGACAATATATATTCTAAAAATGTAGAATGCTATATCTAGCCAATCCAATTTTTATAGCTAACAATTCTCTAGAATTTTTTTTTTAAAATATAGTGGAGCCCCTCCATGTAGCATTTGTTCACAGGCACTTTGAACTTTCAGTCTAGTTTTCAGAGTCTTCCTGAAAATATTACTGAGCCCTTTGGAAATGTAATAGAAATGGAAAACTAAATATTTGATCCTGTTCTTGTTGTTGTTATTATCCTACATCAATATTTTTCATAATAGCAATTTTAAGATATGTGGAGTTTTGAAAGCACATGTCCACACATCTTAAAGTTGCCAAGCTTGATAACCAATATTCCTTTTTTATTGATGGTTATGTAATCTACCATGTTCATCCAGTGCAGGTTGATAGGCAGAAGTTCTTCAACTTCTAGGATTGAATCACTCTGCCAATTTCCATGCCCAAGGGAGGACAAGAAACTGGATCTCCCTACTCCTAGTCTTAACACCATCTTACCATGCTGGCTCTTAGAACAGCACTGTTTACAGCACTATAAAATTCCTTGTTATAATATGCTTTTTGAATTTTGTTTGGTATGCTGTATAATTGAATTTAATTCTTTACTTGTGCTAGCTTAAAAACAAAGCTATTTTACCAGTGTGTGTTTTACTTGGATAGATGGCATGTAAGTTAAATAAATAAACATCACCAGCAATTTTCTCACAGCCCCACACAGGACAAAAATGGAACTGTACTCTACCAAAAGGATTCTCACCATTGCATGGCACCCTTTGGGAACTGCTATTTATTTGATTATTATTAACAGCTTTTCTAATTCATTATTCCTATGTAATGCAAATGGAGTGGGGTGGGGGTGGGGACTGGTCTTTTTCAGTTCACAGGCCCAGTTTAACTTAAGGATCTTAACTGCCTTCAAAAGAGAATGGGAAAAATGTTTTTCCTCTATATGAAAGACAGATAACTATCACGTAAGTAGAGCAGGAAAATGTTGTTCTGAAATAGCTATAGAAGAAAAAAAGTGACATGTGTAGGTGTGTTTTCCATGAATAAAGTATTTACTAAGGTGTTCTGCCTTCAGTATAATTTTAAACTGACAATCAAATAATCTCCAGTCCCTGACACTATGATACAGTACTTTAGTTCATACATTAGACAAAGCTGTAACATCTATCAATCAGTCAACTTTCTGAAAGCCTCAAAATAGCAAAAACATTCATTATATTGCTTCAAATTATAACAAGAAGTTAAGAGATGGAAATTATATAAGCATTATATTATAAAATACAATAAGATACACTGATGAGATTGATTTCCATCTTCCTGTTTTTTTTGTTCCATGTGATGGAGCTGAAAAATAATTTTGCTATTTGCCATTTGATTTTAGTCCTTGCTTAAAGGTAAGCACTTATACTAAAAAACTGTCCAGAACATCTGGAAATGTTTGGGTTAAGGGAACAGACTATCATGACACTGTAGATATCCACATGGAAGAGGTAGTCATCAGTTTACGATAACAATTTGGACTAGAATTGCCATAGCCAGGTGACACAGTGATAAAGCACAATGTCAGGTGATTGCGCCGCTTAGCAACAGCAGTTCTAGTTGTTGTTAAGCAACGATACATGACTACAACGTCTGACTCCCTTTCCTGTTGACTTTGCTTGTGGGAAGTCAGCAGGGAGTGTTGCTGGCTGCAACATCGAGCACTGCAATGGCTTGAGGGCTTGTTGCAAGTCCTCCTCGTTCAGTGCTGTCATAATGATAAAAAAAATGAGGACTACCTGTATAGAAAACAGGCAGATCCAAGCTCTGTTCCTGCAACTCACCGGAACAGTTTCCTTCCATGCACAGAAGGGAGCCGAACTCCTTCAGAGGAGTGCAGAAACAGAGTTCAGATCCTGAAGATCTGAGCTCCATTCCGGCAGCCTGCCAGAGCAGTTCGTTTCCACACTTGGAGGGGAGCTGAACTCAGCCAGCAGCTCTTTCAGTTTCTCTGCATAATGATCTGGGAGATTGTTTAATGACCACAACTGGGATGGCTGGGATTGTGGTTATTGAGGGTATCTCGCTTAATGAACTCTTCACTCAACAATCAAGATACTGCCTCGTAAGTCGAGGACTACCTGCATGTTTGTTATTGAACCATGCTTTTTATATAAGGAAACCATTTATTTCATTCTTTGCCCTTGGAGGTGTAAGGTTTGGAGATGCTATTCCGAGTTCTCATGTTCCTCATCATGTTGACATATCTGAATTATATCTTGTTATCTCTAATAAGTAACCTAAAGTAATGTGGAAGTTCAATGGAGATACGTGAGGCTGTAATTTTTGTTTTTAATTCAGAATGAAATTTATTACATCGCTGGATGTGTAAATCTCAAAGGCCAGTGTGAATGATCACCATTTAAATAGCCATCATCCTTGAATAACTCAAAAAATTGCAGCAAGCTATATAAGAATTGCATAGAGTGCTGCTCATAGTGGTGCTGGCTAATACGTATATCTCGAGGATAATTCCTTTCTATGACTCATTTAAAGTTGAATAAAATTTAAATAATAATAATTACATAATTAATCAAATTGTGATTTAACATGTAACGTCAACTCCACTAGTGGCATCATCTGATTACTTAACAGTCATGATATTTTTTATTTGGTTACATAAGCATTACCTGTTAGTGTAAGTTGTGCATTCCATCTTGTGGAGTTTTATGCTCTCTGTATATTTTTCAATAGCTTTCTTATAGTTGTTCTTTTTCACAAATTCATTTCCTTCTAATTTCAGCATATTTGCTCGTTCGGTTGAGGCAGCATTAGGCACTGGAATTCATATTCAAGAAAAAACAGCAAACTAATAGTAAAATGAAAATATTTCATTGCATATTTATTATTATAAGAGAAAAATGAAAATCTAGTCCTAAATGCTTGGGACTTTGAATGACAGTACTTAAGATTGGACTGTACCATTTCAGGAATTAACCATTTCTGCTATGGAATATGATACTTCAACTATCAACAATCTCAATGTTTTTCCAGTTAATTGGAATTAATTAATTCTCTGAACCAGAAGCCACTTGTAGTGCATGGAATAGTAAGTTTTGCACTTGCCTTCCTAAAGTCAATTCATATATGATGCCACTCTATTTATTCTCTTTAAAAAATCATGTTTCCTATTGTTTAGCAGAGCTCAAGGAACACAAATAACCACATATTTATTGATGTGATATGTGCTGATACCAAGTTTTTGTACATGATTTTATCACATTTTCTACCCAAAAAGAATGTCTCTTCCTCCACTCCAACAGCCATTCCAAAATACATTTGTGGTTCCTTGGAAACACAACATAACAAAAATGAAATTGACTGTTTGGACAACATTTTAGAAAAGTATATAGGAGCTAAAGATGCTTTAGTCACTTACCACTTAGTAGATGAGAAGGCTACTGACCTTGATTTGTTACAGGACTAGAATTACTTGCTTTGGCTCTTGGAGTATCTTCCTGGCTTCCAGTAGGAGACTCCCACCTTCTCTGAGCAGAAACAGGAACAGTTGGGATGGGGGGTAACTTCTGGCGCCATTGAAGACCATCTTTTTCCAATAAAGCCTTTGTCATTCTAAATGAAGAGAACTATATTTAAGCTTATTGTAATGCATATTATCTGCTCCAATATCTTCTTGAATAGATGAAGAATCACCCCCAGAGGGAATAATCTTTTTACAAATGTTTAAGTCTCTTGAACTGGATCTTAAAAGAGTCAACATTTACTTGAATACTTTCCCAACAAGTGACTCTTGGTGCCATACATTATAAAATATAAAAAAGTGAAAACAGTATAAAATAAATATATATGGCACCAAGTAAAACTTTTACTATGGATGCATACAGCCAGGAAACAGGCTTTCATACGCTCAGGGTTCCAGGCCTGGGCACACAACCAAGTCTTCAAGGCATTGCAAAACACCAGCAGGGTTGGGGTCATCCTGATCTCTTAAGGTAGAATATTCTAAAGAGCAGGGGCTACTTCACAGAAGGCTCATCTCCTGTTTACCACTAGCAGACATTCCTTGGCTGGTGGGACCTGCAGAATGCCCAACCTGCCTAACTGAATTGAACAGGTAGAAACAATTGGGAGAAGATGGCCCTAAGATAAAATGCTTTAAATGCAATAACCAGCACCTTGAATTGCATCCAGAAACACACTGGCAACCCGTATAACTCATGAAGCAATGTTACATGTGTTGAATATCTAATACCCTATATATTACCCATGCAACTGCATTTTGCACCAATGGAAGCTTTTGAATGATGAAGGACAACCCCATGTAGAGAGTATTGCAATAGTCCAGATGAGAGGTCACAAGGCCATGAATGACCCTGAGCAAATATATGTCGGGTATCAACGAGATGGATAACTTTTACAGGTCAGAAATTGCAACACAGCCTCTTTATTTATTAAATTTCTATGCCACCCATTTCACCAAGGTAAACTCTAGATGGCTTACAATCATTCTTTTGACTGGAAGGCCAGTCACGCATAATGGCACTCCCTGCCCCCTAGCTTGCCTTGGAGATGTTGGCTTTTGGAGGTGATGCTTGATGGGATTGGGAGAAGTTTACAACCCATAATGGTGGTGTGGAAATGGGATACTGGGGCTGCGTGTTATCCTCTGCCCATCTTTGAAGTAATTTATGAAAAATATTTTTAAATGTTATCTGGTAAACAAATTTGTGTCTATCAGAAAATAAATAAAGACTTTGGTTGCTAAGTTTACAAAGATTTATTGGTCATATATTGTAATAGCCATTTCATGGCATTCACTTAAAAACAAACAGGTGGCTGATTAATAATTTCTTAGCTATTATGGCCATTTCTAGAATATTTCAATACAGTATTCCCAAGAAATCGCTGGTTTACTTTATGCCTGTCCTCCTTTGATGGCCTCCATGTTGACAACATTTTATATATCTCTATACATGGCATGTACCTTACCTAAATGAGACTAGAGTATGAAAGATTACATAATTTCATGCTAAGTATTTTGAATGTCAAATCCCATAATTCCCAGGCATTATGGGCTAGAGTCCAGACTGTAGGAGTATAGTCCAATTCATCTCAGTGGCATCAAATTTGGAAATCATTCAGTCATTTTTGCGTACTAATTAGATACAAAGGGATTACCTATTGACTCCATCATGTGCAGCCTGTACAGTGCAATCAATCTGTAGTACCGTTTTGTAGTCCACATAAGCTAAATTATATCGTTCAAGAGCTTCATAAGCTGCTGCCCTCCTCAACAAAGGTTTGATTCCAAAAGGGACCAGATCTAGAGCGCTAATAAGCAGAGGAGAAAACAATAGTTCATGGGAGCAGAAAAGTTAATATTCCTATTTAATTCCTGGAAGTATTATATACATAGATGTACCATTAATACAAATAATATTTAAATGCACCTAATTTAATATTTGAAATTTGCCTGAATTATCCAAACAGTTTTAAGTATTTGATCCAAGAGGGTAAAATATCTATGTGTAGCTTATCTCTGGAAGAAGTTTCCAAGGTATAAGAGAAAATAAAAACAATGATATATAAATATTGTGCTCACAATATAAGAAAAGCTACCCCATTACAAATCTCCCCACCCCAGAAATGGCTGTTTATCACCTTTACTAATGCTGAATACATATTTATTTAGTAATATTAACTTTCTACTCTTGTGACAAAAAATTTTCTTCTTCTGAATCACCTATCAAATAATTGGAATGCCAAATCTGTTCAACTCAATCAGTTGCACAAACAGGTCAAGATGGTGAGCATTTGCCCAGATGATCACCAGGGATGATATCCAACTTAATGGCACCTAAATAACAAACATGACATTCCCATTTTTTTAATGTTTACATTTCTCAAAAATAAGAGGCATAGTGCTAACTCCATTAAAAGGGCTATTGCTATCTTAAGGATGCACAGCAATCCATTTCTTAATCTCTTCTACATTTCTTACTGGTTGTCAGTTGAAGGAATACATATCTAACTCTCAGGAATACCATCTTCTGTCTTCTCTCTAATAAGAAATTGTTGACAACTGGGTATATAGAAGTATATGTAGCCTCTACATAGAAAAAAAATTAAATGTGGAAGAGAATTTTTCACACTTCTGAACAAGCATAATTAGTTACTTTCTTTATGGGGCAATCCCAACTAGATTATGAGAAACATCAACCATTAAATAGCCAAAAAGTAAAAAACAAGGATGTATACACCACTTTCATTCTCCTTTTCTTGAGAGAGCAGCTACTTACGCAGAGCAATCCTTAATGCAAAGACTACAGTTCCCATCTTTCAAATAACAGGCAGCACGATTGGAATAGAGAACACTTTTTTCTTCTGTATTCACATCCCCTATGTATAAAGACAAATGTTAAACTATAACAAACATGTCCTAAGAATAAGAATAGCATTTGTCTTTGTAAGGTACAGTTGAGTTTGGCACACTCTCCTCTCTTTGAGATACCTTTTGCTGTCTACATAAATCTTCCAAGTCCCATAATTTCTACTTAGCCTAATTGGGGGGAAAAAGGAATTGTGTGGCTTGTAAGTAACAAAATTTTCTCTATCACTTTATTATCCTGAATATATTACATTTTTTAATCTTGTGCCAATTGTGAAAGAACTCCAATAATCAATAATGTCTTTTTATTTGGAAGTTGTATTAGTCCTCCCTAGCCGTCCTATGACTGAGCTAAATTCATTTTTTATAATATTGATAAGGATCATTTAAATGTAGTTTATATACATTCAGATATATCAGCATCTCCAATTATGCCAGCATCTCCAGCTAAGACTAGAAAAGACTACATGATCAGGAATAGACATTACTTTTTGAACCAATGGTTTCACTTGATATGACATTCAACACTACTCAGTCTTATATAGTAGCTTTCAAAGTACTGTTGAATATTCCTATAAACATGGCTAAATAACCAATATGGTCTGCCAATTTCTTTATAATTGAATACAAATATCAAAAAATATAAATACATGCAATCAAAAATGAAGTTTTTTTACATATGTATGTTACCTTTGCTGTTTTATATTGACTGGGTATCTAAATGATGCTCGTATACAATTTAAAGTAGAATTTATTCAAGGAAAGAGACAGAGCTAGCAACCTTTTGCCTTACTTTTCAATAGATAGCATGTAAACCTTTGTATCCATTATTCACACATGATTAGCAACAAAGAAAAGACAATATTATGCCTAAACAAATTATGGAAATACTTTAGTTCTATATGATCTTTTCAAACAACTATAATTATATATTATTTAAAATTCTTTCTCAGAATATACAATATTAGCATTTTATAAAAACATAAGGTCTTTATGTTACAAAAAGCCTTTTAAGTCTTCTCTACTTTTTTCATTTATTTACTAGATATCTTAGGCCTTTCACTATGTTCTATCATTCCAGAATGTTGCTTTCTATTTAGAAAGCACTATCTCGTGTTTAGGAAAAGACTACAACTACAAAGGCTACAACTGCGTAAGTCAAAGGGAGACAAGTCTGAAACTAGAATGTAATTAGATAAATTTCTGTTCCTCACCTCAGAGTGCATAAGGAACACAGGGAGCAGAAATAAACAGAAAATACTTAAAAATGAACCACTCCTATTAAAGGTCTGAGGCTCAGGGCAATAGAAAAAAGAAAAGAAACAAAGTGCTTCATTAAAGCTATCCAACTTCTGACTCCACACATAACTTTCATTTCTGCCAGTGGCCAAAAATCTCTCATTGTGACTGCAGCAGATAGCTTTGCTGACATAATAAGTCTAAAGCTTATTATGAAAAAGGTTTCAGAGGCTCCCAGTAACTTAAGACCAGGAAATTATGAAGACCTAAAGCTCTTGTATGTCCACCACAATCTGCCACATTTGGTCTATGTAGTCCACTGGCTGCAATTCCAAGAATATGTAGTAAGAGAAAGAATGCTGTTCCATTTTAATCCAGAGGACCATAAAGCACCTCTTATCTACCTAAGAAGTTGGTTAAAAAAAGCCCAGAACGCTCAAAACCAGCTAATGGGATGGAGTTTTTATATTCTGCCATCAGGTACTGTTTAAATTATTCTAGGTGTCCACATTTATGTAGCAGTAAAATCATCTTTGTGGGTTTGTTTGTGCATTTATACTTCATGATCCTCAAGCTTGGTTCTAGTTCTATAAACTAAAATATTAATCACTAACCTATTTTTTTTAAAAAAAGGAAAATGTCTGGGCAAGACTTAAACCCAAAGAGAATGTGCACTGATATAAATTGGAATTCATCCAGGAACCTGCTTTGAAATATAGCATTAGTAGTCTAAGCCCAGGCCAGACTCAATTCAGAATTATGTGTCCTTCTAAGCTTCTGCTCGTCTCTGACAAAATTAAAGATAGTGGCCCACACACTTTACTATCCAATTGCTGATTCAACAGATTCAAATCTCATCTCTGCCAGGGAATCTCTCCTCCTCAATTTCACCCACCTATGAAATGGGTGAAGTCATTACCCAGCGATATTCTGAGAGAATCCGTAAAGGCCCTTCGTGATTTTGCAAATTAAATGTGGAATGTAAACGTAAATAATGCCTTCCGTCCACCCCTGGCTGTGGCTCTGAAGCCCAGCAGGACGCTCCCACCCCATCTTAACAAACAACTCATTTCCAACACGAAACAAGTATAGTAAATGGAGTCAGACTTGGGGAAATAAGCCGGTACCGAGCAAGGAGCGACCCGATGACTGAGGGTTAAAACCCTTTCTATGCTTATCGAAGGGGTTATAAGAGAAGCAATGAGGCGACTGCCTCAGAATCCTAGCCCGAGGTCTCCCGTCCCTGATTTCCCGCCCCGGACACCGAGCGAGGCCTTGCGGTGCTTCGAACTCCAAACCAGTACCTGCCGCTTCCAGCAATTCCAGAGCTCGGGCGTAGAGCGCAGCCGCCTGGCCGTATTGCCCATTGCGGAACTGTTCGTTGCCCGCTTGCTTAAGGTCGGCGATCCGCGACGCAGGAGCCATGAACTCGAGGCGAGGGAGGTCTGAAAAAGCCGGTACCGGCTGGCGGCGTAGAAACGAGAAGACGCTTCCTTCCTCCGTGCTCGATTTAATTAAGGGCGGCGCAAGCGGCCGACGCCCCGCCTCCCTCCTCTAGAGACGCCTGTGCAGCGGAGGTCCAGCCTTGTAATCCATGCACGAGATTAGGAAGTCAGTGATGGTGGTGGTCAGATATGAAGCTATGGGCTTAGAGTCTTAGGCTATGGGCACTGTACTCACCAGGAGGTGAACCCAATTGAGTATTTCGAGCTCCTTCTACGGGAGGAAATCCCAGTGCATTCATTCTGGAATAATCTGTCAATAAATTTATAAACAGTAATCTCCCATAAAATTGCATAGAAATGAACTAAACAGGAAACTGAAGTTTCAGTAAGAGAGAAAGTACATATTAACTTAAGTCTCTCTCTCTTTCTCTCTGTGTGTGTGTGTGTGTGTGTGTGTGTGAGACAATGACTTTCCAACAGATAGTGGTGTTTATATTATATTAAAAGGTGGAGAGAATCACATCAGGTTTTCTTTCTAGCAAGGTTTAGCACAGGCATATAATAAAGTATGGGACAGGAATCTAGGACACTGCAAATTCTGGACCAAGACAGAATGTTTTATTAAAAAGGAAGTGGATTCTGCACAGAAGATTAAGCCACGAGGGGCCTTACTACAGACATCCATAAATTGCAGTGGTCCCAACCAAATTTGTTACATTACTGAAATGTAACAGAAGGGAGAATTATTAAATACATGACAATAATATGAGTTCTATATAATTGCTATTAGATTTATTTATAGGAATATCTGTTTGTGCCACCCAGCCCCTATTCATCAATGAAAGGTCTCTTTGCCTTATAGTACAAGAATAGTCTCTAGCAGATGTCTGCAGACTACACACAACCTCCTAGTGGCCCTCCTGGCCTTTTCTAAACCCCATAATCCCCCTTTTAATCTTTTTAAAAAATCAGAATCATAGCATTGAAAGGAGCCGTGGAGGTCTTCTAGACCAGGACTCTTCGTGATATACCATTCTTAAAGCAAAATGAGTGCCTTAACCTTTGCAGACAGTTAAGATACCCATTTAATGTTTTTAAGTCCCAGCAAAGCTGAATTTTTTCATTCATACATACTCATTCTGGTCCTTATTTTTCCTCAAACTTACAAAAAATGGGCCAATTCTTAACCATTTCCTCTCCCCCCTCTTGTGTAATTGGCTAACAGATTGTTGTTAATAAGCTTTATGCCACAGACAATTGAGTTGTCTGATGGAATTTAAATGTAATTTAAAATGTCAAATACTTTTCTTGGGAGTTGCTAGAATTGCCCCAGTAAGATCATTCTACTTAAGCCAGTGCATACTGCGATATATAAATCCTTAATTCTCTGTATTATTTAATAATTGTAACACAATTCCTTGGTGGAGCAGTGGACTAATGCCTCCTTAAGTAACACCAGCTGCCTGCAATTAGTGCAGGTTCGCATCCCACCAGGCTCAAGGTTGACTCAGCCTTCCATCCTTCCGAAGTAGGTAAAATGAGGACCCAGATTGTTGGGGGCAATTAAGCTGACTTTGTAATAATGCCGCTTGGGGTGTGTGTGAAAGCCTTAATAAGCAGGCATATACATAGAATGAAGGCTACTGCTTGTAAGCCGCCCTGAGTCTTCGGAGAAGGGCGGGATATAAATGGAATTAAAATAAAATAAAAAAATTCACTTAATTCAAGAGTTTTCTTCCAAATGGATTGAAAACTGAATCCAGGTAATAATAATCCCAGATAATCAGGACTGTTCTTCTGAACCTGATATACTTCAACCATATATTTATAGTATCCTAATCATGAATATTGATAAATAGTCCTAGGTATAAGATTGCAACCACATGTAAGTTAAACCCCCACTGTACAAAAGCTAACATTGGATAAGAATAGGCTCAAAAATTTACTCAGGCTGGGTAACTTAGAGGGATAGGTTGGGCCAGTTACTGTGAACATGCTGACTTAACAAAATTTTGTACATTACATTGGAATATAAGCCACAAAAGTTTTATTTTTATTTTATTTATTTTAATTCCATTTATATCCCGCCCTTCTCCGAAGACTCAGGGCGGCTTACAAGCTTAGCACTGCTAAGTTGTCCTTGTGTGTCAAAGAAGCCCATTGATTGTTAACCTGTGCTCAGGGGCTCGCTGATAGCCAATGGCTGCACTGCACTCTGGTGCTTCAGTTTGCATACATTTTCAAAAAATATTAAAATCTTAGGGGATTGCTGTACCTGCCCCTCTTCCCCCCCTTTTTAAAAACTTCCTGCCTCAGATCCTACAAGATGACAGTTTCAGGATATTTCAGTCCTTTGTGTCTTTTTTTTTAAAGTGTTTTATTTAGTTTTGTGGTGCTATGGATACATCCTGGGCAACAAGAAACCAACTTACGCGGTAATAAAGGATATAAATTAGCGAAAGGTGTGAATTCCGCCAGGATGATTGAAAAAAAAAATCATCTTTCAATGCAACGTGTGAACCCACTACCTCCAAACTTAATGGATTTGCCACATCTTACCCAAACCTCGGGAAAGCGCGTGCCCACCACACCCTCTCTTGTGCTTAACCGAGGAATAAAAGGAGGGACTTAATTATCCCCGTAGCCACGCCCTCCAAAGACAGCAGAGAATTGGCGCGAACCACGTGGGCAGGGCTGTGAATTACATCTCCGCCCCCGCCCCGCCCCCCCCCCGCCCCCGCGCGCTGTCCTCCGTCAGTCCCAGCTGCCGGGTGGGCGGGGTCCGTATTGGCTTCGTTTTTTCTTTTTTGCAGAGGCCGGCGGGCATTGCCTGGATAGGCTGTTCCGAAGCGGAAGTGCAGCCGCTGGTTGGGGGGGGCGGGGGGCGGGGCCGCTGCTTTTAGTCAGAGCGAGTAGAGCTGCAAGAAAGCGGGCGGGATGGAGCACCGGTGACTGCCGCTACTCTTTGATTCTCCGCATCATCCCAGCCCTTGTCTACCGGCTGCTGCTCCTGCGGCCATGGAGACCGTGCAGTTGCGCCACCCGCGCCGGTGAGAAGCCGGACTTTGGGGGGGCTGCGATTAGGATGGTGGAAGAATTGTCGAGGATAGAGCAAGGGGGGGGGGGTTTCTTGCTTCTGAGACCTCCTCTTCGGTCTTCTCTGCAGAAGAAGTTCTGACCTTTCTCCCCTGGCTTTCGTTGGTCGGGGTTTTCCTGCACCTTGTGCTCAAAAGGACCGGCGTCTTTCTGTAATTCTTTGTCTCAAACTGGGTGCCCAGCTTGTTTCCTATTGGTGGAGTCGGGTCCGCGTTTTGCAGCTTGTCTGCTCCTTCGGTTTGCGTTAGTCCAACTATTTCTTTGGATTTAAGTTCCGTCTGAAAGTCCTAGCTACCATATTGAGTCACCTTATACGTATATTTTGAGTATCTGCTTTCCTTAGTCACTGTACCACGGTACAGGTTTTTCCGCTGTAAAAATCAAGAGCAGAAATGCAGTGGTACCCTTAGTGCAGGGGTAGGCAACCTCGGCTCTTTTATGACTCATGGACTTCGACTCCCAGAATTCCTGAGCCAGCTTGGCTGGCTCAGGAATTCTGGGAGTCGAAGTCCATGAGTCATAAAAGAGCCGAGGTTGCCTACCCCTGCCTTAGTGTGATAAAACTGATGATATCTAAAGATACGAACTTGGCATCTTAAGTGAGGGTGGCCTAGGGTGAAATCTCATATTGATTACTAGTCCAGTAGTTTTCCAAATATTGAGATAATCAATCTCTGCCTTGGCATAAGTAATTTCTGCCTGGGTATTTAAAACAGGGCTTCCTACAGTTCAGGTTGGTTTCCAAGTTTTGGGGTTAACCCCATCAACAGAAGAATAGAGAAGTTAATAGGAAAAGTTTTGCTTTATGGATTTGCAAGGCTTTCCAAGTAATATGTTGCCTTTTTAGAAATAGGTTTTCTGTGGGAGGTAGAGCGTAAATGGAAATTAAAAATGTTATGGGCACACATGTGTACATTTTGATGTACTTTGGACATTTTAGACGCCATCTACAGAGGAAGTTGGTATCTTTAGTTACCAAAGCTCATTGCTTGCTTAAAAACATAGTAAGGGGAAGTGAATACGTAGAGGAGCACCCAGTGTCTTAAAATGCACAAAGGGAAGTTCTAAAATGTCAAAATCCTGAAATACTGGCAATCAGTTTCTTGTGCAGTTTTAATTGCTTAAACGGTGGCTTAAACATTTAAAGTATTAAATATTCTGTATATGTAGATTGAAAATTATATAATTTCCTGAATTATTACTAGATTTTTGTCCCACCTTTTTTAAAAAAAGTTTGATCATAATATAGGCATGAAAGTAACAAAAGCTATGTTAGTGGCAGTACTTTGTGAACACTGCTATTTGATATCTGCAGATGTCTAGAACCATTTATATAATACTTCCTGAGACTTGTAACAAACTGCTTGATAGTGGTAATTACTGTTATCTGAAAGTTATTTTCCAGAAGCAGAATAAGATATTTGCTTTCTTGTCTCCTCTTTAACATCTATGTGAGCTGCTAGGTGAGCTCATCTGTTGCCATGGGCTGAGGTATGATCAGTTTGCTAACAATACCCAATTATATCTATCCAAATCAAGCAATGCTAGGAATGTATTACCTAGTATTTGGAGTTTGTGAGGATCTGGTTGGGAAACAGCAGGCTTCAGATAAATCCTGACAAGACTGGGTGGTTCCAGCACTATGGCATCTTTGGTGCTTGGATGGGGTTGCTTTGAACCAAACAGATGCAATATAAGTATGGGGGTCTTCTTAGACTCATGACTTCTGCTTGATGAGTGGGGTAACATGTGGTTAGGTGGGGTTTTGCACAGTTTTGACTTGTGCACTTGTTGCACTTGCTGTTGGATTGCCAGGCCCTGCTTATAATCAGTCACTTAACCCTAATCACTTCCAGAATTGATTACTACAATGTAGTCTACATGGGGCTGCCCTTGAAGAATATCTGAAAGCTTTGACTGGTATAGAATGCAGTGGCACAGGCAGTTACGTGTGCTCTTAGAACAGCACATGTTACACCTGGCAAGCTGAATTGGTTGTTAGTTTGTTCCTGGCTCTAATCAAGCTGCTGGTTTTAACCTTTAAAGCCTTTCGTGGCACGGGACCGAATTATCTGAGGGGCCACCTCTCCCCAATTACATCAGCCTGTGCCATTCTATCTGGTAGAAATAGCCAGGACCTACATTTGGTGATGCCAAGAGACATTTCTGCTGTGGTACAAAAGATTACCTTAATCTTTGCATGCAACTATATTTCCAGATTTAATACTTAAAATGAAAATGAGGTTACTGAAATCATGATACTTCTTTATTTTAAAACATAGAGTTCCTTACGAAGATGATTATCAGGTGTCAAATTAGGTTTTCCATGGTTAGAGAATGCTAATTTCATATCAATATTACATATTTGCTTAAGTATATATCATAACAGGTATTATATATTATATCATAACAGGTCTGATGTTAACCATTTAATGGCAGATGCAGAAATACATTGTGATTTATCCAACCTTCTAATTTGGGTTGAAATTTTTTTTAGTCTTAATATAACCTCTTGCACATACTTCATCTTGATATTAACTCATACTAGTCTTGTATAACATATTGTTGTCTTCCAGCTGTATATTTTAGGTATGAATTTATTAAAATCCCTTTGAAAGCATACATAATGTTTGTATGAATATCTTTATAAAAGTAAAAGAGTAAAGATTATATTGGAAAAAAGAGCTCTTATTTTCCAGAATACAGGTAGTTCTAATTTACTGCCTGCCTTGTTTAGTGACTGTAATTATGATGGTATGAAAAAGTAATTTTGTAACCAATCCTAACATTTACAACCTTTGTGGGTCTGTAATGCAAAGAACAGCTGAAGTAAGATCATTAAATTGTTGTAATATTGCACTTAGCAATGTATTTTTATTCTTATTTTGTAATATATAAGTTCTGTGAAATCAAATGGCCTCTAAATTGGATGGATGATTGGACAGATAGACAGACGGATAGATAAATAAATAGGAGTTGTAACTCAGTATCTAGAGAACCAAAATATAGTATAGTCTATGACTTAAGACTGCAATTGATTGCAAAATTTCTGCTGCTAAGAGAGACAGTTTTAAATGAATTTTTGCCCTGTTTTACAACTGTTCTTGCCACAGTTAAGTGAATCGCTGCAGTTGTTAAGTTAGTAACACAGTGGTTAAGTGAATCTGGCTTCCCCATTGAGTTGCTTGTCAGAAGGTTGCCAAAGGTGGTCACATGACCTCTGTGCAACCGTTATAAATATGAACCAGTTGCCAAGCATCTGAATTTTGATCATGTGACTGGGTATCCTGCCATGATTGTAAGTGTGAAGAACAGTCATAAATCACTTTTTTCAGTGCTACTGTAACTTTGAACAGTCACTAAACAAGTGGTTGTAAGTCGAGGACTGCCTGTACTCTACCCATTGCAATAGGAAAACAATCCCAAGTTAAAGACAATTGAGGTCAGCAGGAAATTCTTTAACTTTGTTATCACAGATTGTAGCTGCTTTCAATTTTGGATAATGCATTTACATGCTGAACAAAAGAACCATAATAGTGATAGGATAAGAGAAATATACTTGTTTGTGTGTGTATGTCTCACTATCTCAGCCTCTTCATATTCACTTGAGTATGAACAATTTGGATTCTCAAATTTATTTTCTTTCCCTTTTTTCTTTTATTGCCAATTATTTTTCAAACTTTTTAGTTTTTGATTACTTGATGTATTACTTGGTTTGTAGCATTTCTCTATTTTGATAAATAGATAATTGTAATCATAATTAATCTATACTGTATACATTGAATTGTATTTCCTACATATAATATACTTGCATTTCTTTACATTGCTGATATTATAATCACTTTTCAAACAACTTTATTTACTTATTCAATTTTTATATCCACCCATCTCAGTCAATGATCTTACAAGCACAAGTGATTTTAAAATTGAGTTAATGTTTTCTGTTAAAATGACTAATCTCTAATATGTGAATTGACTAGTGATATTTCAGCTGAGGCAATTAGTCAATGAAGTAATACCCAAAGAGTTTATATGAGGGATTCTAAAATTGATGATGGCCACTTAGACTAAAGAGTCATGTTTGTGAAATGGGCATCTACGTAGGTAACCCTCACTGACTGCCTAGTTCAGTGACCACTCAAAGTTACAGCCATGCTGTCCTTCAGTCATATGATCGTCACAGTTATATGATCGCCATTAGAATTACTAGGCATCTTGTTCCTGAGCTGTTGTCCCCCCACCTTGTAGAACAGAGAGATTGAAGAGAAAAACATTATGAGAGAATAAACAGGCACATAGTGGGAAATACACATCAAAAGCACTATGCTGTTTACTTTCCAGTTTCTCTCCTTTGAGGAGTGGGAATAGATCAGACCAAGGAGAAATTGCTTGTCCCCCACCTGCAGAGTGGAGACATTGGAGAAGAAGGGATTACAAGAGAGTAACCAGGCACATAACAGATAGTGTGTTCGCAGCTGCTGATGCTAGTACATTGCTTTTGATGGTATTCCCCCTTTATGTGCCTGCTTAGTCTCTTATAATCTTTATCTACAATGAGTGTAAATGAAAATATTAATTCCTTGTTAATTATCCTAGCACTAGAATACACATTTCAAAGGGTATGGAAGTGAGAAGGAGGCAAACAAAAGTGAAAAGTGTGAAACTGATTAGTGTTGTTAATTTTGAGCCAGAAAACACAAGTTATTGTCATTTCCTACATAGTGCTGATCCCAATTGTGGTGGTAAACAAAGACTACCTGTATAAACTTATCAAATAAATAAAATTACAGAATTTAAAAATTCCTAATAGAGGTAGCTACTAAATGTGTTGTGATAACTAGTAGCTTATAGCGATTAAGACGTTTGAATTCACACTGTGATATATGAAAATACCTAATTATGGCTTGTTTAAAAATACACAGAACAGTTTGTGGGCTAACAATTACCCAAATAGTAATTTGGGAAAGATAGTGTATATCTACAGTGTATTTGCTGTTTTTTTTATTCTAAACCAGATTATATTCTGTAATCTTAAAGCTTTATCATTAAGGCTTGTTTTTGTGTTTCACCATTTCCTGAATAGAACCTTAGTAATATTTCCTCTTTTAAAATCATTATCTGTTTTGCATATGTTGCTGATTTTTTTTTATATTTTTGCATTCAGAAAATGAATACCTAGTTTTCAGGAAACTGTAGAAAATATTTCATAATTAATTGTGCATTTTGGATGAAAAATATTTTATGAATTAGAATGCTTCCTAGTACAAGAGATACAACTGATGCAAATGTCAGGCTGCCTGAGAACTTTGAGAGTCTCTCTTCTGTCCTTAAAAAATGCAATCTTGTATGTATGGATTATGCTCAGTATTGGTAAAAGAATTTGTTAATAAACTATATTTGCTGCTGGAATTAAGTTGATATTGAAGGTCCAGCCATCAAAACCTGATAACATGTCTAATTATTTGATTCCAGGCAGCTAAGAAAATTAGATGAAGACAGTTTGACAAAACAGCCTGAAGAAGTGTTTGATGTGTTGGAAAAACTTGGAGAAGGGTAAGTAAACCACATAAATACCCTTACCATAGCCTATATAATGTTGCCATAGATAATTGTGCATATAGGATTGATGTCATTTCCTGATATGTACTGTTAAACTAAACTATTTGAAACAGCAAGTCATTCTGAAGACTAAATAAACCAGATTGCTTATTTCGGAGCAAAACATTGTTTTATAGACTGCAGTAGAGAAAGTTAGCTATAGAGTGACTTGTACTCTAGGAGACAGGAAATGTCAAGCTGCTTTATTGTAGCATCAAATGTTCCATATATCTTGCACCATATAGCTAGCAGGGCTGCCACAATTTATTTGAATTACAATTTCCAAACACTTTTCAGGGGTAGCCCCATCCAAACAGTCAAGAGAGTTGTAATGAGGAGAGGTTAAATTACTCCCTGAGGAAAGATCACATAGCTTCATGAACTGTAATTATGCATATATAATTTTTGCCTACACATGCAAACTCAGTGATAGGTGAGGTTCAGGAAGCATCCCCAAACTCTGAATCTGCTTTTTCTGGGAATGTTTGTTTCAGTCCTACAGTCTATCTTTTTTCCTATGAATGGTACTTTTCTCTTAATCTGGATTTAATTTCAGGTGGTACTCTTTCATCTAGTCCACTATTAAGATTAGAAGGGATCCAAGGATACTCATTGCTTCCTTGAAATTAATTGGTAGGGAACAGTTGAACCTGGTGTCATCAGTAAATACATGGCACTCCATTCTGGAACCCAAAACTCCCCCACTAATTTCCTATAGATGTTATACAGCAGAGGTCTCCAACCTTTTTGGTTTCGCGGCCCAGAAAGGGAGGCAGGCACCGCTGTGTGCATGCGCACAAATGGGCTGCGCACCTGCACACACACAAATGAGCCCCACGTGCATGTGCACGAGCAAATGGCCGCATGCGAGTGCATGGACACATGCAAATGGGGCTGTGCGGGCACGAGTGCTGCAAATGGGGCAGCACTAGCACTGGTGGAATGCTATGGGCGGCACTAGTGCCGGTGGGATGCTTGGGGGCAGGGTGGCGCTAGTGCCAGCAGAATGCTTGGGGTGGCGCTAGTGCCAGTGGGACACTCAGGGGCGGGGCGGCGCTAGCGCTGATGGGACATTCAAGGTAGGCTGGTTCGTGCACTGGCTATTCTTTCACGCAGCCTGGTAGCCAAGCGGCCATGGCCCAGTAGTTGGGGACCCCTGTTATACAGCATGGAAGATAAGACAAGCTTTTGGAACACCATAGGTAAGTGATTCAGATGTTGAAAAGTAATTCCTCCAGTACCACTTTTAGGCAGGACCTAAACCATTACAAAAGAAGAACTGGGCTGGATCATTTTAACTAGCTTTCTAAGCTTGTAAAGAAATAGAGCAACTGCCAGTCTAAAATTGACCATAGTGATCTTTGTGTCATGGAGTTTTTCCATGTTTGACCTAGCCAAATGATACTTAATTCTGGAACTTGCCTTGCTGGATTGGGACTGGGGGAGATAGCTACCAATTAAAATAGGTTCATGAGTTTGATATGTAGGAAAAACATTGTTTTACTTTACACTTTTGTTACTTTAGTTACTGTGATTTTCTTTGTTAAATTAGTACATTTGTTAAATTACATACGTTATGTTTGCTGATGATGTTTATGATTGTGTGCTTTTGGGTATAGGTAATCCTTGATTTATGGTCATTTAGTTACCAAAGTTACAATTGCTTACAACTGCATTGCTTAGTAACAGAAATTCTGCTACCGGTAGCCATCGTAACTCAAGACTACCTGCATATATGCAGAATTCTGTTAAAGGTTCCACCCCTATTGTTCTGAAGACTTATGTTTCTAAACCGGCCAGGAAACCATTAAGATTTTTCCAGCATGGTTAGGGAAAAAAGCCTAAAAGGGTACTATTAGTGAGGTCCATGAAATGATTTTGTCATTTCTATACAGATCATTTGTTACGATCTTCATTTTTGCAATATGTGACCTAAAGATTATTCTGCTGCTACTCCTGTAATGTCAAATATTCCATACTGCCATAGCAGTTGATAGTGCACAGACATATATTAGAAGATAAATATTTTAGTTCCTGTCTTCCAAAACATAGTAAACAGTTTTACATGAATCAAGTTAGTAGCATTTAAAATGATTTCATAACATTTTATTGTTTTTTGTTTGCTTCTCCCTTCTCCCTATGTTCTGGTGTTTTGTTTGTTTAGCCTATTTTAGGTTCTGCAAGTTTCCTGCCTCAAGGCAGTAGGAAACTCTGTAGTTGTTAGAAGGGTTCCAAAGGTGGGGCTGCTATGTCTGCAGGTTGTCCATTTCTAGCAATTGAGGAAGTTGTGCTGTGTGCAAAGCCTCACTTTCTCAGTCTGAGTTAAAAGAATTGAGACAAGGCTGTAAATATTCCAAAATTTTCTTTTATATCCAGCAGTGCCATGCATGATTTAGACTGCACTTTTTCCAAAAGTGAGATTAAGCATGCAAAATATACTCCACAGCTCATTTCTAGTAATGAAACAAATCAATTAATCATTGGCACATTTAAAGTTAAGTAATGTCACTGGTACATAATCTGTATCCCACTAAATCAAGATATTGATTAACAATGAATATTTATGATAGTCTCTCTTTTGGCTTCTAAAAACTAAAAAGTCAGCTTCTGAGAACAAAAGTTATGTTTTTCCTGCAAATATATATTTTCCATATTAGGAATATTAAAACAGCTTATTCCAGTAACGTTTCTCATATATAGTAGTACTTAAAGGTGGGTGAACCCTTTTTAATTTTCAGTAGTTCTGCATATATGATCTATGGTATAATCTATTCTCCACATAAGTCCTAACATTAAATAAAAAGAACCCAATTAAATGAGTCAGAACATTGATTTTCATTGATTTATTGAGGAATGAATCCACTGATTTTAGTTGAGGGCTACATGGCACTTTTCAGGAGTCAAGGTTTGACATGAGGCATTCCAGCACAATGATCAAGCTTCTTTTATTGTCCTTTCTGAGTTTCAAGTTTGGGTTTCTTGTTACAGATCCTATGGCAGCGTATTCAAAGCTATCCATAAAGAAACAGGCCAAGTTGTTGCAATTAAGCAAGTTCCTGTTGAGTCTGATTTGCAGGAGATTATTAAGGAGATATCAATAATGCAACAATGTGATAGGTAAGTATCAGCACTTGGAATTTTCATTTACCAGGGGGAAATTTCTTTTTTCTCATTCTAAAAATGACTCTTAAAAATATGTGGGAAGTTACGTCACTTTTTTCTCTAGATTGTTTCTTTTTTTATACATATTTTATTAATTTTCTAATTTTACAATCATGAGTACTTAATAAACAACGTGTTGTCTGGGTCCATTGGTAATTCAGTGGTACATATTAACTTTCCCAATCTCATTCCAATACTACACCATCCAGTGCTTCCTTGATCCTCTCTTCTTCCGGTGGTATGCATTTTTCCACACTGGGTAAATAAAATTCTTGTTACTGTTAATACATATACGATTAAATATAGACATCTTCATCACATTTTTCTGGTATTATACATAATATCAATAGTGTCAGTTTATAATATCTTTTCTAGCCAGAACATATCTCAATTGCATTTGCACTTAAGATCCATTTGTTCAATCAATATCCTGTTTTTCCCGCTTTTTAAAATTGTTTAATTTCCCATCATTGTTCAAAATATCTCTATTGCTTATAATTTTTTCATAATAAATTATATTTGGGAAACCAAAAGCTTCCCTTATTCAAACCCTTTTAGAATTTTCATATTTCCCATCTCATAACAAAGTATAATAATCTAGTTACAAATCCTATCCTAATTATAATAATACTTTTATTTCTAACAGTTATCTATTTTCTTAACCATATTCAAACATCTGTTTAATAGTATAATATCTCATCTAATAGGTCAAAACTTCTATTTTCTTCAGTCTTACTCCAGCTTTCTTCCTTTGCCAAATAACTTTCCAAGTCAGCGCATTTGAATAATCAAATAATTCTTCCTCTGTTTTTGTATATATTGTTTGGAATGAGGAAGAAAAAATGAAGTATTTTTGGAAGAATGCTCAACCCATTTATATTCATTAAACAGCCTCCATACTTCTCCTTCAGTTTTTCTTTTCATTTCTTGTTTGTCAATATTCAGATTTCTCCTAACAGCTTTATCTTCCATTCGATCAGCTTTTCTTCCTTATCCTCAAATGTGTTCTGACATCTTGACAAGTAAGATATCTTTTCCATTTCTGGTGTTATCACTGCATCTTCTAATTTTTCATTTGTCTGTATCTGTCTGTTAATTCCTTCCTTTAGGTCCTCCAACTTTGGATTCATTTCTTCTAATTTTCCTTTTGTTTTCTAGGTTACTAGTTCCTTCTTTGTCATCATTGTTTGGATTTGTAAGTTTAGGTTAGAAACTTGTTCTTTTATCTCATTTGCATTATTTTTAGTCTCATCATGAAATAAAACAATTGTCTCTTGGATTGATTTCAACATAGAAATAATTTCTGAGATTCATTAACATTTTCTTGAATGTATATCAAGCTGGAGGCTTCGGAGACAAGTGTTAAAGGTTTTTTTACCATTTGAGGCTAAGTATGAACACCCATTTTGTTTTTGTATGTAGTCTTTATAGTTCAATAGGGTCCCCAACAGATGAGCAGCCCAAGAGTTTTTTTTCCCCTTTTCCCAGCTGCCGTCTGCAAAAGTGAAAGTTTCCAGGAACAACAGAGTTTTATTTAAGTCTGGGCTTCAAGGCAAGTTTCCTTTAAGCATAATAAATTGTGGTACTATGATTTACCACTAGATGTCATTGTCACTGTCTTCCAGCTTTCCAAATCCAAGACTATTTCTAAAAAAAGTCTCAAAGGTATTTTTAGTCCCCAAATTTCAAAGCTATATATCTGTATTAGTTCCAAATTGATCTTGTAGTTTTTTCTATTTTCCCCCAAAGCAATTAATTCGGCTGTTTTCTTTTCCTGAGGGAGCGGGCAAAAACTTCCCTTTCTCATCGGGGAGGATTCTTTGCTTTGGGCATTCTTTTTCCCCAGGAGAGTAGTATTAAGGTCATAAAAAGAGGATAAAGTCTCACCCAATTCATCCACATCTTCCTGCACCCATTATGCCGCAACGCCTAACCGGAAGTCCTTCTCTAGATTGTTTCTTGATTATGTTTTGGGTGAAATAATGGATGGATTTATTCTTTCCCACGTATGATTCTAAGGAGATAGAGTGAAGAAGTAGGATTCCTGCAATGCTCTATGCTTCAAAATGGCAAAAAACAATTGAAACCATTCTTTTACCTAAGGAAAGTTTTTATTTTATTTTGACTATAGTGTTAATATAGTAACCAACAACTTCAAATACTTTAGAAGTGTTATCATATCCCCTCATAATTTTTCTTTTATCAGAGCTAAACACAGTCATTTCCTATAGTGTCTTCTGATAAAATGTCCCTTATTTTCTTTTTCTGCATCTGATTTTTCTTAAAATGTAGGGCCAAGGACTACATACAGTATTTAAAAGGAATGCAACCTATAGTGGAATTATTAGTTCCTGTGATTTATAAACTAGATTCCTGTTGGTTTAGCTTAAAATTGCATTTGTTTTTTGGCAGCTATGGGTGGTAGCTGTTTTGGCTGTTGGGTGGTAGTTATTTGGTGATGTACTATTCCTCTATACCTCATGTGTGCTGTTATCAGGGAGACTTATACTTGTGCCTTCGATTTATTTTATAATTTAAGAACTTTGCATTCCTCTTTCTTAAATTTTGTTCTGTTATTTTCCCCCTATTTCACTAGGTAATGATTCAGTTCTCATTAAATACAAAGTTAAGATTAGTTATTTCTTTAGCATGTGACAATCTACTATTGAAATTACTAGATAAATTTAGTCTGGTAAGATTTATTTTGGACAAACCATTGCACTTTAAGCTTCTTACAGATCAAACTTAAATATTTTGTAGAATGTTTCCTGTTAAAATTTTTAGATGAAATAGTCTCTACTTTTCAGAATTCCATTTTGCCCTTCTACAGTTGGACAGAATTGGGACTGCCCCCCATTCTCTTAAGATTTCTCAGAGATTACATCAAAATAGGAATTAAATAGTTTTGCTTTTTCTTCATTAACTGTTACGATTTTGTCATTTTCACTGAATACCTGTTACATGGTTTCTTCCTTTTACCCATTCCTGAAAAAGCCGTTCTTGTCATTTCAAAGGTGCTTTTTCAAGAGGCAACTGGACTTTCTTTGTTTTTCCTTGAAGACGTTTTGCTTCTCATCCAAGAACTCAGAACTGAAGAAGCTTCTTGGATGAGAAGCGAAATGTCTTCAAAGAAAAATAAAGGAAGTCTAGTTGCCTCATGAACAAGCAGCTTTGGGACAACCATGAGTTGGATGACTGAGAATCTCCTTAGACATCCTTCTTGTCATTCTTGGCATCCTTTACTAACTGGCTCATTTTGAGCTTGACCTTTCATGATACTACTTGCAGATTTTGGCTACCTGCTATTACTCTGCATCCTATCCCACAGTCCTAATTCTGTATGTTCCTTGCTTAATTTTTGCTAAACTTTTTGGGCTGCCACATTAAGTGCTTCTGCTATTTTCCTTAATCTTCTGCTGGAACTAGTCATTATTATTGTGCTTTTAGTATTTTATTAAGCATCTTCCATCCATTTTGAGCATCTTTCTGGGGTCCACTTTTCATTGTTCTGAATTTATTAAATCTGAAGTCCAAGATAATACTCAATTGTATTTATTTATTTATTTATTTATTTTATTTTATTTTAATTCCATTTATATCCCGCCCTTCTCCGAAGACTCAGGGCGGCTTACAAGCTTAGCAGTAGTTTCTCTTGATAGCAGAAACTACAGTATCTTGTAACTTCTCTCAAAGTTTCCATGAGTTTCATCTACCAAATATTTTATATTAGTTAAGTTCAAGACACGTTTAGCATATTCCCTTCTTCTGTCTCTTCCCTCTAAAGGTGAAAGTTGTCAGGAATTTCCCGGAATTTCCAAGCATAACAGTGGACACCAGCAGGGCCTGTTTATTTTAATAAAGATGCTCTCAACAGCACGGCCTAGATCATTACTCTGGATATCTGGGCAGATGTGGATATTTTTAATATAGAGTTAAATGTCCTTTTCTATTGCTTCTCTTGTTTCTGAACATCTGAACCTTTTAGTTATTATATTCCCATCCTGCTAAACTGGTATCAAGAAAGTCTATACTCTAAATTCAGCCGCGCGAGTTTTGATGGGAGCTTCCCGATACTCCCGTGTAACACCTCTTCTCCGTGAGCTGCATTGGCTTCTGGTTGCCCTCCGGGTGAGATTCAAGGTGCTGGTAATGACCTATAAAGCCCTAAATGGCTTGGGTCCGGACTATCTAAGGGAACACCTGCTGCCGGCATCATCTTCCCATCGTCCTGTGCGCCCCCACAGGGAGGGCCTTCTCAGGGTACCGCCGGTTAATGAATGCCGGCGGGTTATTCCCAGGGGAAGGGCGTTCTCTGTGGGTGCGCCTGCTCTATGGAACCAACTACCCACAGAACCTAGGACTGCCCCCGACCTTCGCTCATTTCGCCGGGACCTGAAAACTTGGCTCTTCGATCTGTTTGGTCCAGACTGTGGGGTTGTTAATTTAACTGGGTTTTAGATTTACTCTTGGGGCTTGAATTTAATTTAATTGTTTTAATTGTTTTTAATTTTTTTGTATTCATGGTTTTAACTGCCCTGTAAACCGCCCTGTAAACCGCCCTGAGTCCTACGGGAATAGGGCGGTATACAAATCCAATAAAATAAAATAAATAAATAAATAAACACCAGATGTTTTATTAACTTGACTATATTGATCTATGTAGTCTGATTTCCTTAGGTTGTTTTGAATTTAGTAAATAAGAGAGTTCTGTTAATTTCTCACAAGCCTCTTGAACTACAGTATCTTTTTTTAAAAAAAAAGTGGTTAATGAGCTTAAATGTTGTGTTTAGAATTTTTACATGGAAATGATTTATTGGAAAATTATTGGAATATTTGTAGATTCTCCAAAGTTCAGATAATTTTTAAAAATATGTGTAAACTTAGAAGAAACCTATTGGTGCTGAAAGGTGTTTGCATGCTTTAATTACGTATTTGCATTTATAGTAGATTAATAATGAGTAAGCATAGCAATCTGAAATATATTAAAACTGTGATGCTGTCCCACTTGATTGATTATTCCATTTGCAGAAGAGATTGAGATCTGATGAAAGAATTGAGAAAAAACGTTTTTCCTTGCCTTTGTCTAAACTTCTTACAAGAATTCCCCCATCCCCAAATGCTTTAGAGAAAATGTTCACTCGTCTACAGAGGAAGCAAGAAAGTTGGGTGGGGGAGTAGGGAAAGGACACACCTTTCCTATAGCAAAAATATGTAAACCATACATGAACCATTCATTCATGGTCACTATTATTTTGAAACAAATGGAGAATTTCTACAGAACAATACATCGGGGGAACCTCTGGTTAGCTGATTGTTTTCACCATATATCGGTGTTTAAAGGAATGTTTTAAATGTTAGTACGATAACAGAAAACAATGAAAACATATCTTGCACATTTTTCTGTGTTAAATATACTATTATAAGAAACTAAAGTATTCTTAGAGGAATATGTTTTGAAAAGTTGTTGCTAATATCAATGTAATTGTTATAAAAATTCTCAACTTGAATAATCTTTCATACCTGAATTGAATTATTTTATTTTATTAGTATATTCCCTGTTAAAAATTGGGTAGGTGCTGGAAGTGCTGGGCTTCACAAAAGCAAGACTCTACAGATACTCAGCTGTCATTCTCATAGTCATAGTTAAATAACAACAAGAGTTTGAAAGACTTAACACCATTAAATAAAACTTTTATGGCTAATGAAAAAGACATAGCTACATAATTGCTGCAGAATACAGGAATCTAGCTTTGCCTGGGGCATATACCTGTATGTGTGAGAGAAAGAGACAGTCAGATGGGCACTCAAGGTTTAAATCCTAGATATCGTTCTTCTGCTCTTTCATGGTATCAGTAATTTCTGACAGTGTTTTCGCAGTACAGAATTTGGAAAATGCTGCCCCATGTTTACAGGTCTGCAGCTCTTTGATTTTTGCCTTGCCAGCTCAATACCTAGAGCAAGCCAGCTAAATCAAACTCTTGCACTTGCATGAGTCGCCTTGTGCCAAAAAATGCACAAATAGGAGTAGAAATGCATAACTGAAAACCAAAGGATGGAATTTCATTTTTATAGGTTAATGCTTTTACTTAAGTTCCTAATACTTCCCGATCCTAGAATTTTAGGCTGATTCATAGCTAGCTTTTATTTATTTTTTTGCAAATGTGCACTTGAGTCAATTCAGTAATACGTTCTGTCTTCCTTAGTCCTCATGTAGTCAAATATTATGGCAGCTATTTTAAGAACACGGACCTCTGGATAGTAATGGAATATTGCGGTGCCGGATCTGTGTCTGATATAATTCGACTACGAAATAAAACGGTATGTGCTGCTTCGGGATCTGAATAAATACTTGAGGGGGTTTGTTTGGATAAAATTTTTAGATAAAAGTTATAAACATTGGCCTGCTTTATTGAGTAATAAAAGATCTGAAAGTGCAGAAATTGAACATTCTATGTTCCACTGGAAGTTGTTATTACTGGAGATCAATAAATTGCATTACCCTCTTGTAGCCTTCTCCATCCTTTGTCCTAATAGAAGACATGGATTTTAAGTGACAGTAATACGGTCTTAGCAATAACTATTTAGTAAGTTTCCTTCGACAGTTGATGGAAGATGAAATTTCTACAATAATACAATCAACACTGAAAGGACTGGAATACCTACATTTCATGAGGAAAATACACCGTGACATCAAAGCTGGCAACATATTACTTAATACAGAAGGACATGCTAAACTTGCAGATTTTGGGGTAGCCGGCCAGCTTACTGTAAGTATAGAAAGTACTTATACACCTCTTCCTATATTGTGTAAAGACTTGGTTTCTTTTAAAAGCCATAGTTGGGGGCATAGTAATCTATTAACAATAGTTTACAAACTATAATGACTGGATGAAAACATCACAAAATGCCAAATAAACATTATAGTTTAATGCAGGAGTGTCAAACTCAATTTCATTGAGGGCCGCATCAACATTGCGGTTGCCCTCAGGAGGCCGGGTGGGCATGGCCAGGGTGGGCATGGCCTACTGGGTGGGTGTGGCTAGAGTGCATATGGCCTACTGGGTGGGCATGGCCAGCTCTACATCGTTCGCATCAAGGGTGCCTATGGGGGCCTGGGCAGGAGTGGGACAGATCTGAGGGTCTCTGGCAGAAGGAGGGTCTCTGGGCCAGGGCCAAGGCAGTGGGGGCCGTTCCCTCCCTGTTTCCAGGATGGCTTCGCGGGCCACATGAAACCACTTCATGGGCCGGATCTGGCCCCCGGGCCTTGTGTTTGACATGTCTGGTTTAATGGCTATGTAAACCAAGCAGGAGTATATTTTCTAGATCAAACATTACTATATAATATGAAACGGTCAACAGAGAACTACTGGCATATGTAAATAATCTGATTTTCTGAAATGGTAAGCTTTAGATTTTTAGAAATGATATATTTTCGTTTGAATCTATTTCTATTTGGATGTGCACAAAGCAGGGGAAAATGTTTTCAACCCGGAACCATCAGATTCTGCAGGTTTTGCTAACTTGTACAGGTCAGACATCATTCAGAAGAATTGAAATTCAGAATGCTTTGGTTGTTTAGATTTTGAATGAAACAAAATCCAGACAGGTTGAATAGGACAAGGTTGATGTGCATTGCTCCTAACCCAGCATATCTCATCGGTTTGGCCATCCCTAATCTTCTCACCACTTTTTTTTCCCTTACTCTCCCCTGTGCCACTCTGCTGGATTGGAAGCATCACTGATAGCCCAGCACAAAAAGTCCTGTCAGCTTGCCAGTTCTCTGACTGACCTTGCCAGCAGCGTCAGAAGGGCATATCCTATCTCCTGCTCTTTTTTTGCCTTTCTCTTCTCTTATTCTCTAATGTCCTTGGCTTTTTCTTTGCCCCTCCTCCTCCTTCCTGGAATGAAGTTATATGTTCCAGTAGAAGCTACTCTGTACAGAGTATTTTGCCCATCTCTATTAAATATTTTGAAAATTCTAGGAGATGGGTTATTATTTTTTTATCCCATTTTTGTTATGTATATGTAACTCGGGACGGCTAACTTACCTAATATTTCTTCTTCCTTCTATTTTCCCCACAACATCAACTCTGTGAGGTGAGTTGGACTGAAAGAGTGACTGGCTCAAAGTCATCCAGTGGGATTTCTTGCTTAAGAGAGGCCTAGAACTCATAGTCTTCGGATTTCTAGAGGAGCATATTCACCACTGCACCTCACTGGTGCAGGGACGTTTAATATAGCTTACAATATCTGTAATTATAAAGTTCACAATGTAGCTTATAGAATATTTGAAAGCATTTGAACAATTGGTTACCACATATTTTCACCAGATTCCTTTTAAATAACTAACTTCCTTAAATATTTCCCTCTGTTCATAGGACACTATGGCAAAAAGAAATACTGTGATAGGAACTCCATTCTGGATGGCACCTGAAGTGATCCAAGAAATTGGATACAATTGTCTGGCAGATATCTGGTCTCTGGGTATCACCGCCATTGAAATGGCTGAAGGAAAACCTCCATATGCTGATATTCATCCAATGAGGGTAAATGCTGGGTAACTAGTCCAAGATGCGGAGATGATTGTAACTTTAATGCGCAAGTAAAGTTGAGCCCTAATTCTCATTATCTTTGGTTTGTTCTTACTTTGCTCTTTTTAATAGATATTTTATTGGTTTTTAACTATAACAATCCCCAGTGCCTGGTGTACAGCGTGTTGTCTTGGTTTATATTTTAACAAGAAAAAAAGAACAGTAATATTAACAGTCAGTTATGATTAAATTTGATAATTCCATAATTAATATATTAATAATACATTTCTTTGATCTTTCCTTCTCCCATTTGTATTTTCCTTCTTCAACCTTAGCCAAAATATAATTCTTGCCTTGAAGTATTGCTTCTGGAGGTCCATGATTTTCCAGGTTAAGTCCTTCAGGAGAAAATTATTGAATATGGCATCCTGTCATTTTTTGATACGTATGTGATATCCATGTTGTCTCCCCACTTCACATAATCTTTCATCAGTGTTTTAATTCAAAAGTCAATTTATCAGTCAATCGAAATTACAGATTCAGTCTATTAAACCAGTTTAAATCCTTCCAGCAAATTCTTCCCTAAAAGATTAGCCAGAAAGCCAAGGGTTTTTTCCCCCCATAAACAGGTTTAAGCAACATTCCAGGTGTTTTTTTCCCCTTCAAACACTTTTTAATCTTATAGCTGGCTCTTCCTTTGTTCCCAGCTCTCTTCAAAGTTATTTGCAATTCAAAGGAACATTTTTTTTTTTGGTTTCTGGGCATTCTGCAATTTCTGAGTCCTTATTGTTAGTGTTCTATTCTCTGATTCTCCACTAGATGTCAGCAGTTATTTCTTTTTTCCAGTTTTTCTTTCAATCAAAAAGTTATTTTTGTTATATATTTTTATAATTCCATCAGAATTTTTTAGGGTATAATCTTGACAGTTTTTTAGTTCCTAGATTTGTCCAGACTGAAATATTTTAAATCAAGTTTTAGTATATCTCTTTCCACCTTTTATGTTAATTTGCCGCTTCCGTCTGTAAGGGGGATATAGTCCCCTCCCTTCACTTCTGGAGGTTTTCTTGCTTTGGGGATCTTTTCAAGGATTTAAATAGTATAGAAGAAAGAAGATCAGTACTCTCACCAATTCCAAGCATGCTGTTCACTGATGTTAGGTTCGTGCTCTGGGACTTCAGCTGCAAGCAGCTTGGGCTAAACGCTGATCTCACACTAGCCTTTCTCCTGTTGGGTTCGGAGGGCTTTCCCCGGATCAAATGAAGCGATTGCCGTCGCTTCATGATTGACAGGGCACCTCTCCTTCACAGTCATCTCTCCAGGGCAACTTTGGAAGAAAGTAGCCATGGGTGGCCATGCGCTGCAGATGCAAAACCCGGAAGTCTTTAGATGTAATCTCTAACATCTGTTTAATAATGTTCCATGTGCATGGTGATGATCCTGCATGTAGTAAATTAGATTTGGCTAACTTTTTTCAGGCATAAAACTAAAACTAAATTTGATTACTAAATATGTTTATACCCCATACACTTAATAACTCCTCTCATCCTGTTAAAAATACAGTTTACTGTCTACTCTTAGAATAGTTATAGAGACTATATTCAAAAGTTTTTAGGGCCTGCCTGAAGCCTCAGGTTCCCTTCCTTTGTGATCAGCAGTACAGGCAGTCTCGTTGAATGACCATGCATTCACTTACGACAAATCCTTGTACTTGGGGTGTTTGCAGTGTCTCTGTGGTGATGTGGTTGTGATTTGGGTGCTTGGCATTCAGCTTGCAATTACAATGTCACTATGTCCGTAGTCACATAATTGCCATTTGCAATCTTCATTGCCAGCTTCAGACAAGTAAAGTCTATGGAAAATGTAGAAGAAGGTTGCAGATGGTGATCCTGTGACTGCAGGATGCTGCAACCACATGGGATTTACTTAATGCTGGCAACTAGGACTTCTGCAACTGCTCTTGTTAAATCAGTGTGGTCATGTGACATTGTATGTTACGATCATATCACTGTGAAGTCCCAATTGTCATAATGAAGTGAGGACTGCCTGTATAAGTGTAACAGCTATGTGTTTCTGTTAACTCTTCTTAGATAATAAAAGGTTTATCATTTTCAACCCACTTTAAGCAGGAAGTTAGATTCGGTAAAGTTCAAAGTTATTTGAATGCGAATATGTTGATGTTATTAGTTGCAAAGTTGTGTCCAACCCATCACGACCCCATGGGGGATGTTCCTCCAGGCCTTCCTGTCCTCTACCATCTTCTGGAGTCCATTTAAGCTCACGCCTATTGCTTCAATGACTCCATCCAGCCACCTCTGTCGTCCCCTTCTTCTACTGCCCTCAATCTTTCCCAGCATTAGGCTCTTCTCCAGTGAGTCCTTCCTTCTCATTAGGTGGCCAGAGTATTTGAGTTTCAACTTCAGGATCTGGCCTTCTAAAGAGCAGTCAGGGTTGATCTCTAGGACTGACCGGTTTTATCGCCTTGCAGTCCAAGACTCGCAGGAGTCTTCTCCAGCACCATAGTTCAAAGGCCTCAATTCTTTGGCGCTCAGCCTTTTTTATGGTCCAACTTTACAGCCATACATTGCAACTGGGAAAACCATGGCCTTGACTATACGCACTTTTGTTGGCAGGGTGATGTCTCTGCTTTTTAGTATGCTGTCTAGATTTGCCATAGCTTTCCTCCCCAGGAGCAAGCGTCTTTTAATTTCTTGGCTACAGTCCCCATCTGCGGTGATCTTGGAGCCCAGGAAAATAAAATCTGTCACTACCTCCATTTCTTCCCCATCTATTTGCCAGGAATTGAGAGGGCCGGATGCCATGATCTTGGTTTGCTTAATGTTGAGTTTCAAGCCCACTTTTGCACTCTCCTTCTTCACCCGCATCAAGAGGCTCTTTAGTTCTTCTTCACTTTCTGCCATTAGAGTGGAATCATCTGCATATCTTTGGTTGTTGATATTTCTCCTGGCAATCTTAATTCCAACTTTTGATTCATCTAGCCCTACCTTTCTCATGATGTGCTCTGCATAGTATAAGTTAAATAGGCAGGGCAACAGTATACAGCCTTGCCGGACTCCTTTCCCAATTTTGAACCAATCAGTGGTTCCGTTGCTTCTCATTAGGTGGTCAAAGTATTTGAGTTTCAACTTCAGGATCTGGCCTTCTAAAGAGCAGTCAGGGTTAATCTTCTCTATATTTAAATGTATCATAGTACCGTTGCTAATTACAGTTAATCCTTATGACAACAATTGAGCCCAAAATTTGAGTTGCCAAGTGAGACATTTAAGTGAATTTTGCCCCATTTTACAACTTTCTCGATACATTTATTAAATGAATCACTGCAGTTGTTAAATTAGTAACACAGTTGTTAAATGAAGCTGGCTTCCCCATTGACTTTGCTGGTGAGAAGGTTGCAAAAGGTGATTACATAACACCAGGATTCTGCAACCGTCACCAATATGAACCAGTTGCCAAGTGTGAAAAACAGTGCAGTTGTAACTTTAAACATTCACTAAATGAACTGTTGTAAGTTGAGGACTATCTGTATACTGAAACAGAGGATGAAGACCACTAGGACAGCTTTTCCAATCTGGGCCATTCAGATAATAACTGACCAGGTGGTTCCGCCCCAGGCGCCTAATGGACCCGGAACGGTTCCAGATGGCGCTTGGGTCTATACCCATCACCCTTACCCACAGCCCAGTCGATGCCCTGGTGGATGCCTGGGAAAGGGCGGCCGCCGGGGCACTTGACTGTGTTGTACCCTTGCGACCTCTGACCCGGCGCAGATCCCGCTGGGCTCCGTGGTTCTCTGCAGAGCTCCGGGAGATGAAGCGTCGGAGACGGGGTCTAGAGAGCGGTTGGAGGTCCAGCCGATCCGAATCTGACCGATTGCAGCTAAGAACCTTTATAAGGTCTTATCTTGCGGCGATAAGGACGGCGAAGTCTAACTACTTCGCTGCCCTCATCGCGTCCGCAGATAATCGCCCGGCCGCCCTGTTTAGGGTAACTCGCTCCCTCCTTAATCAGGAGGTGAGGGAGGATCCCTTACAGGGACGAGCCGAGGAGTTTAGTCATCATCTGGCGGACAAAATCGCTCAGATCCGGACCGGTCTGGACTCTGACTGGGCAGAGTCTGACGTGGAGGAATCGGACGGTCTTGAGCATGTTATCTGGACTGAGTTCGACCCTGTTTCCCCTGATGATGTGGACAGGATCATGGGGAGGCTGAGCACCACCACCTGTTTGTTGGATCCGTGCCCCTCCTGGCTAGTTTATGCGGCCCGGGAGGAGACACGAGGCTGGTTCCAGGCAGTAATAACTGCTTCTTTGAAAGAGGGTGTCTTCCCTGCCGCCTTGAAGGAGGCGGTGGTGAAACCCCCTCCTCAAAAAGCCTGCCCTGGACTTGGCTGTTTTAAATAACTATCGTCCAGTCTCCAACCTTCGCTTTTTGGCGAAGGTTGTTGAGAGTGTGGTGGCGCATCAGCTTCCTCTGTTCCTGGAGGAAACTGATTATCTGGAACCGTACCAATCGGGTTTCAGGCCCGGATACAGCACGGAGACGGCATTGGTCACGCTGGTGAATGATCTCTGGCAGGCTCGGGACAGGGGTTGTTCCTCTGTCCTGGTCCTATTAGATCTCTCAGCGGCTTTTGATACCATCGACCATGGTATCCTACTGCGGTGTCTCAGGGGGTTGGGAGTGGGAGGCACTGTTTTACGGTGGTTCTCCTATCTCCTGGGCCGTTCGCAGTCGGTGTTGACGGGAGGGCAGAGATCCGCCCCGAGGCCTCTCATTTGTGGAGTTCCTCAGGGGTCGGTTCTCTCGCCCCTCCTGTTCAACATCTATATGAAGCCGCTGGGTGAGATCATTCGTGGTTTCGGGGTGGGGTATCATCAGTACGCTGATGATACCCAACTTTTTCTTTCCACCCCGAACCAACCCAGCGATGCCCTCGCCGTGATGTCCCGTTGCCTGGAGGCAGTCCAGGTCTGGATGGGGAGAAACAGGCTTCGTCTCAATCCCGCCAAGACTGAGTGGCTGTGCATATCGGCATCTCGGGCTAACCAGACTATTCCACCTCTAACGATGGGGGGTGAGGTGTTACCCCCGTTGATAGGGCTCGCAACTTGGGCGTCCTCCTGGATTCACGACTCAATTTTGAAGACCATATAGGAGCCGTGACCAGGGGGGCTTTTGCCCAGGTTCGCCTGGTGCGCCAGTTGCGACCCTATCTGGACCGAGATGCCCTACGCACAGTCACTCACGCGCTCGTGACCTCCCGTTTAGACTACTGCAACGCTCTCTACATGGGGCTGCCCTTGAGGACCACTTGGAGGCTTCAGCTGGTGTAGAATGTGGCCGCGCGAGTTGTGATGGGGGTTTCCCGATACTCCCATGTAACACCTCTACTCCGCGAGCTGCATTGGCTCCCGGTTGCCCTCCGGGTGAGATTCAAGGTGCTGGTGATGACCTATAAAGCCCTAAATGGCTTGGGTCCGGGATATCTGAGGGAACACCTGCTGCCGGCATCAAGCTCCCTTCGTCCAGTGCGCTCCCACAGGGAGGGTCTTCTCAGGGTGCCACCGGTAAGACAACACCCAGGGATAGGGCCTTCTCAGTGGGTGTGCCTGCCCTTTGGAACCAGCTGCCAGTGGAGCTTAGGACTGCCCCCGACCTCCGTTCATTCCGCCGGGACCTGAAGACCTGGCTCTTCGAGCTCTCTGGCCCAGGCTGAGAATTTTAATTTTAGTTTTAATTTTAATTTTAACTGGGGTTTTACTTATGCAGGTACGAATATAATTTTTTTAATCTGTTTTTAACTTTTGTATTTTGTTTTTAATCACCCTGTAAACCGCCCTGAGTCCTTCGGGAAAGGGCGGTATATAAATGTAATAAAATAAATAAATAAAAATAAATAATTGGGGTTGCCATTGCATTTAATATGTTGGGGAAGACTGCAGTAATGTACAGTTCCAGCCTTGTGCTCTGAAGCGGGACATTGTTATCTTTTAATATTTTCTGCGCGGCCAAGAATGACAGTCTATGTATCTATTTTTTGCTTACTTATAACATGGCAAAGGGCAAAAAACAATATTGTTATTTGCAGGCAATTTTCATGATTCCAACAAATCCACCACCAACATTTCGAAAGCCAGAACTATGGTCAGATGAATTTACAGATTTTGTAAAACAGTGTCTTGTGAAGTGTCCAGAACAAAGGGCCACTGCAACGCAGTTGCTTCAGGTTAGTATCTGCTCTTTTGGAATGGAAGGAAATATGGAGCTCTTCCCTCCACATACATCTTTAGAGAGCTTAACCAAGTAGAATTTTCTTCTGAGTTTTTAATGGGGGATGAGAGGAGAATGAGAAGCTTTCCTTTTTGGGGGGGGGGGCTTTCAATTTCATTTTACCAAAATTTGAAAAATTGTGTCCCTGAATTTTGGGTGTTTCTAAAGATGGTAAAAGGGACAGGCTAAATCCTGGAGATTAGACCTCTCTGTTCTAGGCTATTAAAGTATTATAGAATAGTGTATCAGATTTTCCTTTTTTGTATAAATTATATAAGTTGAACAAAATTGACTTGATCTTGCATTAAAGTTACTACTGGCATGCTCTTTGGAGTTGTATTGACATAATATTTGGTTCTGATTTTTTTCTTACCACCTTTAACTTTTTTGTTTAAAAATTATCTGTTTTCTAGCACCCTTTTGTAAAAAACGCCAAAGGAGTTTTCATCTTACGAGATATGATTAACGAGGCAATGGATATTAAACTAAAAATTCAGCAAGCTCAACAGCGTGACTTATTTCATGATGATGAAGAAAATTCAGTGAGTGCTAAAGCCATTAAGTTTTCTGTAGTAGCATAATAAATTCTTTTTTCCCCATACTGTTGTAAAGGTAAAGGTAAAGGTTCCCCCGCACATGCGTGCTAGTCGTTTCCGACTCTAGGGGCCGGTGCTCATCTCCGTTTCAAAGCCGAAGAGCCAGCACTTGTCCGAGGACGTCTCCGTGGTCATGTGGCCGGCATGACTAGACGCCAAAGGCGCACGGAACGCTGTTACCTTCCCACCGTAGTGGTCCCTATTTTTCTACTTGCATTTTGACATGCTTTCGAACTGCTAGGTTGGCAGAAGCTGGGACAAGTAACAGGCGCTCACTCTGTTACGCGGCACTTGGGATTCAACCCGCCAAACTGCCGACCTTCTGATCGACAAGCTCAGCGTCCTATTGTTTAATATTTATTTATTACTAGTATTTCTATGCCAATCTGTTCCAACCAGTTCTGAGTATTAGATAACAACCTGAAAATTAAAAATACAGTAATTAATTTCTTAAATGTTTTAAATTAATTTCTTAAATCTGGTAACTTTTCCTTTAAAAAAACCCACCTCTTTGAAGGTGAAAGCGTCAGCAGACTGCAAGATGAATTTGCTACAGTCTTCCCCACTGGTCTGAGCCCCCACCTCTTTCCTTCCTATCCTATGAGGAGGAGGAAATAACAGGATCATTGCTTTATGGATGGTAGGTGCTCACTCGACCCCTCTAAGGCCTTTTGTATATTGAGAGTGATGAGATATTGGCAGGTTCCATGAAACTCCAGAAAGCCAAGGCTCAGCCCCATAAGGCACCTGGGGAAGGAGCTCATGAATGCTGCTTTGAGCTCCTAAAGCAGGGCTAGGCAACCTCGGCTCTTTTATGACTCATGGACTTCAACTCCCAGCATAGCTGGCTCAGGAATTCTGGGAGTTGAAGTCCATGAGTCATAAAAGAGCCGAGGTTGCCTACCCCTGTCCTCAAGGAAAGATGGAGTGCAGTCTAACAAACTATAGGAAGGCAAGGTTGTTGACACCTGCTTTGAACTGTGAGGAATCTGTCAGTTATGTCATCTACTTCAGAATTATATCATCTTCTAAGTTTGCTTTTTTCTTCTATTTTATTTTCTAAACGTGGCAGTCATTTTTGTGATCTTTGTTAATTCCTCTAACAAAGAGGAAACAGCTTCAAAAAGTAGCATTTGCTGCCTCATAGGTTTGCTGCTCTTTTTTTGTTTTGGCCATCCTAGCTTATTATCTGTGGGTAATTTTGATATATGGAAGCCAGTTGAGTAGAAACATGGTTGTTCTGTTACAGCTGTTTTTTCTCTGCAGTTCATTAGATATAATTTAAATTTCTTAATATCCCTAGTTCCCATTCTTGATGTTTAATGACAGAATTGCATGCCATCAAATTAGCATCAGTGACCACATAGATCCATTTCCTCCAAGATGATTTGTCCCAGCATGGTCCTTCAGGTCTTCCAATAGTGTACCCATTGCCACTGTAATTCCAATCACGTTTCTGGTGGTCATCCTCTTGTCTTCCAGTAACAAAATCTCATGATATTTTACCATCCATTTGTGGCCAAGAGAAGAAAACAAATTAACAGGTAGTCCTTGATTTACAACGGTTCATTTAGTGACCGTTCAAAGTTACAACAGCAGTGAAAGAAGTGACTTATGACCACTTTACACAGTTACAATTTTTGTAGCACCTCCATGATCATGTGATCAAAATTCAGATGATTGGCAACTGGTTCATATTTATGACCATTGCTGTATCCTAAGGTCATGTGATCAGCCTTTGAGACCTGACAAGCAAAGTCAGTGGGGAAAACCAGATTCACTTAACAACCGGATTACTAACTTATCAACTGCAGTGATTCACTTAACAACTGCAGCAAAAAAAGTTGTAAAATGGGGCAAAACTCAGTTAACAACAGAAATTTTAGGCTCAATTGTCGTAAGTCAAGGACTACCTGTATGATGCTGTTTGATGAGTTTTAGAAATATGTTTGGAAATAAACCACATAGTTTTGCTTCACTTTTGTTGCTATGGTAATTGAAGAATCATGATGCCTTGAACGATTCTAGATGACTGGAGTTACCTTCCTTAAGTTAGAAGTTTTTCTTGTCTCTTGATGAAGGAAGAAGATGAAATTGATTCTAGGACCATGGTTCGAGCAAGGGGACAAGAGACGGGTACAATCAGAGCTGCTTGTGGAATGAGTGAAGGTGTCAATACCATGATAGAATACAATGACACTTTAGCAACACAATTAGGAACAATGGTCATAAATGCAGAAGATGAGGAAGATGAGGGAACCATGAAAAGTAAGTGCTTTTTAAAATTATTCAGTGAAAGCAGGAGCAAGGATACTCAGTAATTCAGTGTAGAAAAAAAATATTAAAAATATATTGCCAATAAAGGTGACAATTCATGTAATTTTGGTTGTTTCTGCTAGGTAAGAAGAAAAGAACTTGTTTTAGAAGGAGGTAGCCAATGCTTGTCAACTTGGACACATGAATTTAATTGCTTTAAAGACTCTATGAATGAACTTTTTATGTACAATAAATATGGTGCTAGCTGTTGAACAAAATCATTATACTTTTGAATAAATCTAGAATTTTTAATATCAAAATCCACCCAAAACATCTGGTTGAGTTTATCCACAAGTATATATAATAACATTTTTTTACAAGTACAAGCATTTTCCATGGATGCTTATGGATACACCCAGCTGTGGATAACCAACACCTGAATTTTTAACTACAGTATTATAAAAAAGGCAGGTCAGCTTAGTGGCACATTTATGATGCATTTTGGTTAAAAAAGTGAGTCAGCTTATCCACAGATAGGTTTATACATGAATAGACATTGTAAAAACAATGATGTTATTACAGTAAAACATTCTTTTTCTCAGTTTAATATTAGCACAGCAAATGGCCCCTAAAGAGGCTTTCGGGTTACCAGGTTATATTTCTCAAATATCAGCCATCCCAAAGTGCTAATGAGAGGACTATATTTGAAACACAGATGTTTCTGGGATATTAAGTGTCTTCTGGCAACCCGGTTTGAAAAGCATCAGTTCGCAGTTGTCATTGCTGCTGTTTTATGAATTTGAGGTATGATGGAACTGAAAGGATTATGCCATTATCCTAAATCCTGTCCTAATAGGGGATATATAGAGGAGGGGAAAAGACTTTGTGTGGCTTTTGGAGCAACACCAGTGGCAGATGACCTACTTTATATGTTTGTGGTTTCAAATTACATCAGTTAGTTAATGTAGCTAGCTGCTAACTTCTTGTGGGCTGTTATAAAGTTTTTTCCTGCATATTTTGGATTCTTCTGATTATTTCTTTTCATGAGAAACTTTTAGAATTGTTGTTCTTTTGACCTAAATGGTTTCTTGTAATGATAGCCAGGCTCGTTTATCTTGCTCAATGATTGATCTCTCTGTGGAGAGTTTTATTACTATCAAAATAAAGTTAAAAAAACATTTAGTAATTTTTAAAGTATGTAGTTGCATCTGTTGGTTTTTGTTTAACATCCTGACATTTTGTTAATACCATTGTATAAATGAAAATGAAAATTCAAAGTAATATTTTATTCCATTATATCATTCATATTCCTGCAAAATAACATCTGGATAGCATAGAAATAGAATAGAAACTTTATTTTCACTTGGAATGTATACTAACTGGCACATATTAGAATGAAATTTCATTGCATATAGCTCTTAGGGTCACCACCTCCAATATACACTACATAAATATGACATACATACATACATAAATACGACAGAGAAACAGCACTGTCTAGTTTGGATTATGTATATATGTGCATGGCGAAAAAACAAATCTTGCAAATTTACCAGACAGATGGCATAGGGAACAAAGCTATTACAGAATCAGGTTGTTGTTGTTAGTTGCGAAGTTGTGTCTGACCCGTCGCAACCCCATTGAAAACGTTCCTCCAGGCCTTCCTGTCCTTTACCATCTTCTGGAGTCCATTTAAGCTCATACCTACTGCTTCAGTGACTCCATCCAGCCACCTCATTCTTTGTCGTCCCATTCTTCTCTTGCCCTCAATCTTTCCCAGCATTAGGCTCTTCTCCAGTGAGTCCTTCCTTCTCATTAGGTGGCCAAAGTATTTGAGTTTCAACTTCAGGATCTGGCCTTCTAAAGAGCAGTCAGGGTTGATCTCCTCTAGGACTGACCGGTTTTATCGCCTTGCAGTCCAAGACTCGCAGGAGTCTTCTCCAGCACCACAGTTCAAAGGCCTCAATTCTTTGGCGCTCAGCCTTTTTTATGGTCCAACTTTACAGCCATACATTGCAACTGGGAAAACCATGGCCTTGACTATACGCACTTTCGTTGGCAGGGTGATGTCTCTGCTTTTTAGTATGCTGTCTAGATTTGCCATAGCTTTCCTCCCCAGGAGCAAGCGTCTTTTAATTTCTTGGCTACAGTCCCCGTCTGCGGTGATCTTGGAGCCCAGGAAAATAAAATCTGTCACTACCTCCATTTCTTCCCCATCTATTTGCCAGAAATTGAGAGGGCCGGATGCCATGATCTTGGTTTTCTTAATGTTGAGTTTCAAGCCCACTTTTGCACTCTCCTTCTTCACCCGCATCAAGAGGCTCTTTAGTTCTTCTTCACTTTCTGCCATTAGAGTGGAATCATCTGCATATCTTTGGTTGTTGATATTTCTCCTGGCAATCTTAATTCCAACTTTTGATTCATCTAGCCCAACCTTTCTCATGATGTGCTCTGCATAGTATAAGTTAAATAGGCAGGGCAACAGTATACAGCCTTGCCAGACTCCTTTCCCAATTTTGAACCAATCAGTGGTTCCGTTGCTTCTTGACCTGCATATAGGTTTCTCAAGAGACAAATAAGATGGTCTGGTACTCCCATCTCTTTAAGAACTTGCCACAATTTGTTGCGATCCACACAATCAAAGGCTTTAGCATAGTCAATGAAGCAGAAGTAGATGTTTTTCTGGAACTGCCTAGCTTTCTCCATGATCCAGCGTATGTTGGCAATTTGATCTCTAGTTCCTCTGCCTCTTTGAAATCCTGCCTGTGCAGAATCAGATAGTCCCCATCTGTGGTGATCTTGGAGCCCAGAAAAATAAAATCTGTCACTACCTCCATTTCTTCCCCATCTATTTGCCAGGAATTGAGAGGGCCGGATGCCATGATCTTGGTTTTCTTAATGTTGAGTTTCAAGCCCACGTTTGCACTCTCCTTCTTCACCCGCATCAAGAGGCTCTTTAGTTCCTCTTCACTTTCTGCCATTAGAGTGGTATCATCTGCATATCTTAGGTTGTTGATATTTCTCCCGGCAATCTTAATTCAAACTTTTGATTCATCTAGCCCTGCCTTTCTCATGATGTGCTCTGCATATAGGTTAAACAGGCAGGGTGACAGAATGCAGCCTTGCCGGACTCCTTTCCCAATTTTGAACCAATCAGTGGTTCCGTGTCCAGTTCTCACTTTTGCTTCTTGACCCGCATATGGGTTTTTCAAGAAACAAATAAGATGGTCTGGTACTCCCATCTGTTTAAGGACTTGCCACAGTTTGTTGCAATTCACACAATCAAAGGCTTTAGCATAGTCAATGAAGCAGAAGTAGATGTTTTTCTGGAACTGCCTAGCTTTCTCCATGATCCAGCGTATGTTGGCAATTTGATCTCTAGTTCCTCTGCCTCTTTGAAATCCTGCCTGTGCAGAATCAGATAGTCCTGCTAGAAATACTTTGAAACCTTCTCCCGGAGGGGAGCAACAGAAACAGACCATAAAGTGCGTATGTGGAGTTTCTAACAATGCATTGAGCTCTAAGCACCTAGCGCTTATCAGCAGCAACCTGAATACCAGGGAGTGAGCTTCCTGTGAGCTTGGCTGTCCTTACCAATCTCTGTATGGACATTCTATCTGAGGCACTGCTGCCACCAAACCAGACAGTAATGCAAATTGTTAAAATGCTCTCAATCGTGCCTTTGTAAAAACTGGGCAGCACAGAAGGAGAGAGATGTGATGTCCTTATCTGATGCAGGAAATGCAGACACTGGTTTGCACACTTCACTAAAGATGACATATGAAGAGACCAATTCTGATTGTTAGTTATCTGCACTACCAGATACTTAATACAGTTGACCACCTCTACAGCTGCATCCTTGATACTGAGTGGAGTATGACTATACCGGCTCTTTCTAAAATCTACCAATGATCTCCTTTGTTTTATCAACACTTAGAACCATGTTACTTTTATTGCACCAGTCCACCAGAGCCTTCACCCCTTCCCTATAAGTATCTTCATTGTCATCCCGGATAAGACCCCACCACTGCCATGTTGTCTGCATTCTTCACAATGTGATTCATAGCAGACCTGGCACAGCAGTCTTGGATCATCAAGGTGAACAGTAGTGGACTCAGGCCACAGCCCTGTGGGGAACCCATACTCAAGAAGATGGAGTTAGAAATTTTCTTTCCAACTCACACAACCTGGGGCCTATCAATAAGGAAATCAAGTATCCAATTACATAAAGGAGTATTAAAACCTAATAGGCCCAGTTTGTTCACCAGATGCTGAGGAATGGTTGTGTTGAATGCCAAACTAAAATCAACAAACAGCATTCACACATGAGTTTTCTTCCCCTCCAGGTGTGCCAAGCTAAGATGAAGCACACAGGAAAGTGCATTTTCTACAGAGCAGTTCTTCTGATAGGCAAGCTGTAATGAGTTAAATGTAGGGGGAAGGCATGAAACTATATAGTCCATTACCAGTCTTTCAAAGCACTTCATCATAATGGAAGTGAGTGCAGCTGAGTGCATTTGTAATCACCATATCTCTGTATTTACTCTGATTTAAGTAAGAAAAAAGCCTGAGATCTTGAGAGTTCAGGGATAATTTCTTGACCCACTCTGAAAGTCTGGGTGCCCATCATGCTCACCAGAAACTGGTAAAACAACTGCACTTACAACATCATCTAGGTTCTATTGGCCTAGTTCTGGTTTCTTTCACTTTCATTAGTACTAGTTGAACAGGTAATTTGTTGATGGCTGTTCTTAATCTTCCTTTTTGTTTCCTCTTGCATTTTCTCAGTTCTGTAGTTGTCTTAGTTGTATTTTATACTCCATGACCTTCTGTTTGCAGAGTTTTTGCTTTAGAGCTATAATGTGTATAGTGTATTTGTTTGTTAAATGTTTATCTGTTTGTAACTAAGGGATCCAGTTGGCTATGAATGTTACTGAGATTATGTTACTAAGAATGTCTCTAGGACGGTGTAGAATGCATAGTAAGTTGTGAAGCTTAATGGAAAGCAAAAACAAAAAGATAATCAGCTATCTGAATCTGCCATTGAGATTAATACAAAATTTAAGCTTTAAATAAGGAAAAGTGAAGTGATGAGTGATGTGTAGTAGAGAATAGTTACTATATAGAACATTTACAGATGCTTATACTACAAATGGACATGGTTATAAAATGCTTGCTTAAACTCTGGTTATTGCTCCCCCAGATTATTGAGCATATCAATAAATGCCTTATTAAATACTTATTTTCAAGCACATTATTGTAAGAAAGGAATTTAAGATGGAATATTTTGTCTTTTCTGCTATAGGCAGATTTTTTTTCCTTAAGTCTATGATTTATTTTTGGATTTGTAATATTTCAGTGAAAAAAAGTGGAACAGTTTGGGATTTAAATGAAAGATTTAAATTGTTTAATTTCTATTCATGTGATCTTTCAGTACATGATAGAATTTGCAGCTTCCACTCAATTTTTCTTGGCCTACAGGACTTTATTTCTAAATATGATGTTTGCATTCTGCATGAAATCTTCCTACTTTAAATTAGGGATTGTACTGAGTTGTGAACTTTAATGTAATTTTATGTTAATATTATCTGGCTTTAGCAGAAAAAAATGATGCAGTGGAGCATCAACTAAAAGATACAGCAGTGAGAACAGTTAATCAAAAGGGGGAGCTCCAACATAGCTTCAAATGATAGATTAGTAGAAAGTTGACTCAGAACTTATTTTCTCCTTCGTGTTATTAACAATGTTAAAAACAATTACTTAATTATTCTAACTATTGCATAAGGATCATTTGGCATGCATCTATAGTATGTCCCTAATATTTATTTATTTTGTCAAGCTCCAAAAACCAGGAAAGAGACAAGAGAGTTACTTCTAAGCAGTTTCCTTTATTGTTTTTCGCTGATAGACAGAAATTTTACTAAACTGAAGCAAACTACTTGCATCATTAAAATATATTCAGAACTTTTAGGAAGGAGCTGTCTTGATCCTCTTTCTTTAACCAAAATATCTAACTTTGCTGTCTCTTGCTTCTCTGGAATGTAGAACCTCCCGTCTGGGAATCCAGACTACTTGTACATTCTACCACATATACAATGGGTTAATGAGAGACTGAGACAAATGCCTGTGTTAGTACTACAATCATCAGGAAATTTTTTCTGAGTTTTCTGTCATGTTAAATCTAGGGATATTTAGCTATTTGGCTGCAAAGCAGCAAAGATGCTTCAGAGAGTCTGGGTTCATGTGCCTGAGCCTTCATATCTGCACCTTTTCCTGGGATACACTTTAGATGCAGATCCAGGAAAATATGCTTTTAATGAGTTGATGAATCGGGGTGAGTGGGCAAGGTTGCACCATGTTGACATCTCAAACACATATTTTCTTACGATTTCATGACTATTACCACTTCTTTAAGAGGTACTGGAATGTGAAGCAAGCAAAACCCCAAAAAACTAATAGCATGTGAAGATTCATAAGCTGAGAAATGAGGAAGAAGGAAGCTTGTGACATAGATGTGCAAAGAGAGGTGTGGGTGTGTGGAGACAAATATATTATGGAGTGCAAGCAGTAGTTTTCAGAAGAATGAGTTAAAAAGGACACATCCACAAATGATATGGATTAAAACTGGAACCGGGTATACTAGGGCAGGGGTCTGCAACCTTGACAACTTTAAGACTTGAGGACTTCAGTTCCTAGAATTCCTCAGCCAGCTATGCTATTAGGGTTTTTCAGCCTGAGCAAATTTAAGATGAGGGGACTTCAGTTCCCAAAATTGGCTGGCTGGAGTATTCTTGGAGTTTGAAGTCCACTTGTCTTAAAGTTGCTATGGTTGAGGAACACTGTTGTACACAGTATGTGAAGAATGTTTATGATTACTATTTCCTATCCATTGAAAACCAATGTCAAGTTGACCTGCAAGTGTCTTTGTGGCCCTGAAACATAGAGATGAATATCATTTTTTGCAAGGTGACTTGTGCCATATTCAATATATGGAGTACTCCACATACATTTATTTCTAAAGCTCTGTTTTTCTCCTTATCACTTCTGCAGCAATAACTTATTTCACATTTCATTAAATTGATTTAGCTGTAAAAATTTATCAGCCTTGTGTAGGATTCTTCATGGGAAATAGTTTTTAATGCTCACTATAACTAAATGGTGTTTTAAATGCAGTTGGATTGAGGTCATTAATATCCAATAGTGGCTCATATTTCATGCCACTCTATTCGTGTTAAGTGGAAAAACATTAAATGGAAAAAATGAATTATAAACTCTTTCCTCATAAAATAGGTATGTGATAAAAGTGATACATACCAGTTTTTTATCTGTTGGGCCTAACACTGAGTTTTTTTCTTCTTAGATATACTTTCAGAGAAAATGTTATTCATCAGAAACATGTACCGTATTTTCCGGCGTATAAGACGACTGGGCGTATAAGACGACCCCCTACATTTCCTGTTAAATTACAGGGTTTGGGCTATACTCGCCGTATAAGACTACCCCTCTTCCAACGCACACCAAATAAAAATTAAAAAACATCAGATTTGATTTTAATATGGTAATTTTAATTCAAATGCTTATGACATATATTATATTTATATTTATTAAATTTTTATACTGCCCTTCTCCCGAAGGACTCAGGGCGGTGTACAGGGCAATAAATATTAAAAAACAAAGTACAAAAGTTAAAAAACAATTAAATATTATGCCCGATATATACGATAATTAAAAACCATGTTAAAACCCCAACCCCCAACCCCATCAATCCAGGCCGGATCGCTCAAATAAGTAAGTTTTTAGATCCCGCCGGAAGGAGTGAAGGTTGGGGGCCATCCGGAGCTCGACCGGCAAGCGGTTCCACAGGTCTGGCACGCCCACAGAGAACGCCCTCCCCCTGGGGGCCACCAGTCAACATTCTTTGATCGGAGGCACCCTGAGGAGGCCCTCTCTGTGGGAGTGCACTGGACGGAGGGAAGTTGACACCAGCCGCAGGTGTTGCCGTAGGTAATCCAGACCCATGCCATGTAGGGCTTTGTAAGTCATTACCAACACCTTGAATCTCACCCGGAGGGCAACCGGTAGCCAATGCAGCTCGTGGAGCAAAGGTGTAACATGGGAGTATTGGGAGACTCCCAACACAACTCGCGCGGCTGCATTCTACATGCAGGTACTTAGTAGGAAAACTGTCACTTATAAACATAAGGCTGTTTGTCATCAAACATGTAAACATAAAACTGCAAGTGGATTAAACTTAATAATAATAATAATAATAATAATAATAATAATAATAATAATAATAATAATAATAATAATAATAATAATAATGTTGGAAGGGACCTTGGAGGTCATCTAGTCCAACCCCTTGCTAAGGCAGGAAACCCTATACCATTTCAGACAAATGGCTGTCCAGTCTCTTCTTAAAAACATCCAGTGTTGGAGCATTTACCACTTCTGGAGGCAGGTTGTTCCACTGGTTAATTGTTCTAACTGTCAGGAAGTTTCTCCTTAGTTCTAGGTTGCTTCTCTCCTTGACTAGTTTCCATCCATTGCTTCTTGTCCTGCTTTCAGGTGCTTTGGAGAATAGCTTGGCTCCCTCTTCTTTGTGGCAGCCCCTGAGATATTGGATCACTGCTATCGTGTCACCCCTCACCCTTCTCTTCGTTAAACTACACATACCCAATTCCAGCAACCGTTTCCTATTTTCCTAATTCACTTTTTCACTTTTCCTAATTCACTCTAAAGCTTTCCCTGCGCAGAGCCTTAAGTAACACCAACTGTCTGCAATTAGTGCAGGTTCTCATCCCACCAGGTTCAAGGTTGAGTCAGCCTTCCATCCTTCCGAGGTAGGTAAAATGAGGACTCAGATTGTTGGGAGCAATAAGCTGACTTTGTAATAATGCTGCTTGGGGGGGGGGGTGAAAGCTCTAATAAGCAGGCATATACATAGAATGAAGGCTATTGCTAAGCACATTGATTTGTGCTTTATATTGTAAGCCGCCCTGAGTCTTTGGAGAAGGGCGGGATATAAATGGGATTAAAAAGAAAAGACCAAATGGGAGATCCGCTCCAGGTTTTCCAGCAAGCCCGCCCAGTTCCTGAGTCAAATGTGTCCTTAGAGCTAAGCAGCTTCTCTGGCTACGGCATTCCCCACCTGCCTTTCAAGTTGCTCTTGCATTCCCCACCTGCCTACATCTGCTCTTCAACTTTAGAAGGAAAGACGCCCAGACCCCAGCCTGTAAAAAAATCACAGACTGCAGCTTCTACTCCAATTGGTCCCGCTTTCCCTGCGCAGACTAAATGGAAGATCCGCTCCAGGTTTTCCAGCCAGCCCTGTCCCTAAATTTTCAGCACCCGGCGTATAAGATGACCCCTGACTTTTGAGAAGATTTTCATGGGTTAAAAAGTCGTCTTATACGCCGGAAACTACGGTAACATTTGATTCATGGGGAGAGTAGGGAATCTTCTACTCTTGTCTGGCATTTTGTATTTGGTTTTGATTGGTTCTTGCAAGTCTGTGTCCTCCATGATTATATCATCCTTAAATCTATTTTGATGAAGGCTGGTATAAAAACATTTGAAACACAGAAAACGTTGTGAAGTAAAACAGGCCCTGCTAAGAAAACGTTCATTGGTATTATTTTTGATCTATTGCTTGGACCAAGAGGTGGAATACTTGCTAGTACATTTCTTCTCAAGGTCGGTGCTTGAATTACATTCTTTCATATTTATTGGTTTTGGCAACAAGGGAGTTCAATGCTTTTTACTTCTCTGAGTGAATTAAAATATTTGCTTCCTTCCAATAAGTATTATGTTTTGAAAAAATAATATAAGTTTTATTGACATGAATTAGGATGTTCTTTAGTTTCCTTTTTAATGTTTGCCACTATCTCATATTACTACTGTGTACCAGGAAAAAAAATAGGGGAATCATTTCACCCTTACAATGCAGGCATTACAATTTGGCTGTTAAAACTACTCTTGGGGTGTCTTAAACCTACAGGACTGAACATCCCAAGAAAATCTATGGCATTTAGAACTTTCCCCTGAACTCTGATTTAGATTCCTTTCTGCTTGTGTGCAATTTTGCCATCTTGCTTTGCTTTCTCCTGTACTACATATATAGTTCACTGTGCTCTTTTCAATTTTCATCTTTTCGTATCAGAGCCCTGTGTTTAGAGTGAACATTCGGACTGATGAGATTGTGACATTGCAAAAGTAGCAAATGCTCAAATTTCAAAGATCGATCTATCTATCTATCTATCTATCTATCTATCTATCTATCTATCTATCTATCTATCTATTATTAATTATTGGGACTTATATGCCACCCTATCTCCCAAAGGACTCAGGGCAGCTAACAACAATAAAATACAACAATACAAAAGTTAAAAAGAATTAAATTAACAACCCCAATAGAATAAATTAAAATTGGAGTTAAAAATTAAAAAACATTTTAAAATCCCTATCGTCAGTCCAGGTCAGCCTGATGGAAAAGAAGTGTTTTAAGGCCGTGGCGAAAGGACCGGAGATCCAGGGCCATCCGGAGCTCAAGGGGAAGTTGGTTCCATAGGGCTGGCGCTCCCACAGAGAAGGCCCTCCCCCTGGGGGTCGCCAGCCGACATTGTCTAGCCGATGGTACCCTGAGGAGGCCCTCTCTGTGTGAGCGTACTGGGCGATGTGAGATCATTCCTGGCAGCAGACGGTCCTGCAAATATCCCGGGCCTAAGCCATGTAGGGCTTTAAAGGTAAGTACCAGCACCTTAAATCTCACCCAGAGGACAACTGGTAACCAATGCAGCTCACGCAGGAGGGGTGTAATATGGGAGTATCGGGATGCTCCCATCACTACCCGCGCGGCCGCATTCTGCACCAGCTGGAGCCTCCGGGTGGTCTTCAAGGGCAGCCCCATGTAGAGAGCATTGCAGTAATCTATATGGGAGGTAATGAGTGCGTGAGTGACCGTACGTAGGGTATCTCGGTCCAGATAGGGGCGCAACTGGCGCACCAGGCGAACCTGGGCAAATGTCCCCCTGGCCACGACTCCAATATGATCTTCAAAACTGAGTCGTGAGTCCAGGAGGACGCCTAAATTGCGCGCCCTATCAACGGGAGGCAACATCTCTCCTCCCATAACCAAAGATGGAACCTCTTGGACAAGTCGAGATGCCGGTACGTAGAGCCACTCAGTCTTGGCCAGGTTGAGCTGGAGCCTGTTCTTCCCCATCCAAATCCGTACCGCTTCCAGGCAATGGGACATCACATCGAGGGCATCACTGGCTTGGTTCGGGGTGGAGATAAAGAGGGCATCTCGGTCCAGATAGGGGCACAACTGGCGCACCAGGCGAACCTGGGCAAATGCCCCCCGGCCACGACTCCAATATGATCTTCAAAACTGAATCGTGAATCCAGGAGGATGCCTAAATTGTGTGCCCTATCAACGGGAGGTAACACCTCTCCTCCCATAACCAAAGATGGAACCTCTATTGCTGAACTTGGAGACTGAAATGGTTTATTTATTTATTTATTTTAAAATAGAGACAGTCCCTGGATTGCACAAATATTCCTTTTCAAGAACCCTTCCATAAGCTAATGGTTCTATAGTATAAGACTGTGCATTGCACCCATATGTAAAATGAGGACCTTCAGTTTTGACTAGAAACAAAATTGTGGCTGCTATTTTGGTATGTGGGAGACAAGAGGAAGAGTTGCAATCCATAGAAGATGAGAAACCTAGTTTTCCAGAGAGTAAAAAGAGATGTGGGGAGAATTTTTCCCCAGCCTTCAAGATTCATTCAACATAATTTTTTACAACAAAGATAAGAGTTAGTTAGGGCTCTTAGTTCTGCTTCTTATCTAGACTATCTCAAAGGGCTAACGTCAATCTTTTAAGACTCTTCCTTTCTTCCTAAGAGAGGCAGAAGATTTTGATTGGAGTTTTTGTAATGGTCTCCAGTGCTCAGAGGACACTTACATCCACCAAACACCTAGCTACTGCATTGTTACAACACCAACAACACATGTATGTACAAGTAACTAATTTACAGAATGCTATCATAAAACTAATAGAACAACTGGGACAGAATTTGCCCCAACCCAGGGGAGCATGACAAAATGCAGCTCTTCCTTTTGTCCCCCAAGGTCATTCTCACATATCATTATATTAGAAAAGTAAAGCTCATCTGCTTCGTTCAATAAGCTTTTCACTTGGTAATTTCTCATACAGAGCAATGGCTCTATTTTCTTGGTAAAATTGGAGATCTGAAACAGTATAATTATAGGAGCCTCAGAACAGCATCCTTTAAATGTGTAGACAAAGCATGATTGATCACATATTTTTAAGGGAGAGCTGAAGGTGGTTTAATAACAGGTTTTTTTTCTGTTACATTTTTTGCCTGGTTTCCAGTTTTGAAAAAAACTTTTATAGGAGGTGGCTTTATTATGGTTACAGATAAGTTCTTTCTGCTTCCAGAATGGCTTTTTATGCATTTAAAAAAAATCTTACCAGTTGTAAAGTTTAAGAATATACTGAAATCATATAGCATTATTATATTGCACACTGATTCATGAAGTTGAGATTAATGTCTAACCATTTAGCACTTTATCACAAAATTGTTTTATTGAGTACATTAAAAAATAGGAATAAATAACTGCTGGTGACTTTGTACTGAGCACGTCTTTCTATTTTAATTATAGACCTGGCTTATACACTACACAAAGTTTGTTTAACTAAGGTTTACTGAATAACCCCCAATTATGAACATAATGGCTGGCTTCATACTTGCTAAGACAAAAGCAAACAAGCAATATTTAAACAAAACAGAGATGTTCTGCTGAAGTCTTAGGTCAGGGAACGGCTCCTTCTGGGAGAAAGCAACCACATACAGAGCCAAATTTGGAGCTTCTCAGGCACCAGAAGATTTCTGAACAAACAGCCACTCTGTCTTGCAAGGAATCCAACTTGAGCCTGTTTCGAGCCATCAAGTCCCTGACAGTTTCCAGATCCCGGGTCAGGATATCCATTTAATTTCTCTTTTAGCCCAGGGTAATGATTTAATTATCAACATAGTGATGATAATCTTAACACTGACCAACAGATGATTTTTGCTAGAGCTTTCATAAATGTTAAGTAAGTTGGGGATCAGCCATGCCTTGGGTCAGCCCATACTGGGCTGATTAGAACCATGAACTTTCTTCCTCCTTCACTTTCAAGACTGCTTAGGGGGGAGCAGAATTCCTGTAAAACAGATTCCTTCAATCCCAAGTGTTGCAGTTGGTTCAGAAGAGTTCTTTTTGAAGCTCTGGGCTATTGAGAGTCAACCTAACAGGATCAGCACAGTGGTAATCCAGGTCCCCTTGGAAGTCATCTTCAAGAGTGACCAATAAGGTTTCCCTAGATTAAAAAAACACAATAAAATAAGAATGTTTAAAAACATCTATATTCAGAGACCAAAGGCTAGGTTATCTAACCATTGAAACACAGCCTGGATCAGTCTGGGACCTGCAGATATTTTACCCTCAATCTCCTTATTTTTTTCCCTGCAACTTCAATTTTTTCTCTGTATTCTCTTTAGTCTATAGTATCTTGTTCATATGAAAATAGTCATTGACTTACTTTTGCTATCCATTATTATGGTCTAATAAAATAGCACATGTCTCTCATTGCTAAATGTAAGACTTATGGTGGTCCTCATTTCTAAGACATCCCCCAAATTTTTTTGCACCTGTACTTTTGTGGTACTTTAGCATATCATTGTGTAAAATGAGTTTCAGTAAAATGAGTTTGTAGTAAGCAGGAAAAAGTTCTTGTCTTTAATAATTCAGAAATCTATAGTTTACTTTTATACTTGAATACTTCTAGGAATGCCAGTTAAATTGCTATTGTCATTTTAAAGATTTATGTTAATATTTTAGACGGTATGCACAGACTATCTTGCATACCTTGAAATATTAACAATTGACCACCTCCTTATGGCAGTTTACTTTGCCTTTTGTCTCTGCCATGAATAGAACATTATCCTTATAAAGTTTTTTTTCATGCTGTCTGTCACAACACACATATAGGATTACAAATAATAAAAATTGATTCATTAAAATTTTGGAATTATGGTTTTATAACATACGGGAGATGACCTCAAAGAGTAGCTGCAATGATGGGTAATGGCCAGTTGCTGAGCTCTCATTTGCCAGAAGATTTCACCCCATAGTGTCAAAACTTTGGACAGCCATCCTGAACTAAGGTTCTCAAATAGGCTTTTCTAACTAGGTTTATTAAAAAGATAGAAGTTACAGAAATCCCAAAACGAAATGTTTCACTTCCCAGTTTATTTCTGATTTTATTAGGGCAGGCCTTTCTTCTTTTTCATGGTAAGAGCCTTTTGTAGAGAGGTAGCTATCTGTGCAGACAATGGAAGAATGTTCTGAATTTGCAATATTTTTCAAGCCATCATCCATTCTCTGAGGCACCCACTCTCTTCTTGACTATAGCACCCAGAGTGTTTGCTAGCACCAAGTAGGGTATTTGTGACATACACAAAAAAAATATGGAATCATTTGAAAAAACTCAGATGGGATAGGCATTTGGTTAAGAGCATTGGGGGAGTGCTGGGAGACAGAGGTTAGGGGTCAGGGAATAGCTCACCTTGAGGCAGACCACCAGCTCAGTCCCAAGATCCAAGTGCTTTTCAACTGCAGCAACTTTAATAAACTCTATTGGGGCTGGAATTACCGTGACTGATTCTTTGAAATGTTGCACTACTTTCTAGGTAGGTTGGCTCATTCAGGGAGTAAGCAAATCTCTTTTTTGTTTTCTTCCTATGCATTACAGTTCTGTTCTTGTTAAAAGTCTAAGAAACTTCCTAAGGTCCTTTACACAGTTACATTAAAATCAGGTAGAGCTACATTAAAATGAAGTACTGTGCAATAAGTTGCCTGAAACCTCATGGTTATGAACCACCTGTGAAACATTAAGAAAAAGTTTACATTTGTGTGCTACTTCAATTTTTATTTATTTTCATAAATAAATAGTCCAGCAACATGATATAACTGTTTTGTATCTGGTGGTACATGTATTTTTTTATCTGTAAAAGGTTTCCCCTCTCCAGTTGAGTCTAACTTTAGGAGGTGGTGCTCATCTCTGTTCTTAGTCAAGGGAGCCAGCATTGCCCAGAGACATTTCTGTGGTCATGTAGCCAGCATTACAGGTGGGGATGAGACAGCATATAGGGCGGAGGTACAAAAACTATCCATATGGTGTAGTAACAACAACTTGCACCTAAACATCGGCAAGACGAAAGAGATGGTGTTAGACTTCCGGAGAAAAAAGGAGGAACCTGCCCCACTTCACATCGGAGAGAACTGTGTAGAGAGAGTTTCCTCCTTTAAATTTCTGGGAGTCTACCTCTGTGAAGATCTGACCTGGAAAGTTAACACAACTCAGGTGGCTAGAAAGGCCCAACAGAGGCTTTCTTAGGGTCTTGCGGAACACTTTCTTAGGGTCTTGCGGAAGAACAGGGTAGAACAACAGCTAATGACCCTCTTTTACCGGTCTACTATAGAGAGCGTCCTCTCGTATGGTATTGTGGTTTGGTATGCTGGTCTGACAGCTGCGGATAGGAAAGTATTACAGAGGGTAGTGAGGACAGCACAAGACATTGTGGGCTGTTCCCTGACATCACTGGATGACATCGCCAGGGCTCGTTGCCTTGGAAGAGTGAGGAAGATTCTCAGGGATGACTCACACCCTGGACGGTATCTCTTTACTCTCCTACCATCCGGTAGGAGATATAGGAATATAGCCAGCCGTACCAACAGGCTGAAAAATAGCTTTTATCCATGGGCTGTTAGGCTTTTAAATGGGACATAATCTTATGCAGAATTGACTTGGGAGGCCGGTGTGTGGTGTAGTTGGTTCACATAGTGTGGTGGGATGGAGGGTTTGTTGTCACTGTGTGTTGGGGGGAGAGAGCACGGGGGGAGGCTCAGCTAATCTCAATGTACACATGTTGTACTTTGACAATAAAGGTTTATTATTATTATGACTATATGCCGAGGCACACGGAATGCTGTTACCTTCCCACTGAAGTGGTACCTATTCATCTACTTGCTTTTTGTATACTTTCGAACTGCTGGGTGGCCAGGAGTTGGGGCAAGTAATGGGGGCTCACCCTTGACTGTTGCAGCTGACAAACTGAGCCATTAGACCTCTCTTATTTATCTGAGTAATATATAATCTGGCAGGAGGGATCTTAAGTAAATGACTTTTCCAGTTCTTTTAGCCTAAGATGCCAGGAAATGAGACACTGCTAATTTTCATATATTACATTAAGTCAGAATTCCTGGTGAGTTGATTAAACATCTGCTGCTTCAGTTTAAGATTGTTTAGTAAAGACTGGTTCTGGGCAAAGTTATTTGCACATACCTGTTTTATAGTTGCTGAGATCTGGAATTTCCGGATTATCCCTGAGACTTGGCCAGTCTCTCCCTTTTTAAAATAATAAAAATGAAAAATAGCTGGACTATATTTCCAAACTAAAGAACCAGTATCTCTACTGTTATTTTAATTTATGTTTTGAACAATGCCTTCTCACATCATGGAAATGACTGTTGAAGACTGGTTGTTGATGGGTGCTCCATCACTGGAGATTTTTAAGAAGAGACTAGACAATCACCAGTCTGAGATGGTGTAGGTTTTCCTGCTTCAGCAGGGGGATGGACTAGAAGACCTCCAAGGTCCCTTCCAGCTCTATTCTATTCTAAGTCTAATCCTTAGCTAGAAGAAAGGGTATTAGAGGACAGCGTAAATGATGGGACAGCATCAGCTGGTAGAGTGCTAGAGAGGTGCAGGAAAATGGGGTGTTTGAATTGGGGGGAGGAGAAGTAATGAATAAGAGAAGAGAAACAGCACAAGGGTTTCTACTTATTTTCTGGGTGAACGGTTTTTTTGTGCATGTATGTACAACATTTGCATTTGCATTTTGGAAGTATGTGTGGGAAAAATGGCTTTGTGAGTGAACCTTGTATTGGCTTAAAGCAGACGTGTCAAACACAAGGCCCGGGGGCCGGATCCGGCCCGTGAAGTGGTTTCATGTGGCCCGCGAAGCCATCCTGGAAACAGTGAGGGAACGGCCCCCACTGCCTTGGCCCTGGCCCAGAGACCCTCCTTCTGCCAGAGACCCTAAGATCTGTCCCACTCCTGCCCAGGCCCCCATAGGCACCCTTGATGCGAACGATGTAGAGCTGGCCACACCCACCCAGTAGGCCATACGCACTCTAGCCACGCCCACCCAGTAGGCCACGCCCACCCAGGCCATACCCACCCGGCCCCTTGAGGGCAATCGCAATGCTGATGCGGCCCTCAGTGAAATTGAGTTTGACACCCCTGGCTTAAAGAGTGGTTTGTATTCCAGGACTGAGATCCATATCTGATATGCAAGTTCCTAGACTGCCTGTGATAACCCCTGTGTCTAACCGCACTTTATATTACCAACTTAAAGACCAATAAAAATGTTCAAAAAATACACATTCTACCTATGTGAAACACTGCAAAATTTCTTTTTGTTGTTTTTTCTTTAACAATTTGGACACATTGATTTGATCTTGCAGAGCAACTCATAAATATGTGAGGGTGGCAATTTACATGCAGGAATCCATCACTCTTCAAAACAATATCACATTTATGTATGAATCATCTTGGTAAATAAGCTAGGAGTATTGATCATTTTATCTTATGTCCTTTTATAATGTATTTTGCAGATATTGTATTTGACAGACATTTTATATGAATTCCATTCACATGGAGATGTTTTGTAGGGCATATCAATTTGACTTTATTCAGACCAGTGAACTTGCCAGCATATTTCTAGACTTACATGGGCCAGCCTCTTTAGTAGATCACATTTTTTAAAAAAATGTACAAGAATCCAACTTGATTTTAGTTGGCTTTGTAATAGGACATGGTTGTCACGTGAAAATATTTTACCTAAAATATCACTGAAGGCAATACTATCTTTTATAGATTCCTCTATGACCATTGATGTTGTTTGGGAAGGTCTTACATAAGATAATCTTCCCAGAGATTAATAAGGACTTGGAGTGATACTTCTTTAGTGGTTTTCCTGATGTTGTGGAATTTCCATTAAGGGAAAATCAATCAACCAAAATTTGTATTTGTGAGCAGGCAGCGCAAATGTGGTAATGCAAATGCCAGCAAACTTTTGCATCTGTCCTGGGCCAAGATAAACATTTTGCACTCTTTGTGTTACAGTTTGTTATTAAATAATGGTTTTGAGCATCATTGTGCTTAGAAAATATTTTTGTGAGTTTTATAGAAACTTCAAAATATATTGGAGAGATTGCAATTCTTACTTTTTTTTTGCTCCATTTCACAGATGGGTACACATTTTAGATTGCCATGCAGTTTGCGTTTTGTGCTGCAGAAATTATGTTTCTAGCCTGCTTTATTACATAAGAGCTTTAATATGTCTTAAAAGAAGAATCATCAAAATCTGGAATATTGTGCATTGAAACTGATACAGTAATTTTAGGCCAGTCTTATGCATGTTAATTGAGAAGCCCAATCACAGTCATGGCATATAAGTGCATATAAAATTGCAGACTAAATGCTTCAGTTGGCATTTATTATGCAGCTTCTAGATAACCATAAAACATAAACTGCATTGACATGGTGGACACCAAGGTTTACCAATCTTAAATATCATGCAATAATTTTGCGTTTTGTGGAAAGAGGAGTGGATTGTAAGTGTGGGCAACATCATGTGGACCTTTCTTAAAATTCATCGAAGGATAATTTAACTGAAATAAAAGCTTTTATGAAAGCATCCTTTCTTTTTGTTAGTTTGGATAAATCTGTTGAATGTTTCTGAGAGTGCTTTGTATTTTGTTCAGTGCATGGATTGTTGTCATATATGAGTTCCTCATAATTGAATAGTCATGGGAGTGAACAGAAGCTTGACATTACATTTTCTCCACTATCTGTTGCCTTTTGCCCTTTCTCAGTTAATTTACAACTATTCCATCAAGTTGTAGAATAGAAAAAGAGAAGCAACTCCATTGCTTGTGCTGAGAATCTCAGACTTTTGATGATACTTTCTTTGTTAATTCTGGATTGGTAACTTTAAAGGATATGTTTAAAATAAGAGCTAGTTATAGAATGAGGCATTTATTTGCATAAGCTTCCACATCTCATATCAGAGTGGGCTATTGCTAGTAAATGCTAAAATAAATAACACTAGCTACATACAGTTATTTTTCCCTCCTCTTGAATGTGTCACTTGATTATTCTTCTCTGTGTGAAATGGAGATAATTGAAAACAAATTCCTAGTGTATTATTTAAATGACATTGCATTATCTAAATGATACCTAAATATTTACAATGAAATAACAACAACAACAATAATGTTGGAAGGGACCTTGGAGGTCAACTAGTCCAACCCCCTGCTCAGGCAGGAAGCCCTATACCATTTCAGACAAATGGCTGTCCAGTCTCTTCTTAAAAACTTCCAGTGTTGGAGCATTCACCGCTTCTGGAGGCAGGTTGTTCAACTGGTTAATTGTTCTAACTGTCAAGAAATTTCTCCTTAGTTCTAGGTTGCTTCTCTCCTTGATTATTTTCCATCCGTTGCTTCTTGTCCTGCCTTCAGGCGCTTTGGATACATAGCTCCTTGATAACATTAATAATGTGTTCTTTAAAATTCTTTGGAATACAAGCAAAATAGTTGCTGAAATAGTTTAATGCAGACATGTCAACTTGCAATGTCATGTGATGTCGCATGACATATTGGAAATTTTTCCCCACTGTCAGCAATGGGGTGGGTGCAGTCCGGCCTGTGGGCCAGCAGTTTGACATCCCTGGTTTAATGGTTTATAAGTGAAACCCAACATTCTCTATTTGTTAAATTTATACCCTGTTTTTCTAGGAGCTCTGCACTTCAGTACAATCTGGTTGTAATGTGTAATGCATAGATGTAATGTGTCTTTTAAGGTGTAGGAAATGATTCTAAAAATTCTAATCTGATACACACACACACACACACACACACACACACACACATTCCTTGATAAGATTAAAAATGCAAATCCCAGGCTTAAAATTAACAAACAAACGAACACTGGGATGGAATTAAAAAACTAAAACAGTTTTTATTGCTAAAAAATCAAGCTTTCGTTGGCTAACTGCCAACGTCGTCAGGATGGAGACGCTGAGGTGGGGAGATTGCGTTTATTCTGCTCATGGAGCGCGGCACCGGTCTGTTTGTTGAGGTCTGCCATATTTCTTTGAGTTGTCGTGTATCCGTTTTTGGGGGATGTAGTTGTCTCTGGGTATCTGTTGTTAAAAGTGAATTGCTGATAGTTCCATGTGTTGTAGCCATAGCTCTGGTCATTGCCCGTGTTCTCATGCCAGGGGTCTTAAATGGTTGTTGCTCTTCTTCCCTGTGTTCAACATTGCAGGGTGGTTGTGTGTTGGTGCAATCTTGGATTTGATACAATGAGGTACTTTGTGAATGCTTGCACTGTTTATCTTCATATCGCGCACGTCGTTCCTCTTCCCAATACATATACATATACGTATACATATACATATTTATTTATTTATTTATTATTTATTTATTTATTTGTTTTTATAAACCGCCCTTCTCCCGAGGGACTCGGGGCGGTGTACAGAGTAAGGTAGGCAAACATAATGAAACAGTACTGAAAAAAACAATAAACAAAACAAACTGGGACCCCAATTAGCGCTATCAGGCCAGGCCGGACTGCTGGAATAGGTAAGTCTTCAAGTCGCGCCGGAAGGTGCGGAGGTCGGGGGCCATCCGGATTTCAGTTGGTAAGCAGTTCCAGAGGGCTGGCGCACCCACTGAGAATGCCCTCCCCCTGGGGGCCACCAGCCGACATTCCTTGAGCGGTGGCACCCTGAGGAGGCCCTCTCTGTGGGAGCGCACAGGGCGGTGGGGTGTTGACATTGGCAGAAGGTGTTCCCGTAGGTAGTCCGGACCCATGCCATGTAGGGCTTTGTATGTCATTGTTAGCACCTTGAACTTCACCCAGAAGGCAACTGGAAGCCAGTGCAGCGCACGGAGGAGAGGTGTGATATACATACATACATACATACATACATACATACATACATACATACATTCCATTATTAGAATCACCAAGCATTTATTTCCTATTTTAAAAATCCATCCCTGATGGAAGAAGTCCTTCTGCAGTGTGGATAAGATAGAGTAGAAGAGTAGTGGATGAATTTGCTCCTGAATGGACTTTACTCATAGGGAGTGTCATAGTTCTCCAAGAAGCTCTGAGAAATGAAGCGAGTAAAATGACATCTAGAGGAGTAGTGCAAAAGACAAAAATGACTGAACATAGTATAGGATTATGTTGATAATAGCAGTGAAATCAAGCCTACCACATTCACTGATAGGCCGATAGGCCATATTTGCAAATTTCTTTGTGAATCAGATTTTTAATATTTACTTTCAATTAGTCACAAGTTGGAGTTAATTGAATATTAAATTTGCTTTAAAAGGTTTATTAAACATCTCTGATGAATCTATAAATGTGTCTTTACTTGTAGGGAGAGATGAAACCATGCAGGCTGTCAGACCATCTTTCCTTGACTATTTTGAACAAAAGGAAAAAGAGAATTGGCAAAACAACTATGGAAGGCAGGTATCTGAAAGATGTTCTTCAGATTGGAGAGTTCCTCAGGATGGTGATTATGAATTTGTAAGTAAAATACTTTTGTCCTGTTCTGCAATTATAACTTTTTCTGTTGTTACTGATATGGAACTCTTCAAAGTTCCATATAGCCTCTTCAGAGGCAAACTTGAAAAGAAAACATAAAACATTTTAATATTCAAAAATGTAAGGAGTGTTTATTTAAAGCATACAATTTAAAAACATTTAGAATGCAAATGTTCAACACACTTATTTTATGGCTGTATTGTGATTAATTCATTTATTGTGAAAATAGTATGCAGATTGTCCTTAACATATGACCACAATTGAGCCTAAAATTTCCATTGCTAAGCAAGACAATTGTAAAGTGAATTTTGCCCCATTTTATGACCTTTCCTACAATATTTGTTAAGTGAATCACTCCAATTGATAAGGTAGTAAAATGGTTGTTAAGTAGATCTGACTTCCCCATTGACTTTTCTCATCAGAAAGTTGCAAAAAGGGATCACATGACCTGAGGACATTGCAACTGTAATAAATACATGCCAGTTGCCAAGCATCCAAATTTTGATCATGTGACCAAGGGGATGCTGCAGCAGACATATGGAAAACAGTCATAAATCGCTTTTCTCAGTGCTGTGTAACTTTGAATGATCACTAATTGAATGATTATAAGTCAAGGACTACCTGAATAACAATTTGGTTGCTAAATGGATACCACTATTATGGCCACTGTTGTTATGGGATCTCTCAGCAGCCAAATTCTAGACTCTATCCTATAATACATTTTGATAAGATGCTAAGATAAGAGAACCTAATTTAATTGACTTGGTTTGTTTGGACTGTTACAGTGTTATTTGTCTTCCATGAACTAGTTTTGATTAAAATGATCTTCTTCAGGCAAACGAACCTGAAGCTATATAATAAGCATGTTGTTATCGAGAGGTAGATTTTTAGCAAGTGTTTCTTGCAGCATGTTTAATAGAACCTTTCTCTAAGTCATTCTTTCAAACCATAGCAAAGAAAGAGAAGTGAGCCAAAGCGACCATCAGTTCTCTTTATTTGTCTCCTAAATATTGTTTAGCAGCCCTTCCTATCAGACGGAGTTCAGAAGAAGGCTCTTCTTGGGCACAATTGACAGCCCAGAAATATTTGACTCTTCTTTTTCAGTTGATCATATGACTGACAACTTTGGCTTTTTAAAGATAATTCTTGTAACAAGAGCTAAGCACAAAAGATCCTGGGCCTGGATTTAGTTGCTTTCTGTTTCCTTCCCCTTTCTTCTTCTTTTTTTTTCTTCAGGCCAGTTTTTTTTAGATTGTAAATTTGAGGTCAGGGACTGTCTCTCATTTTTATTGATTTGTAAGCCTTTCTTGGAGTCTTTGTGGCTGAAAGAAAGGTATGAATGCCATAAATAAATAATTACTTTGACATTGACAGAGCTTGGAAAATCATCCTAATTTTGTCTACCTTAGATAGATTGTGAGAAGCTGGTGTAAGAAATTGGATCTGTGTAAGAAATTGGATTTGTGTTGACTAGCTAGGTGCGTAAGAATCTGAATAAGCATTCCACGATAGGAAAACCTTCACCTTTTCTTTTTATAGCTAATAGTTAAAGAAATACAGCAAAACTTTAGCATGAAAATTTGTAGGTGATAAGTGTTGGATGGAAGAGTTCTGTGTACAGCATTACTGATTACAGTAATCAAGAGCACTTGTAGTAATTTAATAGCAAGGTTGTAGTAATTTAATAGCAAGACTTGACTAGCATTATATCAGGTTATGCAATTAGTGACACTCATTGCATAACCTGATATAATGCTAGTCAAGTCTTGCTATTAAATTACTATAAATCCTTGCAGTTTTGAACAAATTGTTTTACTTTACTAGGTTTTGTTGATAAGTGTTTCTTTCCCATCTTTCCTAAACTGCTCAGATTTTTATAATACAGAAAAGTTTTACATTGCATTTCTAATTAGCTTTAAAACCTCTTTAAGATTATTTGGCCTATTCAGTTTCATTTTTAAATTGGGAGACGTCAAAGAGATGTAAGAGGATTGTAAAACTCAGTGCAGGTTTACTCATAATAGTCATGGAAAAAGATATGAATATTCATGCCTAGATGTGTGCATGAACTTGGAAATTATAATTATTACCTTAAGTTCTGTTTAATAAAGGAATTTTAAAAGATGACATTTTTTTCATTTCCTGTCCCTTAGTGTAAACTGACAAAAATTACTTTTGGGAAACACCGTTAAGAATAACTGCCTTCATTTCTACAAAATTTGTAGCCCTTGAAACACATTAAAGATTAACTGGGTATTTTTATTACATTTCATCAGTTTAAAAAAAGTAGTTTCCTTTTATTCAATTTAAACTCCTGGACGTTTTCATGTAGTTCTCTTGACAAAAGTTCAGGATTTGTTTGCCATTACTCTAAGCCTTTTTTCACAATCATTTTTTGACTTCTCATCTAACTCGCAGCTCTGGGATTCCCTAGAGATTTCCACCTAAGAAATCAAAGTCACTTTGACGCCATCAATTAGCAAACTCAAGTGTTTTTATTACAGGTCTCTGACCTGAATCCAAAGAGACCAGTTTTTCTGTGATATACTAAATCTTCTTTTAGCAAAAGAGACTCTCCCCCCACCCACCCGTGATACAGACGCTACATATTACTTCTTTAACAAAAAGTATTAAATACTGGTTCAACTGCATAAATTCAGCACTGGTTTGGTGCTGTCTGTGGCAATGCAGTATTTCAGATTTGAAGGAAAAATGTTGCTTTGGATTACAGGGAGGTACCCCTATTGCATCTTTCAGCTACTTCTTTAACAGCTGTATTCTTTCTTCAGGACTGAATGGCTGCCAGCCAGCTGGGGAATTCTGGAAGCTGAAGTCCACAAGTCTTAAAGTTTGAGGAACCCTGCTTTAAGGAATTGCTGAGAGATGCTCTGAAATAGATGTTTCCTTCTGTGTAGAGAGCCATAAAGTTGGCCTTGAAGGGAATATACAGAAGCATCAAGGGCAGGCACATTCTTGAAGCTGAGGGAAAGGAGATATTGTTAGAAAGAGACTTGAGTGACTCATTTCTGACTAAGCAGACTAGCAGAACTGTTTCTGTAGTCTACCTCACTAAAATGCAATTCCAGCCTTCATGTGGAGCCAGTTTTCTGATCTAGTCTAGCTCATAGAACTACTACTTCAAATCCAAAGCTTTTTGTAGTCCTTCTGCTGCCCACATTGAACTTTGTGAAGTCTGATTTTTCTAAATGCAGAGCAAAGAAAGTGATTCATGCTCTTATTTTACAAAATATTGAAAGCAGTGTGTATGTACTATGCATTTATTTATTCCATTTTTAAATTTACTAAATCAATTTAAAGATCCCTGCATCTTGCAAATATGGCCTTGGGCAGCTAGTAACAAATTATAAACAATTAAAAAAATCCAATCTCAACAAAACATTAAAAGCTGCCATGGCCATTTAGCAGAACAATAACATCTCATATAGCTAACCTCTAATCTTGCTGCCATGGAGTACATCCAGGTCTTCAATGCTTTGCAAAAGGCCAGTATGATCAAGGCCAGTCCTCAGTCATGGAACTTATTGCAGAGAACTTAGTGCCTTAACATTTGAGAGAACAAATATTACATCTAGCCAAGCTAGGCTGTAGAAAATATTGAATACTCTCTGAGGCTTTATATGTTTTAACATATGTAGTAAACCTCCAGGTACCGGCTAAATTATGCAGATTTTTATATTAGGTCATTAAGTAATTCTTGTGTCCCTACTATTTTTTTCTCCAATAGCAGCTTTAAAGCTTCTTCCAGTCCAATTACATAGGATGCTGAAGACCAAGTTTCGAATCTTTAGTATGCACATTGTGTTTTCTATAGAAAACTTTTACAATAGAATAGGGCTGTAACGAAGGTCAAGTAGTCAAAACTTTAGTATCCCCAAGCATATTTCACTTTCAAGATTTGATATATTAAATGCTTGGGAAGAGTTCCAAGGAATGTTAATGGTCTTACCAGTTGCACAGAGGAAACATCTATTATTATTTATGGAAATGATTGATAGTGAAGCCTTTTAAGAAGCCAAGTGATTTACTGTTTATTGATTAATGAAAATATGTTCTGGTTTACAAAGACCAACATGCCTGATGATATATTACTTTTTTGTGTGCTGATTTTTTTTGTCTTATGAATGGCTTGGTATCTTGCTTCTTTTCTTTTTATATACATCACTCAAACAAAATTTCTTTTTAATTAAACTTGATGTTTTTCCTAATCCTCCTTGGCAGCAATCAAATTTTGAGGACAATCCAAACAAGTTTCTTTCTAAAATCTGATTACCACAAAGAGGTCATATCCACAAGAGAAGCACAATTTATATAATTTTTATTTTATAGCCCCAATCAACTCTGGGTAATTAACAGTGAAACATCAAATGGCGATCCATAGGAAAACTCAGCACTCACATATGAGCATAACATAGCTAAAAATGGCAATACTCAATTCTTAGAAAATTCTTTCTCCCTTATTTCATTTAGTTTGGTGGGAAGGGTCTCCTTTGAAATCAGTGTTGAAGAACTACATGATTTGCCCTTTCCTCCACATCTCCTATGTTCTTCACTGCTGCAATGGGTCTTGGAAGTCTCTTCCTGCCCCTAAGACAACTTATAGCATTTTAGGAGAATCTCAGTGAATGTGAAATGGTTGCACGAGAGGTAGTGGGGAGGGGGGTAAATGCAGGACTTGTCACTGAGTCTGATAGATTTTTTCTTCTTCTTTGTCTTTCCCTGTGGCTGATTGCAAAGGGGGAGAAATCCAACCTAGACACTGGAGACTTAGTTTTTCAAATACATGCGGGGGGGGGGGGAGATCCATACAATATAATCACTCAACAAATCTTTGTGATAAGTTAATATTTTTAAACAAAGAAAATGATTTAATATTGATTTCACCCAGATGTAAATGGTCCTGCTTTAATTGTTTATGTGGCTGAATGCTGTGTTCATTTATTTATTTATTTTATTTTAATTCCATTTATATCCCGCCCTTCTCCGAAGACTCAAGGCGGCTTACAAGCTTAGCAGTAGCCTTCATTCTATGTATATGCCTGCTTATTAGGGCTTTCACACACACACCCCCAAGCGGCATTATTACAAAGTCAGCTTAATTGCCCCCAACAATCTGGGTCCTCATTTTACCTACCTCGGAAGGATGGAAGGCTGAGTCAACCTTGAGCCTGGTGGGATGCGAACCTGCACTAATTGCAGGCAGCTGGTGTTACTTAAGGAGGCATTAGCCCACTGCTCCACCAAGTTTTGTTCCACTTGCTGCATTTAGAAGCCTCCAGATCAATGATGTTTTGTTCTAAGATCAAACAAAAGGTGTATGTTGTTCTAACGTCAAAATAAAACTGAGAACATATGTGAATTTGTTTTGAGCTTGTAACATTTGAAAAGATCAGTCGGAACCCATAGCATTTCATAACATTGGCAGATTATGAAAAGATTAAATATTGTGATTAAAAGATTATAAGAAAACAATATTCCATATTAAGATAACTCAATGTCTAATTTTTAAAAACAATTTTTGGTAACTAGCATATAATTATCTAAGGTTTACAGGTAGTCTTTGGGTTATAAAGGCAATTGGGACTGGCATTGCTGTTACTAAGCAATTTGGTCGTAAAGCACAAATCACATGACCCCATTGCTTAGCGGCAACAGTCTTAGCAGTCCAGCTTGCTGTTATAGCCCCAAGGGGTGTGGCTTGTTAAAACAGGAAGCAGTGGGGACACCAGGTAAGGAGAATGGGGGTGGGTGGGGACTGATGCAGGCTGTCCATAAGGGTACCGCCGGTCAAGGATTGCCGACAGGTGATCCCCAGGGGGAGGGCGTTCTCTGTGGGTGCGCCTGCCCTATGGAATCAACTGCCAACGGAACTCCGGACTGCCCCCGACCTTCGTTCATTTCGCCGGGACCTAAAAACCTGGCTCTTTGAGCTATCTGGTCTGGATTGAGGGGTTTTAATGTTTTTAAATTGTGATTTTAATTTTTTGGGGCTAGACTTAATTTAATTTTAATTTTATATTGTATTGTTTTTAAATTTTGCCTTGTAAACCGCCCTGAGTCCTTTGGGAGTAGGGCGGTATATAAACCGAATAAATAAATAAATAAATAAGTGCCCTGAGGGCAAGGGAAGGAGGCTGTGACACTGCAAAAGCATAGGGAGACCAGACAAAGGAGATTCTGCATTGGTGTGAGCACAGGGAAGCCAGGGACTCTTAACAGAGTGACTTGGAGGTTCCCTATCAGCTCCTCTGTAACTTTGCTTATGGAAAGCTTGGCAGGGAAGGTAGCAAATTGTGATCATATAACCATGGGGCTCTTCCTTAATACCTCTTTGCAATTTTGAAAACAGACGCTGATACGATTTGCAAAAATATAATCTTTTTTCATTGATGGTTTTTTTTGTTATGTTTGCAACCCGACTTAATATAAAGACTCCTAGGGCTTAAACATTGTTTCTAACACAAGGTCATATTAAGAATGTTTTGTTTTCCTGAATAGCTGAACTGATTCAATTTAAGCTCTCAGTTTAGTGAGATTATATTCTTTTTCAGTTTTATGTTTGCCACCTTGAGCTACTTATAAAAATAATAAAGGTGAGTTACAAAATCAAAAACAAACGTAAGGAATAATTTTTTAAAAATAAGGGTACAAAATATGTCACTTACAGAAGCTACCAAAACAGGTTTGACATACATAGAAGATTTGATTGCAATGTTTGCCAATCTATTTTTGAAATAGACTCTTTTCTTGACCTTAGTGAACCTAGCTCCCAATTAGCTCCTGTCTTTGTGCAGCAGTGTCATTGAGGTGTTCTACAAGCTTGAGAAATGTGATCTCATTCTAGCTGTATGTCTTACAGTGAACTTCTATTCACTAAGCAGGGACATTAGCTTGAAAAATGGCTCTTTACTTCCTTTATAAATCATTTAACATCATCACTAATATAAAAGGATCAAAGGAATCAAGCCACTCACTTCCTTGGTTTATTGGCCATGTCAGAGCATGCTTTGGTAGTTATATTTCTCACAAAAAGCTCTCCAAGATAGTTTGGAATGAGAATATTGACAAAACTCAGTGAGTTTCATGATTGGAGAACTAATTTTTTTAATGTAATCAGAGTCCAGCTTTTTCCCATTAATTACAAAATCTTCGTAAGGCTGAAGTTGAATGCAACATGAAATATAAACAAAAGACAACCGGATGAGACTAAAGTTCTAATTAGACCAATATTCTCTCTTCATATTGCCCAATTAGATGTTTATGTTAGGCTACAAACAACAAAACAGGATACTATTTTTTGTGCTCCTTAGTAAATGGTGGTCAGAGGTATATTGCTTCTGATTCTGGAGGCAATACATAGCTAATAACTGGTGTTACTGATAGCCTCAGCTTGTATATATTTGTTAAGTCCTTTTGAAAGTTTATTGGCACAAATTTCTCCAAGTCTTGCATTATTCAATTTCATTAAAAGATTTCAGGGTCGATACTGAGATAGGATGAAGCTTTTTTCTGTTTACTTTCACACATTGCATAATTTTATATGTCTTTATTTTGCCATCCTTTTATTCTCAAATATTTTAATTTTGGTGTCTGGAAAATTCATCATTATAGTTTTCCTCCAGAGTATTTTTTTTCTGCTCTTCAATGTGTTTCTCGTGTTCTAACAGTTATGTGCACAGCATTCTCAACATGATAGCAACATGGATCATCAAGTTATCCACCAAAAATCCAGATTAGTTTTCCTTGTCAATTATTGCCAGACCCAAATCCAAAGACAACACAGCGAATCCAATCAACCCAGTTCTTTATTTGCTTAAACCTAATAGACAGAATCTTGCCAAACTAAAGCTATAACCTTCTAACCTAATGGATATATCCTGAGAGATGTCTTCCTTCTTCCTCCATCAAGTTTGGGACTTTGCAGTTTCTTAATTTGGGCTTCTCTCTGCAATGTACTGCCTTCTCCTTGGGAAACTGCAGTGCTCCTGTCACAATTCCCCTGACACACACACACACACACACACACCCTTTCAGGTGCATATTCCATCACAATCACTATCAGCAATATATGGGAGATATCAGAAGTTTCTCTTTTTTCCCCTTTTTCCTCCTTGTGCAGCAGTTTACATTTGCTTACACTTCTTACATTGAACTGCATTTCTCCATTTTTGAACCAGTCCGATGAAAACCTTGGTACTCTTCCATCCTGTATGCTGATGACATGTTCCACATCCCATCCATTAAGATGGTCATCTGATGAGACCTAGGAGGCATGCTTTTTTGGAACACCATCCTTCTGCCAGATAAACCTGGCCCCCATCCTGGCTATGTTCAAAAGACGTGTGAAAATGTAATCCAGGCTTTGGGCTAGAGTGGGTAGTCAATCTGATATGTTTGATTATCTTTTAATGGTTGTTCTTCTTAAAGTATTTGGAGTTTTAAAATTGTATTTGCTATTTTTACTATACACCCTCCAGAGTTGTTATAGAGTTGGGCAACTTTATTTCTAAATAAAATGCACTCCACATCCTGGTAAGATTGTTTGGTAGTATTTGAATGATAGAGATCATGATGATTAACTGGCTTTAATACTTTAGTTTAAATTAAATAGCAAAAGTATGTCAGAAGTGAAGAATACTATATAAAATTAGAAGTAGGAAGGATAGTTATGGATGCAATCATACTGCAACTGTTTATAATAAAGCCTCTTTTGCCCCTTTGTGAAGCATTTTCAAGGAGTGTAATTATTTTTCTTTATTCCAATGTTGTGTGTATGTAGATTTTCCTAAGTTACTTTTATCCACTCCTTCCCCCTTTCAGGTTTCTCGTTTTGGGAAATTAACATAGTTCCATGCGGTCCTTGGTGCTCTCTGAGCTTGGTTGTTTTCTTGTGGATGTTTCATTACCAAACTAAATAATATCATCAGTGCTAGCAGCAGTTATGTTACCTTGTTTAGTAATGAAATGTCTGCACAGAAACAACCAAGCTCGGAGAGCACCAAAGATTCCCCCCAATTGAACCCTGAACTAAAATATTGTCTTCTAATATAGTCCAAAAATGACTTCAAGAAAAGTATTGCAAGTACTGGAATATATGAAATAAATTTTCTTAAATCTAAGTTTGAAAGCTAGACTAGCTGTGATTTCTTTTTACTATTGGCTATAAGCATAATTTCTCACGTGTAATTCAAAATGTATTAATGTAATCCAATTCAGTGAAACTATCCCATGGGCCAGATAATTTTTTTCCTGCAGTGGATTGATTCAGGCTCTTAGAAGCTCGATATGGTTAATGTCTCGGTAAATTGAAACTGCAAGATTTGATTTCTCATCAATTGTGAATGCTATGGAATCAGTTCTTGCAGCTTACAAAGTCTTCTGTGGCTTAAATATTCTGTGTTCTATGAATGTCCCTTCCCTATTAAAAAATTTGCATTTCAGTATCTATATAATTTATATCTATCAGCACTTCCCAATAACAGAATGAATATTGTCTGCAGAAAGGGAATTTAAATGCATCATTTAAATCATTTAAAATATCATTTAAGTTATTGATCTATATTTGTCCAATTGGTATGGTACTGAATCTTTTGGACCCTTAATGGCTTACAACTGTATATAAAAATACAATATAAACCTACAATAAATAAATAACATAATACAATTCATAGTAAACAGCATAAAGAATGACAATAATAACTACAACTTGCAAGTAAGCAAAAACATTTTCCTCAGGGACTCTGAGGAATATGATTTTGTTCAGATAGGAGCAAAAAATTTTGAAGGCTAAACTTTTGAGGTTTGTGTCTATTAGTTCACATATAAGTTTAGTAATTTGATTTATTGCTTTGTTAAGTATTAACTACTTTGCTGTCTAAAAATCAGAAAACAAAGTATTTATTTTGAAGACAAAATATGCCTTCTGAAACGGCAACATTTCTCAATTGTAAGTATTTTAATGCTTCAACTACAATAAATGACTATGTGAAAAAGCTCTGTGTTTCATTATTGTTGATCCTGAGATGCTGACCTTTGCTTTTTTTAATTCAATAATGGAAGAAAGACAGCGTCCTTTGTGTGTTATTAGATTAAATTATCAAAGCCTTTTGATGTCCTTTAAAGATTTATTAGATGAAATGCTTGTAACTGCCTTTTGTGAAACAAGATAGTTGAGGCACCTTGACATTTCTTCCCTTTCAAGCAAGCTTGTATCAAAATGCTAGCAGAAATTAAATACTTGCAGATATAAAAATATTGTAGCATGGGCAAACTGAAGCACTGATCCAATTTAGACATATTTTATATGCATTTATATGCATTTCTTCATCATTTTTTCCCCTTAAACACTTGTATTAAAATTATTATTTTCTTTTACATCTAAGCAGGGACTTTTAGTTTAATATCAGTTAAATAATTTGTAAAGGTGAAGTAGTTATAAATAGGTAGTTCAGATCAGGCAAAATACCCATAATATATCTTTGAATGCTAACATTAGCATTATTCTTAACTTAATTCATTAGTATACAAAATTATAGTATAGAAAATTCTATTTACTTAGGATTTCTTTGCATAGAATTAAAATGAGACGTATCGAAAGTCTGGAGCCTATATAACACATGAAAAGGAATTGAGTCATGAAATCATGCACTTTAAAATCTTTCTAGTCCTGTAAGAATGAAATTAGGGTATCTATTTTTCATTAGAAAATGAAAAGATACGAAGACAGGAGCTCAAGCTCATTGCTGCTTTTTCTGAGGCAATACCTGATAAACAAAGAAATAAAGCATGGCCATGATGCGTATCCTGCCTGGAAATCTTTGGGACTGACTGAATAATGGCAACACTAGACAATTTATCATTGCAGTTTGTTGTTAATGCAAAGTTAGGCTATTTATTATAATTGCTTTACTTATGTTATTAGCCATAACCAATTAGAATCTATTAACAGCTGAGAGTAAACCAAAATACTAAATAGTCATATGTATGGATGACTCCGGATCACATGGGTGACTGTTTAAATATTAATAATTTCTTTAACCCAGTAGCACATTTCTAATAGTCTGCTTACATTACTGTGTAGAAGAATTGGGCAAACAAATAGAGGCATCAAACTGTTCAAGTGAGAATAAATATTCTATTAATGTCGTTTTCTTTTTATGACTTGATTTTAGTAAATCATGTTTCCTTTTCAGAAGCACAGCAGGATTTCAGTTCAGCTTACAATCAGAAGTCTGAATTTCCCCAGTGCTATGCCCTTTCATAAGCTCAACATAGTTATTTACAAATTCATACACTGTGACTTGTAAACTATTATCACTGTTTTGGAACAGTTATGTAGCATGCTATGTAAAATGCAAATGAATCATATTGTTTGTCCTATTTTTTGTGGAGTAAGCCACTGTATTTAAGTGTCTCATAAAACTGGGTTAGCAAGACAAATCTATTCCTTGAACTTGGGAGTAAGCAGTGGACTAGCTACACTTCAGGAGTACCACATCTGATATCCTATTGAATACATCTTGATAAGTTAGTTATTAATGAGTGGGATCTCTCAAAGTTGCTCTCAAAGACTGTTGAATTTGACCTAAAAGCAAGTTTACTCATGTACCTGGATTCAACTTAACATTCTGTTAAATCAGACATGTCAAACACAAGGCCCAGGGGCCAGATCCGGCCTGTGAAGTGGTTTCATGCGGCCCGCGAAGCCATCCTGGAAACAGTGAGGGAGCGGCCCCCACTGCCTTGGCCCTGGCCCAGAGACCCTCCTTCTGCCAGAGACCCTCAGATCTGTCCCACTCCTGCCCAGGCCCCCATAGGCACCCTTGATGCGAACGATGTAGAGCTGGCCATGCCCACCCAGTAGGCCATACGCACTCTAGCCATGCCCACCCAGTAGGCCACGCCCACCCAGGCCACACCCACCTGGCCCCCTGAGGGCAACTGCAATGCTGATGCGGCCCTCAATGAAATTGAGTTTGACACTTCTGTGTTAAATCGTCACAACAGTGCTGAAACCTGGTTGTGAACTGTATAAGTATATAGAGTCTGATTACTATTCTTTAAACTCCCAACTTCTTTTCCTGCATTTTTTTAAAAATCAGGGCAAAATAATATCAAAATAACAGATTGATTGAACTTAAATCATTATGAAATGAGTGCTGGTCACAACAAATTAGTGAACTAGGTGATGCTTATTTATTTAATAAAATTTATATGGCTGCCCAACTCACTCTTGGTGACTTCTGGCGACTTATAAGAATAAACTCCCAGTACAAAAAAACAACAACCCTCCCCATCACCCTGGCAACAACAGTCAGTTGAGTCACTTGATGGGCTCTGTATCACTGTGGGATCTCCAGCCACGTTGGCAGAATCATGCCGTCAGGGCCATGTGAGAGAATGCCAAAGTGGAGACCAATCTTATCTCTGCAGGGATGATGTTCCACAGGAAGGGAGCCGCCGTGGAGAAGATCCTTCTTCTTGATCCTACTAGATGGACCTCCTTAAGAGAGGAGACTTGTAGTATTCCCTGCCTCCTCGCTGTGGTGGTTTGGGTAAATAAGACTGGGAAAAGATGTTCATATTTAATACATACTTTTTCTCCTCTGGGCCCCTGTGAATGAAGAAACACTAATTCAGTTGCCTGGTAACAAAACAAATAACTCCTCATAAAGAATTCTCCAGATAATATCTTCCTTCTTTCCCAGGATATCTGGAGTCCCTCCCCTTGTTTAAAAATTGGGATGTTAGCTGAGCCTAAAGAATTATGTGCCTCCACATTACTGATTAGGTGGCTATTTGTCTTCTAAAGAGAGCTGCTACTTAACCCAAACTACCGGTAAATATTCTAGGCAACTTTTTCACACATGGTAAATGTGTTCTCCTATTTTTTATGCCAAATTTTAACATATATTAAAGTCTCTCAAGTCTTCCAGTCCTTGATAAGGGAACTGCAGTTTAGATTAAAGTAGTTTTCCCCACCACTTTCTAATATCCTGAACCAAGATGCAATACACATAGTGTTATGAATGTATTCCATGTTTCTGTTCACAGTATCTCTCCATCCAATATGCCTAAATTATTAAGCTGCATTAAGAGTAGATGCTTGTGCTAAGATTTTTATTTTTTAGATCCTCTAAAATATTAATAGCTTTCCATGTTGTAAATTTACAGGAATTCCCAAGTAGCACTTGATGTTCCTTTTCAGTTGTTTCCAGTCTGTGATACTTTCTTGTCACATCATCTTACTTCACAGTTTGTGCAATGGCTAGAATATATGTTCATTAATACTTCAGACTTGATCCTGTTAGTTAAAATATCTTTGATGGGTCTGCATCATCATCATCATGTGGCTTTTTGTGAAAAAGTGACAACTCATCTTTTCAGAAAATTTCTCTTCAATCTAAAAAAATCAGGACAGTGTAGAATAAGAAAGCAACTATCAAAACTATTTAAAAAAACTGCTGAGAGGTTTACAAGAATAGATTCCAGAATTATTTCTTCTGTCTCTTGTCTCCTGACATATAGTACATCAGAGTAATTGAAGTAGTTTCTCTGTAAAGGATGAAATCAAATGGAAGTGGATTCTCATAATTAATCTCATCCAATATTATTTAGAGCCCTTAGCCTCTAGTGACAACGGTTTTTAATTTAAAAAGTCTGAGATAATGTATCTTTATGATGGCTTGCAGTTGTCCAGCAGTTATATCTAAAGAAGTGTTTGAAGTTTCCTGGAAGCAGACAAACCTCTGCATCTGCTCATCTCTGTCTATAAAAATTGGGATATATAGATATTAAGCAATAGTCATATTTCTGCCAAAGACTAAAGTTAAATCATTTCTGTGTTCAGCTGTGACAGCTACTTCATGCTTGGTCTGATTGCTGTTTCTAGGACATCATCCTGTGTTCATGATTGTGTGCTACGGACTTTTAAAGTGTTTAACATACTAGAAAAATGAACCCCAAGACCTGTCAATATTGTAGAATCCCTGGTTAATGATATGTTCTTTCTTTTTATGTGCATTGTGATGCAGGTGGGCTGAACCAAATTCTCTTTTGATAATGGTGTGTAATTTTTACCTTGCCTGCTGCATCAAATATGGTGCACAGCCTCAATTTCATAGTAAAAATACAGTTAGCAAGCTTCCCTGTTTCCTCATTACATTAAGAAAAAGTGTTTGTGAAGGGGAAGGAATTGGTTTCCCTGTGTATGCATCAAATTTTTGAGAATATTGCTTTGGGAGTAACAAGCTGTACCTCCTTTGAGCAGTGATAGGCTACAAAAGACACAATACTCCTCCAAGGAAATTTTTTTCACCACTTAATCCTAATTTAAGTTGGAAATTAAAGAATTTTGCAACTGGTGCCCGTGTTGAAAGATCTATTCTGATTCCCAGTTACTTTCCAGGCCTAATTTAAAGTTTTGACATTACATTTTAAAACTCTAAAATGGCTTATGGCCTACTATCCTACTATCTGAGGGACCTTTTTCACCTGAAGGATTTTAAGGATATCAATGGGAGAAATTATTTTGAAGAAACTCCTATGTTCAGAAATTTATTTATTGTATGCACAAGGAAGGGCCGTCTTCTGTGTATTTGAGGAGTTGTGTTGAGTGAAATTTGTAAGGAAAACAGGCCCAGCAATGGAACAGTGCTTGGGTCCAGAGAAACTTGATGAGCATGTGAAGAGCTGAGAGTCACTGGCATTTTTCCCCCAGTAGTTCTTGTGGCAAAGAATCCTTGTGTTTTGGGAAATGCTTTCACTGTTTTTAGGAAAAAAAACACCTATCAGGCATGCAGATACTATGTATGATATTTGGGTCCTTAGCAGTATTGGAACAAATGTAATTTCTAATGTCAGAAGTCATCTCAGGACATAATTGAAAATTTTCAAAAGCAGATTTAAATGGTGATGCTTATTTAGAACATTGATAATTAAAGCATGCCCACTGTCATTTTTAGTCCTTGTAGAATAGCTATTATTGGATTATTGATTATAGTTCCAACTTGCTTTATAACCACATTTTCTGGATGTTGAACAGTTATGTTAAAACATAAAATTCCAAACAATGGTTCAACAAAATATGTGGATGACGATACATTTAAAATAATAGCAAGGAATGGAAGTAATTTGACATATAAAACCAAAACTGGGGGAAAAGCAGAAGATGTAAAAGCACTAAAATAGTTTTTAACAGTGTAAACATTTTGAAGAAAAATATTTTTACCTGGCTTGGAATGAAACATAATTTATATACCTAGTACATTTCCATATAGAGGTTTCCCCCCAAAATAGGATGATTACTTACAACTTTTAACACAGTTTTTCCCCCATATGACAATGGGATAAAAAATGATAGTGGAAAATTAAGCTATCTTAATGCCTGTCCTCCTAGGTGGTGTTATTTTCTTTTCAACGTAACACGTTTTGCTCCACACCTGTGTTGTTGAGATTGTACTAAGGCTTCAAAATTTTGATGCATGCTAGGCTAGACACAGCCTGTTTATAAGATGCTTCAGAGCAGAGTTTTGTGGTCCCAGGCAATACAGCATGAAGATAAATTCCCATGTATATTGAAACTTGCCTAACCCCTGGTAGAGTCTAATAATTCATTTGAGCTTCAATTTTTCCTTCATTCTATCTTCACGTAGACTTCATGATTTCAATTTTAGCTCAGCCTGTTAGTTTCTCTTCCAATATATCCTTACTTAGGGGATCTAATAAAGTTACTGACTGACCAAGAATTTTAAGTTTCTTTTTCTTATTAACTAGTTGAGAGTTGAGTTGAGACTCAGTTGAGTCTCATATAATCAACAAGGTTGACTGCCAGAGTAGGTGCTCAGATATTACAATTGATCTGTGTTATTAAGTAAAGAGCTTTATTGTGTTTTCCTGATTTGTTTGTTGGTTATAAGATAATTGTTTAATTTTCACACTTCTCAATATTTTGTTCTGTGCTGTTCCTGGGTGGAAATGGACAGAATGAACTTATGTATGAATAATGTCTACTGGGAGAATGGAAATAAGACTAATGTGTCAGCCCACTGTCAGGACTTAGTTTATGGTCCAACAACTTTAATCTGTGGAAGATGTTAATGGCATATTGGAATGGAGTAGTGCCACTTAAACTGTATCTGGAGAGGTCTGTACTGATGTGCTGCATCACACACACATCCATGCTTCAGTTTCCTGCTCTTCCATTTTATTATAGTTCTGGCAATGCTTGCAGTTCTCCTGTTCCATCTTGAGAAAACAGCCATATTGCAGTTATAAATTGGTCTCTGTAGGTCAAAATATTATATGATACTTTAAAGTTATTGAGTGAAGTGCTCTTGAGAACTTGAATTACAGGTAATCCTCGACTTATAACAGTTTGTTTAGTGACCATTTGAAATTACAAGAATACTGAAAAAAGTGACTTATGACTGTTTTTCACACTTATGACATTGTGGTATCCCTCTAGTCATGTGATCAAAATTCACATGCTTGGCAAGTGACCCAATGTTTACGAGGGCTGCAGCGTCCCGGGGTTATGTGATCACCTTTTAGCAAGGTGAATGGGGAAGCCAGATTCACATAATAACTATGTTGCGAACTTAATAACTGGAATGATTCATTTAACAATTGTGGCAAGAAAGGTCATAAAACGGAGCAAAACTCACTTAACAAATGTCTCACTTAGCAACAGAAATTTTGAAAAACTACTGGTATTTTGATTTTTTTTTGGTTTTGTGTCTGAAACGAGATCCTGCCTTACTCTTGGCTTGTTTTTGTGTTCTGCCCCTGTGGATTTTGTATGAATATATGAAAATTGACAAGAAACTCACTATAGTTAATTTGTTCCCGTGCAAATCTGGCTTATTGTTGCAGGAAATCAACATTAAAGCAATTTCTGGCTCATTGCAATTTAAGAAAATAAAAATAAAAAGCCAGAAATTAATTAGTTCAATCATGAAAAGTCAGTCAAGATTCTTTTAAAATACTCCCTTACTCTTTGTGCATTTTGTATGTGCATGTGTTTCTATCTGGCAATCCTTCTATTTAAATGTGCATGTATTAAATGGGGACCCTTTGGCTTAATCTTGGAAACATTCAGTATTTTTATTGAAAAGTGGTAAGGTTGGAAGAAGATGATATTTTAACCAGACAGCTCTTTAGAGTTTTGAGACAATGGAACTTTTAATCAAAACACTCCATTCAACCCTGAATTAATATTTTCTTTTTTGCATTATATTTCATTCTATTATTTCAGTTCCTGAGGGTTGCATATTGAAGTGTTATATCTGAAGCAAATATTGCAAGATTAGTGTAAAATTTTAGCTGGTCTAATATGTTTAAAGGATTGTTGGCTAAAGTCATGTTATTGTGTATGGATGACATATTATCTTTCTGTCATCTGTTGTTGCAGTTGTAAGTCAAGTCAGACTCAATTTTGCAATTTTTTCCAATGGTGGTTAAGTGAATTACTGTGGTTATTTCACAAATCACTCAGTTGTTAAGCAAATCCAAGTTCCCCAATGGGTATATTTTCCCAGGGACTGGCAAAAATGTTTACAAATAGTAATCACATAAATGTAGGATCCTGCAACCAGTAGTAAACGCAAACCAGTTGCCAAGCACTCAAGTTGTGATCACATGACTCTGGGCACCTGTAAATGCAAATACAGCTCACAAGTCACTTTTTCTAAGGCCCTCATGACTTCAGAAGGTCGTTAAATGAACAGATATATGTCAAGAACTTACCTGTAAATAATATTAGTTAACAATTTAGGATATTCATTGTACTATAATGTCTTCTCTTGGACAAGTATTTAATATAGCACATGATATGCAGTTGCTTTCTGCTGAATTAAGACAAAATAGCACATCATTTGTTATATAATAAAGGGAAAATATTCCCACTACCTGGGAATTAGGTATTACAAAAGTCATGATTAAAAGGGCATTTTTGGCAAGGCAGTTGGAGTTAGAAAGAGTAATTAGATCTTAAGAGTTAACATTAAATTTCATTACATGCATTTGCCAAAAGTAAATTTCCCCACATTACTTTTTAGCAAACCATTTTGTGTAATACATGTTTGGTAACATTTTTTCCATTTCTCTCTCTCCTTTTTTTCCTGTTTCTTTAGTTGAGGAACTGGACAGTTGACGAACTTCAAAGACGACTTGGGTCACTCGATCCCATGATGGAGCAGGAGATAGAAGAGGTTCGCCAAAGGTATCAGTCAAAGCGGCAACCAATTCTAGATGCCATTGAAGCAAAGAAAAGACGCCAGCAGAATTTCTGAGGAAAACATGGCAATAGAATAGATGTCCATCATTCCTTACAATAAACTGTTCTTCTATGACTACTGTGTAGGTGGATTTCTATTTCTATTTGCTATAGCACCTTTTCTAACTCAGGTATGCCATTGAATGGAGTCCTCATGAAGAGATCATGCTTTGTATGAATGGTAGATAGATTCTAGATATATTGTGTGTTGCTTTTGAGAAATCTTGACTTAGCTGGGAGCTAAACTTTGTATTATAAATTCATACAAAAGTAGGAAATGGATTTGATTAAGGTTGGTACTCAGATTTTACAGTTTTTACAGTTCAGTTTCAAACAATATATATATAGTATACTTATCAGAATAAGTAGTACATTTTTGTATGAAAAACCCAAGTAAACAGAATAATTTTGACTTGATTTTCTTAGATGAAGTATAGAAATTCAAATTTTTGCTTTTTCGTTGAACTGTTAAAAATGTTGTGAAATCAGAGTCCTTACACATTAATCTATTATCTAAATTGATCCAAAAAACATCCATCATCACTGATATGTAGCAACCACTTGATCTTAAACAATGCTTACTTTCATTTTGCTCTATTGGAAATGAGTTTAAAAAATGAACTTTGGAAATGAGTTTAAAAAAAGAAGTGATTTATTAGCAAGTTTACATATCCTGTTCCAGCATTTGAAAAGGAATATGAACTTTTATCTAGTGTAGAAACCTCTAAGAGCTCCATGCTTTTTTATTTCTTTTTTGAAAGTATTACTTTTCAGTGTTATGTTTTTTCCTTTGTTTATTATTTTTACTAGAATCAACTCTGAATGAATGCTAATATATTTTCAGTGATGTCTATCAGTTAAAAACATAATAAATATTTTATTTTCAGTATTTTTTTCAGAGTTTGTGGTAGCAGAGGAATGTCAGTTCCCCCCAGGTCAGGAAAAATTTGTATCTTTTTTATAATAAAGTTATTTAAAATAGTTAAGGAACTGTGAAATTTTGTATTCTCTGCTACTACAAGCTGAGGTTTGTGGTACTAGTTTTGAATTTAAACTGGAGTAAGCATTTTCTTTTATTTGGAAAAATAAATATATCAGTTGGGATCTAAATAAAAATCTTGAGACCCAAATTAATTTCCAAATACTATTTAGTTAAAAAAAACACACCATAATACATCTGTGATAAAACAGTTGCCTCCTGAATAGATGTTTTGTACAAATCTCAAGGTTCAATTTGTACTAAGGGAAATTTATGGTGGAATGTGTTCCTGACAGTTTCAGGTTTCATAAGTGTCCATAGAAATCTTCCTCCTTCCACCTGCAATATATATGCAACTATTGGAATGCAACAACCAAACTACAAAGAGGTCTATATAATTAAGTGGAGTTCAGAGTGTGAAAAACGACTTGAAATTCTTCCAGCCTTGCAACAGCCTCTTGTGCCTAGTATGTTAATCCTCAAAGGTCCTTTTGACCTGCAGAGGATACACAGAAAGGGAGTGATTGAAATATCATACTTGTGTATGGAAGACTGTGCCTACAGCTAATTCTGATGAATGTCTATAATTTATGACACTGCAGTTTGATAACTTCCCTCAGGAACAAAATGGAAATATATGATTACATCCTTGCTGCTCAAGACTGGAAACATTTGTTTGCTATTTAACACACCAAATTGCAGATTGTCATATGGATATATGAACTGCGTTTTGTGTTGTCACAGAACAGGAAAGAAGGATTTGTTTGGTCCACGAATTCAAATTTTAAATTTAATTTAAATTTTCATTTCTACAATTTTGTCTATCTTCTATCAGGTGGGAAATTGTTGAGTTGGGCCATGCCCTTCTTATTTCTCAGAGAATGATAATTCTAAGTAAGCCATGTTCCTTTTGGTATTGATATTAAGGAAATACTGCTATTGGCTCACTCAAAAACAGTTTGATTGAGTTCTCTTCCTAAAAATTTTGTTCCATTAATACCATTGATTCATCCTGGAATTAGAGAACCTAGGAAAATCCAAGATAATTGATCTATTTCAATTAGCAAATCTTTTGTATAAGTTCAGGGCTGAAAAAGGAAGTGTTCAATAATAAACAGAAGTATACATGTTCTGTATAAAACAATGTTAGACAGGTACCACATACAAGCTAAACTTGTCAGTTTCTCTTAGTTAAACAATCTGGTTTACAGAAATTTGCCACAAAGACTAGAAACATTGTAATTTGCTATTCAAATTAATAAAACTGGATGCTCACTGTGCCATTAAATTCTGTATCATGTTTCCCAATTAAATTCTCTTTCCAACTATCTCTTTAGCCTCTACTCTTATATTCCCTCTGTAGAGATCTCATTCCTGTATAATTCCACTATCCAAATAAAATGGGATTTTTTTAGTAAACTATTAAATAGAAGACATTTTGGTTTAGTAATGATGCTCCTGCAGATGTGACTCGTGTATTTAAAATCCTATGTAAATTGAAAAGATGGTTCTTTGGTTGGACATATTTTAACATATAGTACTGAGTAATCGGTGATTATACTTCACTTCAATGGTAAGAAAAGATCTGTGCCTGACAGGACTAGATTCTAAGCTGTTTTGTGGGTAAAATGTAGGGGGGAAAACGGAATGAAAAAGTGTAGCAATTATAGCAGTCGAGTTGCTTCCTCAACTTCGAAAAGTACAAGAATTGAGGATTATGTTCAGAATACCTATTCTTTTTAGTAACCCCAGCTGAAACAGGAGATTCTGATTCCTATTTTTGAGTCTTTTACAAGAATATATCACTTCATTTGTCATCTAAGCTGTATTTTCAAAGGATATATACATTCCATTCTCATGGATCATATGTACCAACTGAAGTTTTTTGAATAAACTGTCACATTTTTCTTTTTCAGTCTTAAATCCATGTCTAGTTTTAGTTCTGTGAGAAATTAAATGTGAAGCCAGTAGCTTTAATGTTTTGTAATAAAAGTTACACCACTGTAATTTGAAGTTCTCTTTTTTTAGAGATCTGGTTGTTTTGTATATAATTGTTTAAATCCTTAGTTTGTACATGAATGAAGATAATTTTTTATCTTATTTAGCTAAATTCAGGAAACTTTTTTTGGATTTAAATATTTGTTTTATAGGAAAAAATAAACTATTCTGCTTATTATAACATATTGTCTTTTTCTGTCATAAGAACTGTTTTCCTGGGGTAAATCTGATTTAAATGCTCTATAGCACCACTGGATAATGCATTTTGGAAACTCTGCTCCCAAGTCCTGTTCTCTGCTCTTCATGCTCCAATTATTTTGGGGTTCCTTGAACTCCCTTTGTCTAGAAGTTATAGGCAGCAGCATTCAGGCTCAATCCCACAATGTAGAATAGCTGCAGGTTGGATACCATTTGAAACCAGCAATTCTTTGGCTTTGATTCTAGATCAGGGGTGTCAAACTCGCAATGTCACGTGACGTGTTGCAACGTATCGTGACTTTTTTGCTATTGCCAGCAATGGGGTGGGCGCGGTTTCACTATGATGCATCCGGCCTGTGGGCCAGCAGTTTGACACCGCTAGTCTAGATGAACTGAATGTATATTCATTAGGGATCTTCCTAGGCCAGGCATGTCAAACTCGCGATGTCATGTGACATCACGCAACGTATCAGAGCTTTTTCGCCATTGCTGGCAATGGGGTGGGCTTTTGACATCCGTGTCCTAGGCTCACAGCTGCTAGTTGCTTCTTTAAGCTACTCCTCTTTAAACAATTGAATCTTCTTGCCAAGTACATGAAAGCATCAGGAACAACTGTAAATAATGTGCTGATTCTTACATGTAAAACAATTATCCTTCTTTTGTATCAACAGGTACCACTGCTCTTAACTGGACCCAGAATTTTGCTTCTACCAATTTACAGTTGCACATTTTGATAGGCAATTTTGTGCACATAAACCAATGAAAGCTGCAAGCTATGGCTGTTTTCATAATACTTATACCCATAATTAATCTTGATTTGCTCAGTCTAACTTTGTTGAATTACATGTTACACTGAACCACCAACTAACCATGAAATCTAAGTTCGTTCAACATAGCAGAAAATAAAATTGAGTAATTTAGTTGTACTAGATGTGGGCACAGCCTATATTCACTTGAAGCATGCTTTCATAAGTCATTGTCCCAGTTTCCCTCACTGATGGGCAAAATGCATCAGCAATCTTTGCTTGCCACTTGTCTTTGATTCACAGGTCAAAACGTAACTTTTGGAGCACTCTTATTTTAGCAGGGATTGTATATTTTAAAATCTCTTGATTAATGTTCATGGATGAACAAAATCCTGTAGAATATGTAAAAGACAGCAATAGGAAATAATTACATTGGAGGTTTTCAATCATTTTGCCAACCTTGCTTTTTTTTTAAAAAAAATGCAAACTATAAAAAAAGCCTTTTACAGCTGCAGGTTGTACTTTTTTGCTGCCATACTTTGGTAGCACATAGACTGTGGGCTTTCCTTTCTAGTTAAGAGGTGTAAAGCATTTGATAAGACTGACTGGCTGGCTGGCCATAGTCTCTTCCTTAATAAAACTGAATAACGGGATGGATGTACCAAATGGATTCACAGTTAAATAACTACAGTAGTTGCCAAAATTGTGGAAACCTTTTGGTTAAAGTGTATTTTTGAGGTTTGATGGCTACTTTCCATAAAATTATATATCAGTGGAAAGATAATTTAATCAAGAATGTAATGCAACAAAGTTTATTCAATTATCTATACTGTATTCTATGAAAAGTTATAGCCAAATAACCACAAAAGGGAAGCACAACTTGCTTAGGTTGATATCAGGTAGCTTTCCTTCATCTGATTGTAGCCAATGAGCATGAGTGTTTAGAGAGCCAATCAGATGTCATCTTGTTTTGGCAATGGGCCAATCAGATCGCAGTAGGATTCAGTTATTTTTTTAAAAAAAACAACAACCAAGTTTTATTAATTTTCTAATTTTACATCCAAATATTTATGAAGCAATGTGGTGATTGGGTAGTCAAAAGTCCAGTAACAGAATGTTTTTTTACATAGCTCAGGTTACATCAACAAAAGTTCCCTCTTCAATTCCCTTAGTTACAATATCATATCAAATTAATACATTTCTAGTTGTGACACAATCAGTTGAAGAAATTTTAATATATTTTCACTTATACTTCTCCAACTCCTGTTTTTAATTTTTACCTAATTTCAATTACTGTGCTCCACTTTACATCGGGGAGGACTGTGTGGAGAGTGTCCTTTAAATTTCTGGGAGTCTACCTCTGCGAAGATCTTACCTGGAAAGTTAATACAACCCAGGTGGCCAGAAAGGCCCAACAGAGACTTCACTTTCTCAGGGTCTTGCGGAAGAACAGGGTAGAACAACGGCTAATGACCCTCTTTTACCGGTCTACTATAGCGAGCGTCCTCTCGTATGGTATTGTGGTTTGGTATGCTGGTCTGACAGCCGCGGATAGGAAAGTATTACAGAGGGTAGTGAGCACAGCACAAGACATTGTGGGCTGTCCCCTGACACCACTGGATGACATTGCCAGGGCTCGCTGCCTTGGAAGAGTGGGGAAAATTCTCAGGGATGACTCACACCCTGGACAATATCTCATTACTCTCCTACCATTGGGTAGGAGATATGGAGTATAGCCAGCCGTACCAACAGGCTGAAGAACAGCTTTTATCCATGGGCTGTTAGGCTCTTGAACGGGAAATAATTTTATAAACTTTATGCATGATTGACTTGCAAGGCCAGTGCGTTGTGCAATTAGGTCACATGGTGTAATAAGATGGAGGGATTGTGTCACTGTAAGTTGGGGGTGGGGGCACGAAGGGAGGCTCAGCCAATCTCAATGTATACATGGTTGTACTTTGACAATAAAGGTTCATTCATTTCAAATTAGCCTTTAGTATCTAGAAGACTTAATTTTCACGTAACCCAAATTTCCCCTATTTCATTATATAGTAATTATATCTAAAATACATACATTGTTCATTTAAGTGGATTCTTATTTTAATTTCACAAATATATTCTGTTTATCATCTTGGTAGTTCATCAGTTATTAGAAAAGTATCTTTTGTTGTATCATTCTGTGATATAATTCAAAATTATGTTCTAGTAGCTAATTTTCATTTCCCTTAGAAATCTAGATCCTAAATATAAAATCAATTTATATCTTTTAAAAATTCCCCTTAGCCCATTAAAAGAAGGATTCAGTTATTGATGTCATGTATTGAAGCTGAGAGAACATTTGTCAGTGTGTTATGTGATCGCTATCAAGTTGGTTGGGTTTTTTTGTGTTCTTTCATTTAGTGAGCTTGTAAAACATACTGTAGTAAAATTAAAGTAATGGTGCAAAGAGTTGACTGATTGCCCAGAAAGCAATGTAAAATAGTATTATTAAGTGAACAAGGCTACAGTTATAAAGAAATTAGAAGAAAAATTGGTGGAAACTTAACCAAAGGTGGAGCAGTGGGCTAATGCCTCCTTAAGTAACACCAGCTGCCTGCAATTAGTGCAGGTTCGCGTCCCACCAGGCTCAAGGTTGACTCAGCCTTCCATCCTTCCGAGGTAGGTAAAATGAGGACCCAGATTGTTGGGGGCAATAAGCTGACTTTGTAATAATGCTGCTGGGGGGGGCGAAAGCCCCAATAAGCAGGCATATACATAGAATAAAGGCTATTGCTAAGCACATTGATTTGTGCTTTAAATTGTAAGCCGCCCTGAGTCTTCGGAGAAGGGCGGGATATAAATGGGATTTAAAAAAAAAAGGTGGCATTTCTACTGTACACTTTTCCCAAAAGGTTTCCACAATTTTGGCCACTACTGTATCTGAAAAAAGGGACTTGCGACCCAGATCTGAAGCTCCTATGGCTATTTCCCGTCTCTCTCATGTGACAGAACTTTAGGAACTTAGCAACATAGCTGTGTTTATGGCTGCTTGTAGCCTCTCATGGTCACATGACTGCATTTTGCAACGGTTTTGTTGAAAACCATCACTTCCAGTTTTCAGCAAAACTGTGCCATAGTGATAATGGTTTAATGACTGCGTGTTTGCGTAACAAGCAGAAAATGTTGTGAAATGACGTGATGTCTTAGACTGTAATGGGAAGACTCCATTACGGTTGTAACTCAAGGACCACCTGTATTTTGGTTCAGCTTTCTCCAAAAGAAAATGAGTGTTCCACTTGACATTGTAAAGATCAGAATGTGAGACTAACGTTCAAAAATAGAAGGTCTCATTTTTAAAAAAAATCAGGTAATCTCCTTAATACATTCTGGGAATTTTTCAGATGAACTACATTGAGGCTCAGTTCAAGGGAAGCTTTATCTTTCCTTTTATTATTGGAATAACAATACTTATATGTATAAAATAAGTCTTAAATCAAGAACTCCTAAAGTATTTAACCTTAATAAAACATAATAAAAACTTAAACAACACGTATAAAGGCACTCCAGGCACAGTTGGAAGCATATACAACTTCCTAGTTGTTAAAATATATGATGGCATTCTCTGGAACTGATTTCCCAAGAGTTACGCCATGGTGCTATCATCATTCACTGGCAGTCTTTGGTCTGTTTTCAGCGCTGGACCAGTTCTGAGATTTTCTATAAGTAGCATTACTTTTTCATGTAAATTTTATCATGGTTCATGGCTTTGGGTACTGTTTAATTGAAAAGTGACTTGTCTCATAGGTCTTATAAATAAATAAATGTGTTATGGCTGGCAGTTTTCATTTCACACAGAATTTTGTACTTTCATCTTTGTACAGCCACAGTGTTGGTCTCTTTCGGATTTTAGCTGGAGAGATGCACTGAGATGCAGAGCCCTTGTACTAATCTGCCTTCTCTACTCCTCCTGCATAGTAATAAATAGTATTCATTACTAATTATTCAACTCTCTAAAATCAGTAATTTACCAGAATCACAGGACTAAATACGCAAATGTAATGAAAATTAAGAAGAAAAACTTCAGAAAGTAAAGCTGTTCTATTAATAATTGGAATAATAGGTAACGGATAACATAGGATGAAATTGTGCTTCTACTATTTGTAGGAGAAAAAATCATTAGTACAGAATCTGACCACTGAAAGATTATTTAGTTATAAGGTTTTCTGATGTTTAGTGATTATAAACATCCATAAAACATGGAATCTTGTGTATTAAAATAAAATAACAATACAATACAAACAACAATAGATTAACAATAGTTAAAACAAAAATAATAAATAGGGAAATAGAAATAGGAAATTATGTTCAGTTTTTGGTTATGGTTTGTTTTCCAAGCTTGTTTCAATATAATTTCTGAACATTTCATTACCAAACTAGGTAACATCATCAGCAGGATTTTCTTGTCCTATTCTCCTTAGCTTATAAATGTCTTGTATGCCAGTGTGGTCAGTTGGTCGTGCGATTGGTTGTTTGTTTGGAGCTATATTTGAATTCTGAGCAGCTGATTGGTTCTGTTGTTAATTATGTTCGGTGCTTCTTGTAATCCACTCCATTAAATTATATTTTCCCACAGCATCTCTGTATGAGTGAAGTTATAAGAAGAGAAAGTTTTGTGATACCTTGAAAATTAAGCAATATAATACAATCTTCATGGGCCATAATCTATTTCAGGCATGTCAAACTCGCGACGTCACGTGACGTCGCGCGACGTATCGGAACTTTTTCCCCATTGCCAGCAATGGGGTAGGCGCAGTTTCTTCGTGACACGTCCGGCCCGCGGGCTGGCAGTTTAACACCCCTGATCTATTTTATCAGGGGCATGATAACCAATTGAAAATAGGCACACAGAGAGAGGATTAAAGTAAAAGAACAAACTAAGCTATGTGATCAGAGAACTTAATGCAGCAAAGGAGAATAATCATTGGTAGAAAACAGAACAGTTATAGGAATAATTAAGAAGTCTTTATAAACGATAAGACAAACTTCCTTTTATAAGATACCAGGAATTTGCAAGAACCACTTTACTCTAGTTGTTAAGGCACCAGACTAAAAAGCAGGAATCCATGAGTTCAAGTTACAGCCATGAAAGCCAGCTGGGTGACTTTGGGCCTGTCACACTCTTTCAGCCCAACCCACCTCACCCGACTGTTGTGAATTAAATAAGGAAGAAGGTGTGTATGGATATGGATATATAACACCTTGGATTGTTTGTAAAAATAATAAAGGAGGGATACAAATAAATGAATCAATAAAAAAGTAAGATAATTAACCCATTGCTTGGTCAAAGAATATGGCCTTCTATATTAATCTCAGTAAACCTTTCAGAAACCTGTATTTTGGCCATTCTGTCTAATCTTTTGATGAAAGGCTGCCTTTTATTCTACAAAGTGGGTTCATAGACATCTGGAAAGAAGACGCTCCATGTTATTTGAGCCAGGGAATTTCAAGAACACTGTCAACCAACATCCAAGCAGTGAACTAACCAGCCAGAAACAAAATACTCTGAAGAAAAACTGTGGTGTGCAGAGAGAGGGAATGGAGCCCTGCTGGTGTGCCAGAATGAAAGTGGGAAAGAAGATATTCTAAAAGCTAAATGTATCCTGAAATATCTGTTAACTGCAACTCTGCTAGATCAAACAAAAAAATCAGGAAGGCTATTCCCTGCAAATCACAAGTGTATGTATGCTCCCACAGGATTATCCTAGATCTAAACTAACATTGAAATTACCATAATTTTTATTTTTATTTATTTTATTTACTTGTATCCTGCCTTTATTATTTTAATAAATAACTCAAGGTGGCGAACATATTCAACACACCTCTCTGTTTTCCCCACAACAATCCTGTGAGGTGAGTTGGGCTGAGAGAGAGAGGGACAACCCCACCTAGCTGGCTTTTTATAAAGTTCCTCTGTTGAAGATTTTACTGATATGTTGGCTGGTTGGCCTGTTCCTTGTGAAGTGATTAATCTGGCTATGGGGTTTATTAGAAAGTGTTGCCTTATTTGCTCTGGTGATGATCAATGGGTTGGAGTCTGTTCATAAGATTTGGATCAGCCAAATTCTCACATACTGTTCCTGAAATGTATTGATGCATCTACTGTAGTTTATAAACTATGCAAGTGTTCTTGGCTTCTGTTTCTTTTGTCTCTTCAGATATAAGATCTAAAAGGAGAGACAGCAGCTGCTATACTACCACACTGAACCTTTCTATGCATTGTTTGTCTCCAAATGTAGGCAGAGAAAAGCAGGAGGAGCAGAAGAAATTGCTTTGGGGACATTCACATTTGTCTACTGGTTTCAACCAGCACATACAGAATTTTTTCTCCACGTCTTTGGAATCTTAATTTTTCTTAAACTCTAATCACTTTCATAATGCAAACTTTAAGATGACACATGGTTGTGTGTTAAATGTAACAGCTAAGATTACAGCTCCTATGATTGCAATATGGCATGCTAATGATTCTGTAGAAGGGCAAGTATACAAAATGCATGAAGCACCTGCCCAGTCAGTACCACTAAGCTTTGGCACTAAAGTATATAATTTTAAGATTCTTCAAGAAAATCACCAAAGATGAAGTAAGAGAAATACACTTTTAGAAATTTTCTTAGGGCTATTTGAGCCTTAGTGATTATGTATAAGCCCTTTTCAGTCATCAAATGTAACAGCAATGAGCACAGGCTTTGTAATGGAGCTCAGATATATTAGAAGATCCTGCAAGTTGCTAGTCAAGAGAAACCCTAATTCTTAGTTTGCCCTACCCATTAGTAAATTGATCTGCAGCATCTCTAATGAAAATCTATATGATTCTACTCAGTGGTTATGTCCAGGAAACATCCTGTATGATTGAAAAAGGTAAAAAATAAAGAAAGAAAATTTATAGCTGGCATTCACTATGTCTACTGTTAGGAGGGCTAACATTTCTACCATGCACTGTAAAAGTTTTAATAACTTAATTTGAAAATGCTATCAACTCAGACTTGTGGTATATGATAAACAAAAAGGTCAGTCTTTAGTTTTTAACATTGCCCCTCAAAAGACTTCTGAAAAGCACGGGTGAAATGATTAAGGCAACATGAGCACCTCTAGTCCTAGAAGCAATATAAAGAAATCTGTTTCAGAACTGCAATTAAAAAGAGTGGCAGTCCATAGAAGAGAGCAAAAGAAATGGGCAGTAGCCATGGAAACAAAGCACTAATGTAACTGTATATTAGTTTGCCTCCAGCTACAGTAAGTTGAAATGCTACCTTGAATCAACAGAAAACTTGAAAATTGCTGTTCCTATTGAAACAAGGCAAAGAAACATGGTGGGAATGGTGTGGCCATTGATTTACACTTTACAAGATCCATCCCAAACTTCCAGATGTGTTGGAGTACAATTCTTATAATCCTCAGTCACCAATTCAGCATATACTGGTTCTCACAAGAGATATAGAATTAAAGCTAATAATAAAACAGAACAAAGTGGAGTCAAATTCAAAAGAGGAAGACAGTGATGCAAAAATAATTATGGGTGCAAGTGAGTAAATCAAAGCCCTACCTCCTTTTTTAGCAGGTATGCTGCATATTAAATGCATGTAAAAAGAAGTGAGGCTTTGATAGCCCAGGCCTGCCCACCATTTTGATATTATTGATCCCCTGCTCCATATGCTTCTGTAAATTCAAAATTTAAAATAAAGCATCTCCCAGAACAATACAATCATTGTCAGTCTAAATCACTGTATGGAGTTCTAGCACACCAGTGGAACCTTACAGTACTAAGCTGTTTAGACCAGATACTGTCATCCTCAATCCGATTCTTTCTTTAAAGATGTTCTTGTCTCGTATGTCTTTTTTATGCTGATGATGAAGAAGCTGTCATCTGTATAGTGGATCCATGAAAGGTTTTTTTGCTTTGCTGGTATAATTATCCATTGAGTTAAAAGTAGGTAATAAGATAAAGCTCAGTGAATTCACTGTTTCAGGTTATTTTGTGCAGTAATGCTGCAATGAATTCTTTTGCTAGGTCTGAATTTATGGATGTGAGGAATGAACCAGTAACCCACCAATTCAATCCCAAACTACATATCTTCTTTTCTATTAGAAAGAGACTTGTAAGTACCATGACAACAAATATTCCCCTTTCCACTCATTTGCTGGGGAAAAAAATGCAGCCTGCACATGAAGAATGACCATAAACAGATGCATTTGAAAAGTGCAGAAGGCTATCTTTCCTGAAATTTGAGCATTACATATAATAGTTTTTAACTGGTATCAACAGAACATTTGTCAAAAGGAAAGCTTATAATTGTAATTGCAATATATTCCAGCCAGCCAAATGTCACAAAAGAATGAGTGCTTTAGTGCTCTACCCTAGGATGGATGTTAAACAAAAGGACAGTGAATGGTGAAAATATTTGGCATGCTAGTAAAACTATGAAGTTGGCATGCAACCCATTTTCACATTTAATGCCAAATGATTGTTACAACCAGAATGGCTGAATTCACACAATATGCTTAACTAAAATTAAAGAAACTGCAATATGATTTAGTGTATGATCCAACTTCTATCATTTGTAGTCTACTGGGAGCAGGGTTGACTTAGATTTTACTTCCATAAAGTTGAAAATAGAATTTAGTTAATTCAGGCTTACAAGATGTTCTATGGATTTTTAGGAATATTAATTAGCAGAATAAAATCCAATTAAGCATCTGGTGGCTTCAGTCCAAGCCAGATTTCTCCCTAAATCTCATAATTTTGACTATATTCAGAATGATAAGAGTGCTGAAAAAATTAAATGGTTTTTCTCATTGTTTTATGGAATGTTGGTTGACCTTCATGTTTGAAATGTTTTATGTATTTTGATAGGCTGCATGCAAGTCAATAAGAGAAACAGATTCCATGATTGATCAATTTAAATTTTAGTATCTTCCATACATAAAACAATTACTATACATACTTATCTATTTGCATAACAACTTTCATTCACATGTTTGACTTGCATATTATATTTTGATTCCAGAACTTATTAGAAGAAAGAGGAAACTCTTATATTCAGATCTGTAGCATCCTTTTTCAGAAGTTAAACTCCATCAAGATGAACAAGACCAGTAAACCCATAGCAGATGACTTGTGTCACCAGTTAATATTTTTATGCTCAATGTTATCTCTTGAAATTACCATGTAAATGATTGTACTAAGGACTGAGACTAAACAGGCTGTTATATTCTAGACCTGTTTCTTAAAAACCAAGCTGCAAGAAAAATAGTGGTATTTGCACACCTAGATTAATGACTAGATTCCTAAGGGGCTGGTATGGTTGGAAATGGACACCCACAAGAGTAATAATTTGCATATATATATATATATATATATATATATATATATATATATATATATATATATATATTAAAAAAACAGATTTGCAAACCACATGAGGCACACCTAAGAAAACCTAAACCTAAGCCATCACTTTATGACTATGTGGTCAAGTCTTTTCTGGCCGTTTTCTAAAATATCAGTCAGATTAGACAAGATATGTAACAACTTGAGAGCAACCAAAAAAAAAAAAGAGAGGCTAATCTTTTCATAAAGCTGTTTAAAGAAAAATGCAAGATATGAGGAAAAACATAGAATGTAAGCAGTCTTCAAATGGATGCTGGAAAACCTGTTTATTCCAAGAAAATGAAAAACCAGGACAATTGGAATCTAATATGAAGATTTGGAAAATTTTCCTTAGTCTTTTTTTAAAAACATCTTTATCAGAAAGGCATAATGCATTTATTCTTTATATGTCTGAACTTCTTCAAATAATCTGTTTTGAATCAGATGCTGTCAATGACGTCTGTTGAATACAACCCTGCTTCCTTTTTAGGAAGATATGGCTGTAATATGCGTAGCTTAACTACCGAATTTTCATTCCCCAGTCATTATTAGCTAAGTTGTACTTTGAACATTTAGAGGTGGTAACAGCAAGCACTATGAGCAGCATTTTCATATCAATAATAGCTAAGGATTTTTGGATACTTCACCTTTTTAATTATTAGTCACATGACTGTTGTCTTCCTTCCAAGCTCAAGAATAGTAATGTCAGTATTTTTACTTTCATAATATTTCAGATAGATTACAATGTAAGGCTAGGCGTACTTAGTGGTTGGTCATATGAGTAGACATTGAAGCAATACAATTATTCATTAACATCCCATAGCATCACCTGAAACAGGAATATAATCCAGATAATTATTATGGAAAGGAGAGTGTTTTGTGCTGTCTTGATCTCCTGGAGCAGGGGTAGGAGACCTTGGCTCTTTTATGACTCATGGACTTCAACTCCCAGAATTCCTGAGTCAGCTATGCTGTCCATGAGGTCCATGAGTCATAAAAGAGCCGAGGTTGCCTACCCCTGTCCTGGAGGAAAGATGGGATATAAATAAATAAACAAACAAATATATAAATTGTTTTTAGTAGCCAGAGTTTAATCATCTGTGCTATCATGAAAACTTAAGACAGCTGAAGGAATTAACCAGATTTTTAAACTTTTTTCAGAAGTAGGGAGAAATCTCTTTAACAAATTCATGTGTTCTGTTATTTACTGTATTGCTTTTTATTACTGTGATAGGAATTTCCTCCAATATGGCATACAAGGTTATCTTCCTTCTTGGATTTGTAAATGATATAGTCCCCAAGAGCCTATTTTCCCCAGTATTCTCATAAACAATACTATATAGGAAATGTGTCGTTTTAAGAACCATAAAAGCTACTTGACTCACTCCTAGGTGTCACAAATAATTTATTGCATTCATCTGATGCAACTAGCAATGAGATGAACAAGGAAAAATGATACTGATAGATGAAAAGCAGAAAAGGAAAAATGGATTATACTGGAAAGGAGGCAGAGTCGACATAAACAAAGATGGAGAATCTTAATCCTTAACATCCTGAGAAGCATCACCAGTGGTGATGGAAAGCAGGAGTTCAGCAGCACCAAAGGCTTCTCACCTTTGACCTAAATGTTGAATTAGATGCCTCTGAATTATATATAATAGCTACTTCTGGATGGGGTTGGATATGTTTGGCTGAAGAATTCTGGAAGTTGAAAACCATAGATCTTAAAGTTGCTAAGACTGAGAAACACTGATCTAGACAATTCAAAATGTCTTGAATGTGCAACACAGCACAGATGGTCATGTTTGCCCAAGCCTCTAATTGAATGGATAGCAGTTAAGCATCTGAATGGCTTTATATCAAGTCAACTACTAGTCTATTAGCCATCCTTTTTTTTGAGTCAATAATTTTGATAGTATGTCACAAGAATTGTCACAAAATGGCTGTTCTGTCAATTAGTCACATAACATTCATTTACTTAAGTAGATCTAAATCTATAAATTAAGATGATGTCTAATGTTAAGGCTTTATTTTTCTAGATGCCATGTTTCCATTTAATTATCATTTTATTAGAAGTCTCCTACCCATTACAAATAAAGTCAGGCAGAATAGAAAGACGAGTGCACCAGAAGAGATATTCACACCAGAAGAAGTGTTCCACATAGATCAGATTATTTATGTTAGAGGTTTACAACCTTAACAACTTTTAAGACTTGTGGACTTCAGCTCCCAGAATTCATCAGCCAGCCACAAGTCTTAAAGCTGTCAAGGTTGCAGTCCCCTGATCAATGCCAATCAAAATACTGGATTCTTTGTTTCTCTTTGTCTTTCCCCTCTTGCTGTCATTAATGGTGCTGCAAGGGTTAAAACTGAAATCTTTGAAAACCTGGGCCTTATGGAAGAACCTGGGGCTACCAAGGCTGTTTGCTGGATATGTGATATTATCAATAAGACCCATATAAAAAGTAGAAAAGATACCTCACAGTACAGTTAATTATACAAATGATTTCTCTGTTTATCTGCAGTTAGATGACAGTTGAATGGGCAACATGGAACACTGGCTGAAACATATGGGATGAATCAAAATTATCACAATATTTGACATGATTAGAAGCACATACAGGTCTCAGATTTAAAAAGCCTTGGCCTGCTTGAAAAAACAAGTTTGGAGTGATAAAACCTTGCCTGATAACAGTAGACATAACCAAATACTGATAAGCCATCTAGCCAAGAGATACTTGCAAAATGAAAACTAGACAATCCAGAATTAGGCATTACAATTATGATCAAGAAGCTTCCATTTCCCCAAAACTAGCTATGCATGAAAGAGTTGGCTTGCAGGTAGAATTCCCTTCTATTCCTGCAAAATAAGCAGATAATGGATATGTGATTTTTCTGGGCTAGTGATTTTATATACATATGCTTTATTTCCAGTGCTTGGACTTCTGTAGGTTGTAACAATTTGTGTTTGTTTATGTACATGCAGCCTTGGCGCTCAAAGAAAAGCCAAAGCAATTTTCATCACTCTTACAAAGAAGAATGGCTATCCATTCTGAACTGCAGTGCTCACCCTGATCACTTCTAACTTGCTTTCCTCGTTTGGGGATGGTTTCAGGATCATTAGCTACTCTTGGTCATCAATATTGTAGCTTAATGCAATTTTTGGCAACTTGGAACAAGAACACTTACATTTATTTTGACTTTTCTCACTTTCTCCATCCATTTAGCATTCACAGCTCAAGGAGACAGATACATTAGTTTTCCATGTTTGCTTGCTATCAGATGATGAAAAAGGACCTGCCCTATAATTAAATGAAGAAGTAGATTATCTACAACCTATTGCCCCCAGCTGTGTTGCACTTTTGGCTCTCAGCTGGGATTCTGAAAAAATGGAAGGAGAAAAAATGGGAGGGTAGAACATGGTCAAGATCCACCACTACCTCTCAACCCCCCCCCCTTTTCATTTGCTTCGTCTTTCCTGCTTAATGGTAACCTGTAACTCTAAGTCCAGAAGGTATATAGCTGCAGAACAATTTCCAATAGTGAGAATCCATGAACAAGATACTAAATTACCTTTTGGCACAAGTTTCTGCTAAAAGCAGATCTTCAAATTAGCAGTGGCTAAGAAGCATCCACTCAATTTCCAATATGTATTTGGAGAACCACCCAAATAATAACATAGACATTTTCCTAAATTTGTTCCTCCCACTTCTCCCTTTTATTTTTAATCTCAGCTTCCCCTGGTCAGTTTGTGCCCCTTGTGACAAATATAGATTTATTCACCTACACTTAGCTTTTAGTGCTTAAATTTAAACAGGGTAGATCTTGTCGTTGTAGATATTACAGTTAAAATGGAAGTCCAGAATGAATTCAGTTATGGATCTTTCTCCAGCATTTTCTGGTTGCTAGACAATAGCTAGTTCCCTGATAAACAGCAGTGTTTGTCTACCTTAGCAACTTTTAAAATATCTGGACTTCAAAACCCAGAATATCTCCCTCCCATGTTCTCACACACTGGATCCATAATAATTCTAGTTCTTCCCCTTGAAATTTGCTGCTAATTCTTCAGATATTAGCTGTTTCCCCTGCTCAATAAATTTGCAGTATTTCCAGAGATGTCCTTTTTTCATTTTTAAGTTGAGTTGGCACTGGCAGAGCATTGTTAGTGAATGCAAAGCGAGCTCTGGGAAGAGCTTTCCTCAGTCAAAATCAGCTCTCTTGAACAACCGGGGTCCCACAGGTTTTCCTTAGTAACTCGTAAAGTGGACTTGGAGAGAACAGCTATTCATTTAGTCATGATCATGATCCAGAAGCCTAGACATCCCTATCATAAGAAAACTCTTTCTTTTAAGGTGGTAATAAGCAAGTGCCTTTGGGCCTTCTCCAGAGGGAGACTGACCTAAAGCAAGGTTCAATATTTTAAACAGTTGGAAGAATTCACATTTTTTAAATGGATGGCAGAAAAATGAACATTTATAATTTACTCCCAGGAGTTATTTTGGTATTTTTCATTAAGTCCCATTTACTGGGCCATTGATTTCATCAGGAGAAGAAAATAACAATGAAGTAAATCGTAGTGAGTGGTAAAAAAAAGAGTTGAGAGATGCTCAGATATGTTACTCCTGGGCTTCTCAGAGCCTTATAAAGACTCCAAGAGAGATGGCTATAAGTAGTTAATAGAAGGAATGAAACACCTGCTTTTCTTACTACTAAGTAAAAACAGAAAGCAATGCCAGGTGCATGGCATATATACCATTCAAAATAATCAAGGCAATAGACTTCTCAAAATCATTTCTATCCAAAGAGTTCAGTTTAGGGAAACATTTACTGTTTTGCTTGGAAGGAGGGACCCTTGTCTCCCTGGCCTTGATCAACACTCGTCACAGTCTCAGACATCTCCACTTCTCACCCACTCATCATCTTTCCAGTAGCTTAACTAGCTCTTATCTAATTACAACCATTAAAAATGGTTTTTTTTTGTCATTTAAAGCAACCATAAGGAAGAAAACAAAGACTGCAATGTATGAGGACCAACTCATTCCCAGTTTATAAAAGCATCTCTGCCCAGTTGCCTGGAGACAATTTTTAATTGCTATAGGCAACAAAGCAAAAGGTTGTTTCATACAACTGCTTTTGAGCAGGTAGATGAGTAGGAAGATATTTTCTTGCCTCAGAGCATGCTGAGTTGCACAAGAATGGGACAAGAATCTAGTTAAAGGTCATAGCCATTGCCGTTTACTTTGGGGAAGTTGAAAGGCAATCGATTTGGGACTTTTTATAAGAAGTTAACAATTTCAAAAAAGCATAGGAAGAATTTTTGCATTGGTGATAGTACAGATACTTCTAGAAGAATCCAGGATTAAAACAACAACAACATCAAATTAATAATAATAATAATAATAATAATAATAATAATAATAATAATAATAATAATAATAATAATAATAATAATAATGATGATGATAATAAAAAGTTGGAAGAAACCTTGGAGGTCATTTAGTCCAACCCCCTGCTCAGGCAGGAAACACTATATCATTTCAGACAAATGGTTATCAAGTCTCTTCTTAAAAACTTCCAGTGTTGGAGCATTCACAACTTTTGAAGGCAGGTTGTTCCACTGATTGATTGTTCTAACTGTCAGGAAATTTCTCCTTACTAGTTCTAGGTTGCTTCTCTCTTTGATTAGTTTCCATCCATTGCTTCTTGTCCTACCTTCTGGTGCTTTGGAGAATAGCTTGACTTCCTCTTCTTTGTGGCAGCCCCTGAGATATTGGAACACTGCTATCAAATCACCCCTGATCCTTCTCTTCATTAAACAAGACATACCCATATAGGAATATAATAAGGGAGCAACTAGGTATCATGGATTATCAAATTAGTACTGTGAATTGATAGTGATGAGAGTTTGTATTTGGGATCATCAGTTGAATAATTAGGAAAGATTATATGGTCTGTTTCAATATCAGTATGAAGAGTTCTCTCTCATGTTGTTTGTTTAGAAGCTACCTTATATTGAAGCAGACTATTGGTTGATCCAGATTATATTATTGATAGTGCTGACATCTCTCCTAACCCTGCAAGAAGTTAGCATAGTTTGTCCCTGTGATTGTCTACTTGCAAAATGAATTTTTCACTAAGCTAAGCCCCACCAGTACAGCCCAGGGATTAGGGAAATGGTGGACATTGTTTCTTTAAACCAGGGCAGCATCCTAAGTGAGCATCTAAATTTCCCCCAGTAGAAATAGTTTTATTTTGTTCTGAAAAGAAGAGAGGTTTGCATTACATCATGTGGATCATAAAAGCCATTATGCAATCTGTTCTTTTATAAACAACAGTCCAAGGCTTTGGTGAATCATGATAATATCAGTATTGTTCATCCAGGCTTATTCAAGCATTTGAACCAGAGAGGAGCAAAAGAAAAGATTTTTTTTCCTCTGCTAGGCAAGGGAGCTGTCTGCTTTCTTTCAGAGGTTGAGCAATCCAAGGCAGAAGCTTAGGGCAAAGTAACTATATGGTTTCCCCACAGACATATCAGGAGGGACTTGTCTTTCCCAATCAATGAGTTGTGTTGATCTACACCTCCACAAAAATTCTGAATTTTTGGTCAGCAGAAAAGATGGGGCTGCAACTGTACTGCTAGTGGAAAGCAGGAACGAGAATAGCACCACATAATAAAACCATCCTGTGTTTTGTTTAGTAACAGGGAGGCATATCTATGGAGATTCTTAGTCATCCAGGTGTTGGTTGTCCCAAAGGGGCTTTTTCAAGAGGCAACTGGACTTTCTTGGGTTTTTTTGAAGACATTTCACTTCTCATTCAAGAAGCTTCTTCAGCTCTGACTGGACAGTGAGGAATGGAAGGATTTATATTCCTTGCAGACAGCTGGTCATTTGCATCCAGAAAATTGCAGACTACAGGAACCATTGTTGCACTTCAATTAGAGATGTAGACAACACAGACTCATCCCTATCAGCCTGCACCTGTGTTCAACATTGAAGGGATGCAGGGCAGAAAACATCCTGCAGAAAGCACAGCTCCACAACAGTCCTTTCAGCAATTCCAAGAAGGTTTCACATCCATTTGCACTACTCAGATGACTCTTGAGGACACAAACCTCCAAGTGTCCTCAATGACTCTCTAAAAGAATGCAATGATCAACTGTCTGCAAGGAATATAAATCCTTCCATTCACCATCCAATTAGAGCTGAAGAAGTTCCTTGGATGAGGAGCGAAATGTCTTCAAAGAAAAACAAGAAAGTCCAGTTGCCTCTTGAAAAATCTCCTTTGGGACAACAGGAAAACATGCCTGTGGCTTAACCATCAAAAGACAAACGTCATAAAAAATTAACAAGAGCCAATTTAGGTGAAAGATCCACCTATTCCAGCATTGAGACTCACAAGCAGGAGAAGAAAGTGATGGTTTTCAATTATTGTTCCTCAGAACCTGGGATTGTAACAATGTCTGTGATTTACAGTGTAATATGCCAACATTAACACAACCGATAAGTCTGCTTATAATGTTATAGCAAATTTGCTGAAACCTACTGGCATATGGTAAAATATTGGTAGCGTAAATCATATTTCAAAGAATGCAGAGATGAAGAATTATTTTATGGGAACAATAGTTTCATACAAAGTAAGTCCCCATCTTTTTATTGCTATGGTAACATTAACAAATAATTGAAAAAAAATAATTAAAATACTCAGAAAGAGTAGTAGAAGAAAATTTGTAAATTATAGAGGTGAGCCTGCACAGGGAAATGTGCTTTATTGATCTGCCTGATATTCAAGGTAAGAGTTTTTAGTGATCTAAATTTTACTAGTTAATTTTGTTTGCTGTGGTGGTTAGTGGTGATAGATTCTAATAATTGAGGGGAAACTTATAATGACCATATTATGACTTACTGCAGGTACAATGTAGTTGTCTGTGACTGCATCCCATGAGGTCTGAGTAATGAGGACTGTGCTATTTGGGATACAATGATTATGAATGCACTACTTATGTTACTATGATTATCTTGCCCCTTGCCCTTATTCAGGCTGGGGAAATCACAACCATGTTTTTCTAGTAACAAAGTTCCTGAACTATGGAGGACCTGGTGTGTTAGGGACTTGGGAGACTGAAGTGGCAACTCACATGAGGAAACTAATGTGTGATTTTGATCAACTATGCAATTTTTAAAGTTATCATAGCAAACCTGCCAAAAGCAGTTTAAATGGCAGCATAGTTCATGTGGTTCTGCTGCAAATTTAGCATAACATAAAGCAATCATATTATTGAGCTAGGTCCAGATGTAGTGAGTACACCCACTGAAATTGAAATTGATGATGGACCTAACCCTTTATGGGTTCACATATTTAGCCTGGAACTCATTGTGCCTCACAATTGCAATATTCTGCCTCAAATCACACACATACTGGAACCATTATTTTCATGGTGGGTAAACTTCTCCCTGTCAGAATCCATTTATATCCCATTCATAAATCCCCATCTGTATGTTCTAAAATCTTACATCTCTCACTGGATTCTGCCATTCCCAAGGAGGAGAAGAGAAGATGTTAATTGGCTATCCTTATCCATTTGTTGCAAGGGTGTTTATTTCAGCCTGCCTGGAGGCTGTCATTAGTCCAGGGGAAAACAAAGAAAGGGAAGGGGGGAGAGATCTGGTTTGTATCTCCGATTAGAATCTGAAAGGGAGGAAGGAAATGTTGTAAGGCCATGGAAGATCCCTTTTCCCTTGGAAGGTTTTGACACCTGAACCTTAATTGATCCGGGACTGACCAAATGGACTGAGGGGAGGGGGGTTTCAATCGGGGACACTTTAAAAGTACCAACCTGTAACACAGTTTTCAGATCCTGTCTAGATTTCCCACTGACAATTATGTTTTAGTAAAAGTTCCTTTTTGGACAATTCTGTCTCCAAGAGTTCTTCTTTCCTAAGACGTGGATTCGGGTGGGAACTTACACTGCCTATTTTTTATACAACAATGCATTAGAAGGCCCAAAAAGAGAATATTCAAGCATACAAGAGGATTTGTGTGTGTGTGTCTGTGTGTGTGTGTGTGTGTGTGTATACAGTCTCTCAAATTACACATTTTTTGTTTTTTTTAAAGAGATGAAACAATAGGATGAACCAGGTGTTTGAGACATTTTCCTGGATTGTACTATTTATCTTGCTTTACTCATTATCCCGCCACTAAGTGCTCTTCCTTATTGTTGATTCAAAGTGTTGGTCACCAATTCTTGAGCCAGCAGAAAATCATATTGCCATAACATTTTCTGTTCCTCTGCTGCAGTAGGCAATGCTAGCAAATACAAGGTAGCAAATGATGCTAACTTAATGTACAGAAAGCGATAGGTGGGTTCCCTGTTTTATTTTCTTCCCCATCCACCAAATATCATGAACCAGCAGAATATGGGATGGATGTGGGGGTGAAGGAGGAAGCATGTTTTGACAGATGGCTTGGCACCTATGATAGCTTAGCTTTCAAAATTTACTGGTTTTGTGCAAATATTTTATATAGGTGCAAAGTGAACCAATCAGCTGATAGTTGGATTTCCATGTTCGGATGAAGCTAAAAATAGAAATAGTGCTATGCAGAAGATTACTAAACCCATGTTTCAAATATGATGAGCAGATTTGGTAGTATTCCAAAGAGTGTTGGACCTGTGTTCAACTTGAATAATTGAGACACATGAAGAGGTTTGTAACATGGAGCCACAGAAACTAAACCATGTCTCTCCTTGTCCCCAACTTTACTACATGCCCCTCCACTATCGGTTAGATGTGAAACAATCCAGGTTTCCAACCTGGGGAAAGGTTTGCAGAGCTGGTGAGTACAGAGGAAGAGTCCAGTTTGCAAGAAATAGATTCAAACAGCCTAAAGAACAGTACGTAAGGATATCTTAAGGCTGCCCAGATGAGAATTATGTAAACAATATTAAGTGAATATAGCAAAAAAAGAGAGGCTGTTGTGGCAAATTCATATGGTGGTTAAGTGCAAATGGGGAAAGGCTCTTAGACTGGTAATTGGTGAATACTTTTCAGGGTAATTCCTCACTTGAGCCTATCCTTGGCAACTCTACCCAGCCTACTTTTGTGTACCTTTCACTAAAGAATTTGTTCTGTCATGTCTCCATCAGGTCCTGGTTCAGAGGAGGAGGAGTTGGAATGGGGACCATCCGACAGAGATGGCAGGTTTCCCCTTGGAATGTTTGGAGAGATCAGGGGCTGAGGACGATGCTGTCCCAGGCCTCTCCAGCATTGGGGGAGGTGGTTGAACAGAAGGGGAGCTGCCTGCCCTCACAAACACAGGCAGCGGTGATGACAGACAGCAGATTCCCTCTGATGAGGATCAGCTGCCTCCCCCACTCGATCCAAGGGCAGGGAGAGGGAAGCAGAGGGAAGCTCAGAGGAGGTCTGTGAGGCTGCTGGTGAGGTGGACACCCTGTCCCTTCTCACAAGGAACACCTTGCTTGAGCTGATTTAAGTAAAGGGGGAAGGTGTCTTCATTGGGAACAATTGTTTTGCTTCGGCACACACTTTCCCAGCCATTGTAACTCTGCTTCAGATTGCATTTCTGTCCTATGGACTCTGATCTTGTTTGTGGACTATGGATCTTGCCTTGAACCATGTTTGTGACTTACGGGCCTTGCCTTGTGGACTTTGCGTCTTGTTTTTGGGCTATGGACTTCCTCCTTGCCTTCTGAATCAACTCTGGTTACTATTGTGGGACTAAGATGAATTGACTGTGGGTGGCTGCTTTTGGGAAAGTTTGGGGTATAGCTTTATCGGAGATTGTAGGGTCATTTGTTGTGGGATAGCAGAATAATAAAAACTTTATTGAAGCCTGCATCTGTCTAGGCCAGGGGTAGGCAACCTTGGCTCTTTTATGACTTGTGGACTTCAACTCCACAAGCTTTGCTGGCTGAGGAATTCTGGGAGTTGAAGTCCACAAGTCATAAAAGAGCCAAGGTTGCCTACCCCTGGTCTAGGCGATATGGGTCGTAACAGTTTCATAGATTTTGTTGTTGGCATTTGTCATGCAGTTTAATATGTTCCTCTTAACATTGTTAAACAGTGGCTTTTCTTTAGTGAAATATATTGAATTAAACAATGACTAATTCTAAATTAAAAATGTGTTGAAAGATAATTTTGCTGCAAATATTGTGACTAAGATACAGATGGATCAAATTTGAAAACAAAAACTAATATATTACAGAGCAGTGAGACTGAAACAAAAACTTACCTGACAAAAAACTGACTTAATTTTCTTGCTGAATTCCTTTTCCTAAGTTATTCCACACATTAAACCAATATGGCACCCAGTTAAAAACTTCACTGGCTATAGAAAGGTATTTTTAAACTACAATTATTGTCAGTGTTCAGCAATACTTTATTTATGACCATAATGGAGCCTGCCAATTATGATCATAAGTTATGATGGTTGTAAAACAGGTCATTGTACGACTGACCCGATTTTGCGACCTTTTTTTGCGGCAATTGTTAAGTGAATGCTGTGGCTGTTAAACAAACCCATTGTTCACTATGGGGCATTTTTGCCAACAACTGGAAGCAAATGGCATTTTTTAAAATAAAACATTATAAAGTGTGATCCTGTGACCATGGCATGCTGCAAACAATTGGAAAAGTTCACTTGGCAGGTTGCCAAGTGAAGGCACATGACCATGGGGGTGGTGCAGCTGTTGGACCTCCTGAACCATGTCATAAGTACCTTCTGGGGGGATCCATCACAACTTCTTAGCAATTGGTTGTAAGTTGAGGGCTACCCGTTACTCCAGATATACTGCATTGGAATTCTCCAGTGATTCATGAAATGTGTGGCTATTCCAAGCCCTCTGTTTTCCATAGGACTCCAAAGTCTTCTTTAGGTCTTTGAGAATATATTTCCTGACAAGTTTTTTCCTCTCAAGCTATTATACTCACTCTATTTTATCTTTTCTCTGCCACATACTGTAGCTATTAAAGGCAAACTAACAAATCAACCATATCCAGAATGAGATATCAGAGCAAAATATCCAAATGCGAGCTGCTATTAAGGAGGGGGCTACCATAAATATCTTCCATTTCTAAGTGCTTTAGATCAGGGGAGGCCATCTTTTGGCAGGCAATGAGGCTGACAGCCACAGGGAGAAGGCGTGTGATATAAGCGGATAATGGTACTTTGGAGAAAATTTGATGTGCATATGTTTTTACTTTTATCCGTGATACAGACAGTCTTCAATTTACAACCACAAGTGGGATCACAACTTCTATCACTAAGTGATGGAAATGGCAATTTTGTGATCCCAGAATGCTGCAACCTTTGTAAATACATGCCAGTTGCCAAGCTTTCAGATTTTGATCATGTGACTGTGGGGATGCTACACTGGTCATAAGCATGACTGGGTTGTAAGTCACTTTTTTCCCTGCCATTGTAAGTTTGAACGGTTGTTGAATAGCAGTAGCAATATCAATATCACTTAGACATATACCGCTTCACAGTGCTTTACAGCATTCTCTAAGCTATTTTACAGAGTCAGTATGTTGCTCCCAACAATCTAAGTCCTCATTTTATCGACCTGGAAGGATGGAAGGCTGAGTCAACCTTGAGCTGGTCAGAATTGAACTGCCAAACTGCTGGCAGTCGACAGTCAGCAGAATTAGCCTGCAATACTGCATTCTAACCACTGTGCCACCACAGCTCATAATCATGAATGATCATAAGTCAAGAACTACGTTACGTCAATCTTAAGGCTTAGGCTTCAATTTGCCAGCTGTTTGCCACCTAAGGCTAGCAGGAAACTGTGGTTTTCATGAATCATGACCAAGGTATGTCAGCAGGCCTGGGGGTCCCAGAGGAGGCTAAAATTTTAATATAGCTCCATTATTATTAACATCTACTTTCTTCTTTGCCTAGTGGTTTATGTATGTTTAAATTAATGACTGATTTATATTTTGAATGATTGTTTTTATGTATTTGTTTTATTTCATTATGTATGTTGCTCACAGTCATATTTTGTGAGATGGGGGAGGCTATGTAAATTTAATTTAAAAAAAAATAAAAAAATAAACCCATTAGACCATAAAAAGGAGATAGGAAATATGCAGGGTAGATATTTGAACTTCTTTGTCAGAGGGGCAAAATCTGAAGTATCTGAACAGAAATGAAAACTCTTATTTTCAGTGGGCAATGCGCACTTCTTTGTAGCCTGTAGCAATTACAAATGAAGGGAGAAAATTCTATTTTGGTCAGTAAACAATTACATAACTCTGGGACTCATACTTGTGAAGAGAGAGAAAGCAAGCATCTTTCATCTAATTACTTTTAGTGGAATTCACAGGTTTTCCCCATCCATCACTCTGACATATTTTAAATTCATTAAATCAGCATATACCCACTAATCTATTTTAAGATTGCAACTGGTAGACCGTAGGGCTTTACAATTCACAGTAACAACTCTTTCTTTCTTTCTTTCTTTCTTTCTTTCTTTCTTTCTTTCTTTCTTTCTTTCTTTCTTTCTTTCTTTCTCTTTCTTTCTTTCTTTCTTTCTTTCTCTTTCTTTCTTTCTTTCCCTCTTTCTTTCTTTCCTTCTTTCTTTCTTTCTCTTTCTTCCTTCCTTCTTTCTTTCTTTTTTTGCTTTGCTTTCCTTTCCTTTCCTTTCCCTCCCTGCCTCCTTCTCCCCTCCTTGTCCAGGGCAGGACATTTCCCGTATAAATAATGAGTACTGGGAGATTAACCATCTCCAGTAATGAGCTAAATATATGTAATAATTCAAAAACATTTCATTAAGTAGAATATAAAAGGCAGTGCTGAGCTGAGCTCAGTTCACAGTGAATACTTGGACATGTCCATCTAATCATTTTGGTAATAGTAATAAAAAGAAGTGTCACATTATTTTTTCCAGGATATCTGTGTATTTCCCTATCTAGTCTCTGTAGTCTGTCCAGTTTGGTCTAGAGCAGAGATTCCCCAACTCCCAGTTTATGGACTGGTACTGGGCTGCAACATGCCAGCAACCAGTCTGCACAAACAAAGCCCCATCCGTGGGATGTAGACAGCACACAAAACCAAGCACTCCACGGTAACAGTCCCTGGTGCCCAAAAGGTTGGGGACCTCTGGTCTAGAGGCCTAGGATGCCTGGTAGTGTCTCCCATCCAAGTACTAACCAGGCCTGATTCTGCTTAGCTTCTGAACCCAGACAAGCTGAACTTATCAAGTACACTTGTCTTGTTCTGTGTAGAATAACAATCAAGTTAGAAACAGGAGCATATGTTGCTGGAGATGATGTATTACAAAAAGTGCAGAAATTATATCCTTCTAAATATTGGGCTACAAATGCCAGCATTATCCTGAGTAGAATTAATTAGAATCCAGCAACATCTGGGAGATGACCAGTTCTCCATTCTTAACATAAGAGGCATTGGGATGATCAATATCATGGAGTCTTACTTTACATGACTATAATCATGAGGGAATACAAGACCAGTTAGATAAAACTAAAGGTTTATGTAATTCAGCATATTTTTCTCACAGTAGACAATCAAATATTTCCAGGAAGCTCATCAGCAAAGCAAACCATAATACCGATAAATCTACCTTGTGTATGAGTTTGTCCACACTTTACTTTTTTTTCTAATGACTATCATTGCACTTTTAGCAGCACCCTATCCCCCAATTAGGGCATCATAATAGAAGTACATCCTTTTAATCTGTACCCTGAGTTTACCATCAAATAATTTTATTGGATAGCAATGAGAATAAGGTATGGAGAGGGAAATGGGAAAGCTGGAAAGGGAAGGAAAATATTTATATCATCCTATATATCATGCATAGATTTGGGAGTGCAAAATTAGCCATAGATTATGTAACATTATCATGACTTTTGCTCCAGTCCTTCTTCAGGACATCAGCTATTACAATCTTTTCTATTTATCTTCTATCAGCTTTGGATCAATTTAAAATCTTTCTAGGTTATGCTGGTAGCTTCCATGGTTTCCATCAGACAGATATTTATAAGGCAAGTTAGAAGTTCTTTCACAATCTCAATTCTGTGGAAGCCACAAACATTATTTGTTATAACTTTACAATCAGTATTTCATTTCTTTGGCAATCTTTGAAGATAAATTATGAATCAGAACATTAAAATGTCTGGGGGAGAAAACAATACTATGAAAAAAGTTAACAGTGTGGAAATATTTGGTTGTGTGTAGATTCAGGATATGAGGTGAAGAGTAGCTGCAGCTATTGAATGTCAGCTGAAATAAAGCTGTGTTTTTAAAAGTATAATTTGCATATTTATTAGATTCCAAACTTGAATTTCCAGCCCAATCCAGGTACTTGGATGTCTGCCTGTAAATTACACTGTGGGATGTGGGATGCTAGAAGTAGTATTGCCAGTACAATACTCAGACAGAAAAGCTTGTATTGATGAATCTACTTTCTTTTGTTGCTTTGAAGGAATGCGATACAGACGGAATCTTAAACTATTTTGTCCATTTTGCTCCAGATGTCCCTTGACGGACTGAGATTTGAATTAGTTATAATGTATACTGGCTTGGAAGAATACTGCAAATCCAGATGTATAAGGTCAGTGTGTTTTCTGCAATGGCTCAGGAAGAGGTTACTTTATACATGCTTTTGGAACAGATCACTTTTAATGAATAAATCCAAAATGATGTAGTTAAGGGTTTTGTTGACCATCTTGCTACCAATTTGACTTTTTTCTGATGCTAGATAAGTCTTCAATTCAGTAGACTGGAAGGATGTTCCTGGTGAGATCTTCATCTCTCTGGTAAACTTCACTGAAAGCATCGGATTCTTGGCTTGGGTAATTCTCAGACTCCTCTGGTTCCTTCTTGTCACTGTTCCGCACAGCAGCTTCAAGGGCCTTTTGCCGGCGATAAAAATGGGAGAACTTATTGAAGATGATAGTGATAGGCAGTGCCACAACCAAAATCCCGCCCAGGATGCAACCAGAAGCTGCCAGCTTGCCGGCGACAGTCACTGGTACCACGTCCCCATAGCCTACAGTTGTCATGCTAACTGTCCCCCACCACCAGCAAGCAGGAATAGTGTCAAAACCAGCATCTTCCTCCTTTTCTGCAGTGTAGGCTACTCCAGAGAAAACGGACACCCCAACAGCCAAGTATAGAAGCAGAATTCCCACTTCTCTGTAGCTATGCTGAAAAAGAAAAGATAAAAAAGAAAAAAATATGGAGGTACGTAGTTAGGATCAATAACTAAAAAATAGTATGAAAGGAGACCTCATTCTTTCAATGCTGGGTTTTCTACCCTTTGAGTTGTATCCCTTTCTATTAGACCACAGTTGACTAAGATCATGATTGAAATTTAGAACAGAACACTATTTTGCCTTAGCACGTTTCCAACAATCTCTTTCATTAAAAAATAGCATGAAACAATAGTACTTTAATACCAACATCATTTATTAATTTTCTTTCAATGATATGTGCATAAACACATCTGGATTAATGCCCTCCAGATGCTTGGACTGCAATTCCTATTACCCTCAGTCAATGACCCACGCTGAAAACGATGGAGGTTGTACTCCAGCACATCTGTATTGGGAACAGTTAATGTTCATTTACTGTGGCAGGCAGTAGCATTCCAGAGTTTGAGGAACAGATTACTTGCAGGTAGATGCTAAAACTTCAGCATTCAGAACAGAGATATTCCTTCAGTGAGTTGCATTAATAAAAGGAAGCCAGGAGATCTTGCCTATACCTATACCAGGGGTAGGCAGCCTCGGCTCTTTTATGACTCATGGACTTCAACTCCCAAAATTTCTGAGTCAGCATAGCTGACTCAGGAATTCTGGGAGTTGAAGTCCATGAGTCATAAAAGAGCCGAGGTTGCCTACCCCTGACCTATACCATCATTTCTACTGTCAATACCACTAACATTTTAGAATTCCCAGGCTCCCATCATCTTGGTTTTTAATTTTAATTTTAAAATTTTTGTTCTATTTTAATTTGTTTTGCATTTTGTAACTTTTATTATATAGTAAACTTCCCAGAGTCATTGTCTTACTGAGATGGTTGGCATAGGAATCCAATAAATAAATAAACAATAAAGATCAAAGGTCCGTGATCTCCAGACAGAAGTTACTTTCTAGGCTCCATCCATTCTTATTACTTTTCAGCCCTGAAGAGCCTGGGTTGTGATACAAACACCATTTTTTCACACAGTTGCAAGTTTTATAATTGTAATATTTGAAATTACTTGTGGTGCATGAGGGTGGCTGAGATTTTAATGGTTTAAACATATGTAATATACATCCTCATTTCTTTCCTATTGTTTATGAGATTAGAATGGGGAGGTGTTTTTCTACTGTAAGGAAGCTAACTTAATTAGGAACAGATATCTTTTGCTTTCATTAAAACTGAATGTCCAACATTCAGTTAACTTGTTCAGCACTGCTGCTCTGATCTGTGCCACTTTACTTGGGAATAACCTTCAACAAATTCATTTGTCTTACTTCTGAGCAGATATGAATAGGATTGTGCTATGATTCTCATTTATGTAAGTGGGATTCACACATTCTAACTGAATGGAGGATTGTGACCCATCTGCTCCCTATTGCACCATTTCATATATTCTTGTCAAGCAAGACAACTTTCCAGATCAATGAGCTTTTTAGCATCTGTTCGAATATAAAACAAAGTATTTTTCTATGCAACATTTCTGGGACTAATGCAAACTTTCCAGATAATGTATCTTATTAATGCTTTGGTGCTTCTTTGGTTTCCAAGGACAGAAGGACAGAATGTGGTAATGGCAATAATCACTCTAATATCTGCTTTTAAGGACAAAAGTTGTTCCTGAACTCTAGACTGGCGCCATCAGTCATATCTCAGTTTGTATTGAGGCAAGATCTGCATCTGGCAGGGAGAAGACAGATGTCTTAGTGGCAAATAAATACCTTTCAGTTTGTATTGAGGCAAGATCTGCATCTGGCAGGGAGAAGACAGATGTCTTAGTGGCAAATAAATACCTTTCATTCGCCTATTTTATAGGTTTACAGCAAACATATAAAACGGGGATGTCTACTCAGTGATTCAGAATGCAATATGATCCCTAAACAGCTACAAGTAAGATCAAGATATGTACTGATTTCAGATCTGGCATCTATAATTTTATAGGACATAAATAACTGAGGAACAAATGTGTTTCTGTTGTCCCCTTCCATTTTCCTGGATCAAATCTGGCAATCTTTTTCATGGTCTATCCCTTTTATGCAATATGATTGAATATCCATAGCCAGTTCTCAGGATAAAGGATCAAAGGATGCAGCCCTTCCGGTTCCTGAGCCAAGAAGACAGAGGTATCAAGCTTCTTTAGTTGCTATGGTCCCAAACAAAAAAATATTTGTGCTGTCATTGGAGATTTCTTTCATTGTAGTCCCTCTTCTGCCTTCCTTGCTTTCCCTGTAGCATAACAATCACAACCACCATGAAATCATATGATTAGGGAAGATGGAAGAAGCTTTGGGAAGAAAGCTGCAAGTATCCTGGCAAATCACTCTCATGAGCCCTTCAGCTCCAGAGTTCAATCTTAACAGGGATTAAAGAATAACAATCTTAATTTGTTTTTTTTTATTTACACACAGACATTTCCTGTAACATATGTATAAGAAATCCATGCTCAGAATTGATTGGATTTGTCACTTGCAAGAGCTATTTGGGCAAAAATCTGCTATTTCCCAAAACAGATATCAAACTATAATTGTTCCGAGGCCCAGCAAGAAGATCAAAACAAGCTGTTGCTGGAAGTGAGGCTCATATAACCAAGACCATTGACAAAAGATACCAAGATAATCGATCAATGTTAGGCCGGCATGGTAGGTGGGAAATTGAAATTCCTTTTCATAAATATACAAGGAGTCCAGCAGATGCAGTAGATAGGCTCAATCCAGAATAGAATAAGGACTCTCAGAGCAGGCTATTTATAGGCATGGCACAAGAGAGAAATAGAAAGAGACAACCCAGTACAGTTAGTCACAAAATGAAGCTGCCAACGAAAATGACAGCCTACCGACAGCCTAGGCAGAAATGTGGAACAACTCAAAATGTATTCATTCAAATATACATAAGAAAGAAGCAGAGAACATGGTTAAGCTGCAAGAAGGGAAAATAATATGACTAGTTAAGGGCTAGGAAGTCCAGTGCTTTGAGGAAAGAGAAAATGATGTGCACCAAGGAATTAGGCACAGACTGAAATGTGCAGTTTACACTTGAATAGAATGGGTTGCAGCCTCTGGATCAATAATACATTTCCACTTTTTAGACAAGCCATATCATTTATTTTCATCTTCTCACTTCACTGGCTGTTTGAATCGAAAGGAAAGCAATAAACCAAAACATTCTTAGAACATTAAGGCAGCAATAAGAAATGCACTTCCCAGGAAGCAGATGCTGCATTAATGCTGCATACTCTCTACTTTCTCTATCAAGAAGCCTGTGCTTTGATCTCAATATAAATTGCCAGTGGCATCTCCAGCACTCCTGGTGTCTCTTCTGAAACAGTTTAGTTTATTTGATGAAGCCAAGCATAATATATTAGAGTTAGCAATTTAACTTCCTTTGTTTCTTTATGAAGCCATTTGTTAGTAAGGGAAGGAAATGGGCTGCTCACTCCTAACCCTTTATAATCAAAACAAACCTATATAACAACAAACCAAAGCTCTCTTCTTGGCCACCCAGTACAGCTGGCCCATAAGCAAGTATCAGTGCCAAGAAGATTGCCTAGGTCTAATCAAGATTATATCTATCTTACTGCAGGAAGGAGAGTTTCCTTCAAATGAAACATTGATTTGATTTGTACATTGTCCTAGTCTATAATTTGTTTAACAAAAACTGGACTGCTTAAGTTCATATTATAAGCAATATTACCAGCGTATGTTTGTGGGCAAAATGGCCAGGTTCGTACATAAAACTAAATTATAGTCAAATACACTATAATTTTGCTTAGTATCGTGTGTGAATTTAGTCACTGGAGAAAGAAAAGAGGAAGCAAAAGCAGCATTTTTTTAGTACTTTAAAAATATGTGACAGTGGTTTGGTCAACAAATTATTACTCAAATACCCAAATCTGTTTTACTGTTTTCTCTTTCTCATATACCTCATACTCTCTCTCATAATCAGTTCTTTTATCCAACGCCTCCTATTCCACAGAACTTTTGACTTAAATACTGTTATTCAGGGGTACACAATACAATGTCTTTTGAGTTTGCAACTCCCATCATATCTAGTTAATGTGGTCAATGATTTCTGACAGCTGCCCTTCAAAGCATCTGGCAAGCCCTTGGCTGCTTACTTGAACTTTAGTTGTAAATAACAAATGAGATGACATTTAGCTTTATCTAGCTACATTTATGTATGTTTTTGTCAACTCTATAGACTTAAATTAGTCATAATGTATTTTCCAAAGTGTAAAAAAGCCAACTGCTTAAAAGACGATAAGGTAACTCCAACTTGGTCCAGGAGAAGAGCCTTTTCTGCTGTGGCCCCCTCTCTTTGGAATATTTTCCCATCAGAGGTAAGATCTGCCCCCACATTCCTAGTCTCCTGGAAAAGTCTAAAAACTTAGCTCTTGGCTGTTTGGCCTGCTACATTAGGGCTGGCTGACGGGGTAGATAACATTCTCACCCCCAGGTTGCCCATCATGTTGATTCTTAACTTTCTAACATTTTATTCTAATTTTAATTGTTTTAGTATCTTTAAATTTTATTACATTGTAAGCCACCAAGAGCTGTTGCATTAGTGAGATGGGTAGCATAGAAATGTAATAAGCAAACAAACAAATGTATTCTTCTTCCTAGGAAGGAAATTCAATAATTGGGATGTTATACTCCTATTATCCTTAGCATCCTTTTCCCTCCTTTCAACTTTCTTCCTCCAATGTTTGAATTTATATTGAAACCATCAACATTATGTAAATACTGTATCCTGATTAGGTTTGGGATCAATGTATTGCACTCCCTTTTTATGGCATCCTTTCTTACATGACTGTTTACTAAGTGTTCTATTCTCTTTAGGAAAACTAAAAAACACAAAGAAAAAATCTTTGTTAAAATATGAGGAAGCCTACTCTTAGTATTATTTAACAACCTCATATTTATACATGCGATATTTCTACTTATCCTTTCTTAATATCCCAATAGTAGTTTGAATATAATTGATAATCTTTTTCAAACCTACTGATTTGCAGAGCTGAGCGCAAGGAACAGAAGTCTCTGCCCTAAGATGCTGCAGGTCTCACAGTAACAAAATCCATGCAAAACAAATACAATAAATAATTTACCCTGTTTTTCCACATTGATGCTCTTATTTCATGTTATATGCATTCATATGATCATATTCCACTATATATAATTATTTTTAAACCTGAATGGGATAAGGAATTGTTATTGTTTTAAAAATGGATATACTAGCCAGTTTGTGCATGGGCCAATCTGCATTTAAACTATCATAACATATATTTCATTTTGTTTTAGTTATATGTAGCAAGTTATCTCAAAAATTTTGCACAACCTTTGTCATATCCTAAACGATCTTGTCTAGTCCCTGAAAAACTAGACTGGGAATACCAGAGCTATCAGACTGAGAAATCAATCCAATTAAAAAATAAGCAACGGCAAATCACTTCCATAATGCTGCATGAAAAACGTACAGATATGTTCACTAGGAGCTGAGTTTGACTTAAAGTCTTTCTTATCCCAATCACAAACTGGTACTCACTCAGATTAATGTGCACACAGTGTATTTAGTGCTCAGTTATTTAAAATATTTTGTTCTGCTTTCTTACTACAAAACATGTAAAGCAGCTTACAAGTATTGTAAATAAATAGAATCAAGGGAGACCCATCTTTTTTTACTGAACTGAGTGGGAGAAAAGTTTTCATTTTCTATTCAAAACCAGGATTAAAGAAGGAGAGAACATACATTTTCAGTGTTGAGGCTTACTGCAATTTTTTTAAAAAAAGGTTAAAAGATGTTCTCTCATCTAGGCAGTTTAGGATGAGGATAATGGCTGAGAAGTAGACCGATAGGGAAAGACACTCAAATTTCCATACTATAACTATTCCATTAAAGGCCCCACCTCCAAATCAAATGAAGCAGAAGCACTAATCACTTTCCATGAACACACATGGATCATGCATGATTTAAACAGAGATGGCATGGCTTCCCATCTGCTCCTTTCCCCATTCATATCACGCTCTAGATAGCCTATCAAACAGACATTAGGCTTGGGGATGTTGATTCCATCTGGTTTGTGAAAATTAATTATTGAAAAAAAGTTAGTTTAATAAAATTTAACAGTCTCACTGGGGGAAGTGAGTTGGGAAAGTCAGGACTGACTGCCCTCCACCTTCAGGCAATGAACACTTCTAGTTCACAATGGTCCGTGACACTTTGGTGAACATTTACTGCAATTCTAAGGTCCTCTAGAGCAGGGGTCCTCAGCCCCTGGGCTGTAGTCCACCTCCAAACCTTTAGCTGTTCAGAACTTGCCCGCGAAAGTGGTGGGCAAGCTTGCATGAACAAGAACACAAGCTTGTGTGAACAGTGGGCAAATGTGTGCGCATCCACACTCTATTTGTGCAAGTGGCAGGCGTGCATGCCCACCGCTTATGCAAATGGGGCTGCGAGCATTCATGTGCCTGCCACGTGTGCGGAAGTATCCCCTCCCCCCCATTGCAAAAACAAAAAGTTTGGGGAACTCTGCCTAGAGAAGGAGAGGTTGGCTTCCCTTCCCAAGTGGCATTTAAATGGGAAGCAGTGTATGCTGCCTGCTGTTTCATGTCCTGCTTCTATGTTCTGTGGATGCAGTTTGGAAATGCTGTTCCACTAAGCTTCTTGGGTAAGAAGGCAATCAGCACTACAGGTATATATGGTGAGAGAGGAAAAACAACAACATATACATTTAATAAATAAACAAACAAAAACTTTTCTGAAGGACCTGAAACCTTACATGGACTTTTTGTTGAAAGAAGAAGAAAAAGTGTTATGGAGGATTAAAAAGATGTGGACAAGTTGGAAGCTCAAGGCATTTGTATAACATTCAAGAGGGAGGGAGAATTATTACAACACATTACATTTTATGCATTGATTTTCTTTACTTTTTTCTTTTCCGGCACTTTTTTCCTTCCTCCTTTTCCCTTTATCTTTTTGTTTAGATTTGACTTTTATTTTATGTAAAATTTTATAAAAAAACAAACAAATAAATAGATAATAAATAAATAAATAAATAAATAAATAAATAAATAAATAAATAAATAAATAAATAAGAAAGATTGTGTGAAGGAAGTGGCAGTTCAGGTTATACAAAGGAGAATATTAAATGGGCATTGCTCAACAAATTGCACAAAGTGAACATAAATGTGAACTAGCATCAAACCATTTTTTTTTCCTTCATCAAGATCGGGGGTATCTCAGAGGCTAAGAGAGAGCTTGTGGAGTTGAAGTCAGAAGGAAGACATTCACAGTTAATATCTTCAGCTATTCTTTCCGGTTGTTTGATGCTTATAGCCCCAGACTACAGCAATCCCTTGGGAATTTCTGGAATGCCAGATACAGTGTATTAGTCTTCTGCGCATAATATTTTGATTTTATACTAGCTAGAATCTCTCTCAGAATTCATTAGAGTTCTTTGAAGCAGATATGGCTTTTCTAGACTTACGGAACATTACAAGCAAAGATTAAAAATAAAGACAGCAAAAGAAGGAGATCACCCTTCTCAGTCACCTATTCTGACAACCAGTCACGTGCACACATCAGCTGGCCCTGAAAATCCTGGTGCCAGATGGTGCTCTTGCAGGTCAGCCTTAGGCTGCCTGGCAGCAAGCCCATAAATAAATGAGCTACAATCAACCAAGCTGAAAAAATAACACAAAGTTTTAGGACTGAAGATGGAAAGTTTAAAGTTTTGCAAGATTTTTGTTTCCCAGCACTGTCTGCTTTCCTCCTCCATATCTTCTTTTTTATGGTAAGGAAGCAAAAGCCTGAACAGAAACAAAGCTAACTGCAGAGGACCACAGTAGAAACCTCTCCCTAAATTCTGCAGGGTATAGGAGCTCAATCTGTGTAAATATTGCGTTTCAAACAGGCCATGTTAACCCACATTCCATGCCAAGACTTAATTTTGCCATTACATAAATCAAACAAATATACCTTTTGGAGGCCAGACAGGATACAGGAGTATTTCACATTAATTGCATATATAGAGGCAAGGACAGATATAATTATACAGATTCCTATCCTATCCTATCCTATCCTATCCTATCCTATCCTATCCTATCCTATCCTATCCTATCCTATCCTATCCTATCCTATCCTATCCTATCCTATCCTATTTCTATTCCATTCCATTCGGTTTTCAAAGGAGGTTGCAGTGGATATGATGCTAGATAGATATAAACAAAACTGAAGGAAATGTGGATGTTGATGATATGTGGGAATTATTGATAGAAACAAGGTTTACTATGGAAACAGTAGATAGTTTTGTATGTTTGGTAACGAATATTGGATTTCCAACTCATTTGGGCTTTATAACTCTGTATCATGGTTACTTTCATTCTGTAGTATGCTAATTTGCCAGTAACTGCCAGCAAATTTGGAGAATGACATAGCAGCAAACCGATTGGAAAACATCAATCTAAATACCAAAATCAAAAAAAGAGACTTAACGGAGTAAGTAAATTATCATACAATAGCTATAATTTCACACGCTGGCAAAATAATGTTCAAGATCATCCAACACAGATTAGAGCACTACATGGAAAAAGAGAAGCCAGGCATTTGAGCTGGCTTTAGAAAAGGCCAAGGAAGATGAGACATTATTGTTGACTCATGCTGTATAATTGAGAAAGTCAAAGAATACCAAAGAGAAATCACTATGTACTTTATTGATTATAGAAAGGTATAAGGTGTCCATTATATCAGACTGTGGAATGTGCTTAGAAAAATGGGAATCCCAGGACATCTTATTGTGCTCATGAGAAATCTACACAGAAGTCAGGAAGCCACAGTATAGACGACACATGGCAAAACAGACTGGATTCAAGGTGACAAAGGAATGGGATAGAGCTATATACCGTACTTTCTCCATTTTATTCAACCTGCATGCTGAACATATACTAAGGGAAGATGGATTGAAAGAAGATGAGTAACTTCATCTTCATTGTGCTGTCCTAATGACACCACTGTAAAAGCTAAAAATCCAAAGGATCTACAAAGTCTAGTAATAAAAATCAAAGAGCAAAGTGAAAAATATGACTAACAATACATATAAAGAAAATTACCTGGTATTACAACCAGTTTTCAAACTAATAATGAAGATACTAAAGAGATAGAAAGCTTCTCCCTTTTAGTATCAGCAATCAACAGTAAAGGGATAAGCCGTCAGAAATATACTACAGAATAGCACTCAGCAGAGCAACTATGAAGAATGCCTTGAAAAAGATAGTCAGATACTGTGAAGAGTCTATACCTACAAAGATCAGAATAAGGCAAGCAATGATATTCCCACTCTATGGAAGTGAAAGAATTGGATTTTGAAGAAGCAGGATAGGAAAAATATTGATGCCATTGGTGTTGAAAAGGACTCCTGGGAATATTTTGGACAACTAAGAAAACAAACAAATAGATCATCAAACAAATCAACCCAGAGTTCTCACTGAAGTCACAAAAGACTAGGCTCAAATTATTATACTTTGGAAAATTAACAAAGATCTAGTTTTCAAGAGAAATGCTGGGAAAAGTGAAAAGAAAAAGAAGAGGATGATCAGCAGCAAGGTGAGTGGACTCAGAGTGGCCATAACTGCAGCACTGGAAGACCTCAAAGACCAGGTGAGGGCCAGATCATCATGGAGAATATCTATGTGATCACTAAGAGTCAACATGGTTTGATGGGACATAATCACACAATAATCAATTAATGTAACTGAGCTTTAAAAAAATCAAAAGCATGAGTAATTTCACCAGGTGGAAAGCAGACACACATTTAAGATTGAAACAAGACAAAAGTGCTTTTGACTACACTTTTGATTATTTTTTTCTAAGAAATATGAAATAAAAACAAATGAGCTAAAGCTCATTTACCTTCAAGGTAGCTCCTAAAGACCTCAGGCCTGTTGAATGCCTTGCCAGCTTCAGCACACGGAATATTCTCATAAGACGAAACACTTGCACCACCTTACCCACATTTCCCAGTTCTGAATCTGTCTTCATGGTCACATCTACCCAGAGGGTGAAATAGAAAGGCAACACTGAGATAATGTCAATCAGATTGAGGGGATGCTTGAAAAACTTCCTCAGGTTTGGAGCCAAAAGCAAGCGGGCAGTAACTTCAAATGTGAACCAGGAGATGCAGAAATACTCCAAGTTTTGCAACACAGAGTCATCCTTCAACTTGCCCTCCTCATCAAGTTGCTGGTACTCTGGCATGCTGTGAATACACATGGTAGCTATGGAAACCAGCACAACACTGATAGACAGAAAGCTGAAGAGTTTGCTTGGGATGGAGTATCCTGGATTTTCCATGGTGAGCCAAAGGCGCTTGCGCAGATTGCCACAGCGGAGCGTACTATAGCGAAGCAGGTCATGATTAAAATCTAGGATCTCATCTGGGGATGTATCCACACTGCTAACCTCACTTTCCTCATCCCAATTGTGATAATGTCTCTCCAGTTTTCTTTCATGATAGCGATAGCTGCAGCAGGAATCCAGAAAGAATTCATTAATGCCCCAGTATTCTATCTCTTGACAAAAGGAGAAGACACACAGTTCCTCCATCACATGCAGCTTGCCAGTCTGATAAAAATGGAGCACGTATAGGAAGAAGCCAGGATTCCGATCAAAGTAGAATTCCCTGGCACTCACATCATAATCATCACACAGCTGTAGGATAGATTCTTCCGAGTCACAGGAAAGCAAACGCCCAAGCCGAGTGTCAGGAAATTTGGAGAGGGCACTCGAACTGAGTCTCCTTCTCAGGCCGCCAACATTGATGTTGATGACCTCATCCTCAAAATCAGACTCCCAATAGTTTAATCTCCTGTTGACCATGATCAGTAGAGATGGGGCTATTTTGGCCTGCAGACAACACTGAAACAGAGAGAAAAGAGAAGATTCTTTGCTTAAGCTAAATGGGGAAAAAAATCAATTATCCAAAACATCTAAAGGTAGTTTTGTGCCTGAGAGTCCCCTAGCTATTTAGACTGTTCGTTATAACAAAGAAAGTTAATTAGTTTTACAGCTAGGAGTGTACATGTGCTTTGATCATATAGTTTAGAAAGAACCCCTGGTACACTTTCAATTAAAGGATTTTTTTTAATCCAGAGCAAAACTGATATTTGCTATCTATGTTTTTCATGGAACCGCCAACAGGTTTTTTTCTACACAAAAAACAGAAGGGGAAGATTATTCTGAATGAAAAAAACAGAAGGTACTGATTCATTCCACTACTGTAGCTGCTGCAACTTCTTTCATTTTGAGGAGATGTGTCTGTAATCACACAGGAAATGAAATATATGCCTGTTTTCTCTATGGAATTACAGCAAAAAAGTGATGGACAGAGAAGAATTATACACATCCATTTGTTTTCGCTAGGAAGTGACTCAGATGCAAACTATTGATAAACCTCACCTCAAGGTTTTCATATGGAGGATCAGAGAAAGCTACCTTATACAGTCAGATTCTAGGTAATGTGGCCCATAATTATTGCCACTTAATAGCGGTGGCTCTCCAGAATTCCAGGCAGGAATTCTGCCTAATTCATTTGGAAACACCATGGATGAAACCTTGAGACTTTCTACATGTCAAACGGAGGTAGGAATTGTACCAATGAGCTATGCTATTGGGTCAGTAGCCTATTCATAGGTTTTATTTTCTTTTTCTACAGCTGACATCTTATTCCTTCAAAATGTCGACTAATTGTTCAATATTGCAAGGATAAGATGTTGTCTGAGAAAATTAAAACCAAAAGCCTGTGGGGATCATAGAAAGAAGCTTCAGGTGTCTTTAGAACCTGCCCACACCCAGTCAGATAGCAGGGTCCAAGGCATTGTTCCACAAAAATTAACATACAGCTGATACATCTAGCTAAGACCCAACAATTTTGCCCAAGATGGAAAGTCAAGGAAACTGACAGTATATATGGCTTTAAACTAAATTGCTGATGACTGCAGATCTGGAAGAATGTAGATTTTAGTTCATATCAAGCATGCTTGCCTTCATCAGTGGGTGAAACTCTATGAAAGCAATGCAAACAAACAGATCTAAATGGAGTTTTACATCCCACAAGCTCTAGCTCTGTATCCAAAACAGAAGATCCTAAAATACCAATTTTTGTCAGCAGAGTAAGTGGCATAATTTCTTCAACAGGCCAAGGATGATTCACCTTTGAATAAAACTAAATTTGTGTTACCACACCATTTCCTACACTCAGTTATGCTTTCCAATGGTTCTTGGCCAAGTTGTTGGTAGTGTATTTCTGTGATTCTACTTGTCTTGCACATGTTTAATCTTAAAGGCAATCTGATTAATCAGGCCCAGGTAATATAAGAAAAGAGGATAAATAAATATCTAGATGCTTTTACAGAGAGAATCCTTATCTAACTTAATGATCCCCAGATTTGCTAAACTTTGCTAACCATGTTAACTATGCCAGTTGGGAGATTAACAGGAAAAGAATCTATATTTTTCCAGAGGGCACCATTCTGGACAATTTTCATCTAAAATAGGTACCAGATAGATTCTTTGCCTGATTTTTCAACGCAGACAAAAATAAATGAATAATCAGAGAATAGAATTAAAGAATAAAAAATATTAAGGTTGTAAATGCTGCAAATAAGGGCATAAGTTAATTGGGAAACTATATGGCTTAAAGACAAAATCAAGCTGAAGCAATAAAAGCTATTCCTAAATAAAATTTAAAACCTGCCCATGTAAATAAATCAGTCTTAACTAAATGCTAAAAATTAATAATTAGAATGTCTGGAAGTCTAAAAGCAAAAACATAAAAATCTGGCATCTGTATTTGCCTGAACAGGTACCGCAATACCCCAGAGTGACAATTTACCTTATTCATATTTGTCTGCAGTCTCCAATTGCCCCTCATTGAATGGGAAGCTCTACACAGAGACTTGTGTAGAATATCTAATTGAATGTAGGAAAAAAATTCTATGCAATCAGAAACTTTGCTTTAACAGGCTTTCTGTCTTCATGCTGGAAACCCAAAGAGATAGGCAAAAAAGCTGGTAACAGCACATAGTTCTCTGAACTATTTACCTGTGTTGGTTACTTAGTTTAGGTATGATGCCTGCAGATGACTAAAAAGCTCAGATCCATAAGTTGATTTTCTGAAGTGATCATATAGGAAAAGCCAATCTCGGACCTCCTAAGTATTTTGCCAACATAAATAGCTCATTTATTTGTGGGATTCTAATCCATGAAAGAATAAAAAGACACAATCTAAACACAATAGAAACTGAACTGTAGGGTTAGGGTTCCAACTATTTAAAAGAAATCACTGATTCTATAGTTGGAAATGCCCCCAAATTTATCTTCAGCATGGTTCCAGAGTTATTTGTTTCAAATTCTACTTAATGCTTGTCTATTCCACTTCATAAGCCACCCAGAATTGCTCTGGGTAATGAGATGGATGGCATATAAATAAAATAAAATAAAATCAGTCACCCTTCAGTGCATTGTTAACATCAATATCAGTCAAGCATAAAGTCTTGTGGAAGATCTAAAGTTCTATCTCTGGTGTCTCCTGTCTACAAAGATCAAGTGGCTAGTGATGAGGAAAGATGCCAGCTGGAGATTTTGGACAACTGCAATTGACCAGACATTACTGGGCTGAGTGACAAATAGCTTGACAACATCCTATCCTGAGATCTTGTCTCAGATTTCATGTTTCACAAAGCAACTCCTTACAGCGTTACGGTTGACTGGAAAAGTCAATTGGAATATTTTTGTAGCACTCATGAGCTACTTGAAACTGGTGTTCATTCCCCATCTAGGAAAGTGCACTCCAAGCAGACCCCAGACATCTCTTCAGAAAATGCTTATGAAATTCAGCTTGAATGATCCTGAACATTTTTAGACCAATTGTTTGCTCATATAAACCAATAAAGATTTACAAAACAAGCTGGATGCACAGGGCCTGCTAAGCCATAGCTTGTTTTAAATGTGGGTATAGAATAATCCCCAGTTAACAATATGGCTCAATATGAGCTGGAATCCAGGTATCATTTTGAACAAGATTACTACTGTTCAGAAATCCATCCAGATAAATTTGATAGTCATCCAACCATTTTCCAACCCCGATTTTGTTTTGCAAATATACACAATTGTCACATATCACTGAACATTTTTGTGTGTATCTGTACACTTATAAATTCACTGGGGTAATGTAGTTTAGGGCTTCTGAAACACAACTACAGATATTATGGGCTTGCTCCAATTCTCTGTGAAGTATGTCAACTGAGATAAAATGAAATGTTAATTATTAAACATCTGAGAGTCCATTCAGAAGAAAGCATGTGGATTCAGATTATTTTCCTACTGAAATTTAGCACAGACTTTCTCATCGGAAATAGTGCATGTCACTTCAAGTAACATGACAGCATCCTAACAGCACTGAAAAAAAATATGTATTTGGGTTTCACTCACACTGCTTTTTGTGAGTTTCAAAATTATTCTGAATTTAGTCCAGACAAAGCAGCATCCCACTGCACTTTACAGATGAAATTTTATTGAAGAAGGTAATATTTCTTGATTATTTTGCAAACAAATAACTTCAGCAGGTCATTAATTTTTCCATGTGTAAGATTAAAGGTTTGGATAGCATAATGTTTCAGATTTGCAAGCATAATGACAGCAGATCTATTGAAACCCACAAAAATTCAGTTGAATCCAATGAACCACAGTACTCCACTTGTGAAAACGCTGTTTCCCCATGCCATGGTTTTTTTTAAAAAAAATTAAATAAATCACAATAGGCTAGTTTATACAATATGCAAAGACATAAACCATGATTTATAAATAACTATTTGTGATTTGTGCAACATGTAAAATGAAAACCAAACAAATCACACTTAGTACAATCTGTGAACCAAGCCAAGATCTAGGTCTAAATGTTTTATTTACAGACGTATCTTGTTAGTGTTCTACATAGTAATTTTATTCAAGATTATAATTACAACAGTAAAAACTAAACTAAACAAGACAGAAGAATAAAGCGCAGACGATGCAAAGAAGAAAAAAAGAAAAATTAGGAATATAATAAAGAAAAAAATATAAAGAAGTGACTTCCCACCTTCATCATAAATATAAACAATTTTAGTAATTTATCACTTCCTCTTAAAATACAACAAACAATCTCTTCTTGCCATATACCATCTTTTACCTGTAAACAAATCCATAATGCATGGTCATTTCAGCTCCAGTGTCAGCAAAGGTTTATTAACTGTTGCCAGAAATAATAACGTATCTATTTTAACCTTAATCAGATAAATCAACTTTATAATCCCTTCTTTTACGTCTAACAATCTTAATCTTTAATCCATTCAAATAATGTCACAGAACTTGATTTTTCATTTTTTTTCTTTTCTTGCAAGATTCTTCAAAATGTCAACAAGCTTCACTCTTTTGCTATCTATTACAAACTTTTTGTTTTTTTAAAAAAAGTTCTTAAACTTGTTAAAACATTCTCTCATTAAGGATTGAAGGAAACGCAACTGCTGTGAAATGTATGGATCCAAAGGTTTCTGGTTTTTTTTAGTAACAAAGAGCAGTTAACAAGCAATTTCCAAAAGTGATAAGGAAATATGCAAAGCAAGTAGCCTTTCAAAAGCTCCAACTAGTTTGAGCAAGATGACAAGATTCCCGTGTCTTACCAGAGAGTCTAAACCCACCAGAGACCACTATCTTGCAGTGTGCTTGTGAGGAGTAATTGTCTAGAACACTTATGGGAGATCTCAGGTTCTCTCCCTGTCTGGAGAAGAATGATCAAAAGAGCCCATTGCCTGATCTTCATTCCATCAGCAATCATCAGAGCTGGTGATGGCTGTGGAATGAAGAGCAGGCAATGGGCTCTTTGATCATTCCGCTCCAGACAGGGAGAGAATCTGAGATCTCCCATAAATATTGGAGTGATGCTGTTTTCAGTCCATTCCTTCCTCTGGAGAGGCTCATTGGGTTGAAAGAAGGCTACAGAGGGCATTTATGAGCAGCCCTGGCTCAGTGGGTTAGGACGCTGAGCTTGTCGATCAGAAGGTCGGCAGTTTGGCGGGTCGAATCCCGAGTGCCGCGTAACAGAGTGAACACCTGTTACTCGTCCCGGCTTCTGCCAACCTAGCAGTTCGAAAGCACGTAAAAATGCAAGTAGAAAAATAGGGACCACTACGGTGGGAAGGTAACAGTGCTCCGTGGGCCTTTGGCGTCTAGTCATGCCGGCCACATGACCACGGAGATGTCCTCGGACAAGCGCTGGCTCTTCGGCTTTGAAACAGAGATGAGCACCAGCCCCTAGAGTCGGAAACGACTAGCACGCATGTGCGGGGGAACCTTTACCTTTACCTATCTCCAGTCTACAACACAGCCCTTGCAGTGGTTCCAAGAAGATTCCACAACCTGTTGCATTCTTATTCAGGTGATCCTGAGGGCAAAGATAAGCCCTCAAGTGGCCTCAAGAACTCTCAGGGAGAGTGCTAACAACTAGATGTCTGCAAAGAAAACAATCCTTCCATATCCCCCCTCCACCATCCAATCAGAAACTATCCTTCCATCTCTCCACCATCCAATCTCAACTGTCAGTACCTATCCTTCCATCCCTCCTCTCCTTCCACCCCCGCCCCCTCGCCATCACAACTGATTAAGCTTCTTGAATGAGAAGCAAAACATTTTGTTCTTCTTCTTCAGGGAAAAAGCAATCCATTTGCTTTTTTGAGGGGAAAAAAAAGCATATATGAGACTTCCTCTGGAAGCCACATCTAGATAGCTTTCAATGTTCTCTATGGGAATAAAACTGATCTTTTCATAATTTTTTTAGACTTAGGAACGTATTTTTTATTTTACCAGTCTTTTCCCCTCTTTCATTACAGAAATCAGGATGGAATAGTAAAAATTCCAAATTGATGTAATTCAGTATTTTTGTGTTACAATTAAATACATATATGTAGGAAAGCAACTAAAATGTATAGATTTTGTATTGTTGTTGTTAGCTGTGAAGTCGACTCCGACCCATCGCGACCCTATGGACAACGTTCCTCCAGGCCTTCCTGTCCTCTACCATCTTCTGGAGTCCATTTAAGCTCACGCCTACTGCTTCAGTGACTCCATCCAGCCACCTCATTCTCTGTCGTCCCTTTCTTCTCTTGCCCTCAATCTTTCCCAGCATTAGGCTCTTCTCCAGTGAATAGATTTTGTATACTTTCATTTTAATTAATTGTCTGGATCCAGTCCTAACACTAACTCTTATTGCATGTTTCAGGTATTGACTATCTGCAAAATAAACTGGAGTGCTGTGGACAGTACAGTCCCCTTGCTTTCATATTAGAAATCAAGGATCTCTACAACGTCTTAGGAATACTTTGAAATTAGAAATTAATACAACATCCAGACCTGGTGCATGCAGGATTTGTCATTAAATCTTTATTAATGCTTTTCCCTCCCTACCAGCACACACTAACAAAAGTTATTTCAGCAATTTCTCTGAAAGACCATTATATTTGTTATTGATTTTCCCTGTTGCTTTTCAAGAGATGTCATGGTTAGGGTGTTAAGCTGAAAGAAAAAATAAAATAAAACTGAAATACATGTAATGGGAAGAAAAAGATCCCATTAAATGAGATTCAGTTCCAAAGACTTAAAAATAGTTTTTTTAAAAACTTATATTTTCATAATAGGAATACAATTCAACTGTAGTATATGCAAAGGTGATTCTTATTTAAGTAAACATAATCCAGCCACTTTGAGAGAACAATTGTAATGTCAAGCTTATAACTGCTGCAATTTGTCTATAGGACTAACATACCATGATTAAATCCAAAATTACATATTACATATTCTCCCCCATTCCTGAGTCTTCCTGACATTCCAGCACATTAAGTTAGTTATCTAAGCTATAATAGTTATAAATGACCATTTCTCTTTACTTTTTCAGGATCAAAAAGTATTTATATATTTCCATCCATCAATGCAGAATTCTGCAATCTAAGCTTAACCAAAAGCCAGAGATCTCCAAGGTCTGAATTGGCTGAGTTGTTTCAGACACAGAAAGGAAAAAGATGATGATAGCTGAGAAAGGATGGAATGAAAATGAAGTGTGATTATATTTGCTCATGGAACTACCTTATCATCTCTCAGACAACATCCTTGAGCCAAAGACAGGGTGCATATCACTTTGCAAACTTGTAGAGGAAAATCCAGTTTTGAATTCTCTTTCATGCTAGCTTCCACAACTCTTATTATTTCCAAGAAAGGATATCTAATCTTGGAAAGTCCCCCAAAGTGGTGAAATGGGTGGAGCTGACTGGATTCTAAGCTATTTGCTCCACCTTACACTTCTTCGTTGTTGTTGTTAGCTGCAAAGTTGTGTCCGACCCATCGCGACTCTATGGACAATGTTCCTCCAGGCCTTCTTGTCCTCTACCATCTTCTGGAGTCCATTTAAGCTCACGCCTACTGCTTCAGTGATTCCATCCAGCCACCTCATTCTCTGTCGGCCCCTTCTTCTCTTGCCCTCAATCTTTCCCAGCATTAGGCTCTTCTCCAGTGAGTCCTTCCTTCTCATTAGGTGGCCAAAGTATTTGAGTTTTAGCTTCAGGATCTGGCCTTCTAAAGAGCAGTCAGGGTTGATCTCCTCTAGGACTGACTGGTTTGATTGCCTTGCAGTCCAAGGGACTCACAGAAGTCTTCTCCAGCACCATAGCTCAAAGGCCTCAATTCTTTGGTGTTCGGCCTTTCTTATGGTCCAACTTTCACTGCCATACATTGCAACTGGGAAGACCATAGCCTTGACTATACGCATTTTTGTTGACAGGGTGATGTCTCTGCTTTTTAGTGTGCTGTCTAGATTTCTCATGGCTTTCCTCCCGAGGAGCAAGCGTCTTTTAATTTCTTGGCTACAGTCCCCATCTGTGGTGATCTTGGAGCCCAGGAAAATAAAATCTGTCACTACCTCCATTTCTTCCCCATCTATTTGCCAGGAATTGAGAGGGCTGGATGCCATGATCTTGGTTTTCTTAATGTTAAGTTTCAACCCAACTTTTGCACTCTCCTTCTTCACCCGCAACAAGAGGCTCTTTAGTTCTTCTTCACTTTCTGCCATTAGAGTGGCATCATCTGCATATCTTAGGTTGTTGATATTTCTTCCGGCAATCTTAATTCCAACTTTTGATTCATCTAGCCCTGCTTTTCTCATGATGTGCTCTGCATATAAGTTAAATAGGCAGGGCGACAGTATACAGCCTTGCTGGACTCCTTTCCCAATTTTGAACCAATCAGTGGTTCCGTGTCCAGTTCTCACTGTTGCTTTTTGGCCCACATATAGGTTTCTCAAGAGACAAATAAGATTGTCTGGTACGCCCATCTCTTTAAGAACTTGCCACAGTTTGTTATGATCCACACAATCAAAGGCTTTAGCATAGTCAATGAAGCAGAAGTAGATGTTTTTCTGGAACTCTCTAGCTTTCTCCATGATCCAGCGTATGTTGGCAATTTGATCTCTGGTTCCTCTGCCTCTTCGAAATACTGCCTGTACTTCTGGTAGTTCTTGATCCACATACTGCTGGAGTCTAGCTTGTAGAATTTTAAGCATAACTTTACTAGCATGAGAAATGAGTGCAATGGTGCGATAGTAGAACAATTGGAAAATTGGCCTAAATTAATTTATTTCCATTGTTTACAATGAAAGTTTTATGTGTGTGTGTGTGTGTGTGTGTGTGTGTGTGTGTGTGTGAGCCTAGTACAGGTGAAACTCGAAAAATTAGAATATCGTGCAAAAGTTCATTTCAGTAATACAACTTAAAAGGGGAAACTAATATATGAGATAGACTCATTACATGCAAAGCAAGATAGTTCAAGCCGTGATTTGTCATAATTGTGACGATTATGGCGTACAGCTCATGAAAACCCCAAATCCACAATCTCAGAAAATTAGAATATTACATGCAATCAATAAAACAAGGAGTGTACATAGAACAATATTGGACCTCTGAAAAGTATAAGCATGCATATGTACTCAGTACTTGTTTTGGGCCCATTTTGCAGCAATTACTGCCTCAATGCAGCGTGGCATGGAAGCTATCAGCCTGTGGCACTGCTGAGGTGTTATGGAAGACCAGGATGCTTCAATAGCGGCCTTCAGCTCTTCTGCATTGTTCAGTCTCATGTCTCTCATCTTTCTCTTGGCAATGCCCCATAGATTCTCTATGGTGCTTTTGGCAGTGTGGGCAGGTGCCAAGTCCTGCTGGAAAATGAAGTCAGCATCCCCATAAAGCTCGTCTGTGGAAGGAAGCATGAAGTGCTCCAAAATCTTCTGGTAGACGGCTGCGTTGACCCTGGACTTAATGAAGCACAGTGGACCAACACCAGCAGATGACATGGTTCCCCAAATCAACACAGACTGTGGAAACTTCACACTGGACTTCAAGCATCTTGCAGTTTGTGCCTCTCCATTCTTCCTCCAGACTCTGAGTCCTTGGTTTCCAAATGAGATGCAAAAGTTGCTCTCATCAGAAAAGAGTAACAGCAATAAAGTAACAGCAATATTAACTCTGAACTATGAGACAGATCTTAGTGACAGCTGTAAGCTAGCTATCTAAAAACTCAGCAGGGTGTGTTTATAGAGGTTTTTCATTTCCTAGACTTGTACCTGTCTTTTTAAAATACCTTTTGTGTCCCTTTATTTAATGTACTTACTTTTAACAACTGGAGAGTACAAAGAAAGGTTTTTCATCCAGCAAAGTTTTCAGAAGGCTCACAGTATGGGAGACAATTGAAATTCTGATCCACAGGCTGCTTAGATTTTTAAAGGTCAAATCCAGCTCTATAAATTGAGCCTGGAATTACATCCCTGACTCTGGTTACCAATCACAATAATTTAATTTAACCAAGTGGTTCTGCTCAAAGCAATGATAGCTGCATTCTGGGCAAACTGAGGCCTCAGAACAGTCTTCAAGAATAGTTCCGCACAGAGTACAGGTCAAACAAGAATCGGCTCCGTTTTGGTTACGAAACCATGAGGATGAAGATGATGTCTTTTAAAAAGATGGTGTTTAGTCCAGAACTTCCAATTAACTCTATGTAAGTAGATTTAGGCAGAAGAGTAATTCCAATATGAGAATTTGCTGCTTTGCAGGATAGAGAATAAAATTATTCATAATGGGATATATAGCTAATCTTAGATGAATAGAATCCTCAGACAGCTGCATAGTTGCCTTACCTTCCATGCGCTCTCATCCAGCTAAAGATGTCAATAGGTTTATACCAACTGATTTGGAACACCCACTTCTTCCTTGGGACCAGAAGATAACAAGAAGAGACATAGAGGAGAGCCAAGGGATATAGAAGATACCAATCCTTAGGTTAGAGACCAAGGGATAGAGTAGCAACTTCTAGTCAGTGGTGGGATTCAGCTGGTTCGCACCACTTCGGCAGAACTGGTAGCCATTTTTTTGTTGCTCAGGCCCAGAATGGACTCCCGGAAGCGGCATCCACACAGAGTACTGGTTGTTCACATATTTGAATCCCACCACTGCTTCTAGTACAAATCTGTCACTTCCCCCAAATGTTGGTGCATATTGTACCTTTGTGTCTGAGTCTCCCTCATTATTAGGAATAATGACTGGATGCAAACATCCTTCTAAACCATAATTTCTTCAGTATTTATTTTGTAAACAATGAATAAACTTTGGGATACAGATTGGTGCTACATATAAATTTGGCCTTTAACCCCAGCTAAGATCACTGTATATCTATACTCTTATTTCAATAATGACTCCTCTCTATAAAAGTGTGCAACCACTATGATAACAAGGTCACAGCAGGCTTTGTACTGCACACTCAGGGTTGCATTATTTTCAAGAGAGAGTTGGGGCCTTTAGGACCTAATTGTCAATGCTGCAAACATTGACATGCTTTTTGCACTGACAATATAAGAGGCAGCTTTTTGCTTTAACTGTTTGGCTTTGAATCACTAAAGCACGGGAGGAATTCAACCCGGATGTTTCAAGAAGATAAGAAATAGCGCACTTCAAAGGAAGTGAAACTTCGTGTGTTAAACTAATTGGTGAATGTGATTCATGACGTGTAATTAAGGGAGGGTGATTCTGTAGGATATGATGTGTCAAGGGGAGGAGAATTCAGATTCTGGCATCCATCCATGAATGCCGATGCTCCATTCTCATTAATATAGACTTTTTAGAATAAACAATCATGCAGTATTCTTTGATGTGTCTCTTTAATCGGAACCATGACATCATGCCAGAATCTCCTTTCTTTCAAGCATCCTGGGGAGTCCTGAGCCCCCACCGCTGTCTCTAGCAAGGGACAGAAGCTGGCAAAGATTCAGGGAAGAATCTTCATCATGGGAAGAGGTTTGGAGAAACATGAAAACGGCATTAAAAAAGACTTCTGAGACTTATAAAAAACAGGCTGATAAAAAGAGGGCTGCCCAAAGAACATTCCAAGTGGGGAAAAAGGTTTATCTGTCAACTAAATATTTACGCCTCAAATTACCCAGCAAGAAATTAGGACCAAAATTCTTGGGACCTTTTCCCATTGTGAGAATCATCAACCCGGTCACAGTAAAATTGAAACTCCCCAGACCTTTGGGAAAAATTCACCCGGTTTTCCATTGTAGCTTACTAAAACCTTTTCAGGCCTCCACTTTAAGACCTCCCCCTAAGAAGGCACCCAGACCCCTTGTAGTAGTGGGTCAGACCCATTATGAAGTGAAACCTATTCTTGACTCTAGAATCTTTAAGGGAAAATTGCAGTACCTATTACAATGGAAGGGATACCCATTGTCTGAAGCCATTTGGGTGAAATCTAGCGATGTGAAAGCTGACAGACTTATCAAAAAGTTTTATGAGAAACACCCCGACAAACCAAAAGCCAGCTCCTAACTTATGTTTTGTTTACATTACAGGATCTGTTCTTTTTGTAAGGGGGGCCGGATGTCAATGCTGCAAACATTGACATGTTTTTGCACTGACAATATAAGAGGCAGCTTTTTGCTTTAACTGTTTGGCTTTGAATCACTAAAGTGTGGGAGGAATTCAACCCAGATGTTTTAAGAAGATAAGAAAGCACGCTTCAAGGGAAGTGAAACTTTGTGTGTTAAACTAATTGGTGAAAGTGATTCGTGACATGCAATTAAGGGAGGGAGATTCTGTAGGATATGATGTGTCAAGGGGAGGAGAATTCAGATTCTGGCATCCATCCATGAGTGCCGATGCTCCATTCTCATTAATATAGACTTTTTTAGAATAAACAATCATGCATTATTCTTTGATGTGTCTCTTTAATCGGAACCATGACACTAATTATAGATGCCACCCAGGCTTAAAAGAATGATTTTTGCCCCTTACTGGTCCTCCAATCCTCGAAAATGCAAACGAGGCTCAACATTTTTGCAGTTGCAAGATGGTGCTAGCAGAATGCGAGTGATCCAAGGATTACCTCTTTTTACATCTGGTTAAGGAAGATCAGGAGGACAAAACAGATGGAAAATTTCTTCCCTGCATTTTAATTTCATTTTCAAGGACAGATTAGGCTGCAGTCAAACACCATCTGGTGCTCCAGAGATTTCTGCACCAAAGACAACTCTGGAGACCAATGTCCCTGTTGTACACCAGAGGTTTAAAAAGCTGTAACTTTTTAAAACCATAAATGTACAGAGATACTTCTCTGTTGGGATAATAATCTTCATGTCCAATAAAATAAATTGTTGCCCACAAAAAATTAGATTGTACTAAATATGCCAATCTATTGCAAATAGTCTTAAAGGCTAATATAGCTACTGCTCAGTTACAAAGCATTGGACGCCACAAATTGTTTAGGATTTTCAAACAAGCAACCACATAATCCATCACTTGATAAAAATGTCTGGGGTTGGAAGGATTCGGACTTCCTTCAGTTTCTTTTACCCCATGACTGAAAAAAAAAGAATTTAATAGAATGTATTCTAGCTTCTGCTTTAGAACAGAAAATACAAGCAATTGAGTTAGAAAAGGTTATGCATACTACCTCTGGGCTGTATAATCACCATCACCATCAACATCACCATCATCATCTATGAAGCTTGTACACTGTCTGATTCTAAACAACTCTAACTATCAAATAAATTGCAATACAATCAATGGATAAATAAATGAGAATACAAAATGAGATACAAAAAACCCCTCTCTCTTTGTTTCCATCGTGCGGTCATCCTCATGTGCACAACTCAGTTAAGGTATTTGTATAAAAGGAATGGAACATAAAGCACTCACCATCCATTCAACTTCTTCCCTCTCAGCCCCATGTATAAATTGCCTCTCAACTTGCAACACTTCTCACCACTCTGACATCTATATGATGATATTAATATTCTCTAGACAGTACCTTATAACTTCCATGGATGCTCTACAACCATTATCATAGCAACCTTCACTCTTCTGAGAAGTCAAACTGTACAAGTTGTTCTCCTGCTTCTGTTTAAGCACAAAAGCACAAAACTGAGCATGGGGGCTCATACCTGAATCTATATGAAGTCTGTTTATGCATTCGTGCCTGGAGTGGTCTCTGCTGAATGTACAAAAAGACTGTCTGCTACATAGACTGTTTAGAAAAACAGTGTGGGTGGATGTGCAAGAGCACCCACCTGAGGATAGAATGCATGAGGTTGGCTTTCTCTAGCCCCAGGCTTCCCTTTTATAGGGCAAATTCCATCATTCCAGCGACACGTTTGTGTAATGCCTGTGGATAAGGGGCTGTGCAACCTCAGAGATCCTGAAAGAACCAAGGTGGCAGAGACTGATCTAGGTCAAAGGAAGACACAAGTCCATGTGGAATTTTGTGAGACAGCTGTGAGCACTCTCACAAAATGGCTACTATGGTAATCACAGTCAATCACTAAAAATCCTTTTCACTGGAAGATGCGGGGTAAAATTGCTTCCTACCACTTCTTCCAGCTTCTTTGGATTGCTTCTGTTTTAGCAGCTTCTGGGGGGGGTTTTCCCCTTGGGGAACTTCCAAAAATAACCCTGGGCTGCAGCAATTCACTGGATTTTTTATGCAAAGAATGTCTATTTGACAGATAACAGAATGGAATTGAATGGAATGTCATTGTGGTCAGTTGCCAATACAAAAAAGAAGAAAAAGAGAGCAAAATATTTGTGTCCATATAACTAAGTAAATGAATAAATTAAAGATGGCATAAAAATAGACACAAAGCCTATAAAATCCATTAAGTATTAATGTACTAGATATTATTTACTGCTTTCAGTCCTTGATTAGATTTATGTAAAAAGTAAGAAAAATGGAGTGAAAGAAGAAAATAACTGATGAAATGTAGAATTTTGGCTTACTAACCCTCTCTGAATTTTTTTTAACTGTGTGGCACTTACACTTTTGTGGATCTTCGGAGCAAAATCTTGAACTTGTGACAAAATAATAGAGGCTTTATGTGAAGGTAAAAATTCAGCAAACTAGCCTTTAAAACTGAAGTGGACACCTTATTCTTAGGAGTCTAGCTTTCTTGCAAAAGGGGAGTGAGAGAGAAAGAGAGAGAAGCATTTCTGGTCAATAAGGAAGATGCTAGGGGCCTGTGTTTTTTAAAAAAAACCTATATATTTATATATGTATGTATACATGTGATGTCTTCAAGTTAGTGTTGCTTCCTGGAGACTGCTGGACAAGTCCCTGTAATTTTCTTGGCAAAATTTAGAAGTGACTTGGCGTTGCTTTCTTCCTAGGGATAAAAAAGAATGACTCACCCAGCTGGCTTTGTGTCTAAGGTGGGACTAGAACTCATGATCTCCTAGACTCCTGGTTTTTAGCTGATGCCTTAACCACTAAACCACAGGTCTGCAACCCGCGGCTCTGGAGCCGCATGCGGCTCTTTCAGCCGTCTCCTGCGGCTCCCAGTCATCTGCCATGTGCAGTCCCAAAAAAAAAGTGGGACTAAAAAAGTTCAATCAATTCAAATATGCAGGGTAGGTGCATATCTCGCCTTGGCTCCACTCTTGAGTCAAACCCTGTTCTGCGCATGCGCGCATGTATGCGCATGTGCACACATTTTTTTGCGGCTCCCAGTTTTTCCTTTTGTGAGGGAACCAGTTCCGAGTGGCTCTTTCACTGTTTCAGGTTGCTGACCCCTGCACTAAACCAACTGGTTCTCCCTTTAAAGACATGTCTAAAAACATTGAGGAGGCAAGGAGCCTGGAATGAACAAAGGTGGTGTCCTTGTGGACTTTGCTCCAGCCAAAAATCATGTGGTCTCCTCTTCATTTACATTAGTACAATAGCTGGTCCAACAGATTGTCTTCACTTGCCTTAACTGAAGGGCTCAGTTTGGCACCTGTGACTTCCAAGATTCCTAGGCAGCATGGCCATCAATTCTCTGGAGGGTAATTTGTGAAGCTGCATTTCCAAGTCCTCCTGGAGGACACCAGAGCGGGGAACGCTGTACAGTGAAAGTCATGGTTGAGTGAAGACCTGAACTTCCACCTTCTATGGCCACATTAAAATTCCATTTGTTGCATTGCTTCTCCAAACTCTGTCTTGAAAAATTCATTTATGTGCTATGTCTCATAGCTAATTAGCATCAGATTTCTTACATCAATTTTGATTTTGACATGTAGGGGTCATCGACGAAGAATGCCTTCTTCCCAAATAATCTACCCCTGTAGAAAATTGAGTCCTACAGATGCTTTCAGTGACATTTCAGTAAGACTGCCTGAAACTTAGCAACTGTCATTTTATATTTATATCCTAACTTTCCCTAAAAGCTGAAGAAACGGTTTATCTTTCACAACAGCCTTGTGGGTTATACAGTATTATGCTGAAAAATCCTCCGCAATCACTTCCAGCAGTATGGCTGAGGGAGATAGGAAACTGGGTGCATTTATTCTGGTCCAGAACTTAGAATTTGCACAATGTGTGAAACATGTTCTTTCAAACTCTGAATTTGTGTTTGCATATGTATGTATGTGTATCTAACCCACATTATTTGGACAGAGAAAGTGGGTCAATTTAACAGCAAGGAAAAATGTGTTGTGCAAATAAAAACATTTAGAATCCTGTTTTTTCCCAACTGGCAATCAGTTACTGCCTCTTCATGACCCATTAAAGCCCAGAACTGGCTGCTGTGTTTACAGAGGTGGAGAGCCAGAGCATTCCAGAACATCATTTTCCAGTTTCTGGATCTATAACACGACAGCCTGTCTTTTCTTTCGTACAATAAATCTTCTGCTGGGTAGGCATGATGGTCTGTGCTGTCTGGAGTTCACCCCCTACGTTCACATTCTCTCAGTCTCAATCTCTGTGACGCCTGACTTGATAGCTGGGCCTACACTTCCTGCCCACGTCCTTCCTCCTCAGCTCTGCTGGAAAAGTTTACCAGAGCTCTCACCCAAGCTGCTGCTGGCCAAAGCAACAACCTTCAGGTGTTTTTTTGGGGGGGTGTCATATGTTTGAATACAAAATACTTACTTTCTAAAAAAAAGCCTGAACATAGACAAAATGGCCCCATCCTGCTCAATATGACTTGGAATATTTGTATTAATAAACACACTGCACGTATACAGGGACACATAAGAATTGCTTATTTCCTGGAGTGTTTTACCTTGTCTTATTAAACTTTGAATTCTAATTTGAATAATATTCTAGTATTCTTTCTTATTCAAAGTCCTGGAGTAAAACACTGAAATAACTCAGTGCAACTCAGTCAGGGCAGAGCTCCTCCTATTAATAGCAATAGCAGACTGATATACCACTTCACAGCCCTCTCTAAGTGGTTTACAGAGTCAGCCTATTGTCCCCCCCCCCCCCAGCAATCTGGGTCATTTTACCGACCTCGGAAGGATGGAAGGCTGAGTCAAACTTGAGCCTATGGAGAATCGAACTGCCGAACTACTGCTCCAGAACTCCAAGTGCCTACTCTCCTGCCATTACATAAGATGAGACCAGTCCCTACCATGACTACAAACACTCTGCACATGCTCAAGGGCGCTCTTCTTCAGCAAGAATCCTGCAGATAAAACCGAGTCAGCGGAACGTGAGAAAAAGGACACTAATGAGGGCAAAAGATGCCCCGGTTTTCTGGAAAAGGAACTTCACCTGAGTGTCTGGCTAGGTCTGAGTTTGGCGGGCCCCCCGTCTCTTTCCAAAGCTATCGCCAGCGAATGCCACTTACCTGTAGGCACGGCAGGTGCCTTCAGCCGCTGCGCCCTGGCCAAGGACTCCGGACGCAGCGTAGCGCGCACATGCCGGGCGGCAGCAACACCGACGAACTCACCCCGCCAGAACAGCGCTCCGCCTGAGCCATGTGCGCCTTGGCTGGGAAGCGCCGGGTCTTTCGTTCTTCTCCCGGATCCAGATTGGAAGCGGATTTAGCGCCGCAGCAGCCCAGCGCCCTCTTCTTGATGCCGAAGGCGCCTGCAAGCTTAGCCCTGAGCGGCTCCCGAATCACCTCTAGCCATCCCGGGGAACCCGCCTCGAGTGCTATAGCCGCCACCGCCGCCGCCGCTGTCTGCCGCTTCTGAAGATGAGAGGGCCACGCCGGAGAGACAGCTCCCCCTCGCAACGCCGTCCAGGCACCGTCTACAAATGTCCGCTATGTTACTCGCCAGAAAGAGGGAGGGAGGGAGAGTCCGTGGTGAGCCCTGCGCGTGGCTTTTCTTCCTTTCCAAATCGGGAGGTTGCCGGAGGGTGACTTTCTCTCTGGAGCCAAAGGGGAGGACGGACCAAGCGCGTCGTCTCCGCCTCCGGGGTCTCCGGTTCCTCCCGCGCATAAAGGCCACTCGGGAGGCAATTCATTACGCGAGTCGCTTGGCCTCCGAGCCGGGGCAAAGGCCCAGAAGACGGGAAAGCCTCCGAGGAAACCTCGGCTGGATTTGTGTCTTGCTAAGAAATCAAAGGGCGCAGAGAAAGCAGTTTCTCCGTGGGCTGAATAGTTGCAAGGCAGAAAAAGGTCAGGGGGGTGGGCAGGGGGGGGGAATACAGGTAGTCCTAGACTTACAACAGTTCATTCAGTGGCTGTTCAGAGTTACAATGGCACTGAAAAAGTGACTTATGACCATCTTTCACACTTAACAACCATTGCCACATCCCAGTGGTCACGTGATCAAAATTCAGATTGCTTGGCAACTGGTTCATATTTACCATGGTTGTAATGTCCTGGGGTTGTGTGATCCCCTTTTGTAACCTTCTGACAAGCAACTGCAGTGATTCACTTAACAAATGTGGCAAGCAAAGTTGAAAAGCGGGGCAAAAGTCACTTAATACATTTCTCACTTAGCAACATAAATTTCGGGCTCGATTGTGTTCGTAAGTTGAGGGCTTCCTGTTGTTTGCGAGCTATCCAACAGCAACATGGAGAGAGAGGGAGAGAGACATTTTTTCCTCCTCAGAAAGTAAGTGGCGGAAAAAGAAACAGCCCAAAGTGAAAAGCAGGAAAGAAGCTGAAGTACGTTTCTCTAAAAGAGGATTGATTGTTTAATACAGTTTGTGAAAAATCAAAACCATCAGGGAGAAGTGGGGTTTGACAGTAGACTTTAGAACAGGGGTCTTCAAACTTGCCCTTTTATGACTTTTGGACTTCAACTCCCAGAATTCTTCAGCCAGGCATGCTGGCTGAGGAATTCTGGGAGTTGAAGTCCACAAGTCATAAAAGGACCAAGTTTGAAGACCCCTGCTTTAGAATTAGCTCTTTTATTTGTGAGATGTCCAGCTTGCCTTTTCTCCAGCGTTCCAGCATCTTCCTTGATTTTCCCCTCATAACCACAGTCTTGCAATGTAGGTTAGGCTGAGAGAGAACAGCTGGGCCAAAGTAAGTTTCCATGGTGGAGAGTGGGCTTGAACGCCCGCTTCTCCAAGACCTTGCCCTTTGGGGATCATTGGACATGGGAGTCCAAGCAGACAAGTGGCTTGTTAGCTAAAGAGTTATTGCCATGTTAACAGGGGTACTTTCTCTATCCTGCTTTTGTAGAACCTGTCACGTGGGCCGCCTGCAATTAGTGCAGGTTCGAGTCCCACCAGGCTCAAGGTTGACTCAGCCTTCCATCCTTCCGAGGTAGGTAAAATGAGGACCCAGATTGTTGGGGGCAATTAAGCTGACTTTGTAATAATGCCGCTTGGGGGGGGGAAAGCCCTAATAAGCAGGCATATACATAGAATGAAGGCTATTGCTAAGCACATTGGTTTGTGCTTAAATTGTAAGCCGCCCTGAGTCTTCGGAGAAGGGCGGGATATAAATGGGATTTAAATAAATAAAAAAATAAAAATAAATTTTAAAAATTTCCACAGGAAGCATATGTTTTACTCTATTAGGATGCAGGGCCCAAGAGAAGATGAAGCAATGACAGCACCCAGCCTGCTATCCTTACCAAACCTCTATGCAGATTGACCATTAAAATAATCATCTGTGAATTTAAAAATATGCCTGCCTGCTATCTGAAAGAGTAAGTTGCGTGTCTAAACTTTTAGATTTTAAAATAGCTTCACACTGCCTCCAGTCACAACATTTAGACTAATGTATCCCTTTGCACAAAAGCAATCCCAGAGGCACAGGGCAGTTCTCACAGTCCGTGATTCATGGCTCTGTTATTTTACAGTGTGGTCAACATGACACATGGGACATGCCCTCAGGGACTGGCATATTATGGGCTGGGTAACACAGCTCGAACAGTTTAATATTACATCCACTGTTGTAATACTCTTACAATACTCTTGCCCTTAAATCTGATTTAACTAGTTGAGATGGGTTTGGAATACGGGAGCAGTCAAACATAATAATAAATGTTTTAGCTTTCTTGGATGTAGCATTCTTGGAAGAAGATCAAGGGGAGGGGGAGCTTTCAGAAGAGAGGGGTGATCCCAGTTGGCTGCAAATGTGAGATGAAGCAAAAGTTATTTCTTGTTTATGTTAATTAGGAATGGATGGATCAGCAACAAGGAAGCCAAGATGTAAAAGCGTATGTTACGTGGAACAAATGATGGGAAGAGATTTGAAGGTTACTTTGCTCCAGGAAAAGGATGTCTTTAAATGAATTTTTCTAAAAAATCTCACCAAGGATTGATGTCATTATCTGCATATTTTTCTGGGAAAGCATTCTTCTGAGGAAAAGGAATCCTAAGCTAAACACTCAGTAGTATTTGGAGAAACAATCTCATATTAAGGCATTTAAAAGAAAACCATTGAAAACCTGTTTGTAGTGAACGAACAAGTATGGTACTTGTATGACTCAATAGAGACAGGACAGAGTTTACAATTTCATGAGAGATGATTTAAATATCTATGGTGATGAGAAACGAAGATGATATAGTTGTAAGCTGGTCGGTATTGCTGAAATAAGTATTTCTGACCATTCTTTTTTCTTTATTTGGAATACAGAAAACTTCCATGTCTGCTTTTTGTGTAGGTAAAAACTATTTTGCAGAAATAATCAACTGTGTGGTTCCTCAGTGTAACATTACTGTAGTGAATTGGAAGAATGTAGGAGTGTTACAGTTGGACAGTGCCTACTTTTTTTGAGAATATATTCTCCTTTGTAATATACACTGTTCTCTCATAAGGGCTAGAAAGAAATGTGTTCTCATCCTGAAGCTTGAAAGATTCAGTTTTGTGAAAAGAAAAATAGATATATGCATCCCTGTAGCTTTTTGAGCCCATGAAAGGTCCAACATCAGATCCCCCTAACCATACCAAGAACGTTCTTCTCTTCTCTTCTCTTCTCTTCTCTTCTCTTCTCTTCTCTTCTCTTCTCTTCTCTTCTCTTCTCTTCTCTTCTCTTCTCTTCTCTTCTCTTCTCTTCTCTTCCCTTCCCTTCCCTTCCCTTCCCTTCCCTTCCCTTCTTTTCTCTCCCCTCCCCCTCCCCTCCCCCTCCCCTCTCTTACACACAAACACACCTCACTTCTGAAATGCTTTAAACTGTGTTTTCCCATTTTCCCTGCACAAATTTGGCTGTTGATATCATCTAGGAGGCTTCCTTGACTATATGATTGATAAGATGGCTGGAGATTGGGATCTTCTCAGCTCTAAATGGCTATAATGGTTGCTGGGGGCACCTCCATCCTCTCCAGTTGCAGGGCACTACCGACTGCCATTTAAAAGAGAACTAAATAGATGCTTATAGAGTGTTACCATTGTGTTACACAGAAGAAAATGCTAAACAGGGAAAGAGAACTGAGTTCTTAACTGCTTGTTCTTAGTTAATTCATCATTAGGTACATTTTTATCTTGAAATGTGGTCTATAAGTCTTTTAATTAAAAATTAAGTGCAACAGTCAGCTTTTCATGATGTTGAGATAAAAGAAGTACCATAAAAAATATACCAGACTGCAGGTAAATACAATAAACCCCAAGAAGAATGATAGCAGTTCTATGTTCTGGAAATAAAATGCTACAGGGACTGTATTAGAAGTTATATCTCTCTTTCGGCTGTACCATTAGATTATTCACTGTGCCTTTTAAATCTCCTGGTTTAATCATATTACTGTATTTTACTAATACTATAATTATCAATGTCTTATTATTGCATACATATTTGCATAAAAGTGATGCATGGATGCATCTATTGTTTCCATCCACCCTTGCTTTTTGAGAGGCATCATCTTTAATTCAGATTGATATTCCTTTTGAACATATATATAAATAATACATAAACATTCATAAACATATTTCTACATGCAGTTGAATACATACTTACCTGAGATAAAGCCACTTGAACGGCTGATTTACAGATTGTGGTAAGCCATGATTTGTTTAAACAGGTTTTTTGAGTAAGTCAGTGTGATATAATTCATGATGGATCAATCCATTCTGTGAGATTAATTTCTAAGTAAATCCTCATGCCACATCACAAGATTGTAGTATTATAACAGCTACATTCATATAACTCTGAAGGTATCAGATTTACCCTTTTTCTGGATACATACTGTTATGTACTGGGCTCTTGTGATACACCACGTGTGTTGCTGGAGCAGCTTAACGGCTCTCCAGCAACCCAGACTAACAGTCTCCAGTCCTGCAATTGACTAGCCCCAGGCGGCAATGGTTGATTCAAACCTATTGGCTGCTGCCTAGGGGCTAGACTATATATTGCAGCTGGTTGCAGCCCTTGCTTCAGTACAGTTCCAGCAAGAAATAAAGTATGAGTTATCCTGTACTCAGCCTCACATCTTCATTCCTGCACCAAAGAACCTGCTATTTAACAGTGGCGATGAAGGTGGGATCCTGCTTTGCTGATTAAGAGCTGAAATCCACAAGGGAAAGGCAGCACACGCCGGAGGGAAGAGGCATTTCCCCCCCCTCAAGGCCGGCTAGCAAGCTACATTAGCAGCCTCGTGCTCAGTGGACGCATTCCCTGAGCCTAGAAGCAGGATCCAAAGATCGCAGGAATCAGAAAGAAGAATGCCGAAGGTCGGCAAATTAAGAGAATTCGAGATGAAACACCTGTACACCATCTTATCTTTCGCAAGTAGAAAACTATCTCAGAGCCAATCAGATTGCGGAAGAAGGACTGAAGGCCGCAATGCAACTTTGCGTGTGCAGCCCAGCAACCTTTGATTTGGCCGAGAATCTTTTTGCGCCGACACCAATCAAAGCGGTCTCCTATGCAGATCTTAAAAAGAAGCTAACCAGGCACTTCCAGCCCAGGATGTCTGAGATGGCTTGGCAGTTCAAGGTTGACCAAAGAATGCAGCTACCCAGGGAGACAGCTTTGGAGTTCATACCAGGCCTAAGACAGGCCACTTGCCTATGCAAGTTCTCAAATTTAGAAGAACGATTAAGACACCGGCTCGTCTTTGGCCTACAGGACAGAACGCTTCAGTAGAGACTATTTGCTAGACCCAATTTAACGTTTTCTGAAGCACAGGACAAGGTGATGGCCGACAAAGCCGCCGGGGGCACAGTGCAGACAGTTCAGCCTGCCAAATCTTCAAAAGTCGAAAAATCGGTCCATCTTGAGGTCGCCAAATGCACCGGAGAATCGTCAGAGGAAGAAGAACCTGAAATCAACTGACTCCAAAAGCAACCCAACGCGCAACACCACAACAGCCACCAGCGAGAGGATGGTTACAAGGCAGTTCTCTTACCGAGATGTAAGGGGTGCAGTGGCAACCATCTTCGCACCAATTGCAGATTTTGTTCGGCCACGTGTAGAGCTTGCGGGAGGGCAGGCCACATCACGGTGGTTTGCAGAGCCTGCCAGAGAGACTGGCCACTCAAACACCAGTCGGAAGAACCGACTAGGAGAGGTACTGGAGCCCAGGGTCCAGTTAGTGTGGGATTCTTCAGAAGCCATAGAAGTGTATGCTGCACTGGGGCTCGATGCCTCCTCAAACCCAAATTTAAGCTATTGATAGAGCTACAAGGAGTTCCATGTAAGATGGAATTAGACTCCGGCTCTGCAGTCTCCATGATTTCTCAAGACACTTTTAACTTCGTGTGTAGGCACAGTAACAATTGGGCCAAACTAAGACCCCCAGATATAATTTTAACGGATTTTCAAAATGCTCACGTTAAAGTTAAGGGAGAAGCCACTTTGTTGGTAAAATTTAAAGGGTTTTTGGGGCACCTGGATGTAATAGTAGTAGGGGACCAGAGAACGAGTCTCATTGGACTTGATTGGTTTGATGCCTTAGGTATTCAGATTACTGGCATAAACTGGACACAAACTGCAGACCTCATGTCAGTGTGCGAAGAATACGTGGATGTTTTTGATTCAACCCTAGGGACATACACAGGCCCGCCTATCTCTTTTTAAGTTAGATTGCAACGTAGTCCCAATCAGGGTTAAGCCTTGTGGGGTCCCGTTTGCTTTAAAACATAAAATTGATAAGCTCATAGAACAGGGCGTTATACAGCCTGTTGATGATGGGGAGTGGGAAACTCCTATTGTCACTCCACTTAAAGCAAACGGGGAAATTCGCATTTGTGCTGACTATAAATGCACATTAAATAAGGCCCTCAAGCAACACGCTTACCCGGTCCCAGTGGTCAACCATATTTTAGCCTCCTTGCAAGGTGGGACTATTTTTGCTAAACTTGATTTAGCACAGGCCTATCAGCAATTGCCGGTTGATGAGGCCACAGCCGCGGCTCGAATGATCGTGACTCACAGAGGGGCATTCAAGGTTAAACGCTTACAGTTTGGAGTCAGTGTCACACCGGGTATTTTCCAAGGGATTATGGAACGTACACTTAAGGGTATTCAGGGCGTCTGCCCTTATTTTGATGATGTTCTTATTGCAGGGGAATCCCCAAAAGTGTTGGCCAGAAGGGTCACGGCTGTTTTGCAGAGGCTTCACGAAGCAGGCCTCAAATTAAAAAAAGAACAAGTGTAGTGTTGGGGTTTCATCAACAGAATTCTTGGGTTTCCGCATTGATGCTAACGGCATTCACCCCGCTGATTCTAAAGTGAAGGCCATTAAAATGGCTCCTAGGCCCAAATCAAAAGGAGAGTTTCAAGCATTCTTGGGTCTCCTAAATTTCTATCACACATTCCTACTTCATAAGGCAGCAATAGCAGAGCCCTTCCACAGGCTTCTAGACAAAAAAGCTCCTTGGAAATGGACTAACTTACAGGAAAAAAGTTTCCAGGACTTAAAAGCACTATTGTCAGAAAAGTCCACTGTAACTCATTACATAGAGTCTAAACCTGTATGTCTTGCATGTGATGCATCTCCCTATGGGGTAGGGGCAGTTTTAAGCCACATAGAAAAAAATGGGAAACAGGTTCCTATAGCATTTTACTCAAGGACCTTGTCCTCTGCTGAGCGCAACTATGCTCAGATTGACAAAGAGATTCTGGCCATGGTTGCTGGAATAAAAAAAAAATCATGATTATTTATATGGCAGGGATTTCACTGTCTACACTGACCACAAACCTCTGTTGGGACTGTTCACAACAGACAAACAAACCCCCCACATACTATCTCCAAGAATGTTGAGATGGTCTATTTTCCTATCTGCATACAATTTTAAATTGATTCACAAACCGGGAAAGGAAATGGGCCATGCTGATGGCCTCAGCAGACTACCACTGCCACTAATGGATCCAGATCCAGCTCCTGCTGCTAGAATACTGTCCATACAGGACATACCTGAGTTTCCCCTCCACTCAGGGGACATTGCTGCTGAAACTGCCACAGATAAAATACTTAGTAGAGTGTTGTCATGGGTATACACGGGCTGGTTGGAAAAAGTCCAGGTTCTGAATTTCAAAGCTATTTTGTCAGGAGGCATGAGTTGTCTGCACATAAAGGGTGCATTTTATGTGGAAACAGAGTAATAATTCCCACTTCCCTAAGAGACAGGGTTTTACAATCATTACATGAAGGCCATCGAGGCATTGTCAGAATGAAAGCTTTAGCTAGAAGCTACCTCTGATGGCCTGGCCTTGATAAGGCCATTGAGGGTCAAGTCCATGGTTGTTATACATGCCAGCAATCTAGGCCTGAAATGCTACAGGCCCCAGTTCACAGGTGGGAGGAAACGTACACTCCCTGGTCTAGGATTCACATAGACTACTTTTCAGGGGCAGCTTTTCCTGATAGTAGTGGATAGCCACTCAAAATGGCTGGAAGTAATTCTAGTTCCTAACATGACTACTGCTAGGACCATCCAGGTGCTGAGAAAACTCTTTGCAACACATTTGTATTACTGCAAATGGAACACATGGGTTGCCTGATGTCTTAGTTTCAGACAATGGGGCCCAATTCACTGTTGCTGAATTTCAGGCTTTTCTTAGAGCTAATCTCATCAGACATGCAACGTCTGCACCTTTTCATCCATCTTCTAATGGTCAAGCTGAACGCATGGTGAGGACAATGAGGGAGGCACCCAAGCGCATTGTCACAGGTGACTGGCATCACAGATTGGCAGATCTGCCAGCATTCTACGCCCTGCACTGCCACAGGTAAAAGTCCTGCAGAACTATGTTGGGGGAGGCATTTGATTACTAAACTGGACAGGTTGCATCCAGACAGAGTGGCAGCAGAAGCCTTTGTATTACTGCAAATGGAAGCCTGATCGTTGAGATGTTATTTAATCTCATTGTATTCCACATTGATTTTTTATTATTTTTATTATTATTACTTTACTTTGTGTGTGTTTGATTAACGAGTCTTGACAACTGTCAAGGCTAACTGTTGTTGTCACAGTCTGATCTAAGAGGGGAGGGGTGTTATGTACTGGGCTCTTGTGATACACCACGTGGATAGCTGGAGCAGCTAACGGCTCTCCAGCAACCCAGACTAACAGTCTCCAGTCCTGCAATTGGCTAGCTCCAGGCGGCAATGGTTGATTCAAACCTATTGGCTGCTGCCTAGGGGCTAGACTATATATTGCGGCTGGTTGCAGCCCTTGCTTCAGTACAGTTCCAGCAAGAAACAAAGTATGAGTTATCCTGTACTCAGCCTCATGTCTTCATTCCTGCACCAAAGAACACGCTATTTAACACATACATTAGATTAAATGAATGGACTAGGCTTGCTTAATTCATCAGGCCACAAAAACAGTCTAAAGTTATCAAACCACACATTGTGCAAGTTGCAGACACCAGATTTTTGGCCTATGGAAGCATGCTGTGTGAATCAATTGTGTGAATAGAAGAGAAATAAGATTTTTAGAACCAGAAGCATCAGGAAAGGAGAAATGCTGTGTGTATTGTGATATTCATACAAAAATGGCAGAACTTGCACTGTGATTCTGGAAATCTCCTTTGGATATTTTGACCAAAAAAAGCCCTCTGTTTCTGTGGATATCACTTGGACTTTCTAGTAGCTCATTACAACCATGAAGTAATGTGATTTTTATTATCTCTTCCTCTGATTCTTTTTTCTCACTCCCCTTCTGTGGTCAGTGAGAAGGAATTATCTAAAGTAGCTCCTGGAGTAAGTAATGACTTCCTAGGCCACATTGACCGAGGAATAGAATCAAGATCATGTGAAGTGTTAATACCAATTTATAATGCCTTGGTAAGACCTCACTTGTAATATTGCATCCAGTTTTGGTTGGTATGATATAAAAAAGATGTTTGGACCCTAGAAATAGTGCAGAGAAGAACAACAGAGATGATTAGGGGACTGGAGGCTAAACATATGAAGAATGGCTACAAGAATTGGGTATCTCTAATCTAATGCAGAGAAGGACAAGGGGTGACATGATAGCAGTCTTCCAATACCTCGGGTTGCCACAAAGAAGAGGGGGTCAAGCTATTCGCCAAAGTACCTGAAGGCAGGACAAGAAGCAATGGATGGAAATTATCAAAGAGGGAAGCAACTAGAACTAAGAAGAAATTTCCCGGCAGAACAATTAATCAGTGGAACATCTTCCCTCCAGAAGCTGTGAATGCTCCAACACTGGAAGTTTTTAAGAAGAGATTGAACAGACTTCTGGTTTTGTGCCTGCAGCACATGGCCACGTGAGAGCAGACCTCCACTCCCCACGGCTAGTTTCTTCCTGCTTGGGGGACCCTAGATGAATCTGAAGTTGCCCCGGAGAGGTGACTGTGAAGGAGGGGTGCCCCGTTGATCACAAAGTGATGGCAATTACTTTGTTTGATCTGGGGAAAGCCCTCCGAACCCAACAGGACAAAGGCTAGCATGAGATCAGCATCTAGCCCAAGCTGCTTGCAGCCAATGTCCCAGAGCACGAACCTAAATCATAATCATAATAGTAAAGGGACCTTGGAGGTCATCTAGTCCAACCCCCTGCTCAGGCAGGAAACCCTATACCATTTCAGACAAATGGCTGTCCAGTCTCTTCTTAAAAACCTCCAGTGTTGGAGCATTCACCACCTCTGGAGGCAGGTTGTCCCACTGGTTAATTGTTCTAACTGTCAGGAAGTTTCTCCTTAGTTCTAGGTTGCTTCTCTCCTTGATTAGTTTCCATCCATTGCCTCTTGTCCTGCCTTTGGGCGCTTTGGAGAATAATCGGTGAACAGCGTGCTTGGAATTGATGAGAGTACTGATTTTCTGTCTTCTATCTGCTATCTAAATCTTTGAAAAGATCCCCAAAGCAAGAAAACCTCCAGAAGTGAAGGGATGGGACTATATCCCCATCCCTTACAGATGAGAGCAGCAAATTAATATTAAAGGAGGGAAGAAATATATTAAAATTTGATTTAAAATACTTCAGTCTGAACGAATTTAGGAGCTAAAACACTGTCAAGATTATACCCTTAAATTTTTTTATGGAATTATAAACATATATAACAAAAATAACTTTTTGACTGAAAGAAAAACTGAAAAAAGAAATAACTGCTGACATCTAGTGGAGACTCAGAGAATAGAACACTAACAATAATGACTCAGAAATTGGCAGAGTGCCTAGAAAGAAAGAAAAAAATGTTCCTTTGAATTGCAAATAACCTTGAAGACAGCTGGGAACAAAGGAAGAGCCAGCTATAAGATTAAAAAGTGTTTGAAAGAAAAAACAACAACACCTGGACTGTTGTTTAAATCTAAGAACTGTTTATGGAAAAGAAAAACCTTGGCTTTTTGTCTAATCTTTTAGAGGAGAATCTGTGTTGTTGTTGTTAGTTGCGAAGTCGTGTCCGACCCATCGCGACCCTATGGACAATGTTCCTCCAGGCCTTCCTGTCCTCTACCATCTTCTGGAGTCCATCTAAGCTCACGCCTACTGCTTCAATGACTCCATCCAGCCACCTCATTCTCTGTCGTCCCCTTCTTTTATTGCCCTCAATCTTTCCCAGCATTAGGCTCTTCTCCAGTGAGTCCTTCCTTCTCATTAGGTGGCCAAAGTATTTGAGTTTTAGCTTCATGATCTGGCGTTCTAAAGAGCAGTCAGGGTTGATCTCCTCTAGGACTGACCGGTTTGATCGCCTTGCAGTCCAAGGAACTCGCAGGAGTCTTCTCCAGCACCATAGTTCAAAGGCTTCAATTCTTTGGCGCTCAGCCTTTCTTATGGTCCAACTTTCACTGCCATACATTGCAACTGGGAAGACCATAGCCTTGACTATACGCACTTTTGTTGACAGGGTGATGTCTCTGCTTTTTAGTGTGCTGTCTAGATTTGCCATGGCTTTCCTCCCGAGGAGCAAGCGTCTTTTAATTTCTTGACTACAGTCCCCATCTGCAGTGATCTTGGAGCCCAGGAAAATAAAATCTGTCACTACCTCCATTTCTTCCCCATCTATTTGCCAGGAATTGAGAGGGCCAGATGCCATCATCTTGGTTTTCTTAATGTTAAGTTTCAACCCAACCTTTGCACTCTCCTTCTTCACCCGCAATGAGGCTCTTTAGTTCTTCTTCACTTTCTGCCATTAGAGTGGTATCATCGGAGAATCTGTAGGAAGGATTTAAAATGTCTTAACATATTGTACTGTAATTTTGACTGACTGATAAATTGACTTTTGAATTAAAACACTGATGAAAGATTATTTGAAGTGGGGAAACAACATGGATATCACATACATATCAAAAAATGACAGGATACCACATTCAATATTTTCTCCTGAAGGACGTAGCCTGGAAAAATCAAGGGCCTCCAGAAGCAATACTTCAAGGCAAGATAAATACTTTCCCGGAGGAAATATATGTAATGTTAGGACAAATACAAATGACAATATACTCAAAGCACAAGGAAATCCAAAACAACTTTGATGATTTAAATAAGTATATTTCCAATCTAAATCTACAATTAAAAAACACCCAGGGAATAACAACAAAGGAACAAAGAAATTAGACAGCAGACTACAAATTAGAAGAGTATGATCAAATTGATGAAACAACAAAGGGAAAGAATTACAATTTGACACAAAGAGGAAAAAATCTTCAAGGTTCGGAGACAACAAGAAAAATGGAACTATCAGGAGAAACATCAAAGTTTGGGAGACAGAAAGTATTTATCTTACTTACTTCATCTTTTGTATTCCCAACATTTGTAAAAATACAGGAACTGGGTAAGCGGATTACGTCAACTTGGAAAATTACTCAGCAAAAGAAGAAGACCAGAGACAGATACAAGAGATTTGATTCGCCCTACCAGATTGACTATTATGTGAATAAACATTTGTTTGAATATGGCTAAAAGAACAGAGAATTTTGAGCACAAAGGGGCCTTATAACAAGAGGAATAAGAGATTTAAGTAATATAGTATGTTTTATAATATATGAAATGTTAAAATAGTAGGTTGATGTAACTTTTATTAATATATAAGTGAAATATAAACTGATTAAAAAGGATGTTATATCTAGATATTATAAGATAGATAAAAGTACATATTTTTATAATGCATGATATAAAATATTGGGAGGATGTATCTAAATGGGAAAATTTGAACAGTTAAATGACTAATATGAAGAAATTATGACTTATAAGAATTGGATTGAATATAAGGAAATTTAAGCGAAAATTTTTTATAAAAATAGGATGTATGCTGAACTAATGAGATGATGGTTATGAGAATAAGCTGAAAAAAATGTTACATAGGGAGATTATTATTATTTGTATAAATATCAAAAATGCCTATATCTAATCATTTATATATTGAAAAATATTGAAGAAGGAGAATACAAATGGGAGAAGGGAAGATAAAAGAAATGTATCATTAATTAATATATTAATTATGGAATTATCAAATTTAATTATTATTGATTGTTAATTAATTATTATTTGGGGGACTGGAGGCTAAAACATATAGAGAACGGTTGCTGGAATTGGGTATGTGTAGTTTAATGAAGAGAAGGGTGAGGGGTGACATGATAGCAGTGTTCCAATATCTCAGAGGTTGCCACAAAGAAGAGGGAGTCAAGCTATTCTCCAAAGCACCTGAGAGCAGGACAAGAAGCAACGGATGGAAACTAGTCAAGGAGAGAAGCAACCTAGAACTAAGGAGAAACTTCCTGACAGTTAGAACAATTAACTAGTGGAACAACCTGCCTCCAGAAGTGGTGAATGCTCCAACACTGGAAGTTTTTAAGAAGAGACTGGACAGCCATTTGTCTGAAATGGTATAGGGTTTCCTGCCTGAGCAGGGGGTTGGACTAGATGACCTCCAAGGTGCCTTCCAACTTCTTCTTCTTCTTCTTCTTCTTCTTCTTCTTCTTCTTCTTCTTCTTCTTCTTCTTCTTCTTCTTCTTCTTCTTCTTCTTCTTCTTCTTCTTCTTCTTCTTCTTGTCTTTTTTTTCTTGTTAAAATGTAAACCAAGAGAACACGCTGTACACCAGGCACTGGCGATTGTTATAGTCAAAAACTAATAAAATTATTAAAAAAAGAAGAGATTGGACAACATTTGTCTGAAATTGGACTAGGAAGATTTCCAAGGTCTCTTCCAACTCTATTATTCGGTTATTCTGCTTTGGAAATAAGAACATTCTGCAGTTTCAGTCGTCTGATATGGCAGCCCAAGCCCTTCATGGACCCTTCAAATGTGTACAATACTAAAAATGTGTACACAGTGTAAATATAGATGTTCAATGTATACAATTCTTAAAATGAAAACATGGCTCTAGTGAAAAACTAGCAATGAAATGAAATCCATATCATTATATTGCAGAATCATCTATAGAGACCCTTCCTTTAAAAATAAAATAACTTCAACTGTTATAGAAATCCTGCAAACTTTTGTCATAATACTTCTTAATAATTAAGAAGTCTTTAATTATTTGGAAGGAATTTTTACATTAGTCACCACTTCAGCGCAACCAGTGTTTTGCATCAGCTATTTTTGTTAGTTATTCCTATAAATACAGTGGACATTTATCCTTTCCTGTCCTCTCCATCATATGTAGTATTTTATATGATTTATCCTAGATTCATTTCCCAATATTCATCTATAAAGTAATTTCCTTTCTCTGACTTAATTATTTATTTCATAGTAAACATTGATTTCTCTCCCCTTTTTCATTTCCTACTGAGTAACCCCTAATAATTTTCAATATCTTCTTTCATATATTTAAGGCCCACAAGAATAGGTCAATTAAGGTTTCTATGTCTTTCCCATCCATATATTTTATGAGAGTTATTATTATTTGAATAATGAGAATTCCTTGGTTCTAGTTCAGAATTTTTGGAGCAGAGAAATATATGGAGTTTGGGGAACACTTAATGACCAGCATCACAAAATGGCAACTGTTGCAATATGGCCGGTAACAAAACACTCACCCAAAAAACACACACACCACAATCCTAATGGTAACTTAATGAAGCCCAGAGGTATTATTATGAACAAATATACCGTATATACTTGAGTATAAGCCGAATTTTTCAGCCCACTTTTTGGGCTGAAAAATTCCACTTCGGCTTATACTCCAGTCAACAAAAAAACTTACCGAGGACTTGTGCGCGGCCGAGGCTTTGGTGCTTCCGGGATCGCGCGCACCTCTCCCAAGCCACCGCCGTCCGGAGACCTGCCGAAGTTTGGGGAGGTTTGGGGAGGTGCGCGCGCACCTCCCCAAACCTCCCCAAACGTCGGCAGGTCTCCGGACCTCCGCGCCCTGCCTGCCTGCTTCTTTCCGCAGCGGAAACCTCCGCGCCCTGCCTGCCTGCTTCTTTCCGCAGCGGAAAGAAGCAGGCAGGCAGGGCGCGGAGGTCCGGAGACCTGCCAACGTTTGGGGAGGTTTGGGGAGGTGCGCGCGCACCTCCCCAAACCTCCCCAAACTTCGGCAGGTCTCCGGACGGCAGCGGCTTGGGAGAGGTGCGCGCGATCCTGGAAGCACCGAAGCCTCGGCCGCGCGCAAGTCCTCGGTAAGCTCCGGGCGGTCACTTGCTTCGCGTCTCCTGAGGGAAGGGGGGGCGACTGGAGCAGGCGTGTTTCCTCGCCTGCTGGGCGCCGCGATTTGCCCGGGGAACGCGCGGGCCCCAAATGGCAGCGTGGAGCGAGGAAGCGGACAGCCAGGGCTTCCCCGAGAGCCGCGCCCACACAGGGTATTCCTGTGTATTCAGGCTTGCAAAATGGCGGATCGAGCCTCTGCTGGCGGCGGAGGCTTGCAGAACGGCGGATCGGCTTATACTCGAGTCAATAACTTTTTCCAGTTTTTGGGGGTGAAATTGGGGGTCTCGGCTTATACTCGAGTCGGCTTATACTCAAGTATATATGGTGGTTAAAAAACTGGTGTTTTACAGCATATTAACTTTATTCGTTATTTTTATTATTATTTTTTTAAAGTCGGGTGGAAGAGGAAGGTACCTGAAAGCACATTGATGTATACAAATACTATATTGTGTACAAATACTATATTGCCAATCCTTCTCTAATTGGAAGAGCCAGCAACCTGAGTGCCACTAGTCAGTTGATGTAAGCTATTGTAAATAAGAAACACTTTGGCATCTACACTGGAGCTCCATTAAGATCATTAAGTCCAGGACCTAAATTTCTTACTTGCATCACTGTTGGCAATTGAAACACAATATTTCAGGCTTATTTTAGGCACTGAGCAGAAGAATGAAATAAAGTAGTAACCTTCTACATATTAATTTTGAAAAGGTGCCCCTTCTTGCAACCATTGCTTGTACTGGTAGAAATTTCCTGCTGTATTAATAAATAGCCTCTTCAAATGTTTAGTGGCTTATGAGAAGTTTTCATTTGAAATTGTCTGTCTGTCTATATATCCATCCCGTCTATCTATCTATCTATCTATCTATCTATCTATCTATCTATCTATCTATCTATCTATCATCTATCTATCTATCTATCTATCTATCTATCTATCTATCTATCTATCTATCTATCTATCATCTATCTATCAAAATTGAGCTTCCCTTATCATAGATCCTGTTACAGTCCTTATTTTAGTTTGTTTCTCCCACCAAATTCTAGGTATTCTTACGGGTTAAGATTTTCTCAAAAATTAATTACGTTTAAAAATTTAACTGTATTTTTCCATATGAACCATCTCACACTTTTACGTTTCTTAAGGAGTAGATAAAACAATGAAAAAAAGAAAGGAGAGCAGGAGTAAAGAAACATAAAAAATTAACATATTACTTAAAATAGCTAATAATAGCTAATGAGGACCCAGATTGTTGGGAGCAATAAGCTGACTTTGTAAAATGCCGCTTGGGGGGGGGGGGGCGAAAGCCCTAATAATAAGCAGGCATATACATTGATTTGTGCTTCTTAGATTGTAAGCTGCCCTGAGTCTTCGGAGAAGGGCAGGATATAAATGGGATTTAAAAAAATAATTTTATATGTGTATGTGTGTGTGTGTGTGTGTGTGTGTGCGCGCGTGTGTGTGTGTGTGTGTCTCCTAAATTTCTTATTCTTTTTAACCATAATTAAAAATAAATTAATTATTAAACACTCCATTTAATACATCTAGTCATCTAGTCCTTTAACTCTTATTCAAAAGCATTGTTTTATCCATTATAATTTTCTTAAATTCAATCACATTTAAGTATCTAAAACATTTCCTGTATCTAAGTCATTTCCACTTTTTTATATTACTCATATCAAGAAAGAGAAGCAAAAGGGGAAAAAAGCATACTATATTATTTAGGGAATTCATCCCTCTTAGAATGACATATATATATTCCAAAGCTTTTCTATTTCTTTAACCATATCCAAACAAATGTTTCTTTTTTAAGTATTCTCTTTGGTAAGTCCCACCATCTATTTTCTTGATTTCCACTTTAGTCTTTTTCCTTTGACCAGTATCTTTCTTAATCAATGTATTTTGCTGAATCAAAAAGTTTTTCCTTATGTTCCTAAATGTTGCTGTAGATATTAAAAGTAGATCAGGTGAAGTGTCTTTGTACAGGGCTTCTGCCTTTCCATGTTTGTTGAAAATCTTTTTCTTTTTCTTTCTCTCCTCTTCTCTTATCCTTTCTCTCCGATGTTCCTGACATCTGTACAGTCCATTTTATCCAATCTGTTTTCTTGTCCTCAGATTTATTTTGTAGTCTTAAGGGATAAGTTGTTTTTTCCAATTCTTGTGAAGATATATCTTTCTTTTCTCTGCAAATAGCTTTAGATCAGGGGTGTCAAACTGCTGGCCCGTGGGCCGGATGCATCACCAGGAAACTGCACCCACCCCATTGCTGGCAATGGAGAAAAAGCTCCAATGTCACGTGATGTTGCGAGTTTGACATGTCTGCTTTAGAGTCCCAATTAAATAGATATTTGTAATCCAAATAGTTCAAAACAGATTTTTCCCCTGAAATTTATAATTCTCTCTTTGTCTACAACCCATATTATTGTCTTTTTTTTCTCACAGCTGTTCTTTTTTGTTAAAACTTTGAAGGTCACAAACACAGATTAGCTTTTCCCAGGTTTTGCCAAGTCTTATATTAAAGTCATAGCTGTCATAGTCTTCGTTGTTGTTAGCTGCGAAGTCGTGTCCGACCCATTGCGACCCTATGGACAATGTTCCTCCAGGCCTTCCTGTCTTCTACCATCTTCTGGAGTCCATTTAAGCTCACGCCTACTGCTTCAGTGACTCCATCCAGCCACCTCATTCTCTGTCGTCCCCTTCTTCTCTTGCCCTCAATCTTTCCCAGCATTAGGCTCTTCTCCAGTGAGTCCTTCCTTCTCATTAGGTGGCCAAAGTATTTGAGTTTTAGCTTCAGGATCTGGCCTTCTAAAGAGCAGTCAGGGTTGATCTCCTCTAGGACTGACCAGTTTGATTGCCTTGCAGTCCAAGGGACTCGCAGGAGTCTTCTCCAGCACCATAGCTCAAAGGCCTCAATTCTTTGGCGCTCGGCCTTTCTTATGGTCCAACTTTCACTGCCATACATTGCAACTGGGAAGACCATAGCCTTGACTATACGCACTTTTGTTGACAGGGTGATGTCTCTGCTTTTTAGTGTGCTGTCTAGATTTGTCATGGCTTTCCTCCCGAGGAGCAAGCGTCTTTTAATTTCTTGGCTACAGTCTCCATCTGCAGTGATCTTGGAGCCCAGGAAAATAAAATCTGTCACTACCTCCATTTCTTCCCCATCTATTTGCCAGGAATTGAGAGGGCCGGATGCCATGATCTTGGTTTTCTTAATGTTTAGTTTCAACCCAACTTTTGCACTCTCCTTCTTCACCCGCAACAAGAGGCTCTTTAGTTCTTCTTCACTTTCTGCCATTAGAGTGGTATCATCTGCATATCTTAGGTTGTTGATATTTCTTCCGGCAATCTTAATTCCAATTTTTGATTCATCTAGCCCTGCCTTTCTCATGATGTGCTCTGCATATAAGTTAAATAGGCAGGGCGACAGTATACAGCCTTGCCAGACTCCTTTCCCAATTTTGAACCAATCAGTGGTTCCGTATCCAGTTCTCACTGTTGCTTCTTGGCCTGCATATAGGTTTCTCAAGAGACAAATAAGATGGTCTGGTACGCCCATCTCTTTAAGAACTTGCCACAGTTTGTTATGATCCACACAATCAAAGGCTTTAGCATAATCAATGAAGCAGAAGTAGATGTTTTTCTGGAACTCTCTAGCTTTCTCCATGATCCAGCGAATGTTGGCAATTTGATCTCTGGTTCCTCTGCCTCTTCGAAATCCTGCCTGTACTTCTGGTAGTTCTCGATCCACATACTGCTGGAGTCTAGCTTGTAGGATTTTAAGCATAACTTTACTAGCATGAGAAATGAGTGCAATGGTGCAATAGTTTGAACATTCTTTGGCACTGCCTTTCTTTGGAATTGGAATGTAAACTGATCTTTTCCAATCCTGTGGCCACTGTTGAGTTTTCCAAATTTGCTGGCAAATTGAGTGTAGCACTTTTACTGCATCATCTTTTAAGATTTTGAATAGCTCAGCTGGAATACTGTCACCTCCACTAGCTTTGTTGTTGCTCAGTTTTTCTAAGGCCCACTTCACTTCACATTCTGGGATGTCTGGCTCGAGGTCAGTGACCACCTCATTGTGATTATCAGGGATGTTAAGCTCATTCTTGTATAGTTCTTCTGTGTAATTTTGCCACCTCTTCTTAATTTCTTCTGCCTCTGTTAGGTCCCTGCCGTTTTGGTCCTTTATCATGCCCATTTTTGCATGAAACGTTCCCTTCATCTCTCCAATTTTCTTGAAAAGATCTCTGGTCCTCCCTATTCTATTGTTTTCTTCTATTTCTTTGCACTGTTCATTTAAGAAGGCATTCTTATCTCTTCTAGCTATTCTCTGGAATTCTGCATTCAATTGGGCATATATTTCTTTTTCTCCCTTGCCTTTCGCTTTTCTCCTTTCCTCAGCTATTTGCAAAGCTTCCTCAGACAGCCATTTTGTTTTCTTGCATTTCTTTTTCTTTGGGATGGTTTTGGATGCTACCTGTTGTACAATGTTGCGAACTTCTGTCCATAGTTCTTCAGGCACTCTGTCTATCAAATCTAATTCCTTAAATCTATTTGTCACCTCTATTGTATATTCAACAGGGATATGATTTAATTCATACCTGAGTGGCCTAGTGCTTTTCCCTACTTTCTTCAGTTTAAGCCTAAACTTTGCAATGAGAAGCTCATGGTCTGAGCCACAGTCAGCTCCTGGTCTTGTTTTTACTGACTGTATAGAGCTTCTCCATCTTTGGCTGCAGAGCACATAGTCAATCTGATTTCTGTGTTGACCGTCTGGTGATGTCCATGTGTAGAGCCGTCTCTTGGGTTGTTGGAAAAGAGTGTTTGCTATGACCATCGTATTCTCTTGACAAAATTCTATCAACCTGTGCCCTGCTTCATTTTGTACTCCAAGGCCAAACTTTCCTGTTATTCCGCTTATCTTTTGGCTTCCTACTTTAGCATTCCAATCCCCCATGATGATAAGGACATCATTTTTTGGTGTTAGTTCTATAAGGTGCTGTAGGGCTTCATAGAACTGGTCAATTTCATCCTCTTCAGCACTGGTGGTTGGGGCATAGACTTGGACAACTGTAATATTGAATGGTTTGCCTTGGATTCATAGTCTTAGTCATAGTCTTCATCCACCACTATAAAGGTAAAGGTAAAGGTTCCCCCACACATGCGTGCTAGTCGTTTCCAACTCTAGGGGCTGGTGCTCATCTCCGTTTCAAAGCTGAAGAGCCAGCGCTTGTCCGAGGACGTCTCCGTGGTCATGTGGCCAGCATGACTAGACGCCAAAGGCGCACGGAACGCTGTTACCTTCCCACCATAGTTGTCCCTATTTTTCTACTTGCATTTTTACGTGCTTTCGAACTGCTAGGTTGGCAGAAGCTGGGACGAGTAACAGGAGCTCACTCTGTTATGTGGCACTCGGGATTCGACCCGCCAATCTGCCGACCATCTGATCGACAAGCTCAGCATCCTAACCCACTGAGCCACCAAGTCTCTTTTTCATCCACCACTAGATGTCAGAAACTATTTGTTTTTCAATTTCCAAAATGAACAGTTAAATGAACAGTTTAAAATGAGAGTCTTATAATTCAAACAATATTAGATTTATCCAGATTTAAGTTTTAAATTTCAGGTTTTATATTTATTTCACTTCCATATATTTTGATCCTCCATAAAAAGATTAATTCACCATTTCTGTTACTATAAGGGTGGGTTGGAAATCCCCCTCCTTCCCTTTCGGAGATATTTTGCTTCTTGGGGATCTTTTCCATAGAAAAGATAGAAAATAAATATTGATGTGATTATTATTTTTAGGAATATTGGAAAAATATTATATATTCAATTGTTATCTATCAAAACAATAAGAATTGTATTAACTCAATGTTTGCAAAAGAGGATGTTTTGGGAAAAGAGGAAATCAACTAAAACCATTATGTGGATTATGGATTATAGAAATCAATTGATGATTGCTTTACAAATGTAACCCAGACAACACACTGTTCACTAATTATTAAGTGATCTATGGTTGTTTTTTTAAAATCAATAAAATATATTACCAAAAATTTTTTCGAGCGCAACTGAATTCTGGTTTTTAACCATGATATGCAAAGGCCTTCCTCAGGAAGCTTCAATATGTAGTTATTTATTTTAAGATTAGAATAGCAACTCTGAAGTTCTATTATCAGAGGAGGAAGACATTAAGAAAAAATCACTCTATAAATTTGGACCACTCAATCAACTTTCAAGCTATTTCACTGGGATATTGGAAGGGAACAATGGTAAGAAAGGAGAAGCACATAGATCACCCATATCCTTGGAAGAACATCAGGATAAACGTAGAAGCAATAAATAATCAAAGCCTGTAAATTTAATGTATATGCTTTATGATTTCCCTATCGTCACTTTCTCTTAGAAAGCCACTAAGGCTCCATATAAACAGAGATGAATTTAGAACCACACAATCTATCTTGCTATATTTTTGATATGGGTTTTTTCCTCACACCAAATTATATCTCCTTGTTTTTGAATGACTTTGCCCATATTCTTTGGCAGGAGACTGCCAAATAGCTGCACTTAAAAATTAGTGTTTTCAAAAGACTGCTTCTCTCTTCTCTGTTATCTCCATTGGGAATTGCTAGAGTGAAAATGAATACGGGGTTAAATCTTTCAGAAGTCCAAGAACACAAAGCTTTAAAGATCAGCCCATAAGACATAATTGCTAATTAAATGACTCTGATTTTGATATTTGGAAAGCGTAAAATGCCTCAGTAATTTAACATTTTTCAATAAGCCTTAGCTTTCACTTGTAGTATATATATTTTGAATATATTTTGATATATTTTGAATACAGAATCAATATAGAATATATTTTGAATACAGAATCAATTAGAATCTGAGCATTAGTGGCTATGCAAAGTAGGTTGTACACTAGAAAAGGAACGCAAGAGGAAAGGCATATTGGCATGACACAGCTGCTTGGTTATTCAAAATCTACCTTTATATTTCCATAGCTGGATCACTGGAATAAATATTAATTAATAGACAATCAAGGCCAGTGGGCAAGTGATATCTCTATAGCAGGACAGGAGCTGAGGCATATTTGTACTTTGATACTGGGGGAACAACTGCTTTCTGGCTGTGGGGAATTGGTTGGCAAGAAGTTAGGAGAGGGTTAGAGTAGTTATGATCTTCATCTAAAATTTAATCATTCTTTCTGCTCAATTCTAAAAATTCTCCTTTTTGGCTATGTTGATTGGAAATTGTGGAAATTTGCTTGTTTGTTTATTTGATTTGTGTGCCGCCCATCTTGTCTAGGGCCCATTATAGTCTAATACAAATCAACCAGTTGAAAATACTGAATTCTGAGGATGAGAAAGAGCTGGTAGGAAGCAGATAAGATGTTTTCGCACATGCAGAATCTCTCACAAGGAGAGATAGATAATTGAAAATAGGCCAAGGAGCTAACAGGAAGAGATCTGTGGCTACTGGAATCAGAGAAGGAGAAAAATGTTCCTAGCAAGCAAAAGTGGTATTAGGTATTTTCAGACTGCCGAAGAGAAAAAAGATGTAGGTTACTGATAGGTTTAAGACATAAAATATAGCTTAGTACAGAGGAAGGAAAATGGTGCAACATGAGATCAGTCTACCCAGTACAGATGCCACAAAAGGAGAAGTTATAATTGAGGCTGTCTGTATGGAGAGAAATAGCAATCGCACTTAGACTGATATACCCCTTCACAATGCTTTACAGCCCTCTCTAAGTGGTTTACATATTGCTTGGGTCCTCATTTTATGGACCTCAGAAGGATGGAAGGCTGAGTCAACCTTGAGTCGGTGAGACTTGAACTGCCAAACTGCTGGCAGCTGGCAGTGAGCAGAAGTAGCTTGCAGTATTGCATTCTAGCCACTGCAGTAGTCCAGATTTGGCAGCTCAAATATAATATAGTAATAGAGAGATAGGGCTAGTTTGAGACAGCATGAGATAAAACGGAAAGTGTGTTCCTGAGCTCCATTTGTAAATATTTACATTTCCTTTAATTACTGATTCAGCCCTGTGTCTGTAGACCTAAACTGAAAAGAAAATGAACCACATTTTGCTTTGCATAATTCTTGCACATGATTAAGTTAGAATTTGTCGCTGCTGCTTTCTGAAACTGTGTGCGTCCCTCCCAGGCAAGCTAATTGTTAGTTTATGATGTATAGTGCTTTCAGTTGGTTTTATATTATTATTTGCAGTTCAAAATGAATACCTGTTCAACTGTAGTCCTGCAGTTTAGTTATTCAGAATTGGAGAGGAAAATTGTAGCGTTGACTGACATTCCGGTTAGATTTCTTTCAGAGGTTTTCTTTACTGAAACTGAAAGTTGCATTTCAACACACCAAATTTATATAAAATGTCAGTTTCAATCTGTTCTAGAAAAATAACAACAACAGCATCAAGGTTAAATTCATTAGTTTAAGAGGTGTGGTGCAGAGACAGAAAGACAGAATATTATAATCGAATGCACTTAGCATGGCGGTTTTGCATGCAACCCAAATGTAAATTCATTACTTTCCAGCTTATTGGACTTTTTGGAATCACTATATTAAGCAATTAATCTGTTTTTTCCCCTTCTTTATTGTTACTTTTCTTTTTCTTTTTTTTGAAATAAAAATATGCTTCCCTAGGGCTCATTTTCATAGAGATCAGTCCCAAAAGATTCTAGCTAGCTAAACAAATACATTAAGTACGTAAATAATTTTCATTTATAGTAATTTGCCGTACCTCTCCCTCTCGCTTTCATTTAAAGTACTTTTTTGTCTTCAGTAATATTATTTGCCTGGTGATATTACTGCTAGACAAACTGTTGGTGCCGTCTCAGATAAAACTAAGTGCTATCATTACATGAAGACATGTCACGAAGAGATAATATAAAAGTAGAAGTAGCATCCATGATGATGTGGAGTCCAGCATGTAATGAAAATTGGATGAAGGAAGAAAGTGCATCTAGTGGAAGGAATTTACCCACCTGTTTTGCAATGAACAAAGGGAGGCTCTGCACACCTATATATAAAACTGGTAAGAAATTGAATCATATTATGAAAAAGTCCTGTAAGCCCAATCTCTTCCAACCTTGTCCAGAACCCATAATAAAGGCGGAGAGAATTGCAAATAGTGCAGGAACCATATGGAATATGGAAATATGTTCAATATTCTTTTAAAGACAATCATAGAACTTATCTGTCCATATGCAGAAATATATTTTCCAATTTATTCTGGAAACCTTTCTCTGTTGCACAGGATATATATTTTTTTACTTTGAATTACTTTGTAAATCTTAATTAATTTTTGGTGTTAAAACACATACTTGAAAATAGATTTAAATGTTTAAAATCAAGTATAAGTAACACAAAAAAAATCATTAAAAAAATTAACGAAATCTTTCAGGTGCTAATACGAATGAGACTCATTTAAAATAAAACATTCAACTTGTGATCTATTCCAAACATTTCAGAGTTTCTCTTTGGACAATTCCTTTTTTCCCTTTTGGTAACAGTTTTATATCTATATAGTTTTAAAAATTAACTCGTTAAATATGTACAACAATTTAAAAATCAGAAAAACAATAATAACAAAATAATATTGGAATTACTAGATAAATATTAAAATTACTAGATGTGTATTAGAAATACATCTACAATGGTGTTAATAGTATCCTAATTTGATTAAAGGCCATGAAAAATGGATTAGTCTTCAGACACTGCTGTAGATAAGTTTGAAGATGTCTGAAAAACATCGACCGGAACAGTATTTCCCAATTAGACCACAGCTTAGAAGGCCCAATATCTCCTGACAAGTAGAACTGTAGTTAAAGTTATTGGCAGTTTCCAGTGATGATCTCAAAGCACAGATAATATGACGTAAGTGCAGTGAAATTTATGTTTCCCAATATTTCCAGTTAGACCTATTAAATAGCAATAGCAACATTTTGAAAAGTATTGGAAATACATATGTACTAATGCAACTATTAAATGTAATTGAAATTATGGGTATTTGCAATGAAAGAGATACATTTGGTGAGCTGGTGTTTCCAAATGATTTAAAAGTAATCCCACTGAAATCCAGCCTGCGTATCTATTATAGGTAATTAAAGCAAGACCTGTTCTTTGCAGATAGTTTGACAGTTGACAGCCAAAGCAGGAGAATGGTACCCTTGGGTACAACTGCCAAAAAAGATAGCCATGGAGGTCATCAGTACTAGCAAACAGATGCTCCCCTCCTAGAGCATCTGGCAGAGCAATTTGTCCTCTGGACAGAAACATTTGTATGTCTTTACTTTTATTAGCTGAACTTTTGCAATGGTGGGAAGTAGGTTTTTCAGGGAAATGTGTAGGCAGCTAGACAATATATTCTATAGAGGGCCATAAAGAGGTCTGAGAATGGCTTGCATAATTAGATAAACCTTGTTATTAACAGAGAACCCTCACTGGAATTAGAGGTTACTCTTCTCATTAATGCTCATCTAGTAAGTCAGAAATATATATTTTTTGCAACAGCAGCAGCATAGATTATATGTAACAATATATTTATATTTTAGTATACAGTTTGCAAATTAGAATTTTAAACACTTAAAATAGTCTTGGAACAGAATGCAAACTCAACAATAAGAATGCTCCATCCTTAATTATCTCTGAAATGATTATTTCCCATCATAAAAACCATTTGTTCTTAAATAATGTTACTTTAGGATGCCCTGGCACTGACTACCTTGTCTTTTATAGCATATAGTGTGGTTGGCTGGGGAATTCTGGGAGTTGCAGTCCACATGTCTTAAAGTTGCTCAGATTGAAATACATTGTTGTATAGTCTCATATGGCAACCAATCAATTCTGGGTAAGAAAGTCTTACAAAATGGATAGTTAATGACTCCTCAATTTATGTCCTACAGCAACAATCCAGAAAGTTTGCGGATGGCATACAGAGTGTAAAAAGCAAGTAGCAATTTATCTTTGAGTTTATTTATTAGGATGACACAAGCTGCCTGTTTTTTTATTAATGGGCTTAAGATCCTGCTATTGGCTTGAAAAGTCATTTAGATGATGGAGTGTGCATTGTCCAGGGTTGAATACTTCTGGCTCTGATTGCAGTTTATTTGCCTGTCTGCTCATAAATTTAGGGTGATTTAAAAATTTCTCTGAAGAATTCCGTATTTAACCAACTTATACTGCTGAATACAAATATACATACATCTTAATCTTTGCAAATCAGACATATTTGAGCCTTTAAATCATTAAGGACTTTCCTGGTTTTCTCTTCTTCCTTCTTTTTCACAGTCTGAGCTCTGCTGAATTTGTTGGTAACTGGAATTGAATCTTGGATCCCAAGCTGTGTTTTCTCCTTGAAAGTCCCCCATACTAACTGTTGGAACTTGAGCAGATATAGGAACTGAAATCTAACAGAGTAAAAAAATTGTTGTGTTGTGCAATTAAGTACAACAAATCACTTTTCTGGTATTCTTTTATAGAAAACATGTTCAGTTCAGGGCCAATTGTGCCTGCTGATTTTAGGTTTTTGCTTATTTTACCTAAGATATTCCTATGGCTACTCATCTTAAACAACTCTTGATGGCTCACAACTCTGGGCAATTCCAGCAGCACTTGGTCAGAAGAAGTGCATATGAAAAAAGAAAACTACATTTTATTAGAATAAACCATGGGGGTGGTTCAGGTCAAAGTCTTGGAATTGTGAACAGTTTTGTGATCTCAAAAAGTCTTTGTATGTGGAATATCTACTAACAAGTTGGTCCAATAACAGACATTACTTTAAAGCTCACATGTTAAAGAAAGATGACCAGTACAAGTTGCTTGAAAACCAGATATTTATGATTTCATGACAATCTTGAAGGAGTGTATATAAATGCATTTTTGTGTGTCTATATGTGTGATTATGTCTTCAAAACAGTTTTTGACTCCTGGAGACTGTTTGGACTAGTCCCTGCAGTTTTCTTGGCAAGGGTTTTCAGAAATGGTTTGCCAGTGTCTTCTTTCTAGGGTTGAGAGAGAGAGAGTGATTTGCCCAAGGTCACCTAGCTTACTTCATGTCTATGGCAAGATTGGAACTCATGATCTCTTGATTTCTAGCATGCCTTAACCACTATACCAAATTGACTCTTCTAAACCTATTTAGCTAAGTGCATTTACAATACTGCCAAGAGATCTGCCTTGTGAACCTCTGCAAAATGCTTACTAGATGAGGACTTGAAGAATTTTCTAAAGAGTTGAACACGTGGGGATATTAGTAAGGGTTTGGAGTGTTCTGTGTGCATATTCACTTTCCTCTCATTCTAAATGGGGTGAATAAATGCAGAATGTGATTGAATTGAATCAAGGAGATTACTGGAATTTTCTTGAAAGAATTGTACATTGTTACTGTGGAGACATGATTATGGTATGATTATGGTAACAGCATGTCCATGCAGACACCAGGAATCAAGATGTTTGACAGTAAATAACAAACAATTAAATGGGAATATTTGCACTATTAACTGGTATACTTAATTATTTGTAGATTCCCCAAAGGAATTTTATTTTATTTTTTTAATTGATAAATTGCTCTAGAGCCACAACAGAGCATTCAGCACAATTTATCCATAAATGCAAAAGGCAATGCAATATAGTTCAGCTAAATATAATAAAACCTTGAGAACATTCACAAATCTAATTTAAAGTAGCAATGATTAAAATATATATAAAAAAACTTCAGAAACCAGTATGTCAAAATAAATAGCTCTAAGATATAAGAATGAAAAATATGTCAGTAGTAGACTTGCAAAGATGAAAAGGTCTGCTTGGCATAGAAAAATCAATAATGTAAAGGGTTCAGTGACTCAGCAGAGATGCCTGGTTCCTTTCAAAAGAGACTTCAGATCCAGTATACCCTAGACAGAAGGAAATACTGTTTACAGTACAATAATTAGTACCCCACTCCATTCCCCACTGAACTTCTTGGTATTCGCATGCCCTAAATCCCTCATTTCAAAAAGTGAGTAATCCTCTCATTCACATACAGCTTTTTTTTTAATTTAGGAGTTTAGTTTTAACAGTTTAATAAATGTTTACGGACTAGGACATTTTTCCCTGATTGGAAACTATAGTCCATAGACTTTCGAATGTTCTGAGCTGAAACTGTTTTTTATTTGCTATAACTTTCTTTGCTTTTAGAATAGCCCTAATATTGAAGAGAGAGTTTAACAGAATAACAAAATAACAAGAGTCGGAATGGGGCTTGAAGTTCTAGTCCAACCCTCTGCTCAGGCAGGAAGCCCTATACCATTACAGACAAATGGTTGTCCAATCTCTTCTTTAAAATCTCCAGTGTTGGAGCACCCACAACTTCTAGAGGCAAGCCATTCCACTGATTAATTGTTCTAGGTGTCAGAAAATTTCTCCTTAGTTTTAGATTGTTTCTGCACTTGATTAGTTTCCATCCATTGTTTCTTGTTCTGCCTTCTGGTACTTTGGTAAATAGGTGGACCTCCTCTTCTTTGTTGCAGGCCCTTAGATATTGGAACATTACCCCTAGTCCTTCTTTTCATCAAACTAGTCATACCCAATTCCTGCAACCATTCTTCATATGTTTTAGCCTCCAATCCCCAGATCATCTTTGTTTTTCTTCTCTGCACTCTTTCTAGAGTTTAGATAAATTCTGTAGCAGCTGTCTGTAGATATTATATGAGGCAGCCTGGGTTCCTGGAATTTGGAAGTAATGGGAATGATTTGCAAATTAACTGTATATATTATGTAAATTGAGGGACGCGGTGGCTCAGTGGGTTAGGATGCTGAGCTTGTCGATCAGAAGGTCGGCAGTTTGGCAGGTCAAATCCCGAGTGCCGCGTAACAGAGTGAGCGCCTGTTACTCGTCCCACTTCTACCAACCTAGCAGTTCAAAAGCACGTAAAAATGCAAGTAGAAAAATAGGGACCACTACGGTGGGAAGGTAACAGCGTTCCGTGCGCCTTTGGCGTCTAGTCATGCTGGCCACATGACCACGGAGACGTCCTCGGACAAGCGCTGGCTCTTCGGCTTTGAAACGGAGATGAGCACCGGCCCCTAGAGTCGGAAACGACTAGCACGCATGTGCGGGGGAACCTTTACCTTTACCTTTTTATTATGTAAATTGACATGGATTTGGTTGGTCCAGAAATTGGATTGATTAACTGAGAACTATTTTCTTTGTTTAAAAGGCTGCTAATTTCCTACTGCATTGTGATTGACCAAAGCTTTGTAACTGGTCTTAATTTCATCACAACAATTATATTAAATAGACATCTGAGGATAGGACTTTAAAATAATTGTCTCTGACAAACCACTGGTTTGGAACAGTAGCTTGATGTGGGCTCGTTAAGAAAGAGACAGTATTTTTCAAGAGCTCTTCCAGTGAGATTTGCTCATAGCACTTTAATTAGCTGTCATGTGTCCTACGTTTGTGTGTTTAAACACAACAATACCAATAATTATGGGTAGAGCCTTTCATTTCTTATGTAGTTAGTCTGAATGTTAATCTAAGTTACTGGCAATAAAAAGAGCATCTGTTCTGTAAATTGGGTAAACAAATCAGATTAGCTTATGCTAGTAATTGGAGAGATGTGATAACTCATTCAGGAGACATCTAAGAATGGAGGCAGTGATCCAAACAACCGCAGGTCTAAGGAATGCTAAAAGATGTTAAAATGTTAAAGTAAATACTGGAAAATGGTAGTATCAATCTGGAACTGATGACCGCCCCCACCCCAACCATATATGGAAATGACTATGTCAGCCTTGCCAATTAGTACAGACAAGAAGCACACCCAGAAGTATTAGTTCTAAGTTTATTGCAAGGTTACATGAACACAGTGCTTTCCAAATCTTGATAAATTGCTCAAAATTGTTGTGGTAATTACACACAAATCCATTAACAAATCACAATAAGGACATTTAATTTGACAGAAATGTTTTACCTACATTAGGTAGATAGTTTATTTAAACCCTTAGGATCTTTTTTGCAACCTCCAGAGAATATGAAGAGTGTCTAAATTTACTCTAGGGATGCTTAGGGGGTTGCAAAAAAGATGTGGAAGAGCCATGTTCAGCCTTCTGATCATGGATTTTAAATTCCTACATTAGAAGAAAGGCATGTGGAGAATGTCTTTAGGACTGATAGATGAATTTACTGTTGCCCATGCATCTGAAAATATAAAACAGGAAAAAGGAAAAATGTAATCCTTGTGTCCCTCAATTTTATTTTTCAGCAATCCCCTAAAGAGAAAAACAATACATTCCTTAATGGATGCTGTTCTATGCTTTTCCATAGAAATTAACATTGTTTATTTGAAGACCCTACTTTCCTCACCACAGCTATCTCTAAAAATTCAAAATTACTAGTTTCTCCCTTCTCTTTTCTTTTTATCTCAGACAGCTCTTAAATTTTTCCTTCAGTTTGTCAGTAGATGTTATTGCCGGTTAGTCAGTTCTCAGGAATGGGGATGACTTTTCTGTTTTCTGTTTTTTTATTTAAGTTTTCCATCCTCTTCAGTCATAAGATCATAGGGAATATGTGAGTTATGCCACTCTATATTGCCTTCCCTGTTTCCTCTAGAACAGGGGTGTCAAACTGCCAGCCCGCAGGCCAGACACGTCATCCGGAAGCCACGCCCACCCCATTGCTGGCAATGGCAAAACAGTCCCGATACGTCTCGCGACGTCACTTGATATCACGAGTTTGACATGTCTGCTCTAGAACATAGGTGTCAGACTCGCCGCATCACATGATGTGTCACAAAGTATCACAATGTTTTTTGCATTGCCGGAGCTGGGGTGGGCGCGGTCTCAGTATGATGCAACCAGCTCATGGGCCGGCAGTTTAACACCCCTGCTGTAGAACATTTAGTGAATTTGAGCAACAACTAATAAAATTAAACCTGTGGAGAAAAATGCTTTGTAATTGCAATTTCTCAAGTCATACTCTCATTTTCATACTCTCAAGTTACTTGAGGATTTATTTTGGTTTCTCCCATTGAACAGATTTTATTGTTGGAAGTGGCAGAGAGTCCTTTTTTTGTGTTCTTTCCTGTTCTACATATTTTCATTGCTATTAAGCCCCCTCCCCTCCTGCTGTAGCTCTTGCTGTTCATTTTTCAGTCAGTTAGTGGAAGCCCAAAGGGAACGTTTGGCCTCATAATGTCTTCCTTTGGAATTTAACTGAAGCAAGAGAAGTTTCGGAGAGATGATGTGCAGTGAAACATTTCACATAGCTTTTGGCCATTTCATAATATATAGCTGGTGATACAAATAAGTGCAAGAATTGCAAGTAGAGAAAATTTCACCCAAATGGGGAAGCAAATTTTTTTCCCCAAATTGAATGAGAATTAATAGGGGGGAAAGACAGGTTAGGTTTTCTGCATAAGAATAAGAAACATTCACGAAATGAAGCCATTATTCTCAAAAGTGTGATGATTCTCATCAAGACAATAAAAATGCAAAGATTGGATAGTGGGAGCTAACTTGGTAATATGTTTTGAGAACAGCTCAGGATCCCTTTTGAATTTCCATTCTTGATGAGTGTGTCTCTCTCCAGTTCCAATTGCACAGTCAGTTACCTTCACGATGCTTCAGGAATGCATAATAATGAGAAAGTGACTCGTGCCCAGAAAGAGGAGACAAAGCCTAGCTTGATGACAAGCATGATGGCAGACTTCCCTGTGGTTCTGTCTGGAGCAAGCCCTTGACAGAATATGCTGCATTTTAGTGAGGTACATGCTGTTTGGAGGACAGAGTTTGGCAAGATGTTTATGAAGCATGAAACAGAAAAGGGCAGACAGAATGCTATAGTGCTCAGAATGAGCATCCCTCACTGTGGAATCTGTTTTTGTTTTTTGGGTTGGTTGTTTTTTTTTGCCAGTTTCTGCATTCTGCTCTCTGTTCAGCAATTCAGCTTTCCTGAATGAATGTTTTGTGACTGGAACAAGTGTGAAAAAGGATGAAATTCCACCTTTCATCTTTCAAAGTAGCTGCCGGAAAGGTTAGTTGATATAAAGGCCACCTGCTGTTTACATTTTGGGCACTTTTGCTCACTGTACTGAATAGAACCCAGGACATTTGTCCTACAATAATGCTTAGATGGCACCCAAGATGAACCTATGTAGACTGAGGGCCATAGTGAGGTCAGCAGGAATAGCAATAGGAAGAGGTAAGAAAGACAATACGGTAGAATTTGGAAATCATCATATCAAACCAAATGAATCCCAATCCCAAATCAATCCCAAAGTGAAAAAGAGCCAATTTACAGGTAGTCCTTGGCTTACAACAGCTTATTTAATGATTATTCAAAGTTACAACAGCTCTGAAAAAAGTGACTTATGATCATTTTTTCACACTTACGACCTTTGTAGCATCCCCATGATCATGTGATCAAAATTAAGTTGCTTGACAACTGGTTCATACTTATGATGGCTGCAGTATCCTGGGATCATGTGTGATCACCTTTTGCAACCTTTTGGCAAGCAAAATCATTGAAGAAGCCAGATTCACTTAACAGCCATGTTACTAACTTATCAACTACAAGGATTCACTCAACAATTGTGGCAAGAAAGATTGTAAAATGAGGCAAAACTCACTTAACAAATGTCTCATTTAACAACAGAAATTTTGGGCTCAATTGTGGTTGTAAGTTGAAGACTATCTGCATAAAACTCAGAATTGTGTGTATTAGAATATTCCCTTCTATGCTAACAATCCAGCAAAGTAGTTTAATTCAAGAGATACTGGGTTATCAATGGCCAGCCTTGAGTTTCATCATTATGAAGAGGAGCTGGCTGAAGACCTAACATTGCCTCCATGAGTCTCCATGTGTATCTGTGCCAGATATTATGTTTATTTGCCCTTTTTGAAAAAAATATACTTTGGACGGGCATGCTGCCAGTGGCTAACAACTGGTGATTATAATGAAGGGAATAAAGTTTATTCATATGAAGAATTTATCAACTTTTGAAACAGTGACAATTTGCAGTCAGTTCCATATTTGTATTTCTTAATAAATCAAAATCTTATTAAACAGAGAAACATCTTGTGTTATTTCAATTGAGAGACAGAGGAACCTGTATATGTTTTGCATTTAATGCATTTAATTTTGCTTGGAGAATTGTTGCAGAGAGAGGAAAATGTTTAAGATACTAGTCTCTCAATAAATTATCTTTAATAGAATCTACAGGTGCATTATTTCAGGTTATATGCAGACCTAGTGTTTCTACTGGGGAGTGTGAATGGTAAAAGACCACATCATGGTTTTCAGAGGAGGCATAAATTTGCCTGGCTTTTTTTGTAGTAGACAAATCATATATGTGGCCTGACCAATGTTGTAACAAAGAAGCATGCTGTAAAAATATGAAGGACTCTACTCAGAGGTTTCAATAAGGAGAAAGAGGCAAAAAAATCAAGATAGTAACTGCAACCTCTACAAACAATGTGTGTGTAAAACACCTGTTAAAAAGAGGTGGCCAAGAGGTGGATAATGTTGCACGGTTGTATCTGCCATCTTATATTTTTTAATCTCCCTTTCCCTAGCAGATCCCTCCATCAATGTACTAAAAATTGAATTGGATCTGGTATTACTCTGAGCAGAATTTGCCTGCGGTCTTTAAGAAACAAAGTTGATTTCCTAGTGGGGAGAACCCAGAATAGCCTTTGCTTTTGCATTCTGCTGAAAACCATCTTCTGATTTCTCAACTGTTTTCCTCTCTTTAAAACTAGGCTTCTTTTGTTTGCTTTTCTTATTTTCTTTTCACATTGTTTTATAATTTTTGTTTTAGGAGTTCTTTGGAGAAGCTCTTTATTCTTGGAGCAGCAGGGAATCCTAGTGCTGGTGTTGTTATTTTTTGACTTACATTTTTCCATTTGCCAATCTGGAAAAACCCAATGGAAGAAATCTCCTCTGGGCATGTAAAGGAGGCTTGGAAAGCTTCAGTTTACTGGAGAAATGTACAGATAGTACAAATCAAAGCCTACCCCGTAACTATATTATAACTAGGGTAGCAGAATAAAATTTGCATCCTAGTCAAAATAATTGCACCGAAAAAACTCCTTTGAAAAACAATTGAAAGCAATTGCTTTTCCATCAGACTGCATGCAAGCGATTGAAAAGAAATCAGAAGAAATTTGTAACCCAACACTATAAAGCAATGTTTTTATTTATTACTGCATTTATTTAAAGAACTTGTTAGTCTGCTTTCCATTCCAAATAAACTCAAAGAGATATGTCATAAACCAAAACCCACCAATAAAATCTTATGATTTAAAAGCAACAAAAAGAGAAATACTAAGTCACGACACACAGCATTTCTCAGAATGTCTATATTCTAGAGAAAAATACTATCTGAGCTGAAAATGCCTTTAGGTATTTTTGTGCCAATTGGATATGTTGCCTACCATATTCAGCCGTGGCTTTTAAAGGCTTTGGGAATCCCAGTGCATGAAAGCCTAAATAGCTGCACAACAAACTGCCCAGTATTGCTCTTCTGTTAACTCCCAGAAAGCAAGATGATTATTAAAAGAACAGAGACAAAGGAGAACTAGAGAACATATTAAGAGATGGCAGCCTTTGCAAATGATGTTAACATTGCAATCTTGAACAATTTCATTCTATCTCAGATTCCCAACCTTTAGGGCAGTAGTGTCAAACTCGCAATGTCACATGTGTCACGACATATCGTGACTTTTTTTCCATTGCCAGCAATGGGGTGGGTACGGTTTCGCCATGACGCATCCGGCCCACGGGCTGGCAGTTTAACACCCCTGCTTTAGGGGATTCAGAAGTATATAAATGGCACCAAATAAAATACATAAATAACCTAGAATGTTATTGGGGCTCTATTGAAACACAGATTTAATGAGGCATGAATGCTTGTTCATCGTGGTCATTAAATTCCATAGAGGTTCTTTTCAAAAACATAAATTTAAGGATATAGCTCAGGGGCTTATTCATACACACACATACATACCTATCAACAATTTCTCTTCTGGGAAAGCAGCTTTATGCAAAACACTTAAAAAGAGTAAGAAATTGTAAGTCAAAGCAATTAGGAAAATGAGATAAGAACAAGAAAAGGGAAAACAGTTTATAACAACACTTTCTACTATAGCCAACACTACCAACAAAAGATATTTACTATATCTGAGTAAGGAGAATTCAGGGATGCACTTGCAGGGTCATTATGAGGATTGCTGTAGGTATAATATGTCAGACAGAGTTGCTTGAATTTGCAGAGAGCTGGACTTTACCTGTATAGGTGCTATGGAGATGCCTGAGGTGCAGTCTTGCCCAATTATCTTGGAAGAGTTTGAATCTAGTAGCCCCTATGAAGTGGATAAGATTCTTGGAACTGTGAGCTTGGGTACCAGTGTCTTAGATCACATCCCTCCTGATTGGTTAATACCTCCAAGATGTGATATATGGTTGGACACTTGTGGTGATTAATGCTTCTTTAAGGAGAGAGTTATCTGCCTGGTCTTTAAAAGGCCATTGTTGGACCAGAGAAGCTAGACAATTTTTGTCCAGCCTCCAACTTTTTTTCCCCCCTAGGGAAGGTTGTTGAGAAACGGTTAGCTTGCAACTCCAGAGGGGCCTGGAAGAAGCAGATTGTCAGGTTATAGCACTGAGTTGGCATTGATTACACTTGTTAACCTCTAATGGGCTTGGGATGGGGGTACTGCATCCATCCTTGTCCTCCTTGATCTCTCTGAGGCTTTCAGTTATAGTAACCTTTTGGACTGGCTCAGGGGATTGGGTGATTCTGGTCAGTTTTAGTATGTGGAATAGATTCTGAGTCCCTGCCTTGCATGGTTCCTTGGGACTCTACCTTACCTGCTTTTTTTAAACATCTACGATATATATGAAGCCCCTGGGGAAGGTCATCTACAAAATGGGCCAAAGTATCATCAACTTACTGATTGTATCCAATTACACAGCTTTGCTCTGGGCCAGCCTTCACATCCAGAACACATTCTTCATACCTTGAAGAGCCTTTGGAAGTTGCAGCTGGTCTAGAGTGCAGTGGCACAGTCAGTTTTGGGGGCTCCACAGTACACCATAGTGACATCTCTGATTTCTGAGCTGCATTGCTTCTCAGTAAGCTTTTGGGTGCAATTTTAGGTGGTGCTTACTAACTAAAAAGCCCTACATGGCATAGGGCCAGGTCACAATTACCTATCCCTGATTGCCCACCAGAACTTGCAGGACTGGCTTTCTTTCTCCTAAGAAATGCCAACTTAAAGAACCTAGGAAACACAGTGCCTTTCCTATGCAGTGTCTGCACTATGGAACAGCATCACCCAGGAGATCTGAATGGCACCAAACCTGTTGGCTTTTTGAAAGGCGTTAATGACCAGCATGATCTTTCAGGTATTTGGGTTGGGGGTTAAACTACCCCTCTTGGCTTGTTAGTCTAGTTCAGGGGTAGGGAACCTTGGCTCTTTTATGACTCGTGGACTTCAACTCCCAGAATTCATGAGCCAGCATGGCTGGCTCAGGAATTCTGGGAGTTGAAGTCCACGAATCATAAAAGAGGCAAGGTTGCCTACCCCTGGACTCTAGTTCATGTCTTCACTGACTGGAAATGGAATAATTATTAGACACTGGGAATGTGCATCATATTATATGTAAAAAGAATGTTTATTTGTAAATTACTATTTTTCAGTTTTAACCCTCTGTGTGCCACTGTTGTGAAATGGGTGGTTATATAAATTGTTTCAGTAAATACATAACCAAGCAAGCAGCTCTTGATGACCAAAAGGACGCTTATCCCCCGCCACAGACAATTTCAAACTACAGTAGATGATAGAAGGGGAATGAAGATGTCACAATTTTGAAGAAGTAAGTTGGATTTGGAGATATTGCCTCACGTCTTTTGCAGAACTGCTTGCTGGCACACACAGCCTTCCCTTTCCACAGCATTTTTAGTAATTGCCAATTGTCAAATAAACATACTCTTTATTAGTGAAGATACATTACGCATAATCAAACTAATTAGCTATTTAATCTTGTTAAAATCCATGATAATTGCATCATTATCAAATCAAGTGCAATGTAGAGATGCTAGCTTAATAGGTGATAATAACTACTCTTGATAAAGAAGTGAATTATCTGACCCCTTAATTGTTGAATTCACCTTATCCATCCTGTCTGCTTTTTCTAAGACTATCCTTTTCTGCATAGTTTTAGTTGAATAATTTTCAGTTCGAGGGAATTAAATGTAAACAGGTGTAGGGCTTGCTTGATGCTCAGTCTGATAGGGAATGCTTTTGAAAGAAGCACGGGGAAGCAGTAAATCCATATGTTGTTTAGTCAGATGGGTGTCCTGTAATATAGGACAGACTGAATCCTTGGATACTTTCTATTAGCTCAGACATATGAATCCTGCATTTGGACCTTTTTTAGTGAGATTCAGTTTAGAGCACTGAGATGACATTGATTACAATTGATGTAATCAAGATTAAACAGCTAACTAGTTTGATTGTGTGCAATGTATCTTCACTAATAAAGAGTATGCTTATTTGACAATTGGCAATTACTAAAAATGTTGTGGAAAGGAAAGGCTGCGTGTGCAATCACATCTTTGTTGAAACCTCTTAGCGAGGTCTCAGGGATTTGTCCCCTAATCATGAATAGCCATGTGGGAATTGAATAACACTGGGAGACAGTAGATTAGATCATCATTTTGGGTTAGTACAAGATTGTACAGGAATATCATATTATACTCCCCTAACTGCAGAATCTGAAATCTGTATCATTATTACAAAATAGTGTAAAATATATTCCTTTTCATGGAAATGGAAGGATTCCGTTTACTTATCATCTATCTATCCATCGTATTTATATTGCAGTCCATCTTACAAAGTGACTCTGGGCAGCTAATTCAACAAAATATAAATAGCACAAATAATAAAAGCATACAAAAACATCCAGAAAAGCAAAGAATGGTAAACCAAAGACAAGCCCATCATAGCAGGTTCACACATCTTACAAGTTCAACTACATCCTGACTTTTTTGCCTGGGAGTGTAGGCGTATAGCCACATCTTAAGAGCATCACAGAAGGCGAGCAGGGTTGAGATCACTTTAATCTCTGATGAATCTCTGCACTGGAGAAGTTATTCTCCCTGGGTCCCAACAGATGACACTCTTTAATTGACAAGACCCAGAGCATGCCCTATCTCTGTGTAGAGAGGATGACAGGGAAATGAAAGATCCATTGATGTAGAGGACAGAGGCAATGATCTTGAAAGACAGGAGGAAGAGCCCTACCCAGGCAGTAGTTAGGTAAAAGGGACCCAAGGCCAGATTTAGAAAGTATTGTGAATAAATGTCTCAGGCAAGCCACTCTCTAGTTTACACAAAGATCAAGGGTGGTGCACCAGTTGCACCCATGGCAGGAGGTTCTGCTCACAGTAACTCATGCCCTTGTAACTTTTAGGTTAGGCTACTGTAATACACTCTACATTTAAAGTGTGTATAGTCAAGGCTATGGTCTTCCCAGTTGCAATGTATGGCAGTGAAAGTTGGACCATAAGAAAGGCTGAGCGCCAAAGAATTGAGGCCTTTGAACTATGGTGCTGGAGAAGACTCCTGCGAGTCCCTTGGACTGCAAGGCGATCAAACCTGTCAGTCCTAGAGGAGATCAATCCTGACTGCTCTTTAGAAGGCCAGATCCTGAAGCTAAAACTCAAGTACTTTGGCCACCTAATGAGAAGGAAGGACTCACTGGAGAAGAGCCTAATGCTGGGAAAGATTGAGGGCAATAGAAGAAGGGGACGACAGAGAATGAGGTGGCTGGATGGAGTCACTGAAGCAGTAGGCGTGAGCTTAAATGGACTCCAGAAGATGGTAGAGGACAGAAAGGCCTGGAGGAATGTTGTCCATAGGGTCGTGATGGGTCGGACACGACTTCGCAGCTAACAACAACAACAATACACTCTACATCTCTGAAGTCCATTTGAAAACTTCAGCTGGTGCAGAATGCAGCTGTGTGGGTAGTAAATGTTGCCAGATACAGGGCACATGGAACACCACTTCTGAGTGAGCTGCATTGGTTACCGGTGTGCTTCTGAGTGAAATTCAAGGTGCTGGTGGTTACCTTAAAGCCCTATATGGCTTGGAACTGGGTTACGTGACGAATTGCCTTTTTCCAAGAGTCTCTCTCTCTATTTACCCAACCTGATCTAGATGAATGGGCATGCTGCAGATCCCGTCAGCCAAGGAGGGGTGTGTGTGTGGGGGGGGCTAGAAGATAGGCTTTATCCTCAGTGGCCCCTGCTCTATGGAACATCTTCCCTTCAGAGATTATAATGGCCCCAACCCGTGTTAGCCTTTCATAAAGCCCTATGTTCCTGTACTGAATGTGATTTGAAAATGTTAGGTTCCAGGTTTCACATGGCATGCTTGGCCTTTAATTGTCCTGATTAAGAGGGTTGTATGTTGTGTGAACATGATCTTTAACATAAGAATGTGCACATCCTTGAGAAAATAAAACTCCAGGAAGCACACAGAAGCCAGGACAAAGTGGGCAGGGCCAAGAGAGGAATTATTTTTCAACTTCACTTTACAGTAATTCAGTTTAAATGCAGCTAACATGATAAATCTCCATATGTTCAGTATGTAGATGTCTACTGCAGAATTTATCAGCACTCTATCATCTGATCTTGGGGAAATAATAACAAATGTTCTAGAGGTCAGCATGAGATCAGGAAGTCATGCAATGCAAATATGCATAAAAAGATCTACAGAAATAAATTAAGTCTTAATGGTTTTGATTTTATTTCATGAACTACATACAGTTCTGTATTAAAGGCAGCATTAGCAAACCAATAAGGTTAGAAACTCAGTATCAAATATCCAGAAATCTTTATGAGTTTCTATAAAAGGGATGGTTTTGCAAAAAAGAAAAACATATTGCCCTCTTGTGGTGATATGGCAGTACAGCCCCAATGAAAAATTGTAATGGCTTAATTTTATGCTGAATCAAAATTCATGATCACTTATATAGCCCTCTTAATTGAGCCCTGTAAGAAATGGGCTTAATGCAAATAGAGGTAATGGTTGCATGGCCTTTTTCTAGGAATACCTCTTTAATGGTGATCTTGACTGAGCCTTGCAACAGTCCTGCAATGTGCTGGGGGAATTACCACCCAGATAGTATGGTTACAGACCATCACAAAATGAATCAGGTATCAGGCATCCACAGGGATAGAAGAAAGAAAGAAAGAAAGAAAGAAAGAAAGAAAGAAAGAAAGAAAGAAAGAAAGAAAGAAAGAAAGAAAGAAAGAAAGAAAATTTAAAAAAAAACTTTGCATTTGTGTCTGTCATCTTACTTTTTGAACCTGCCTGTGGATGCATCATCTACTGCTTGTTTTTAGGACTGTTTTAGAGTCAGGAGCTAGATATTAGGGCATGTATGTTTATTTGAAAGAGGCTGTCAACGCTGCTAACATTGGATGTTCTTGCTTTCCCATCAGATGAAAATGTATTCATCTTTTCTCTTTCTCTTTTAGAGTTAAATGATGCTGGGAGGGGGGATGTGGATGAGAGTCCAGTCAGTCATAGCAACAATAACTCAGCCATGGGAATCAAGGTTATTGCGCCCAGAGCTGATAAAGATTTGGTGGGCAGGAGAGCTGGGGAGAAAGTCCACACTTCAAGCTAATTGGGGAATGTGATTTATGACTGTTAATTGGAGGAGGGAATTGTGCTTTGCTACTTTGTGCCCAGGGGAGGGGAATTCAGTTTTTGGCTTTAACTATTTAGTGCCGATACTTTGTTTCTCGAATAAAAGATTCCTTAAGGTAAACAATGCCTGGAAGTTCTTTTAAAGAGTTTCATCTGTCAGAACCATGACATTGGCTACAAAGGAAGTTATGTTACAAAAATGAGGTTGAATGAAAAATACTGTAGAGGAAGTAATATAGTAAGAAAAGGATGACAAACAATTACAAACAGAAGAGAAAATGCAGGGCAAATTCTGATTCTAATTTAAAACTATTTTGGAAAGAGACCTCGATAGAAAAAAAAATGGAGTTAAGAATAAAAGAGATGAAATGATTTCATGTGAAACTGAAATTAAAAAATGCTAGGAGTATTTTACGAATGCTATCATATGTGGAAGAGCAAAATTGAAATGAATACATTTCATTTCATTATTTTAATGTAGATTATGTGGTAGCCTTTAGGAAGCAGTCTGATTCTCTGATAATGTTAACAAGTTTAATCTTGCATTATATAAGCTCACACACTCTCTCTCTCCCTCCCCCCTTCTCTCTGGCTCAGAGTTGAACTATGAAGTCCTTGGTGGTCTCTGAGCTTGTCTGTTTGCTTGCAGACATTTCATTACTCACTAGGTAACAACAATTCTGGTAAGTCAATGGGGAATCCAGATTCAGTTAACAACCATGTTACTAACTTAGCACATGCAATGGTTCACTTAACAACTGTGGCAAGAAAAGTTGTAAAATGGGACAAACTCACTTAACAAATATTTCACTTAGCAACATAAATTTGGGCTCAATTGTGGTCGTGACTGAAGGACTACCTATAGTACTTTGAGCTAGGACTAATTAGAAGACTAATTAGTCTTCTAATTAGCTAAACAGTTGATCAAGATTCAAATATGACTGACAAGATAAGCGATACATTTTTAAAAACATAAACTCCCTCCCTCCCCCTCCCCACCCCCTTACCCTCCCTTACCCTCCCCCCCCCAACTTCCCAGAGCTGAATACAGGGTATTAACTTTATAAACTTAAGCTAGAATATGTTAACTAACTAAAAAAAAACATTAAATTCTATCACACTTTAACTCACCTTAAACATAACTAAATTACTAATAAATAATGAATAACTAATAATGCATCGTATAAAACTAATACTTATTCAAATGCTAAATGAAACTTTTTAGTCCCATATTTATTCTGAATATATTCGATCCATCTTCTCCATTCCACAATATATCTCTGTTGCGACTGTTCTTTCAAATGTGCTGAAATCTTTGCCATTTCCGCCAGGTTTGAAACTTTCAAAGTCCACTCTTCTATAGTAGGCAGTTCCTCCTTCTTCCAATATTGCGCTACTAAAAGTCTTGCTGCCGTAATTAAATTCAACATCAATTTAGTATCTATGACAGTACAATCTGTAATAATACCCAACAGAAATAACTGTGGAGAAAACCTTATCTTTTTCTGAAATACCGGTATCTTCTGCATGTTCCACCAAATTTTAATCCAAAAAGCTTTGACTTTTTTACAAGTCCACCATATATGATAATACGTTGCATCCTCACAACCACACCTCCAACATTTAGGCTGGCAGTTCGGATACATGCTTGCTAATTTTTTAGGATATAAATGTCATCTATAAAACATTTTATAAAAATTTTCTCTTAAATTTTGAGCCTGTGTAAATTTTACATTTCTGACCCATATCTTTTTCCAAGTATCCATTGTTATAACCTCCTGAAAATTCTGGGCCCACTTTATCATACAATCTTTAACAAGTTCCATTTCTGAGTCAATTTCTATCAGTACATTATATATCCTTCTAATATGTGCTTGACCTTGATCTCTAATTTGTTTTACCAAATTTCCATCAGTTGTCGAAATACCAACTTTCTGATCTTCTTTCCATCTTGCTTGGTTCCCATACTGGAACCAAGTTTGTACTATTTTCCCTTCTTTTAAAATATTATATGGCTTTAATTGCCATACATTCCTTTCCATCCTAAGAATTTCTTTATATGTAGTCACATCATGTTTAAATCCCACATTTATATTTTCTATTGCATGTTTAGGTATTGCCCAAATTGGTATTTTATAATTTAACTTATGACGATATTTTTCCCAAACTCGCAACAGAGCATACCTTAATATATGTGTCTTAAAAACATTATCCACCTTCTTGTCATACAATAGATATGCATGCCAACTAAATAACAAATCACAACCCTCAATATTCAATAATCTCCCTTGCGTTAAATTAAACCAGTCACTAATTGATGATAAAGCAGCAGCCTCATAATATAATTTAAAATATATCTCTGAGTGGCTGGAATTAATACTGACAGCTTGCAATACATTCTTTAACAATTACTGCTTAGTTATGAAGGAAGATCCTCCCTCCCCAAATAGATGAAGAAACCACGAGACAGAAAAAAATTAAATCACAAACATAATTAAATCACAACAGTTCAAATCCTTTTAAAAACAAAACACGAGCCTATCTTGCTCATTTCCATTGCTTACAGCCTCAGGAGAGCCCAAGTGCAAATACCTGAGATTAACAAAACTACAAAGAATGCCGTCTGCCGCAAGAATGTAACAAAATGTAGCAAAACAGGTAACACAATAACTGCCACTTGTTAAACCAATTAACAAAACAAACAGACACAAGAACTATCAAGATTTGCCAACTCTGCTCTCTTTTTGGGAAGGGAGATTAACTTTTTTTTCCCCAAACAAAACCAAATAGGAAAATTATCCCATCAATAGGCACAGGATTAAAGCTCACCAAATACAGGTTTAGCATATGTTAGACTGAAATCTCAGAAAAGGGTATATAAACTCATGTTTAGATGTCAATCTTCCTAGCTAGCCAGGAAACTTTGCTTGATTTCTTGCCATTAAAGGCTTCTTTCCAGCAGCTCTGCTTCAATTCAATTCAATTATTCTTCAAAGTGCTGATTGTTGCGTCCTGGGCTGGAAGAATCCTCATCATGGGGGCGGGAGGGGGTGGGTGGGAATTTTCCTCTCCACAGCTAAGTTTGGGTTTCTTCTAATATATTCTATTTTTCAGTTTTTTTCAATGCAGGGAACTTTCTCTGTGCATGATATAAGTCAGGGGTGTCAAACTCAATTTCATTGAGGGCCGCATCAGCATTGCAGTTGCCCTCAGGGGGCCAGGTGGGTATGGCCAGGGTGGGCGTGGCCTACTGGGTGGGCGTGGCTAGAGTGCATATGGCCTACTGGGTGGGCGTGGCCAGCTCTACATCGTTCGCATCAAGGGTACCTATGGGGGCCTGGGCAGGAGTGGGACAGATCTGAGGGTCTCTGGCAGAAGGAGGGTCTCTGGGCCAGGGCCAAGGCAGTGGGGGCCGTTCCCTCACTGTTTCCAGGATGGCTTCGCGGGCCACATGAAACCACTTCGTGGGCCGGATCCGGCCCCCGGGCCTTGTGTTTGACATGTCTGATATAAGTGATGAAAATAATCTGATGATGCAGCTGGAACAAAAAAATAATTGCAGAAGCTGTAATAATGTCTAAACACAAAGAAATCGATAGATGGTTTAGGAGGCAAGGGCTGATAAGAATGTTTCAGCACCCCTCTGTTGCCAGGTATGATTGCATGATTATATGTAGCAAGCGCTATACCTCAGATCAGATTTAAACTTTTTTCAAATTTACCCTTACTGTTGGGATGCCTTTCCTGGAAGCTGGTATTCATTCCCGGGAAAAACATCCCAGATGCCCTTTTTATTCTCTACATTAAGTCACATGTACGGTAAATTGGTTTCTATATACTTAATAGACTTAAGGCTTGAGCTTGCTGGCCCTAATTCAGCTTTACTGGATCATGAGCAGCTCCATCCTCTTTGGATGAAAACTCTTCTGAAGGGGCCAAAACATTATATCTGTGGGTTACCCAGAGTCATACAGTAGCTGTGAGATGGGTGGCTATAGTTACATCAATTCATTAACTAATTAGGTCAACTGTCATCATGGCTTTCTGCAAAACCTTTTGAATGTGTAGTGAGGATTCTGAGAATCCTCACTGCTAGAACCTCATTGCTCCACAACAGAGTTCCTAGGATTCCTGTGGGAGATGGAATGACTGTTACATCAGTCAGCAACAGTAGCTTTGAACAGGGTCCATGTGTCCAGTCCAGTGACAATCTGGAAAACCCAGAATCCTGGCAGTTTTCCAGAACAACACTGCTGGTGCTCTTTCCTCCAAAATTTCCTCCAAAAATTATGTATAAAATCCTCCAGAAATTATGTATAAAAGATCATAAACCACCTTGGATAGCGGTGATAGATCAGAGTAGACGTCATTCTAACAGCACCATGAGAGCAACTGACAATTTTTTCCTCACTGGCTTTTTCATCTTCTGTGTAGAACTAACTTGCTTCACTGCAGGTGTCCCACATCTAGCCAAAGGTAAGTGGAAGAACAATGTTTGGGGGCTTCATCCAGACTAGAAACCCTCTACCAGTTGCCTTGATTGTGTTTTTGTCTAGAAATGAGGATTCAAGAACCATGTTATTTTCTTTTTTTCTAAAAGTTGAGAATAAAGTCATGCTGTGGTTATACAGATTTATTTATTTGCTGCATCTTTATCTTGCTTTTGAGAGAAACTTTTGCCTTTCAAAAGGGTCGCATCAGTTGACAGGGAAAGCCCTCTGTCCTCAGGCTCAAAATAGAAACCAGGCACTCAACGGCGAGTGGAAGAAGAAAGAGAAAAAGGGTGATCAATGCTTCAAAATCAGAAAGCCATGCTGAGTGTGTAGGTGGTGTTTATGTTGGATTTTGGTTGGCCTCATATTGTCTTCCTGAAGCTGTTGCTTATTTGGGCAAGGGGTAAGGAGAATTGCCACGAGTGATGGATGACCTCTAGCTGTCCAGGCCAAAGCAACTGTCAGTAAGAAGTGAAGTTCTATCTTTCAGGGAGGTGGAATTTAAGCTTCCTTCAACTATTCCATTTCTGGCTCATAGAAAAGGCCAGGTAGATTATCATCCCCTTTTCCATGTTTTGTTTTTTTTTAAATTGGGACGCAGGCTACAGTTTCCCAATGGTTGATGATACTTTCGGCTATAAACAAAACCATAATGTTCTACCCTTTAACTCTCCAGGCTATTTTTAATTTGTTAAACATTTTTGTCTTCATTCCTAAAGTCTGTGCACTATTTCTAATATATTAGTAACACATTTTTCATATTAACTATACAAACAGTATCAGTGTTCAAGATGTAGGCCATAAATTACAGAAACAAAACCAAATGCAAACAGAAAAACTAGTAGAAGATTAAAATGTAAGATTATACCCATGAATTAGGTAATCCTATAAATAGATTGGGAAGCAGTAGCAGAAGCTCCACCTATGTGGGATTATCCTAGACCAAGGGCCCGTATACTGTATATATGTATAATTTTATGATAATACACTTTATCTAGAAAATTCAGAAGAGTTTAGGCAGGTTAGGTTTTTATATCTGCAATTTGTAATTGTTCCAGTTATTTACAAATATCCTTAAAACTGTCTTCTATTTTTTCCAAAGTGAAACCTGGTGTCTGTCCATACACTGATGCCATCTGTCATGGAGGACCTATTGGAAATCAATGCAAACAAGATGACCAGTGTCCGGGTGCAAGGAAATGCTGTCCTGGCTCTTGTGGGCAAGCCTGCTTGTTACCAGAGAATGGTACTAGGTTCAGATTTTGCTTCATGGGGAGGTGGTGATTGCTAGTTTATGTAGAAAACCATCCTGGAAAATAAATAATATATTTTTCAACCCCTGCTTATCTTGCAGTCATTCCTAAACTGAATCCAACCAGCTTCCCATTGTTTATGCTATTTCTGTGACATTGTAGTTCCTTAATTGTTAATTGCTTCTGATGTCTAAAGCTTACCAGCAACTTCACTAAGGGTCTTAAGACCATTGAAAACTTTCTTACACTCTTTCAAGCCCTTGGTCCAGTGAGCCTAGGATTATTAATACTGTACTGACAAGCTCTATGTAGTTATGGATAGGAGCTTTTCCATCTTTTTCCTAAAAGTTCTGGCATTGAAATTGGAACTTTCTGCATACAAAGCAGATTCGGTATCAGTTTTTTTCAGGATGTTAAACTTTCTTTCCTCCATCATGCTTTAATTTCTAGAACTCAAGTTCAGCTCTGTGTGTGTATGTCTGCCCTAAAAGTTGCATCTTTTCCCACATCAAGCAAGCAATTTTTTTTAGGGAAAGAAAAAGTAAGCAGTATTGCCACAAGGCCCTCTATTTTCAGGACAGTCTCCCTTAGAGAATGCAATTTCAATAATAAGGGGGGAAAAAACTATGAAGGCTTTATCCTGCAACCCTGTTATTTTCATCAATCCTCTTATAATTAGATCCCAGCCTTATAACAACAACAACAAAAAAAACCCACAGGACTTTAATGAATATCTCCCAGAACCAGCAACTAGCTTGCAGACTTAGAATTATGTTGTAATAACGTAAAAGGTAAAGGTTCCCCCGCACATGCGTGCTAGTCGTTTCCTACTCTAGGGGCTGGTGCTCATCTCCGTTTCAAAGTCGAAGAGCCAGCGTTTGTCCGAGGACATCTCCGTGGTCATGTGGCCGGCATGACTAGACGCCAAAGGCGCACGGAACGCTGTTACCTTCCCACCGTAGTGGTCCCTATTTTTCTACTTGCATTTTTTATGTGCTTTCGAACTGCTACATTTCTGCCACTGTTAAAAATGGCATGTTTGATGGATTTACACTTTGATTATCGAAATAAGCATAGCGATTGCTAGCTTAGATAGATATTCATAGTGCTGTGCCATAATCTGGGTATTTGGTTTGAGTTCAAACTACTGAGAAACCCAAACTCTGTAAATCATGACTATAGCCATATACATCTATGGTAATGGTAATGGTTTCCCTGCACATACGTGCTAGTCGTTTCCAACTCTAGGGGCTGGTGCTCATCTCCGTTTCAAAGCTGCAGAGCCAGCGCTTGTCCGAGGACGTCTCCATGGTCATGTGGCTGGCATGACTAGGCGCCAAAGGCGCACGGAGTGCTGTTACCTTCCCACCGTAGTGGTCCCTATTTTTCTGCTTGCATTTTTACGTGCTTTCGAACTGCTAGGTTGGCAGAAACTGGGACGAGTAACAGGCGCTCACTCTGTTACGCAGCACTCGGGATTATATCTATATCTATATCTATATCTATATCTATATCTATATCTATATCTATATCTATATCTATATCTATATCTATATCTATATCTATATCTATATCTATATATCTATATCTATATCATCTATATCTATATCTATATCTATATCTATATCTATATCTCTATGTAATATCTATGTCTGTCTGTCTGTCTGTCTGTCTATCCATCTATCCACCTCAGCTCAAAAGGATGCAAATGCGAGTAGTTAAATAGGTACCACTTCTTTGAGAAGGTAACACCATTCCATGCGAGCTGGCCACTGCTGGTCATATGAACATGGAAATGTCTTCAGACAATGCTGGCTAAGAAAGGGAGATGGGCATCACCCCCTAGAGTTGGACACGACTGGACAGGGGAAACCTTTACCTTTATTGTAAAATAAATCTGTTTCATTGAAAATAAATATACCTCCTCCTCCCTCCCTGCCAAATTTTAATCATTGTTTTAAAGGGTATGCCTGCTTACATTTCATTGTAGTCAGAAGAAAGAACACTGCTTTTGCAGATTTGTAATAGAGCTGGGGAAAATATTTTGGATGTCCATACTAAAACATGTGAATATACATATCCCAAAAGGAGAGCAGGCAAAGGATGCCTGGAAGGTGAGCTGTATGTTCAGCAAAGGAGAAATATTTATTTATTTATTTTTATTTATTTTATTAGACTTATATACTGCCCTTCTCCCGTAGGACTCAGGGCGGTTCACAAGGTTTTTTAAAAACAATACAACAAGTTACAAAAATTAAAAACAATTAAAATGATTACACTAACCTTGAACTAAAAACCCCAATTACAACTAAAATACAATTAAAACCCCAGTTAATACTCTCAGTCCAGGCCAGAAAGCTCGAAGAGCCAGGTCTTTAGGTCCCGGCGGAATGAGCGAAGGTCAGGGGCAGTCCTAAGCTCTACAGGCAGCTGGTTCCAAAGGGCCGGCGCACCCACAGAGAAGGCCCTCCCCCTGGGTATTGTCCGCCGGCAATCTTTTACCGGCGGTACCCTGAGAAGACCCTCCCTGTGGGAGCACACAGGAAATAGGGAAAGGAAGATGCTGGGAAGTTACAGGGAGCGTGGGTTGGTTTGTTTGCTGGATGTGCCATACTTGAAACTAAGGACATTGCTGGTGGCAGTTCAGCTGTTTTCAAGCAAGGCACATCCAGCTGATCTGTCGAACCCTCCATTTTTCTCAGTGCCTTCCTTTCCCTGTCTCCCTTTGCCTGATTTGCTTGGGGTAGTGAAAGGAAGATGCTGGGAAACTTGGAAGGTGGGGCGAGTGGGCTAATTGGTTATGCTGTGTTTGAAGCAAGGGCATCAGCCATGTCATCAGCAATTAAGGGGAAAGGAAGGCCCTGGGAAGATGGATAAATGGATGGCACATAGCTGTACAGGAAGATCTTGCCTTTACACCCTCAGGCTTAGTACTTGGAAATTCCCTTCTCACTGGAGTCTGATCGCATTTCCTCATCTCATCCTTCTGCATTGTGGAGTTCAGGGTCAGGGTTTGCATAGCAGCTTTTACCTCACGGACATAGTTATTGCTCCTCTGAAAGATGAACCAAAGGCTCAAGTTTCAGACAGGGATCTGAGAACAGGGCACTGTTTTCTATTTAGCATGTTTTTTTCAATGAACTGGTCATCCCCTCTCTCTCCCCCAGTTCTGTATTGGTTTATTGCAGTCCAGGCAATTGAAGCCTATTTAATCATGGTTAAGCAAGCCATGATATGTGAACCAAAGCACTGTTTATCAGAATACTCTACAGGGAGAATTTTCTCATAGTTTCTTCAATATACATAAGAAATAGGGGTGTATACATATATTTGGCTCCCTCAGAAAACAGCAAAGTGATATCTCAGAAAAGGTTATGTTAAAAACCTAGTTTAATATTTTCTAAAAAATAATTCTGTATTCCTCACAAATCATTAGGGTAATCAAATAACATATTGTAGTAATTTATGCAATGGATTATACAGAGAATATTTGGATAGTTTGACCTTTTAGGTTTTTCCTACTAATCTCTCACCTCCAAAAAGCGCTTGCTATTTATAAGAATCTTATGACCCACTAAAGTGAATAGATCACATTTCATCATCTCAATAAAATACAGTGTTGCTTCAGGAGAATCATGTTGCTGAGTTCCCAAAATCCAGAACATTTGTGCAGGTGAGAAGAAGGATGTTTTAAAGGAAGTATGTATCTCTGTTCTCCTCTCCTCTCCTCCCCCCCACCAAAAAAAATAATAAAAAAATCTGCAGGAATTTCTCTCTGTAGGCAGCTGGAAGAATTTATATTTTATATGTTTGTTTCTCTAATATATGTACTTTTTCGTTCCACAGTGAAACCAGGAGTCTGTCCAGTGCAATACACAGTTTGCCGAGCAGCCTTTGATGTATGCGAGAAGGATGATGAATGTCCAGGAATAAAAAGATGCTGTGAGGGTAATTGTGGGACAGTGTGTCGCACACCAGAAAAAGGTAGTTCTTGGGGCTTAAATCTCTTCTCTCTCTCCAACTTCAATGAAAGTTCAGCCTAGAAACACACCCCCTGCAATTCTGTATATAGTTATCAAAATGGAAAAAAATTAATTAGGAAGCAAACCTAGTAACAGATGATCAATTGATTATTTTTGCCTTTTGTGGACATAGGAAGATCACCATTTCATGAATGGCTATATAAACATTTTTTTCTCACTCTTGAATTAAACTAAGTGTATATTTTAATTATTTATTAAATTTGTTTGCTGTCCATCTCACCCCGAAGTGACTCCATGCGGCTTACCATGTTAAAAAAAGAACAGTGCTATTTAAACTATTTTCTCACATGATCTTTTCATAGCCCTCCCAACTCTGCTTAGGTATGGATGTTTTTAATAGGGATGTCTGATGATGCATGCTAGGAACATGCTGGAACAAGAATCGTGAATGCCATCACAAAGGTCCTGCATCCTGTGATCTCAGAATCTGCACCTTCTGCATCTAGAAGGCTAGAACATAAGCCATAGCCTAGTGCATAATAGCCTAAAGGTTTGCACCCATCCTTATGTTGAGTCAGCACCTTCTCTTAGAGCAGAGATGCTTGAGTCCAAGGGAGGGGAAGCATGAGAATGAGATGTACACTAGTATAGGTAGTGGGTAAGAATTATTTTAGTAGGCAAGATTCTGTTACAGATCTCTACCAGCAATTGAAGATCTTTCCAGAAATCCAAGTAGTTTTGCTTCCTTACTGCTCCTGACACAAAGGACTTGATGTGTCATGACATCTGATGCAAGACCATAAATCACATTATTTGCATGATGACATTTGTTGTATCATTTTGTCTCCACTCCCGGGGCTCCCACTGAGGTTACTTGTGTTCTCAAATATCCTTCTTCCTTTCTCTAAAGAGTAAGCATAGCTTCCTTATCAGATTTAAGCTTTAACGCTGTCTTCCTTCTGTGTAAATAAAGGCCTTATGGCTCAGATTGAATACTATGGATACAGCTTTTTCCCACTGCTCTTTTTTTGCAGAAAAACCAAAGAGTTGCCCAGAAGATATTATAAAATGTCCAACTAAAGAACCATATGAATGTAATAATGACTCTGAGTGCAAAAAGAAGAAAAAATGCTGCTTCTTAAAGTGTGCCTTGCGCTGTGTGGAACCATATTAAGGTAATTCCAGTGGGGAATACTGGAATACTTGTTCCAATCACAATTGTTTCTAAAAGCCCATCTAATTACTTGCCCTTCCCCCCCAGTTCTCTTGCCTTTGTGTAGTCATTTTTTTTGGAGAATATTTTTAGGCTCTTCTCAAAATTTACATTTACAGCAAAGTTATTTAGTTATATGATCTCCATCAAAGAGTTGTCCCGCTATTTAGTCTTAACAAAGCTCATCCCAAAAGTATTCATTCTTTGCAGTCTTTGTCAGAAAACTGATTTCCTCCTTTGCTGGCATACTTGTTTATAATCTTTCTTCACTATTATCATGAAATCAATGAAATTCATATAGAACTTGAAATGCTACTGAACCTTCAGTAGGTTTCAGTAGGTTTTGAGCATACATTTAAAAGCCATCTTCTTAGTCAAGACTGTATGTCTTACAAGCTTGCCTTAAATGAGCTGAAAATTGGTAGGATACTAAAATACGCAGCTCAAACTACATTCACTGATTCCCTTTGCTTGAACAATAAGTAATATACCCAAATTTCTAAAAAGTGTCTTTGGATTTGAAACTAACTAAAATGGAAGCTTGTTACAAAGTACTGTATGTAATAATTCTACAATTCTGAAAGTTGTCTGCTTGTTCATTTCTGGCAGTTCCAGGAGAATGCTGTTGTATTCTTGCACATGGAAAATGAGTCACTCTCATGCTTGAGTTCACAATTTTAATCTTATGGTACTCACGCTTCAATGGCAAGATGTGAACCAGAGCTAGCAGTCTGGTGTAGAAATTGTTTATGTGACATCTGCTTTCATTTAGAATTGCTGTGTTTTATTTCTCTATTCTTCCCATATTATCTCTAGGTTTAATTCCAGGGCCTTCTATATGAGAAGAATTGTTTCAGGAATTAGTTAACATACCCAAGAAGCTCCCACTGGATCGTGGCAATTTGAAGATATCATTTGCATGAAGTTTCTAGTAAACTTGCCAATGGCACAATCGTAATGATTTGGTTTAATCATTTCCTTATCTGGAGGAATGTATATAAAGACTTTTTCAGAAATAAGCAAAATCAGTATATTCTAGATTTACACATTAGCATAATTCTTAATCAGCCGAGTATCTGAAGGTTTAAAATTATTTAATAAGAGGAATGGTTGATGCAAACTCTCCTTAATTCTGTAACAGATGTGCCTAGGAATGGAAAACCTAACTTCATGTGTCATGATTCAGTCTAAACTGGATGACCACTATCATGAGGTGGGTTAGTGGGGAAGCATTGTAAACTAAATAGAAAAGTTGATAGAATCAAATAATTTGGAGAATCAAGAAATCTATAAAAGGCAAGAAGACTGCATTTAAAGAATACAATACAAAAAATAGGGCACATTTTCTGCATAAAATGTGCGAGAAGAGAAAAAAAAGTGGGTTATTGCCATATTTTACATATCCTGGAAACACTGACTCAGCTAGGTATCAAAATAAAAAAGCCAAACAATTTTTTATTTGCATAAGTTGTCATATATCCTGTAACTGTTTTCTAGACGGGGCATGCCATGAGTCAAATTGAATGTTTTAGCTCAAGTGGCAGATTGTAACAGAGATGGAGAAAACATTTGGTTGCTCCAATTTTTTTTTTGCACCCTGTCTGCAGGGTTTGGTCAAAAAGGTCAAGATGGTGCAATCCAAGTTTTGGCTATATGTTTAAATGTGCAATTACTTTTTTTTTTTTAGAAAAACAATCATATTCTGCAGAGACCCTAATTGACTCTGCTATCCAGTCCTATCACTACAGTTGTCTACCCTCTGTTATCTTTTTATCTGCCTCAGAGAAACAACAACAACAAAACACACATACAGTATGAACTATTTTTAAAACCCTGCAATCATCTTTTCATTTTAATAGGTTGTTTGTTTTCTCTGCTGTGTGCAATTTTCGCTCACTGAAATACTGTAAAATTTCCAGAACTATTTCTTGGAATAAGGGATTTTATATTTCATTACTTCTGTATAGCTCCTGAGGGAATCTCAAATGGTGCATAAAAAAGCACAAGGTTCATTAATGCAATTCGATATAGCAGCTTACTGTCAAAGAGTAACAAAAGTAGAGTGTTTAACTGTATTAAAAAATCATTTAAAATTCAGTTTCATCCTGAAACAATGTCTTCTCAACAAATGAGGAGTTGCTTGTGATGGCTGGCATATAAATTTAATAATTAAATCCCCATGTGAACAAGTATTGATTTATGTTTCTTGAAACTATGCACCAAAAGGGCTATCTGGCTCCCCGCTTCTCCCGATTATTCAACTCTTAGAATATATAGAATAATAGAGTTGGGAGGGACCTTGGAGGTCTTCTAGTCCAACCCCCTGTTTGAGCAGGAGATCCTATACCATTTCAATTAAATGATTGTCCACTCTCTTTCTGAAAGCCTCTAGTGATGGAGCACCCACAACTTGTGAAGGCAAGCCCTTTCCTTGGTTGATTGAACTCACTCTTAGGAAATTTCTCCTTAGTTCCAGGTTGCTTCTCTCCTTGGTTAGTTTCCATCCATTGTTTCTCGTCTTGCCTTTTGGTGCTTTGGAAAATAGTTTGATCCCCTCATCTTTGTAGGGCCCCCCTCAAATATTGGAACCCTGCTCTCACTGCTTCTAGAAAAAGTGACTGTCCTGTTAGGGCACCACACTGAGAAGATCCTACTACAAGTCAATCCCAGGCTGTTGGGAGGACTATGAGCAGACGTTTCCCAGAAAACACTGCTTGGAATGTATTTAAATAAGAAAATATTTTGGGGTGTTTTTTTGTTTGTTATTTGTTTTTGCTTGTTGGTTTGATTCTTCTCAACTCCTCACTGTCACCCAGAAGGTAGTGAATATATATTCTCCTATCTCATAACAGGTAGTGAAGTTTGTCAGAGCTTAAAGACCACTGCCACCCTGCCAAATACCCTTTTCAGTTGGCATCTAACCAGATAAGGGTTGTGGGGACCAAAGAGAAAGTGGTAAAAGGAGTGTAAATAAGGGTCTGAAGGTTTCTACATCCCACTGTAATTCTTTCTTAAAATACTTAAACTTACAGTCACAACTGAGCCCAACATTTCTGTTGCTAAGGGAGAAGTTGTTTTGTGAGTTTTGTCCTTGCCACAGTTGTTAAGTGAATCATTGCAGTTAGGCTAGTAACACTCGTAAGTGTGAAAAACAGTCATATGTTGCTTTTTTCAGTGCCATTGTAACTTTGAACGGTCATTAAATGAACTGTTATAAGTCGAAGACAACCTGTAATGAAAAGCTGTTGTACTAAAAAGAAGTAGTCTTACAGCCAGTATAATATTTTGTGATTCTGAGGGGGATAATGCTAAATGATGAGGTAAAATGGATGTAGGCGACCATACTGAAACCTGGTCAATGATGATTAAACTGATGAAAGAAAGAACAGAGGCAACCATTTTCTTTCAGTGAAGTCTTCCTTTGATTTCCATAGCAACAGTTAGATAGTTATCAATGCTTTAACGTGTGGCATTTTTCAGATGGCTAGCCACCAGATAAAATAGGGAAAAATTCTAAAGTTTATAGATTTGCATACAGTACTTATGTTTCTGAGTTATCACCAGAGGGCAGTACAGTACTAAAATATACATACTAGTGTTAATCCTTCAGATGTGTACCTTATTCTGCAAACTTACTGAATTAAAGCTTTTTCTGATAGCGAAATTTCTTGAACCTTAATTTGCCAATGATATTTATCAATGATCTTTGTTGAATGTACTTCAGATACAATATTTCCCACTTTGTTGTTGTTGTTAGCTGCGAAGTCGTGTCCGACCCATCGCGACCCTATGGACAACATTCCTCCAGGCCTTCCTGTCCTCCACCATCTTCTGGAGTCCATTCAAGCTCACGCCCACTGCTTCAGTGACTCCATCCAGCCACCTCATTCTCTGTCGTCCCCTTCTTCTATTGCCCTCGATCTTTCCCAGCATTAGGCTCTTCTCCAGTGAGTCCTTCCTTCTCATTAGGTGGCCAAAGTACTTGAGTTTTAGCTTCAGGATCTGGCCTTCTAAAGAGCAGTCAGGATTGATCTCCTCTAGGACTGACCGGTTTGATCGCCTTGCAGTCCAAGGGACTCGCAGGAGTCTTCTCCAGCACCATAGTTCAAAGGCCTCAATTCTTTGGCGCTCAGCCTTTCTTATGGTCCAACTTTCACTGCCATACATTGCAACTGGGAAGTAAACTGCTATTTGAAATAAAACATCAAATGTTGAACTTTTTCTGTGTGATGTTTAAAAGGTAAAGGTAAAGGTTCCCCTGCACATGCGTGCTAGTTGTTTCCAACTCTAGGGGCTGGTGCTCATCTCCATTTCAAAGCCGAAGAGCCAGCGTTTGTCCGAGGACATCTCCGTAAGTCATGTGGCTGGCATGACTAGACACCAAAGGCGCACGGAACGCTGTTACCTTCCCACCATAGTGATGTTTACAGAATCTTAAAATATGCATTAAAGCTTTATTGAAAGTAATGGTATCTCAAAGCAAGTAGTGAAAATGAATTTTGCCCTCATGGGTACTGGGATCTTAAATTTACCTGCTATTATGTTATCATGTACCCCTGTATCGATAACTAATGGTTCCTGAGCAGAAATGCATTTTATTCCATCCACCATACTGGTGCTATGATTCAGAATGCAGGAACAGGTATGTTCAGAGTATTTCTTTTCTCTTCATGACCCCAATAAGATTTTATTTGATTAGGGTTGTTGTAGGTCTGTGAGAAACAAAGAAGCAACTGTAAGATCCAAAAGGGAGACCAGAAAATGGGCTGAATGTACTTGGGCCATCTAATTTTTGCAATTGAATTACTGTAAGTAGACACGATGGTCCGATTTCAGAGGACTGAAAAATAAATATATGTTGCTTTTTCTGTGCAGTGAGGGATTATTGCTGGAATGCATATTATATGTTCATAAGAGTACACTTTGTGTTGTTTTATTGGCTAAATCTTTCTATTTCTTAATTATGAGCTTCATGATCTTAAAAGTACTTCCATGATTTACTTTTTTTGTATACAGTATTGGATTGAAGATGGAACTAAAATGTGATTTAAGAAGTGTTTGTGTTATGGGTTCTATCCCCTTTGTTTTGTGATGAAGTCATTTAACTTAATATTTTGTGCAGCTGAATGTGGTCCAAAGGGATTATTTTATATTGCTTTATTAGATTTCCCCCACAGTGATTTATGCTATTCTCCTTGACTACATTGATTAACTACGTTGTACTTGTACAAGTTGCTGAAGATAGTAGAGGAACACCAAATAAAGTGGCAAGATTGTACCACAGAGAAGTTAATTATCATCTTTATCAATGATTTCTTTTCTTTAAAATGATCCTGAGAATAATAGAGATGATTGATGATTTATTTATTTTTCTCCTCTTGTATGGAAGAAGACCATCGAGTCCTAGAAGTAAAACCAAAAATGAGCAAATAAGGGGAAATTGCAGTAGGTCTTTTTAACTGAACAATCCAGTTTTCAATTTCCCTTTTTTATCTACTTTCTGCTTATCAGAAAAGATCTTCTTGTATGAGAGAGAAAATCAGAGTGAAGTTAGTGCAAGATATAATAAACAATTAACATCCATTAATTGTGAAAGCTAAGTATTTATTTGAAATTTCACATTAAAGAAATTGGCAGGTTGAGAGTCTGGTTCCAATGCATAATTTTGAAATGATTTCATAATCCACTAGATAAATATCTCTTAGGAGTTATCTGGCAGACATTGAATAACTCACATTCTACATATCTTATTGTGCACACATCGTAAAAAGCAGCTAGAGCTGCAACACTTCATTCTGGCACTTTTTCTTAAAAATGCGTGGGCATTTTATAGTTTCTATGGGGCAACTTTTAGGTACTTCTGTAAGAATTTTTTTTTTAAAAGAAACAAAAGGTAATTGGTATGTTTTTCAGGGAAGATGTTGTCACCCGCCATATCTCTCAACCTATCTTTCACAATTAGTCCGTACAAGACACATTACCAGGGATCAAAAGATACAGCTGGGCATGCATGCTTGACTAGTTCTGTACAAATCAGAAAAGTATGTAATATTATCTCTGTCATTGGTAGGCAATCTGACCCTGATAAGGTGATATATAATATAATTGGTGGTTAGGGTCCTCACATGCCTGATCAAGCCTAAATGGACAGTATGTAGTTTTCTGATTACAACTGAATTGAAATGCCCAACATGCTTAGCATCAAATCCCACTGCACAAGCTAAAATGTATGGGAATAAGGGCTTATTAGCATCTGAAGAAGGCACTCTACTTATCCTTGCCTTAAGCACAATCCTAATATAGATGTGACATTATTAGGGATATATTAAATATCAGGACTCTGGTCATTCAGACCAAAAAAATAAGAATTATTTTTTCTTTAGTGCACTTTGCTGTGAATGGAGCAGATAGATTGGTCCAAACAGGGGCTTTTCTTTTGCAGGATTTTTTGGATAGTCCCACCATCCCATAGCACCCACTTTCCACACTTCACTGATGATCTTGAAATAACTCTTCCCACTGGTTGCACAAGCCTTAGTTGCTTCAGTTCAACGAACAATAAAGTGAAGCACTTTCCCAAAGCCGCTTAGTAATGCCAAGTATCTTCCTTGCTCTGAAAGGCAAAGAGGAACAGCTCCATTGCTATTCTTCACTCTGATTTGCTATCCCTCCTTGACCTCTTCTTGAAAGACACCTCTGGCAACTTTTGCAAATGCTGCAGGAGAAAAAAAAAGAGGCACTAAGAAGGCTTTCACACTCACTACAAAAAATGACACAGGATTAGCACAGAACAGATTTAGATGTCTTTAGCCTCCCTACTTTTATATCCTTCCTTCTCTTGTAATGCAACTGAAGCTGACTTTTTCCTCCTTAGCTTGACACTTGAATGAACACTCTACATGGATCCTATATTTTCCCAATTTCTTACAAAGGAGGAGGAGGAGGATGAAGAGGAGGAGGGGGGGAGGAGGAGGAGAAGAAGAGTCTCAAAAAGAAAAATTACTCCCTCAGACAAGTTACTGAGTACAATACCTTGAACAGCGAAAACACAAGCTTTTCCACAGACATTTACACAGCATTTCTTTTGATGTGGGCACTCCTCGTCATTCTCACACTCATTTTTAAAATTAACATCTGTTGACTGACGCCTGTGCAAACTCCAGGTTTCACTTTAAAAATATGATGGGACAAGCTTAATGATATCAGAAAAGATCTGCAGAAATCAGAAATCACATGCTGGCTATGATTTACATCTAGTTGTTCTATCTTTCAATGTATGCACATACCTGAAAGAGGATTAAACTCACAAATGAAGGTGAATATATGGGTCCCAGAATAAAGTTGCAGGATTCAATCTGGGTTGTTCAATGAGACCAGAGGTTTTGTCTAGCCAGAGAGAAGATCCCTAAGAGGATGATAGGCTCCAGCACAAGTCCAAAAACTCGGAAGACGAAACCTCTGGTCTTGGTGATTGACCCAGATTGGATCCTGCAATGGTTAATCTGTTCAGTTATTAAGCATAATAACTGTCTTGGAAAATTAGCTGCAAAATTCATTTCTTTTCAAATGAGCCTGATAAAAATCAGATAGCTTCCAGAAATAGGATTTTTCTAGGAATCATTGCTGGTTAGGGCTATGGAACCAGAGAAAATAGGGCCAGATCGGATTTTGACAGACAAGGAAGAGAGTGACAACTGACAGAGATTTGGGAACTTCTTGGCTCTATTCTACGTATGTCGAGGGTTAAAGCTCACCTAGAAAAATGTCGCATAGTTTTGCCAGATGCATTTCAAGGGTGTGGAATCTTTTTCAGCCTGAGGGCTGCATTTTACCCCGCTTATGTTCTGCCAGTAATGTTGTGATTTCAACAGAGTGAGACTAAAACTTGACTTTTCTCTTAATTGTTTTGAGTTGGGAGGGGGGATTTGAACAGGCAAAATGGATGTCTTGCATTCTAGATACTCATTTTACACCTGATTTCTACTCCTAATTGGAAAAATGCCAGCTCAATTCTGTTGGGGTGGGATAGAATTTTTAAGGGGTGAAATGGAGATTGTACAGTATTTGCAAGATTTTAGATGCCCATTTTAATGAAAAAATTAATTAATTAATTAATTAAACAAACAAACAGACATACAGACAGACAAACAAACAAACAAACAAATAAATAAAATACTCTCAGAGTAGTTTGGATCTATTTTAAATTAGATAATAGAACCAATCCGCTTTTACTATATAAAGAAGTATGGTGGGACAACCTTGTATTCACAATGAGGCTGAAGATCCAACCTTTGATTCACTCATTTTCTGTTGACTAAACACATCTAAGCATATTAAAGTTGGTCACCATACCTTTGTCAGGCACAAGACAGGCCTTTCCACACGGACCTAGACAGCACTTCCTACCATTTGTACCCTGATTGCCTATTGCACATTGATCTTGAACAGGACCTGTACAGGTTGTAGTAACTGTTGGACAGGACTCAGGGTTTCCTGTGAAAATCAAAATAAAGAATCATATATGAGTTTGCGTGTTTATTATATTATAAGTATAAGTATCCAACAAAGTTACCACTGATTAAAATTTCAATTATTTATTGGTTTGTTAGCTTAATACTGTATGTTTTCTTTTTTCTCTTTTTTCACGAGAAGAAAGAGAAAAGTTAAATAATTGATTTTTTTGTACATTGTATGTTATTCTTTATTTCTTTTGTTGCAGGTTTGTAGATCTTAGAAGGTGAAGATAAATTTATTTATTTAAACAATAGTGTGGAAGCCATTGTTCATATGAAAAATCTGGACACGAGAAAGGAGGAAAAGGCTATTTTCTTACATTATCAGAAAGATGACCTTTGAAAAGGGACTGAACAAGATCAAGAAGTAGCTGATCTGAACCAGACCATCTCCAGGAACTGAGCATCATACATTTCTCAAGGAACAAGCATTGTTTCACACAAATGTGTGTTCCATTTGTGGGTTTCATCCCACCGTGTTTCCGTAATGGCAACAATATCATATCTGCCCTCATTTACCTGAATTTCTAGTTCACCCTGCTTACTGTTCATATTGGTGTATAGACATTTGAGTCCTTTATAACTGACCCCGTGTTTACTTGCTACATAACTTGTGTGGTGCCTGACTTCCCCTATTTTCTTAGATTGCCGGGGACAGTGATGTTCTGTATCAATTAACTTACTGTCCCCGTTGTTTAGTTTAAATGTTCTTCCAGAAAAGCTGTGAATTTATTGCCAAGTAACTCAATCCCTTTTTGGGTGGATGCAGACCATCTTTTTTGTACATTTTTTCATTGGACCAGCTACAGACATTGTGAATAATATAACCAAAGCCTTCTCCTTTACACCACTCCTTTAGCCACATATTAAATTCTGCTATATGCTGGCCTTTTCCATTTTGCTTCTTCTACACTAGTAAGACCTCTGAAAAAGTGAGCCTACAGCCTATTCTGCTGAGTTCCTGTCCCAAGCTCTGGAAATCATTCTGCACACAGAGTACATCCTTTTGGGACAGATCGTTAGTGCCAAGATGTACAATAGCCTCCACATCACAGTCATTGCTGGCATTGTTGACTATTTTGAAAATGTGCTTCTTGTCCCTACTGGCAGTAGCACCTGGAAGACACCTGACCTCTTTTGAAACCTCTGTATCCTTTCCTAAATTTACATCCCTTATAATTGAATCACCAACATTAGCACCTGGCAGGTGGTACGTGACCATCCTAGAAAAGTGGCAGCAGGGGAGGGGAATGAGCTGAACTGGTGGCAGCACCACATAAGCCTGAGTGAGAGATGGCTGGAGCTGCAAGGCTGTCAGGGCTCAGTGAAAGCCCCAGAATCAGCGCTTCTTCAGGGCTGTCAGGGCTCAGCGGAAGCACCAGGATCAGTGCCAGGCTCCAGCTGGAGCTTGGCGCCGATCCTGGCGCTTCCAGAAGAATTGCTGATCAGCTGGAATGTTGCAGCATCTCCAGGATCTTCTGATTTACATTCAGATGCTTGGTAACTGATTCATATTTATGATAGTCACAGTGTCCCAGGATCATGTGAAGTGACCAAAACCTGCTGCGACCACCCAGCAGACGGGGGGGAATAAAAACCAAACACCATCCCACCCTACCCCTGCTGCCAATCCTCAACAGAAATGCTCACAACAATGAAAACCTTGGACAGGAGGAAGAGTGCCGCTGGGTGAGCAGGCAGGTGACTTGCTTAGCTGTGGCCTGGGGGGCACTTTTTTCAGTGCCATTGTAACTTCGAACAGTCACTAAGCGAACTGTTGTAAGTCGAGGACTACCTTTACTTCATCACTTCTTTCCTTTTTTTTTGGTCATCAAGTTTTTGACATCTTGCTAGGCGAGTGGTGGTACTCGGATGTTGCCATATCCTAAAAGTGGTACAATGGATGAAAAGATTGAAAACCCCTGTTTTAAAGAACTGATTTGAAGTAGCTGTGAGGAACAGTATCTAGAAAGAAGTTTAATATAATCCTTTTAAACCAGTCAGGTAGGAGAGATCATTCTTACAGCCCCGAAGGATGGGGGATGGGAAAAGCAAAGTGGGCAAATACTTAAAAAAAGTCACCCATCTCTTTCTCATCTAAAGCGCTATGATTGAGATACCACTGATGGTATGATTTGTGGGCAGTTCCTGAGTCAGTTGATTTTAAAAAATAATCTCCCTACCTTACAGTACAGATTTTGGGGATGGTGTCAAGTCAGAGCACAGACATCATAGAAACATCAAGGCCAGATATCTACTTTCCATTTTAAAGCATCTAAGGCTAAGCTATAGGCCTGTGGTGGCAAACCTATGGCAGGAGTGCCACAGGTGGCACGCAGAGCCCTCTCTGTGGGCACGTGTGCTGTCACCCCAGTCCTAGGCCCTCAGCTGGGTTTTTATAAAACCTTTTCGCATTAGGCCTCCACCACCGTGTGCAAAAAAAAAAAAAAGATTCAATCAATCAATCAACTTCTTGCGGGGAAAAAATGATCTTGCAAAGTTGGAATTGATTGATTGAACTTTACTCTCACCCAGTCTGCCGTTACCACCACAGCCATGCCCACCCAATGGGCCATGTACACCCAATGGGCCACGCCCACCCAGCACCCGATGATACATAAGTGGGTTTTGGGTTGCAGTTTGGGCACTTGGTCTCTAAAATGTTCGCCATCACTGCTATAGACCAATTCATCACTGCATTTGATATCAGCCTACAAAACTGCTCACACGTGAAGATCAGATAATAAGCAATGCTTCTTCTCAGACTGTAGCAGCTAACTGGCTGTCATAATAAATCATGCCTAGATAAATGGAAAAATAATTTTATCTGGCGTAAAGTAGCTGTTTACTTTTTCAAACCCACTAATTTGTTTGTAATGGTAAGATTTGTTGTCTTTCCAAGAGCTTTTGTACTGAACAAGATAATAACGTAGAAGGCAGAAGTTGCTATCAGCAAAAATATGTTAAAATCTGTAGACAGAAATGCTCCTTTTCATCCTTTTATTTTTGTATACTTCTTCTGATGTATATCTTGGGAAATAAAGGTGGAAGTAACTGTTAGAAAATCAATTTCTACAGCATTGTTTTGGATGTAAGCAAAGGTTCCCCACTTACACAAAAACATTTTTTATTTATGGCACACATCAATCCATCATACATCATTCTTAGTATTTTTATAGTGTTATAGAAAGGGAAGGGAAGATTATTTGGCATACTGCGTAAATGCCATAAATGAATTATGTTCATACTTTACATTTATTGCAACAGTCCCAAATTCTGAAGCAATGGAACATCCATATATCGTCACATGTAATTAAGAAGGAAGAGAGTCATAGCTGCTGGATTAAATAGTTTATTGTAAATAATAATATAGTTCTAATTGTATCCAAGTATTGAGATTAAGCCAGGTTATATTCAAACTTACTTTTGCACCGCCACCCCAATCGCCTCCTACAAAAGGTGTTTCATCTAACAGTTAGAGGTACTAGAATGAAAATAATTTTGTCTGAATTTGATAAAAATTCTAGAAACACATATGATCTATTTCATTTATTTAAATAATGCAGTAATAGAATGTTATACTAAAAATTTATTTGACACAGTATGTTTATATATGTGGAAGTTGAAGATGGAAATGATCAATGATGTCATATAGCTGGAGATCCATACTTAAAACTTCTTTCTGGTTATAGACTTGTAGAATAAATAATTTCTAAAATTCTTGATTAATAAATCATTCAAAAAGGATTTTTCTCAGCTTAATGTTGAGGTCTGTTGTTGATGCCTGTGTTCATCAATGAAGCAAGAAGTTAGACTAAAAAAAAGAGAGCGAAAGATCTGGTACAATAAACGCTATGTTTATAAATAATCGGTATAAATGGCAGGCATTTATATTCAGTACTGAGAGTAAGAGGATTTTAAACCTTAACAAATTTAGTCTTCAAAAGCCTACTTATGTTAAGTTCTGATCAGGGTTTGAGACCTTACCAAGCACAATAAGCAGGAATTCTATACTTGAAGAAGTTCACATTTAATTTCATGATTATAAAGTGGTTATTCTTTACTATATTTGTAACAATGTAAATTTGCAGTGTATTATCTACCAATAAAGATAATAAATTGTTCTAAAACAAAAAGAAAGAAGAATTATATTATTAAGATTCTGTCTTTCTCTATTTGATTTGGAACTATACTGTCCAAGCCAAGCCAACACTAGTTGAAGGAAATTATATCTTTCCTTCCTGATTAAATACATTGGGTGATTAACTGATTGAAAAGTATTTCCAAACCCAATGACCCTACAGATGCTTAGTTAAGAATTTAGGAGCTATAGTCCAACATATCTCAAAAGCAATGAATTGGAGAAGCTGTTGTTCAGTCACAAACCATAGATATAATCTTCACTAGATGTTCCAAATATGTTTAATATAAAGAACAATTAGATTGTTATCATGGCTAACGTTGGTTTTGAACAACAAATATTATTGGCTTCAGGAAAGAATGGCAACACTAAAGCAATCATTAAAGGAAGAAAAGACCTTTTTGCATTAGTAAAGATTTGATCTTTCCTTGCCACCTGTCCCTCCTTAATACAATAGAGGAAGCTTATGGACTACAGTACCAGACACCGGTGGGAGGCATCTTCTTCCACATGCTCCTTCACAGCACTTCTCCTTTCCTTCACATTGGATATCATGATCACATTTATTAGGAGGATTAACTATCATACATCTTATTTTAACATGTGGGCAACGTCCAGGTTTCTCTATAACAGAGAAAACATACAATGAAAATCAAATGCATCGTTTTTATGATCTTAGAAAGCCAAGTGCTGATGTACAACTTTCCCCTCTTAAAGTAGGGTTTCTCAATCTCTGCCACTTTAAGTTGTGTGGACATCAACTCCCAGAGTTCCCCAGTCAGGCCTGGGTAACTCCCAGCTCAATTCTGGGAGTTGAAGGGCTGCCACCGAGGCGCTCAACCATGTTGTACTCTTGCGACCCCTGATACGGCGCAGATCCCGATGGGCCCCATGGTTTTCTGTGAAGCTCCAGGAGATGAAGCATCGGAGATGGGGTCTGGAGAGCTGTTGGAGATCCAGCCGATCTGAATCTGACCGATTGTGGTTGAGAGCCGCTACAAGGTCTTACCTCGCGTCAATGAGGACAGCAAAGTCTAATTACTTTGCTGCCCTCATCGCATCCGCAGATAATCGCCCGGCCGCCCTGTTTAGGGTGACCCGCTCCCTCCTTAATCAGGAGGTGAGGGAGGAACCCTTGCAGGGCTGGGCCGAGGAGTTTAGTTATCATCTTGCAGACAAAATCACTCAGATTTGGGCCGGTCTGGATTCTGACTGGGCAGAGACTGACGGGGAGGAATCGAGCGGTCTTGAGAATGTCATTTGGAGTGAATTCAATCCTGTGACCCTGGATGAGGTGGACAGGATCATGAGGAGACTGAGTTCCACCATGTGTTTATTGGACCCGTGCCACTCCTGGCTGGTGTATTCAGCTCGGGAGGAGACACGAGGCTGGTTCCAGGCAGTAATAACTGCTTCTTTGAGAGAGGGGACCTTCCCTACCACCTTGAAGGAGGCGGTGGTGAGGCCCCTCCTCAAGAAACCTGCTCTGGACCCGGCTATTTTGAACAACTATCGTCCGGTCTCCAACCTTTGCTTTTTAGCGAAGGTTGTCGAGAGCGTGGTGGCGCATCAGCTTCCTTTGTTCCTGGAGGAAACTGATTTTCTAGACCCGTACCAATCGGGCTTTAGGCCCGGGTACAGCATGGAGACGGCATTGGTCATGCTGGTGATCTCTGGCGAGCTCAGGACAGGGGTTGTTCCTCTGTCCTAGTCCTTTTAGATCTCTCAGCAGCTTTTGATACCATCGACCATGGTATCCTACTGCGGCGTCTCAGGAGGTTGGGAGTGGGGGGCACTGTTTTACAGTGGTTCTCCTCCTACCTCCTGGGCCGCTCGCAGTCGGTGTTGACAGGAGGGCAGAGATCCACCCCGAGGCCTCTCATTTGTGGAGTTCCTCAGGGGCCGGTTCTCTCTCCCCTCTTGTTCAACATCTACATGAAGCCGCTGGGTGAGCTCATTCGTGGTTTCGGGTGGGGTATCATCAGTATGCTGATGATACCCAGCTCTTTCTTTCCACCCTGAACCAACCCAGTGATGCCCTCGACGTGATGTCCCATTTCCTAGAGGCGGTCCGGGTTTGGATGGGGAGAAACAGGCTTCGACTCAATCCCGCCAAGACTGAGTGGCTGTGCATACCGGCATCTCGGGAGAACCAGCTTTCTCCATCGCTAACTATGGGGGGTGAGGTGTTATCCCCCATTGATAGGGCTCACAACTTGGGCGTCCTCCTGGATTCACGGCTCAGTTTGGAAGATCATATAGGAGCCGTGACCAGGGGGGCTTTTGCCCAGGTTCGCCTGGTGCGCCAGTTGCGGCCCTATCTGGACCTAGATGCCCTATGCACAGTCACTCATGCGCTCGTGACCTCCCGGTTAGACTACTGCAATGCTCTCTACATGGGGCTGCCCTTGAGGACCACTCGGAGGCTTCAGCTGGTGCAGAATGCAGCCGCGTGAGTTCTGATGGGAGTCTCCCGATACTCCCGTGTAACGCCTCTTCTCCGTGAGCTGCATTGGCTTCCAGTTGCCCTCCGGGTGAGATTCAAGATGCTGGTGATGACCTATAAAGCCCTAAATGGCATGGGCCCAGATTATCTTAGGGAGCACCTGCTGCCAGCATCAACTTCCCATCATCCTGTGTGCCCCCCCTAGGGAGGGCCTCCTTAGGGTTCCGCCAGTCAGGGAGTGCCGGCGGGTGATCCCCAGAGGGAGGGCGTTCTCAGTGAGCACGCCTGCCCTATGGAATGATCTGCCTGTGGAACTCCGGACCACCCCGGACCTTCGTTTGTTTTTCCAGGACCTGAAAACTTGGTTTTTTGATCTATCTGGCCTGGACTGAGGGGTTTTAAGTTTTTAAACTTTGTTTTAACTTGTTGGGCTATTAATTAATTTAATTAATTTTAATTCTATTTCTATTTCAACTTTTATATTGTCTTTTAAATTTTGCCCTGTAAACCGCCCTGAGTCCTTCAGGAATAGGGCGGTATATAAAACTAATAAAATAAAATAAAATAAATAAATAAATAAATAAATAAATATACCTTAAAAGTAGCTAAAACTGGAAAACACTGTTTTAAAAGGTTTAAAAATGTGGGGAGTAGCTTGCAAATGATATACTTTGTAAAACTGTATAATATATCAAGCGAAACAGAGAGTGGCCAAATTTTGAATTTGACCTCACCCTATTCTATCATCTCTAATCTTTGGCTACAGAAAAAGAATAATTTTAAAAAATGAAAGTGTAGCAAAATCCTTGCTTGCCATGCTATATATTATAAAGCACTGGGTAATGTATAATGCATTGTAAATATAAATGTTAATAATGTCTGATTTCCCCCCAAAACAATACTGTTAGATGGAGATGCAGTCCGAGAGGCCACCTACTTGGGCTCTTTCTGGCACAGAGTTTACATTCAGATGTTTCAAGTTCATCTTTAACTTTAATAACTCTAATACTTTAATAAATCTAATAAATACAGTAAATATTCAAAGGTGATACCTATTGGTTATTGGCAGATGTAGGAACAATTCTGGTAACAGCACTTTAAGATTCCAGGGCATTCATAGTCAACACTGCATTCTTTCTTTATTGTTTTGTGGCATCGAGTTAAACTTGGGGGGCAAGTCCCAATTTTGTCTGAAACCCCCCCAAAAATGTTAGTGTTAATAAATACTCAGGGTCTGTACCTGACAGCAATGTTTTGAGATTAAATGAAACAGTTACCTATTAGATGGATGGATAGACAGAATGGAATGGAGTATTCAGAAGACTCATGTGGTTACATTTCATTACAAGTTTAGTTTGTGATACAGTGTAACTTGGATTCGTTTCGGGGGATCAACTTTCAGTGCTTGCACTTTATGCTGTTGATTGAAAGATGAAATTTCCGTATTAAAGAAAGACAAAACAGAAACAAAAAAGAGTCATGTATTCATTTTTCACAGTGGAGCATGGCACTAATCAGTATGTGTCTAATCACCTGCTGTCTGCTATGTTTTTAACAATAGAATTAATTTTTAAAAAATATATGTGCTATTGAAGCAAGCACAAGATTATATTAAGAACAGCATGATGGAAGAAGCAATCATAACCAAACTTTATGTTTGGCCAAACATCATCCATACACACACAACTCCTAGGGCTAGGCTCCTGTTTAATATCTCGAATTAAGGAGAAACTTCCTAACAGTGAAGACAATTCAGCAGTGGAACAGCTTGCCTTCAGAAATCTTGGGCACTCCATCACTGGAGACTGGATAGTCACTTGTATGAGATGGCATGGGTTCTTCTGCTTGAGCAAGGGGCTGGACTTGAAGACCTCCAAGGTCCCTTCCAACACTATAATATTATTATTATCTACATGAAGCCACTAAGAAAGGTCCTCTGCTGAAGATGGCAAGGAAGATGGTATTCAGACATGCTTCTCGATACCAGGCCAATCAACTGATGCTCATTATTTTGATGACTGGGGTCTATAAGGCCCTGGATGAGGAAGAACAGGTTTCTACTCAATCCAGGCAAGATTGATTGCTATGGGCTTTAGCTCCCTCCACCCCAAGCTGGTCACAGCTGCCACCCATTCCTTAAATAAAAGTCATGAGTCCAGGAGATCCTCCAAATTGTGTATTGGTTGTGTTTGAGGTAGTTAGTTTGGGCTGGCCCAATGCTAAAGATGTAAAATCTCCAGATTTTTTTTTGAAGTGGGGCAGGCCCTCGCAGAGTAGAATGTCAATGCTTGGGAACTGACCAAGGAATAAGTGCCTCCTGATCTCTGTTGTAACCTGTATGCCAATTGTTTACTTTCTAGATCAGGAGGCACTGATAACAGATACTTATTCCTGCCCTTGAAGAGCACCTGGATCCAGATGAAGTAGCATAGTCAGTTATAGGAATATCTCACTATGCTCCTGACTTCTCTGCTCTACTCTGCATTGGCTTCCAGTGTACTTCCAAGTGCAATCCAAGAGCATGCGGTCAGATTATTTGCAGAATGATCATGTTTTGATTTTTTTTCTATCTGTCCTAATAGGCCCAGCAATAGGCATGCTCCATGTCTCATTTATTAGGGAATGTCCCTTGAAGTGGATTTTTTTTTTCTGTTGCAGCACTTGCCTTCTGGAATACCATAGTCCCTAAGATGTGGCTGGCCCCAACTCTGCTGATATTTCAGACAGCCTTAAAAACACAACTGTTTTCTCAGACATGGAATCAGGAGTTTAAGGATGCCCATGGGAAAGTTGTTATGGATGTAATTGTGTTCTTGACTTCATTGTATGTATATTATAATGATTCTTTCTTTTTAAAATTGTTCTTTTAATTCTGTTAGCCACGTAGAATCACTATTTGCAAGATGGTTATATAAATTGAGTCAAATAAATAAATAAACCCAGTCACAGGTCAATAAGACCTTAGTTTGTAGAAAAGTCATAGAAAGTTGATTTACAGTTGGGAGAAGATAAAAGTGGAATGAAGTACAATGGAGTTGGGAATGGTAGAATGAAAAATTGAAGAATTGAAAATGGGCCTCTGCTGGAAAATATTTTGGGACAACTTCCCCCCACTCCTTTACATCATTAAAACTTAATACGAGGTCTCAGGTTAGGGTTCCCAAATGTCAAAAATTCCTCCTATCGTCTTGCTTTTTAAGCATCCAACAAGGTATTTCTTCTTGAGCAGTTTTTCTCCATGATGTAGCGCTTCCCTAATAAGTGCTAACTGCAAATTGACATGCTTTGCTTATAACCTTAATTAGTTTATTAGTACCCACCCATAGCCTTACTGCCTCAAATGACATGGCCTTAAAGTTATACTCCTCAGGGTTTTGCTTTAACTGTTTCTATGACATTCCTAAGATTAAAAAATCAGTTTTTCTGATGCTGGGAAAAATACTTTCATTTACTGTAGGCCATTTTTAAGCCTTTTACTATAATTTTTGTTGCAGATACTAAGAAAGTTAAATAATTAGTGTGTCCTCCTTTCCAATTGCTCATGTCCTCCTTTGCCTGTTCAGCTACCCAGTAACTTTGTCCCAAGCAGAATAAATAATTTCCAGAGTTACTATGGGAGACTGTTTCCTTTATAACCTAACCCTTAAAAATATTCCATAACCAGAAAAGATCTTTAAAAAAGGTCCTAACTGAGCAATGGACATTTTAAAAGCAATCCAAACATGTCAGTTGCAATGGAATACTGTCTCTTTAACACAGGGGTAGGCAACCTCGGCTCTTTTATGACTCATGGACTTCAACTCCCAGAATTCCTGACTCAGCACAGCTAACTCAGGAATTCTGGGAGTTGAAATCTATGAGTCATAAAGGAGCCGAGGTTGCCTACCCCTGCTTTAACAGAACAAATGCTGGATAAAACTGGATGACATGGGAGTAGAAAGGGATATCATAGAGTAGGACATGACAGACTAGCTGAAAGAGGAATACTTTGTACAGGCAGTCCTCAACTTATTACCACAATTGAGTCCAAAATTTATGTTGCTAAATTAGAAATTTGTTAAGTGAGTTTTGCCCCATTTTATGACTTTTCCCACCAGATTTATTAAGTGATTCACTGCAGTTTTTAAATTAGTAACACGGTTGTTAAGTGAATCTGGTTTTCACATTGACTTTGTTTGTCAGAAGGTCACAAAAGGAGATCACATGACTCTAGGGCATGGCAACCATCATAAGTATGAACCAATTGCCAAGGATCCAAATATAAATCACATGACTATGGGGATGCTGCACACAGTCATAAGTGTAAAAAATGGTCAAGTCACTTTTTTCAGTGCCGTTGTCACTAAATGAAGTGTTGTAAGTTGAGGACTACCTGTACTATAATATTGATAAGAAGTGAAGTTTAAGTAGAAAACAAATAATTGAAGTTAGTTTCTTTAGAACTTACCTTTTGGAGGCATGCTAGAAACAGATGGCAACTGTGTACAAAGGGTCAGGAATCCCACAAGGAGGAAAGCACATGTGAGCTTCATGATGTATTCAGAGACTAGGTCCAAATGTTTGAAACAGAACCAGGTTTATATCTAACTTTCCAAAGGGGAGGGATTGATTCACAAAAGGAAAGAATCATACTTCATCTCTGTCACAAAGACTTCCTTCAATCTCTTATTTTTACTTCACCTATATCCCATTTTTTTGAAGAATTGATATCTGACCTATGATATAAATCAGTGCAAAATATGGAAGGTAGCCTATTATTAAATAGTGTTAGTTAAGGGTTTGAGAACAGGATTCAACTGCTTTTTGGATATTTGGCTTACGACAGTCACTGCATTGTCAAAGTGACTCAGCAATTAGTGGTCATTCCAAGTTAGACCAAGAATAGCACAGATGATGTTATCTCCTGTAATAATCTTGGCATGTCCTTCAACATAATTTAGAACCTTGCAAAATCAGAACACCAAATATATGCATTAAACAGAATGATTCCATATTGCTATATGTGTTTCCTGGCTCAGGAATTCTGGGAGTTGAAGTCCATGAGTCATAAAAGAGCCGAGGTTGACTACCCCTGGTCTATACTCTATACCTGTACAAAGATCAGAATCATGGAAATCATGCATTCCTTGTGACACTCTATGGAAGTGAAAGTTGGACTTTAAAGAAACAGGTTAGAGTATTGATGTTTTTGGTCTTTGGATTTGAGAAATTTCCTATATCATGGACAGCCAAGAAAACAAACAAATGATTATTGAATAAATCAACCCAGAGTTCTCACTCAAAGCACATATGACCAGGCTCATTTGGACACATTATAGAATGTGGTGAAAAAGGCGCTAATGCTGGAAAAGATGGAAGGAAAGAGAAGAAGAGAATGACCAGCAACAAGCAACAGCAATTACAGTGTCAACGGAGCAGTGGTGGGATTCAGCCAGTTCACACCACTTCAGCAGAACCGGTAGCTAATTTTTTTGTTGCCCAGGCCCAGAATGGACTTCTGGAAGTGGCCTCCACACAGAAAACTGGTTGTTCACATAGTTGAATCCCACTACTTCAATGGAGGAATTGTTGGAAGATCTGAAAGAATAGGTTAGGAATACATAATCATCAAAAACAAAAATGTAGAAATATGATCACTAGGAGTTGAAAATCACTGTAAAGTAATAGAAAACAGTTTTGATCTTCTATGTGACATTCCTTAAGCATTTTCAAATGTCCTTGTCTTTTTGTGTCTATCCATGTATTGTTCTTTATACTTGTTCTGATCACAGTTAGGTGTAATAATATTGGTTCCACATCCCTGTCTAAAATCTATGTTTATCAGAGAACAATAGTTTATTCCCTCCATTATTTACTGCCTGCTTCATCAGTCATGAAGATAAGATCATAAGCAGTTCAACCTGAAGTTCCATGAGATTAGTAACAGGACATTTATAATGAGACTGAAGCTCTTGAATAGGGTCAAAGTTTATCTAATGATCACTTCCTGCTTTAAAAGGCATAACAATATTTAAATGAATGCCTCTTGGACTGCAAGGCGATCAAACTGGTCAGTCCTCAAGGAGATCAACCCTGACTGCTCTTTAGAAGGCCAGGTCATGAAATTGAAGCTCAAATACTTTGGCCACCTAATGAGAAGGAAGGACTCACTGGAAAAGAGCCTAATGCTGGGAAAGATTGAGGGCAAGAGAAGAAGGGGACGACAGAGAATGAGGTGGCTGGATGGAGTCACTGAAGCAGTAGGCGTGAGCTTAAATGGACTCCAGAAGATGGTAGAGGACAGGAAGGCCTGGAGGAACATTGTCCATGGGGTCACGATGGTTCGGACATGACTTCGCAGCTAACAACAAAAAGAAGAAGAGAAGATAAAGAAGTAGTGTTTCAACTATCAAGGAAGAATAATTAAAATCAAATAATGATTTAGAGAGCAAAATCAATCTTATACCAGCATAGCTGTCCTATGATGTATTATTAAAGTCAGACTTAAGTTCATTATAAATAGTAACTAAATTGGCACATTGTTACAACATTTTATGACTAGTTCTATGGTTATGAGTCCACTTATATAGTCAAGCATTCTCCTTTCTTTCTCTTAATCGTAACTTTTTTCTCAGATGTTCCTTAGGCACCAAGTACAGGGCAGCTAGAATCTTTCAAAAAGTTATGAGAACACAATAATCCAAAGGCTACAAAGCTTTATTGTAAAAGAATATTCTTTGCCATCCTCTCATTCCTTCTTTCATTCACCAGGTTTTTGTGACCAACCATCTATCTCAAAAACATGTATACCTTTCATCCACGCTGGGCAACTCTACTGAAATCCCTTGTTTTAACTCTTTTACAGTCTTGCTATTTGCTCAGCTAATTGCTTGGCACAATTTTGATTTTCATGGTGTCTCTTTAAAGCCAGCATCCTCACTGTTCTGGGATCTGTTTTTCTAATCTCAGGAGGGTGATTATGATACCTATCTGATAGGAGTGTCTTTCTCACTTCCAGATAATGACTTCTTGGGCTCTCTTTTATAGACACGGGGTCTAACATTTGTGTGACTCTAATTTCTTTTAGATATTGTTACAACATTTGTTGATGCATTAAACTTCATATGCCTGAATATATGCATGTATATTAGAATCACCCTTCATTTACATTTCATTCAAATCTATCCTGGTGGCAGCACTGACAACACTAGTTTAGCTTCTTTTCTCTGGGAAAAGAACAGTTTCCCAGTTCAAACATTTCATGATTTATAGCAACACGTCAACTGAAGAATTCTGGGAGTTGAAGTCCACACATTTTAAAGTTGCCAAGTTTGAAAAACACTGCTTTATATGCACATGCAGTTATGAGTAATCATTTTATTTATAATAGAGAATTTCTAAATAGAACTTTATTGGTCAATAATTCCATCTTGATAGATCCAGAACATCTTTAATTTGGGATAAAAAGCAAAAGAATATTTTGGTCAGTTTTTGATCTTTGTGTATCTATTAATTCATGGAGGTATTGTAGGATGAATCTAATGATAGCCTGTCTCATGTGATCCTTGCAAAAACCCATTACCTTCTTCAGCATATACAACCCAGATCAGTTTAGGAAAAGTTGATCTAAGCATTTATCTCTCTATTGGCACGGTTATTAGCTTGATCATCAAGGAAGATCATACAGCCATGGCTGGGTTATTAGATCTTTTCTGCCCACTGCCCTCTGTAATGTTTTTCCTCTCTTAAGATAAAACACTCTTTGTGTGACACTTTTGACTACTGTAGTAGATGGATCTCATTGTTCTAACTTTCCAGTGATATTTAATGCTGTTTTAACATTTTTTTAAAATATATGAGATGCTTTTATTGGTGATTTTTCATAGCATTGTTTTATTTTGCCTCATATTTTAAATTATTGTGGTTTGCAATGGATATGTGTCAGTGAATGTATTCATGCTGGATAGATTATGTATGTATGCATGTGTTTATTTCATTCCTATCTCACTTTTCCTTTGGTAGTTCAAAGATAGTTCAAATATATACAGCTGCATGTGCATGTTTGTGTGTCTATACATACATACATGTATATTATCATTTCTTTCTTCATAACAGCCGTTTGAAGTAGATTAGCCTGTTAGCATTAAGTAAACATCACCTCTGTTTGAATCAAGTCCAACACTTTAAGCACTATAACATGCTGGCTGTCTTTGAAGATGCCAATCAACATCCAAATGGATTTTCCTTCTTCAGATGAAATGACGTTCAGATGAGATGTTTGGCTGTTGACTCTTCATCACAAGAATTTGTGTGGGTGAAGCACTATTGATGTTAGGTATCCTTCCAAATATCAGGTCATTATACTAAAGGGAAAAAAAGACATCTGTTGAATTAAAGGCTATCATTACACTCCAAAAAAATAGGTTGAAAACTAGTCTAAATAGATTGGGTGGGTTATACAGTTTGCAAATTCTGTCTGAAAGGTATGGTTTTATTTCTAATCTGTAACATTCAATAGCAAAAACTGTCCATAGGGAGAATATGCTTCAAGTTGCCTCTCTTAAAACTTGTCCATTTATAGGACTTAGAAGGTATGACTTTTCAATGATTGCCCCTGCTCTTTCCCCAAGCATTAGGGGCCATTTGAATGAGAATCCCCTTTATTTGCTGTTGCCACTTTATGCTTTACATTTTGTATTTCTTTCTGATTTATTGTTTGTTTTTTCTGCTGTACAGTACCCAGAATCCCATTGTTTAAGCTGGGTGGCTTTATAATCTTGAAAATAAATAAATCATGACATAATTAAAAACTAATTCTAAAACATAATAAAACAATAAAAAGTAAAACACCTGCCTAAGAACACTTGAGGCTAAATACTGTAGATATAAATTTACTAAAAATATTACAAGCAAAAGAATAAGCTTTTTTTAAAAAAAAAATCTTTAAGGAATGAAAGAGTTTTGAAAGGATAAAGGGTCTTTTCAGTCCTGGTGATGACATAGACACATCCAGGTTGTTTTCCTGGGAACAATATGGAAGAGATTTGCATTGAGTTCTTCCAGGATGGCTTTCTAGCATCTGTTGTGATTCAGGGTCAGCCTGTGGGTTCGGCAGTTGGGTCGGACGATTCAGAGGAGGAGGAGGAGGGGGGTGTTGGAGAGCTTGCTGAGGGGGTTGGAGAGCTTGCTGATGAGAGCCCTCAGCCAGGCCCTTCCCACGTGGTCATGACGCAGACCCAGCTGTGTGAGCCTGACAGCGTGTATGAAGATGACCCACAGCTGGCCCTGTTCAAGGACGCCCGACGCAGGAGGCAGTCAATCAGGAGTAAACAGATGAAGGCAATGGGGCACCTCGGAAGGAGGCAGAGAGAAGCCACGCCCTGAACTGTATAAAAGGGGAATGCGTGGGAGGGCTGGTTTGCTGAAGGCAACCGCTTGAATAGCTCCTGTTTCATGGTTCGTGTCTTGTTCTGTTTGCTTTTGTGTCCATAAGTTTGGCAGGCTTAGTTCCAGCCTCTTGCCTTCTTGTAAAAGGGGTTGTCCCTGCCTTTTCTGCAGGGCCGGTAGCAGGCTGGTACAGAACAGCATCTGATCAAGTCTATTCCCAAGGGTTTCTTGGTGGTATCCCATCCAAAAACGAAGCAGCTCATTGCTTCTTATCCTTTTGGAGTATATCCCAGATTCACTAGATGCACCCACCTCTTGAGCCCAACAAAGGTATTATACAAACTCAAAGGGAACAAAACTGGTACAAGGTTGTGAGTCTACTGCTGAAAAGACCTACTCCACATAGTCACTTACCATGGTTCAACAAGTTGGAACTTGTGAATCCAATGCTCAGGTATGAATGTATTATTGATTTTAGCAGCCCCAGTACATAAAAAATGGATTATTCCTATAACATCTTACAGTTCTGGAGAATACCTGAGAAGCTAGAAAACCATAAAAACATAAATAATGTTTAAAATAACAACACATTTAGATTTATAACTGGATTGTGGATTATTGCAACAGGATCAGGAATATATTACAGGATAACAACACTAGCACTTAGATTTATATACCACTCCTTAGTGCTTTACAGCACTTTCTTGAGCAGTTTACAATGTCAGCATATTGCCCCCAACAATTTGGCTCCTCATTTTACTGACCTCAGAAGGATGAAGGCTGAGTCAACCTTAAGCCCCCTTAGGATCGAACTCCAGACTGTGGACAGAGTTAGCATGCAATTCTGCATTCTAACCATTGCACCACCAGTGCTCATAATATACAAGATCAATAAACAATAATGAATTGCCCTATGAGGAACAGCTAAGAGGAAGACATGGTATTTATTTTTATATTTAGTTTGGTAATAGTCAAGCTGACATTAAATTGTATTCTACCCTGAATGTAAGAATTAATACATCTTTAGGTATAGTAACATTTGAAATCATACCATTCCAAAATATGATTGGTTCAGGCTTCAAATTCATTTAAAAGAGACAATTCAAATGACTCATTATTACCAAAATGCTTTGGGACCACATTTTTTTCTATCAGGTATGTTGCCCATGTTGAATTTCATAGTCCTTTATTTCAGACTCTTATGTTAATGGTATAGGGCTCTAAGATTTTACTGTACTTATTTAATACTCAATTTTAAATATAAGCAATCTCAAGGACCCTTGTCAAAATGAAAAGACATGTTGGAAATATTTTAAAATATATTTCTGAATTACAAATATATTTATTGTTTAGTTTTTGCAGTATTGCTTCTTAATCACTGTGGCTTTGCTGATCAAGATTATATGAATGATATGAATGTGAATTACTAATTTGTCAATACAGTCATAAGGCAAAGATTAACAGGTAATCCCAAACTTCCTTGGAGTGACTATGTGCATTCTGGCTATTTATGCTCATGGAATTAATTCAGAATTCACAAGAAACATTACTGGATCTTGGTAAGGAAAAAGTCACACAAATCAGAATGCCTGATGGGTCAAAAACTGTGATATGCCTGAGGTTTTAGAATGATGATGTTTAAACAGCAGGTCTTGTTATCGCAGTGTAAAGCTAATAAAAAGGACTCTTCTCTACCAATAGTTATATACCATTGTACACCATTATGTTTCTTCCACTTCAGTCAGAATTGTTTGTGCATTTTGGAATAGCACTATTTCCTATTTTCAGGCTCATTTTCCTTTGTAGGTATACAGTAGTCTATGTCATGCATGTATAGATCAGTCCTAGAATCATTGATAAAATCTTTTCTGTGTCATATTTTATAATAGTATAATCTCAGTGCATACTGTACCATATACTGGTGGAAGACACACCCTCCCACATATTCCTTCACAACACTTCAGGTTGCCAATGCATTGGAAGTCATAATCACAGTCATTGGGTGGATTAAGCATCCGACATTTTTCACGAATAAATGGACAGAATCCTGGTTTCTCTACAATACAGTACAGGAAAAAATAAAGATGTGACATTGAAGATAGACTCATATGGTTAATGCTTCCTGAATTTACCTTGAGTGCTAAAGCCTGTATCAGAAGTATTCCATGCTGTAGCTTTCTCACATAGCCCATAAAAACCTGAATCTGAAGGGTGAATTATTTTGGGCCTTAATTGGAGTCCCCAAAACAAATCAGTGGAATATGCTTTCATGCTGCATGCCAATTTCATAATGAAGACTACATTATTTTGTATGCCATATGGGCCATTTTAGCATGGCTGTTGTTTTGTTGTCCCCTCCCCAAACCTAAACTGGAGAAAAGCTAATCCTTTTCAAGCCCTTTCAGAGTATAGTTACAGAATGGTAACTATGCTACTTTGTTTTTTGTTGTTTTTTTTAATTACCTTGAAGCCAGAATAATTAAACTCCTAGTAACCTACTCCACCCATCCAATGCCATTCCCTAATCCATCAAATTATACTAAATAAAGGGAGTGTAATTCCTGTCAAACTGCGGGCATGAGGTGGCACATTTTGGCAGTGGAATTCAGGAGTTTCTGGGGGTTAAATGCTTTTTTCCAGCATATAAAAAGCTTGTCAATTATTTTAGCCTTTCAAATGCCTCAGAATGCCTCAAAATAGGGTCTCAGACATATGGACTCATCAAATGGGATGGATCTGAAGCCACAAAAGGGATGCTAGCAGGCCACATTTTGTACTGTTGTTCTTGCTTCTGTCTTCCAAAACACACCACCCATGATTCCAAACCTAAGCATGCTGGATTGATATTTTCCTCCATAGGCCATATATTGCTTTACATAAACCATATATTGATTTGATTGATTGATTGATTGATTAAATTTATATGCCGCCCTTCTCCCCAAGGACTCAGGGCAGCTCACAACAATAAAAAATTAAAAAAACATAAAGTACAAAATTTAAAAAAGAATTAAACAATGGATGTAATAAATAAATAAATATTGACTACTCAGCATACTAGAAAAAAAATCTACATCTTTAATTGAAGCAAGCAAATTACTCAGACCTAAATTTGGAAATACAATAGATTTTGATACTTACCTATGAAAATCCTTGTTCCAGATGCAGATGATATCTCTGACCAAAGGAGAAGAATGCCTATAAGAAGTAAGATATCCAATGTCTTCATGGTACTGTACCAGATGTTGATGCCCAAGACATAGATAGGCTGTCATTTATATTGGTAAGACTGGGTCATATGATCATGATTGTCTTCTCCCATTTAGTTAATAATTAGCTTTTCACATCCTCATAGCTAGCCGATGCATCTTGCACATTTAATTCCATTGTTCAGCATTTTCCATGTATGCCATTTTTTTACAACCATAGATACTGGAATAAGTGGAGGATAAACTGTAACCTTTCCAAACTAGCTTTGGGCCAAATTTGTGAATATGTCACCTCTCAGATTTCCTGGGCAACATGGCCAGCAACAAAACAATATTCAGTTATTTAGAAATTATGGTCAAAATAGAGGTATGCCATATGAACATATAAAGGGAAGAAAGATTATCTATAGCATGAGCTTTTCTTTAATTCAGTGCCAATTTGGAAAAACCTGAACTATAATCATCATTTTATTTTTCTAGGTTTCTGAAAATGACACAGAACATATGTGGAACAACAGGAATACATAGAATATTTTGTGGAAGATAAACAGGATGTGGTAAAGAGTCTCTAGAGAATGACAACTATCACTTGGTATTCCAATCTTGAACTTCACTCTGCAGGAAAAGAAGGAGGGAAATTGCTTGGGGGAAGTACTAAAAAAATCTGGCAGGAGTTTGCCAAAATAACAGAGCCTTAATACCCAGCAATGTAACATGAACCGTTCATACAGTCATACAATACAATCAACAAGTTGAATTTCCTGTGGCTTCTTTAGCATGCAGCAGATTATGAGAAGATTGATGCCTGACTAATTCTCTGAACCCAGAACACAGCAGCAAAGACATCTTCATAACAAGTTGTGAAGTCTAATATGGACTAAAGGGGATTCTTGTTGATTTAATTTTTTAATTGGGAGCCTCCCAGAGTTGGCCAAAAGATGGGCAGCTATATAAATGACAAATGAAGGGAAATATCCATGTCCCAGGATAATGTTGGAGGATCCAATCTGAGTTGGTCACTGGGACCAGAGGTTTAATCTTTCAAGCTTTCAAACTGAAGCTCATCCTCAGTGAACTTCTTTCTCCAGAAGGTGCTATATAAGAGTTTTAAATAAATAATAATAAATAGATTTTGAGAGCTGAACTTTAGAATTTTGGAAATATGCCTATTTTGAAAGAGCCGGACTTTCTCAGGTTTATACTGTGACAGCTATTCTAATATTAATATTGGAGTTCTTGGCTCCAGGGGCATGTCATCATTAAGGATCCTGAGAGTGACTTTCCTCAGTGCTGGCCCCACTTTGGAAAAGTCTACCTAGAAATAAAGGGAGCTCCATTGCTGTTGGTGTTCAGGCTGGATGAGTCTTTCTGGAAGGACCTTTGGAGACAGAATGGAAGTGGAGTTGCTCTTGAGAAATTAGTGCCTGGTTGGTACCAGATGTTATAATGATGATATTGGTGGTGTTCTGAATTATGACTATATTTCTTTTTTATTTTTAATCTGATTGCTTATAGAGGAATTGTAAATTTCTCAGAGTTAGCTTAGTAGCTCCCCAAATATAAATAAATAATGGAAATATTATTAGCTTCTGATCATAAATGAGTTGCAAATTGCAATCTGGAAGAGTGAGACCTGGTATTGTGGCAATGTCTTGACTGAATGAAATATATATTGTTTTTGACAATCCTTTAATCTATGTCAAAAACCAAAGCTGAACTAGTGGGATGGTGAACATCACTCCTGGAGCTGTCATATCAAACCTATGTGGAAACAGATTTCAACTCCCAAGATTACAGAACAGACTGAACTGAGTGTTGTCTCCTATTGTAACTTGGGAGTGGGCACAAACGTTTCACACTTTTTTGATGCTGCTGACTACATAGCTTTAATGCTTTTATTTTCAAAGGCCAACTAAAGCTATTTGAGAATGGATGGTGCATGTTTGCACATAAATTAAAAAGAACATTTGCATGTATTTAATTTTTTTTTTGGAATGGTATGTAGGAATTACCTTGGGAGACACAAGACAGAGTCATAGAATAGAAAAGGGTCAAATAAAAGACAGCTGAACCTGCAGCAAGAATGGAGATGTGGCAAATATCTCAGAAGGGACTCATCCTAGTTTTCTGGACTGTAAAGGTGAGGGGAGGAAGAGATGTATTTTCCAACTTGCAAGATCCTGTTAATGTAACCTTACAATAAAGTTAGAGCTAGTACTTCTGTGTGAGGTTCTTATCTGGAGTATTTTGCAAGGCTGGCATTTTTGGATTATTCTCTGTCTCATGGAAAAAACAGTTCCTGCAACTTAAAGCTCCCATAGATCGAGAACTTCTGGCATAGCCATTGGTTTTCCAGATATAGAAGATCATTGTCAATATTTGGTGGGCAACATCTTTCTTTCTCTTAATGTAGTTACCGAACAAATAAGACATACATGTCTTTATTTCCCTTTATCAAATGGAAGAGAAAGTGGAAATGGACAGTCCTCCTTTCTCAGCAAATGACCAAGGGCCAAGCTTGGCTGAAAGCTTGTTAGCTGTATTGTATTATCATGTTTACTCTCACAAATAGCAAGTGTGATTTTGCATGTCACATCAGGACCATAGTGGAGTGGACAAAGCCTTTAACTTGTGGTCTCATCTCAGCTCCAGCTAGAACTTCTTTAGGGGAAATCACAACACACAAGCTGCACGGGTAGTGATGGGAGCACCCCGATACTCCCATATTACACCCCTCCTGCGTGAGCTGCATTGGCTACCGGTTGCCCTCCGGGTGAGATTTAAGGTGCTGGTTCTTACCTTTAAAGCCCTACATGGCTTAGGCCCAGGATACTTGCAGGACCATCTGCTGCCGGGAACGAATTCCCATCGCCCAGTACGCTCACATAGAGAAGGCCTCCTCAGGGTACCGTCGGCTAGACAATGTCAGCTTGCGACCCCCAGGGCAAGAGCCTTCTCTGTGGGAGCGCCAGCCCTGTGGAACCAGCTCCCCCCTGAGCTTCGGATGGCCCAAGATCTCCAGTCCTTTCGCCACAGCCTCAAAACACTCCTTTTCCACCTGGCTGACCTAGACTGACAGGGATTTTAATTATATTTACAATTCTAACTTTATTCTTTAATTTATTTTAATTTATTTCAAATTTTATTTTTTAATTTACTGTACAGAGACCTTTAAGTTTTGATGTTGTTAGCCACCCTGAGTCCCTCGGTAGATAGGGCGGGATATAAATCCCATTAATAAATAAATAAATAAATAAATTTAGTAGCCATTCTATTTCAAACAATGTTTAAATTATTATTAAATCATGCTTGTGATGGGTTGGAGTAATAATGTATTAAAAAAATCTCCAAAAAATCGCTACACTCTTCTAGAACTATTACAAGGTGAATGCTTGTTTCCAAGACCTGCTATAGTTGAACTTATCTTTTACTCATTTAGTATCCTTTAATTTTTAATAATATGGGGAACTCTATAAGCACTGAGGCACAATCTAGAATGTCCCAACATATGCCATTCAACTCTTACCCAATGTCACTCTAGTCCAGGGCCAAAAAATTCCACTGAGTTTTGTATTCTTTCCATCACCCAATGAGCTTAAAACAGGGCAAGGTAGTGCAGAGAATGCTGTAGAATAAAACTAAACATAATTTGTTTCAACAACGCCACCTTGAAGATTTTCATGAAACAATATTATCTCCCTGTTTCTAAAGCAAATCTAAGTGGTTGATTACTTTGCTTTACACCAGTGTTTCTCAAACTTGGCAACTTTAAAACATGTGGACTAATTCCATAATTCTCAAATTCTGGGAGTTAGTCCATATGGCTTAAAGTTGCCAGGTTTGAGAAACACTGCTTTAGACTGCGTTGATTATGCCTGTGCAATTTTCTTTGACACACATAATAATTATTTTAATTCAAAGGAGATTTCAAGGTCATTTGAAGCACCTGGTGAAGGCAAATCACATTGCTTCCCAATCTCAGTAAAATACATGTTGTTCACAGAAGAATATACCTCATCAAGTGAATCAAAATTATTGTATATAGGTTTGTGAAAATATATGACCCATTATCAACCCTGCATGATGGAAGGATGGAATATTCTTTTCAGGACTGAAGTAGTAGGAGGTCACAGCTTTTGGTATTAATAAAACATTCCTCTGACAAAAAGTAGTCAATGAAGTTGAATATTTTTTTAACAGAAAATGATTTAGTGCTACTATTTTTCCTGCTAAGGGGAGAGTAGTTCACTACAATCTTGTCATATCAATCAGTTGCATGACCTTTTCCAGTCTAGAGGCTCCCAGATGTATTAGCACTTTTGCAGACAACAAAATTGGGAAATCTTGGTTGATTTTCAACCCAGAGTTCTCGCATGAATCACAAATGAACATATTTTGGACACATTATGCAAAATAAAAGAAGACAAACAGGAGTAAGATGGATGAACTTGGATACAGTGATGATGAATGCACAGTTGAAAGATCTTTCTCCATATTATTGTTATTGTTATCTTTGAGGTCATTGTCAACACATAATGGCGCATAATCAGTCAATCAGTAGTTCACTATTACCATTTAGCAGGGCCTACCTTGTTGATAGTGATCCTTTCCCTTTGGAATACCCTTCCCCTGATTTCAGCAAGTCTTTATCCACTTAGCCTTCCAAAAAGCCTTGAGGACCTGTCTTTTCCCACAAGCCTTCAGGTAGTTCAAGGTTGGAGCCCAGTGAAGTTCTTTCCAGATGTGCAGGAATATGTTACATTTGGCAGTGTCAGAAGTCAGAAGTGTGTTGTTTTTTTTTACTGTTTTACTGATTTTATCATTGTTTGTAAATAGGCTATAACGCATATAAATCTTTTAAATACTTGAATTAAAATGACCTGAAAGAAAAATGTTCTTGTGCATTATTTTGATGTTGGGAAATATAGCAGGTTACAGAAGAAATGCATTATTATCTGTATGGGAAAAGATAAACCAAAAATGTATATGAAAATCCCAAGATGGCTATCAATGATGGAAGCTTTTGCTCACCCAAACCTAGTTAAATTTGAAAAAAAATTAACATATAAGGATATTCTGAATACAGATAGGAAATTAAAAACTACACAAGAGTTAGAAGACCAGGGCATTGACTTATCATGGTGGCCCCGATTGCAAATGCAATGATAAAGTTATGGTTTTTATAAAGACCAGACAATGTTTGATCAGGTGTGGTTGATGTTGGATGAAAAATGATTAAAAATTGTATATTTTGTTTTTGAATTTAAAAATGCAAGACATACAAGTGAAAGAAACAATGATTATATGAACAAAAAACCTTTGAATATAATATAGAATTAGAGAAATGGCAAAATCTTTGGGAAAGAAATTATAAACTGACAATGGCTACTTCGTAAAGAAAACTTACATAAAATATTTTATAGATGGCACTTTCTGCCTGTTAGATTAGCAAAAATGTTTTAAAATATGTCTAGTATATGTTGGAAATGTAATCAAAATCCCGGTACATATTATCACTTGTGGTGGACATGTGTTAAAGCAAAAAAAGTTTGGACAAAAATACACACTTGGTTAGAAAAGTTGTTAGGGAAACCTAGATTTTAAGCCTGAATTTTTTATTAGGCATAATGCCAGAAAAATTTGATAAACAAAAAAGAAAACTATTCTTATGAATTATTCTGATGTTGGGAAATATAGCAGAAAGTTACAGAAGACCTACAAAAATTGTCTTCATGATGCTATCAGGTAATAGTTCTTGATGCTTAGGACAGAATAAGACTGTGAATTATATGAAGAGGGCTGGATCAAAATATTTTTTGTATAATACTAATTTCACATCTCATATACTGTATCTAGTTGATATCTTATATACTGTACCTACCTGATACCTCTTCAGGGTGAACTGCATTTTTCAGTATTTTTCAATATTACCTCTTTTTTTGTTTTCTTTTTTCTTTGTTGAAGCAATAGCTATTGCAGTAGGGATACATTGCATTAACCTTTCCCAACTCTGTAAATACTGTATGTGGAAACTGTTCTACTCTTTGTTGCTTCCAGAGCAAGCTCCAAATGCTCAATGTGGAATGCTGTGTGTGACACAAACCCCAAGAAATTTCAGCCATATGCACACCTGGTCTCTGACAAGCTAGAATCCATAGTCTATTATCTTGGCTTGGCTTTTTGGAATCAACAAATACACCAACTGACTTTCTCTTTTAATTATATCCTTTGCCAATTTGTGGTTAGTTTGTTTCAGTTTCAGGATATTAACAATTTCCTGTCAATTACATCTTGTTTTCAGCATCGGAAGGAAGCTTTGGTTTTTATAACTTTGGGGAATATCTGATGGGGGTGGGGAACAGAGGGAAATGATACAATCTTCAATTTCTTAATGAGTACCCCATTAAAGAGAAGATGTACCTAATGGCTTCAGTTGTAACAGGGTACATTCAGCTGACTATTAGGAAAATATTCTTAACAGAGTTGACAATAGTGGCATTTCCCTAGAATGTCCTCGTTTTGTCAGAATTGTGAGAATTCAAAGCCAGCCAATGTGGAAAGGAGGTGTTTAGGAAGATTAGTCCTGTGCACGTATAGTCAGTCATTCCTTTGCCATGTTTTTCCAAGGGTCGATATGGAGGTTCCAGGCTATTAGTGCTGGGACATTAACTTCCATCTACAAAATGATCTTCATTTAGAGAAATTATATTCTTCCCCTTTTTCAAAGTTTCACATACAACATGCCTATTTTCTTCCTCTTCATTTTATTAAGAGGATCTATACTCCTACCACACAATGCAATAGTCTTTTGGGCACCAGGGACCGGTGACATGGAGAATGGTTTTTCCACAGATCAGAGGGGGTGTGGTTTTGAATACTCTCTGTATCCCGAAAATGGAGCTCTGCTTGTTTGTGCGGCCCACTTGCTGGCATTCTGTGGACTGGTGCCAGTCCACAGACTGGGTATTGGGGACTCCTGGGTTAGAAGACAATCTCTTTTGGACAGGAGCAATGCTTTTGTATTTTTCCCCCTTGTGATAACAAGCTGAATTGCTGTTATGCTGATCTCACATTGATACCACCTACCATCAGTTAGGTGGTACATGCACAGTACTGACTAAGACTCTAGGCTGGTACAGAACTGATCAAGTGGCTAGTGTGACTGTTGCTTGGGGGGGAGTTATATTGTGGATTTTAAATATTGTAAGCCTCCCAGAGTCACCATGAGTGAATCAGGTGGCTATATAAATTTGTTTAATAAATAAAGGATAAATGAATAATGAAGAGCATTGTTATTCCCCCATCCATTCCCTATTTAATCTTTCACTTCTTCTGCAGCCTTCCTGGCTATTCTCATTCATGATCTTTGGAATTTAATTGAACTGTCATAGTAAGGGAAGCTAACAATCACTGAAAACTTACAAACATGCCAAATATAAGCATTTCACCCACATTTGAAAAGCAAACAAACAAGTAAGGCAGTTTACTCTTCATCAGATTCAATGCAAATGTATCAACAATACAAAATAATCACATCCATATGTGGCAAGAATGGCAAAACAGGATAAAACTTTATTTATTTAATCTAGACCAGGGCTTTTCAACCTTTTTACAGATTGTACCATGTTGAGGACATGACAGTATTTGAATACCACCAGTGCTTAGCGAAGTGTCAAAGACTTGATGACTAAAAAAAGGGGTGGGTGGGTGGGTGGGTGGGATTTTGGGTTTTACTGATCAGATTCATTTGTTGTTATGGAAATGGCTAGTTTTTAATATTATGGAAAAGTAAAAAGTTGAGGTTTGATGTTAATGCTTCCTTCTACTGCAACAGAGGAAGTCAATGCCTTTTCTTTTCTTTTTCCCTTCCCCCACTCACTTCCCCCCCTTTCTCCTCCCCATTGTGTCCTACTATTTGCTTTTGTATTTTTGTATTTTATTCTATAATCTAATAAAATGTTACAAACTGTAAAAAAGGGCGGAAAGTACAGGTTTTAATTCCTTTGGTGGCAGTTCCTTTGCTGAATCACTTTCCCTTTGCACTGACAAATGTATGATTGAATTTAACAGAGCAATAAAGGACTCTATTGAAGCCTGCCTCTGCCTAGGCAACCTGGGTCATAACAATATATAAAGGGTCTCCTGCATATGGGATGTATAGTCCATCTGTTTGGTCTTAGCTTTGAGGCACTGATACACCAAGTGGCTTTTTTTTCCTAACTGGCTCTCTTGTCAGTTTGTGGTTAACCGATATTTCTTTGAAGAATAATGTGGTTAGCTCATTTCACTTTCAAACCATTAGCAATATCCTGTCCATTTCCCTTCCCATTCAACATCTCAAGCAATTCTTGTTTCCTACATTCTAATGGGAAGTCCAGTTGGAAGAACCAAACAGCATAGTAATGATCTGCCCACACTCCTTGTGGTTAATAATTCCCATATTTAGTCTGGTAAAAACATTCAGAATTCCCCAAATGCACTCCAGTTTGGGATATCATAACATTTCTAAAAGATATAAACTAACTTTCCTAGATCTGAGGAGGACAACTGGAGGTGATACTGAGTTTGCAAAAAAAAGTGTGACTTAAAGAGAAACAGGATTAAGTAGGGACGAGCTTATTGAAAGAAGGATTGAAATAAATGAGTTAGAGCCCTCTTAATCATGGTTCAAACTGAAGCATGGGGTGGAAGCATATATGGTTATACCTGTGAAAAAGACCTAAGTTATAACTTAGATGCTTGTCTTATTAGATCTCTTGGGGATTTTTGATACTATCAATCCTAATATGGTTCTGGGCTGCTATGAAAGTTACAGTTTGAGAACACAGCACTGTAGGTGTCTACTTAAAATGTGAGCTTTATTTTTTATTTTATTTAAGAGATTAAAATACAAAATCCAAAAAACAATTGACAAAGACAAAACAACACAAGAACATGAAAAATGTAAATTAAAATGACAAAAAACAAAAAATGCATATTATCCCCCCAGATGAACAATGACAGATATATTGCAACAATAATATTATAAACTTCTACATCTATTTGCCAATTTGACAAACCCAATTTGACCAGTCATGCATTGCAAGGAAGAATAGTTAACAATTAAACAAAAGCAAACTTAAACTTTTGTTAACAATGTGACCTTTGAAAGGATTTTTTTTTCAAGCTCTCAATTTTTCCTTCTTCTTGATACAAAGCTCACAGTTTAGTGGAATCTACTCTGCCATGGATAGGTTGTCTTCTCAGGGGAAATACTGTAATTAAATTTTGTCTGCTATAAATTACCAAGATGCATTCTGTAGGTAAATAAAGAACTGAAAAGTGAAATTTGAGATGCTAATTTTATTTATGAGAAAGAAATAATTTCCATTACAATGAACAATCTTTCTTCATTCTTTGTATTTCATCATCATTGTAATAAGCTGTACCACTCAAAAAAAGGAAGAGAGGAAAAAAGGAAGGAGAAAAAGGAAAGAAAGAATGATGAAAGAAAAGTTCTCTGAAATAAACAGTGTGACAAATATCTTGCTGTTCTGATCTCTTGGTCAAGAAACACTTCTGAGGCTGATGAAGGGATCAGAAGATGCTGTAAAATTGTTGGAGTTTTACGTGGAGTTGCCAAACCACTTTCATTAAGCGGGATGCCTGTTAATGGATTACAAATTAGATGTTAAGCTTACACAACAATACACAAGTAGCTAAACAAGCATCTATGTTTCTAATTACCAAACTAGTTCAAGAAGAAACATTTTGCTAGAGAGACCATCAAGGAAGCAGCCAAATGATATATAATAAAGAAAAACTTCTGTCAGCCTAGGTTGGAGGAACCCTAATTGTCAATGGATGGTTGAAGAATTTAAAATAAGAGTCAAGGATTAGCTGCTATGGGAAGCTTAATGAAGTATAACAATGCCAGCAAATTAGGTTTGCATGTGGTTGATCAAAGTTTCTGGTAGCTAATCTGAAGCAAAGGCAGGTGAAGTGAAAGCAATATCTGTATTCACCCAAGAAAGAAAGGAAAGAATGGGGAAATGAGGCTACAAGGCTAAAGTGAAGGAAGCATGGAAGATATTTCCTTTTTCATCAAGACCATGATAATATGGAACCCAGTGCATCCTTGAGAAGAAAGTGAATGTAAAGTATTACCTGGATCCTGGATCTTCTTATGCTGGGTCCACACAGCGCATTGCACAACAAGAATAACAACATTTCTTCTTTTTTCTACAATGATAATCTCTCTGGCACTCATTAGGCTGAGGACCAGTGCATCTGCAGCGATCTCTTGGGCATACGCCTGGCTTCTGTTTAACTTTACCTTCTGGTGACAACAGAGGGGAAACAGAGGGGAAATGTTGTGGAATTATACACACACACACACACACACACACACACTTGTACTTTTCCAGCTTCTCGTACTCCTTTCTGATGTTGCTGTCACTTGGTGGTAGGAGCACCGAGGGCTTTGACTTCTAAGCTGAGAGAGAGTCTCCAAAAGAGCTCAGGAATAACATCAAATCTCTCTGTCCGGAAGAGTGGAGTGCTAGGAACAGCTAAGATACTAGGCAGAACCTCAAACTCCCAGGCCTCTGGTAGAGGGAATGAGATTTTGGAAGACACAACCACCCATAGAGGTGAAAAGGGATACATACATATATATAAGAGCCATGGTAGCGCAATGGTTAGAATAAAGTATCTGAAACTAATTTAGCCAATTGCCAGCAATTCGATCAAGGTTGACTGAGCCTTCCATCCTTCTGAGGTCAATAAAATGAGGACCAATTTGTTGGGGACAATATGATAACACTGTGAACCTCTTAGAGAGGACTGTAAAGCACTGCAAAGTGGTATATAAGTCTAAGTGCTATTGCTATCTATCTATCTATCTATCTATCTATCTATCTATCATCTATCTATCTATCTATCTATCTATCTATCTATCTATCTATCTATCTATCTATCTATCTATCTATCTATCTATCTATCTATCTATCTATCTGCATCTCAATATATCTATATCCTGAAAGATATCTCTTTCTCTCTCTCTTTGTGTTTATAGCTGTACTTATTCTATGTCTGACACAAATCTTAAAATATAATGTAGAGGTAATTCTACTTTATCAACTGTCTTGTTTAGTGACTATGCACAGTTACTATCACAACAAAAAAGTAACTTTATGATCAATCTGGGCATTTACAACCTCAACAGATCTGCAAAGCAAAGAAAATCTGATGTAAGATCATAAGCATATTTCACTTAGTGCCTGCTTTGCTTATGAACTGAGCTGATGGTCCCAATAGTTGCTAAATGACTATCTGTATTCAGTGCACTTGTAATTAGCAAAAAAACAACCAACGTTTTCAACAATTGCCAAAGCTTGTTGAAAAAAAAAGAGCTGAACTCATTTTCCAGGAGACTAATGAAGAGGTGACTTAATTAGTATCCGTGCCCCAGTTACCTCAGAAAGGACTTCAATCCGCTGCTAGACTTACACCTCTTAGAAGAGAAACTGAACAATTTCTCCTTCCTAACTGAAGCCAGAGCAAGTGGAAAAAAAGTTATGGAAGATTACTTTAATATATGATTACTATTGCAAACTTATATGCACAGAGGAAGATTCAGTGCTACCCACTTTGGAGGAATAGTTGGTGAAGTTGACAAGAAGCAACAGGAAATTTCCTCACAGATATTTTCCAATGTATTCCTAATTCTACCTTTGTTTCAAAGGACAATTCAATCCACTGACTTTTTCAGGCTTCCAACTGCATATTTCACTTAAAGTTTTATGGTTCAGTAGCTTCTAGGAACAAAATCATTTAGTCTTCACCCTTTGGCAATATAGGCTGTTCTTCATTCCCTGCTTGCTTGCAACAACATTGTCTGTTGCAACACCTACAAACCTTATCAAAATGAATTGTAATTTTCTCCAACGCAAAGGCCTGCAGTGTGCTACATGTAAACAAAAGGGCTCAAAACAACCAATGCGAAATTGGTTAAGTAATCACTTTCAACTTTGGAGTTCTTTATCATTCTTATTTCTTTTCAGATGTTATAAAATTAATATAGAATGATTGGAAATGTCATCTGCAACTTATTGAGAGAAAATGCAGATTATATTTGAAAAGGTTGCCATCTACAGCTAATATCTCTAGCATGGAGTACAGTGAGTTTCAAATTTCTGATAGAATTGTGAATTGGCCTGACATGACTTAAAACAAAGTCTACTGGGTATATGGATATATGGAAAAACTCTCAAGATCCACAGATTGGTTGAATTATATCAACACTACAGTAAACTGTATTAAGAGCATTCTCCAACAAAATGTAAACATTTGCATATTATATATATTATATTTCTGGAAACTGCATTATAGATTAAAATATGTTACCTTATTTTCCCTGATAACAATAATGGTAATATAGGTTATATAAATAAATATTCTATCAGCTACATCAAATAGACAATTTAAAAGTAAAGACGAAGGCATAAAACTGAGCGAGGCTTCCGGCTCTTTCCTTCATCATCTCAGTTCACCAAACAGCTACTTTTATGTCTCACCTGCTGCGGAGGGGAATCCAATCCAAAGAGCCAGAAGGCCCACAAGAAGAAAGGTGGTGAGCAGCTTCATGCTGTCCTCCAGATTCAGCAGATGACAGAATGATCAAAAACTACTGCTGGGCAAAGCAGTGTATGAACAGAAATGTGGTTAGGGCTACAGTTGCACAGAACTGCAATAATAGTTTTGCCAGACTGGTTTGTATGCTTCAATTTTGTCTCCTCCCCCCTAACATAAGCAATTGTTCTCATTTTTGTTGAAACAGAAGCTAGGGTTAGAGCAGATGACAACATTAGTAACTGCAATGTTATGGAATAGTGTAGATCATGATCAAACTTTCATGTCTGTAAACCTTAGTTTCTCTGACATCCAACAAAGGAGATGCCCTCTTTTTTGTCCTCATGTCCTCTGTCTGGCAAACAGAGTCTTTTTTTTTATAATATTTTTAAATTAATTTTCTGTGTTTACAATTCATAAGTGCTTAGTAAACAATGTGTTGTCTGGGTCCAATTTGCTTAATAATACACATTAAGTCTCTACCCCATTTTTCCAGCCATTGATAAAATACATCCCATATTTGAAAATATTTTTCTTTTTCTTTAATTTTCAATGTCAGTCTGTCCATTTCTGCACATTCCAGTGTTTTCTTGATTATCTCTCCTTCAGATAGTATTTCTTCATTTTTCCAGTACTGGGCAAATACAATTCTTGCAGCTGTTAATACATGCAACATCAAATACATACATACATACATATACATATACTGTACATATACATATACTGTACATATACATATACTGTACATATACATATACATATACATATACATATACATATACATATACATATACATACATACATACATACATACATACATACATACATATATGTGTGTGTGTGTGTGTGTGTGTGTGTGTGTGTGTGTGTGAGAAATGCTTGTTAACTATTTTTAGATTACCTTGCTAGGCCCCAAACATGGGACAAATCTTATATATATATATAGTATTTGTTAAGTATTTTAGAATACCTTGCCAGGCCCAAATACGGGCCAAAACCTTATTGCTAACAAAGAATTAAAGGGAGACTGATATGGCCATTTCAAACTCATTTGTTCTCATAGGTCAGCCATACCCTTCTGAGATTCGAACTGGGCCAATTGCACATTAGGCAATTGTTTTAACCTCTAGGCTCTTTCTCGCTTTGTTAGCTGAGAGGCTAACAAAGGGAGATATGTGTTAAGTATTTGTTAAGTATTTTAGAATACCTTGCCAGGCCCAAATACAGGCCGAACCTTATTGCTTGTTTCAGCCTAACCTAAGGCCATCCACAAGCTGTAGTCACAACTGTGACAACTCAAATTTGTGTAAATTTTTTGGATTGCTAACAAAGAATTAAAGGGAGACTGATATATAATCATATTTTTCTCATATTAGACCAAATAAAAATAATTCCAGTTTAAATTCTACATGTTTTCTTAACATATTTTCTAGCTAAGTATGTATTTTTGTCCAATTTTTTTTGCTTTAGTGCACGTCTACCAAATAAGATAGTATGTGCCTGGTTTTTGCTTACATTTCCAACAGTTACTAGACATGTTTTTGAACATTTTTGCTAACCTCGCAGGTGTTAGATGCCATCTATAAAACATTTTATATAGGTTTTCCTTATAAGCAGTTGCCATTGTCAATTTATAGTTTCTTTCCCATAGGTTTTGCCATTTTTCTAATTCTATATTGTGCCCAATTTTTTTTGCCCATATTATCATTGTTTCTTTCACTTGTTCATCTTCTATTTTTAGGTTTAATAGAAAATTATACAGTTTCTTAATCAGTTTTTCATCTGATGTCAACAATACCTGATCAAATATTGTCTGATATTTATAGAAACTATGTATTTTAGCATCTTTCTCATATCTCGGATATGAGAAAGCAGAGTCAAATATATTTCTTTAAATTTTGAACTTTTTTTGATAAAGTTAGTCATTCAAACTTTCACATATTGTAGTCTTGTAAAATGTCTGCTTCTTTGATTTCCTCATCTATCAACAGATTTATGTAATTTAGTTTATGTCCTGATTCCACCAATTGGCTTTAATCTGGCCCCTTCAATCCTATGATCACTGTTGTCTGTAGATTATATGCTCCTAGAGTGAAATTTGAAAAAACACATCACAGTTGATTCTGTATGATTGCTAACAATTTTGAACAGGCCAGCCTCTAAGGGTTTGGGGTTTACTTTTAACTTAATTTATTGGTTAGGGCTAATTAATTTAATTTATTTTTAACTTTTGTATTTTATATTTTAATTGCCCTGTACATCGCCCTGAGTCCTTCGGGAGAAGGGTGGTATATAAATCTAATAATAAATTTATTTATTTATTTATTTATTTATTTATTTATTTATTTATTTATTTATTTATTTATTTATTTATTATTATCTAGATTTATATACCGCCCTTTCCCGAAGGACTCAGGGCGGTTTACAGGATATTTTTAAAAAAATCAATACAAAAGCTAAAAACAATTTTAAAAGATTACATCATTCCCTGAGAAAAAATAAAAAACCCAGTTAAAGTTAAAAAATTCTCAGCCTGGGCCAGAGAGCTCGAAGAGCCAGGTCTTCAGGTCCCGGCGGAATGAACGGAGGTCAGGGGCAGTCCTAAGCTCCGCGGGCAGCTGGTTCCAGAGGGCAGGCGTGCCCACTGAGAAGGCCCTCCCCCTGGGTGTTACCCACCGGCAATCTTTAACCGGCGGCACCCTGAGGAGACCCTCCGTGTGGGAGCGTGGCCTGGCCTGGCTCTGTGCAGCTGTTATGAGTCCACCTTTAGAGTGAAAATAAGGAGAACAACCAGCTGCCCTTGAAGTCCAGCTGTGTTGTTAAAGAGTTTAATGAGCTGCACAGGCTAGGGTTGGCGTGGGATATTTTTAGTCAGCAGTCCCACTGGTATAGCAAGGTATGTAGGTTATAGAACTTCAGCCCAGGTGGGGTGGTGATACCCATGTCCTCAGTTACTGCAAGACATGCTGACGGTTCAGCAAATAATTGAAGTAAGAGAGAGAGGAGGAATGGAGAAGAGAGGAGAATGGAGTACCTGGAGAAAAAGTTTGAAGAGAAGTTGGAAAGAGATGTAAAGCATGCAGAGCAGTAGTGGCTTCCTGTTTGGGAGAAGCAAAGAAGAGTCCATGGGAGCTTCCCTGGAAGAAGGGAATTGAAGACACACACACACACACACACACACACAGACCGGGACCAGAGCTCCATGCAAGACCCGAGAATAGGGAATGAGGGACCTGGCTGGCTGAAAGGGATGGCTTCACCCAAGATTTTGGAGGAGATGGAGGGAGAGAGTGCAGGTGGAGAAGTCCAATTTTGATGTGAAAACTATGCAGGAGATTCTGAGAGAGTCAGCTTTGAAAGGTGAAAAAGAAAGTTTTTGGCTGAGCTGGGAAAGGTCACGTGATAGTACTCCCAGCTATTTTCTTTCTATACTCACTCTCTCTCTCTCTCTCTCTCTCTCTCTCTCTCTCTCTCTCTCTCTCTCTCTCTCTCTCTCTCTCTCTCTCTCTCTCTCTCTCTCTCTCTCTCTCTCTCTCTCTCTCTCTCTCTCTCTCTCTCTCTCTCTCTCTCTCTCTCTCTCTCTCTCTCTCTCTCTCTCTCGTCTAGCTCAGAAATGGGTGGGGGAGACATAGAGAAGGGGAAGGAAGCAGGAGAGAGAGTGGGGTAAAGTTGCTGGGAGGAAGAGCTGGGAGGAATCCTGACCCCAGCACTGTTGTATAGACTTGCTATACCTGCTGTAAGTAACTATGTAGTATAGGGAAAAGCAGAAAAGCCTTCACTGTTATGTGTTTCTGTGTCTCCTTTGCAAAACAGTATACCTCCAGTTCAAAAAAGAACTTTGTTGCACTGTGATATTGTTAAAAGTCAATGTTGAGGTAATTGTATTAAAGATTGTATTGAAGATCATAATCATAATAGTAAAGTTGGAAGGGACCTTGGAGGTCATCTAGTCCAACCCGCTGCTTAGGCAGGAAAACCTATACCATTTCAGACAAATTTCTGTCCAGTCTCTTCTTAAAAACTTCCAGTGTTGGAGCATTCACCACTTCTGGAGGCAGGTTGTCCCACTGGTTAATTGTTCTAACTGTCAGGAAGTTTCTCCTTAGTTCTAGGTTGCTTCTCTCCTTGATTAGTTTCCATCTGTTGCTTCTTGTACTGCCTTTGGATGCTTTGGAGAATAGTTTGACTGCGTCTTCTTTGTGGCAGTCCCTGAGATATTGGAACACTGCTATCATGACACCCCTAGTCCTTCTCTTCATTAAACTAGACATACCCAATTCCACCAGCCATTCCTTATATGTTTTAGCCTCCAGTTCCCTAATCATTTTTGTTGCTCTTCTCTGTACTCTTTCCAGAGTCTCAACATCTTTTTTTACATCATGGTGACCAAAACTGGATGCAATAAATATCAAAATATAAATACAAAAGTTAAAAGAAGTTAAACTATGTTAAAATTAGATCCAACCCTAAACCCATCAAACCAGGCCAGATTGTTCGAATAAATAAGTTTTTAAATCACGCCAGAAGGAGCGGAGTTCGGGAGCCATCCGGAGCTCAACCGGCAAGCGGTTCCATAGGTCTGGCGTGCCCACAGAGAATGCCCTCCCCCTGGGGGCCACCAATTGACATTCTCTGATCGGAGGCACCCTGAGGAGGCCCACTCTGTGGGGGCGCACTGGACGGAGGGAAGTTGATGCCGGCAGCAGGTGCTCCGTAGGTAATCCGGACCCATGCCATGAAGGGCTTTATAGGTCATTACCAGCACCTTGAATCTCACCCGGAGGGCAAATTTTGTTAGATAGCACCCAGTGTTCGATTCTGTCCAGATCCTCCTGTATATTAAGCCTATCTTCTGGAGTATTGGCTATTCCTGCCAGCTTGGTGTCATCTGCAAATTTGATGAGTTCCCCATCTATTCCCTCATCCAAATCGTTGATGAAGATGTTGAAGAGCACTGGGCCCAGAACAGAGCCCTGGGGCACCCCACTACACACTTCCTTCCATGTAGATGCAGTTCCATTGAAAATATTCAATTTGCTTACATTTCAGTGTGAGACTTTGAAAAAGGGTTGCAAATATATGGATATTAGCAATGATCAATTTTTGTATTACAGTAAAACAAGATGTCTTAGTAAATTTGCTGTTACTAAGAGACTAGTGAAGTTATTTCCAGGACTGAAGGAATTTCCTTCTCTGTAAATCAGCCACCATTTATGATCAAGAAATTTTTGAGAATAATTTTGTAAAATTTGTATTTTGTTTCTGAACTCATTGATATCTGTCTTCCAGGATAAAACTGAGGTAGTTAAAAATGAGAAATTATTAGTAATAGAGGTGGGGAATCTCCTTCACTCAACAGTAGAATTTCTTAAAGGGAGATTGAATGTCCCTGAAAGAGAATTGTGAACACACTGTATGAAAAAGAAAAGGGAAGAAAAATAATATCAGCATTTCATAGAAGAGATTATTTTATTTATTCATTATTTATTTAATTAATTTGCTTGCTGCCCATCTCGCAACAAGGTGACTCTAGCTGGCTTACAACATTAAAACCATAAGAACAACTTTGTTTCCCGAATAAAAGATTCTTTAAGGTAAACAATGCCTTGAAGTTCTTTTGAAGGGTTTCCTCTGTCAGAACCATGACATCACTTTCATCAACTGGGAAGCCTGTTAATGGATTACAAATTATATTAAACTTAAACAACAGTGCAGAAGGAGCTTAGCAAGCATCTATGTTTTTAATTACCAAATTAGTTCAAGGAAAAATATTTTGCTGGAGATAGAGTCAGGAAAGCAGCCTGGCTGGAGGAATCCTAGTTGTCAATGGATGGCTGAAGAATTTAAAATAAAAGTCAAGGGCCAGCTGCTATGGGAAGTTTAATGTACTCTAAAAATGCCAGAAATTTGTCTGTGGTTGTTCGAAGTTTATGGCAACTCATCCAAAGCAAAGGGGATCAAAAACAGGTGAAGTGAAAGCAATATCTGTATTCCCTAGAGAAGGAAAGGACAGAATGTGGGGAAGATTAGGCTACAGGGCTAAAGTGAAGGGAACATTGAGGATATTTCCTTTTTCACCCAGAACATGATAATATTGAACCCAGCGCATTCTTGTAAAGTATATGTAAAGTATTACCTGAATCCCAGAGCTTCTTATGCTGGGTTCACACAGTTCATTGAACAACAATAGTAACAACACTTCTTATTTTTCCTACAATCATAATCTCCACGGCACTTATCAGATTCAGGTTGAACGCAGCTGCAATCATTGATTGGGCACACCCCCGGTTTCTGTTTATTTGGATGTTCTGGTAATGGCAGAAAACAGTACAGGGGAAAAAAAAGTGAATCAATCAATATGCATTTCTCTCTCTCATCTATCTGTCTGTCTGTCTGTCATGTTCTGCCCTTCCATTGATCACTTTGGCCTTTACTATCCACATCCTCTCCAGTTTTTGCTTCAGGCCCTGGTACTTCTTCAGCTTCCTGATGTTGCTGTCACTTTGTGGCAAGAACACTTGGGGCTGTGACTCCTAAGCTGGGACAGTGTCTCCAACAGATCCCAGGAATAACATTGGAGTTCGCTGTCCAGAAGAGTGCAGTGCTAAAAACAGCTAAGATCTTACAGAGAACCCTCAAACTCCCAGGCCCCTTTAGCAGAGGACCAGAGACTGAGGAAGACACAACTGCCATAGGAGTGAGAAGGGATGTTTTGTATGTATGCATGCATGTAACTATATTCATTGTATACCTTGCACCTTAAAATATAATGTACTGGTAGTGCTACTTTATTGACTGCCTTGTTTAGTGACAATGCACAGTTACTCAAGTCTGTAAAGCAAAGAAAAGCTGACATAAGTTTAAAAGCATATTTCCCTTAGTGCTTGTTTTACTTATCAACAGAACTGATGGTCCCAATTATAGTTGCTCAACAATGACTACTTGTATTCAGTACATATTTAATTAGCAACCAAAAAACCGTAGTTTCAACAGCAAAAATTACCAAAGATTGTTGAAAAAAAGAGTGGAACACATTTTCCTCAGGACTAATGAAGAGGAGATTAATTAGCTTCTGTGTTTGTCCCATACTTTCAGAGCTATTCAGAAAAGATTTCTATCCACTGTGAGACTTACACCTCTGAGAAGGGAAATTCTGAACAATTCCTTCCTAACTGAAGCCAGGACTTCTCCTTTTAGGATTAATGGATAAACAATTGGAAAAAAGCAGAGGAAGATTATTTCAATATATGGTCACTGTTGCAAGCTTATTACAGTATATGCACAGAGAAAGGTTCAATGCTACCCACTTTGGAGGAATAATTGGTGAAATTGACAAGGAGCAGCAGGAAATTTCCTCACTGAGATTGTTCAACACACTCTTGGTAGAATTTCTAATTTTGCAGCTTACAATTAAAAAAATATTAGTATTAAAATAATAAAAACAGTAAAAATAATTAAAAACAGTAAAGAACAGTAACACATCTAATTCAAAGTACACACCATAGCAAGATATCTGGCCCCTTAGCCAGGTTTGTAGAGCTTTACAAAAGGCCAACAAAATTGCCTGTATGGTTCAGCAACTTCTATGAACAAAGCTACTTTGTCATCACCCTTCAGCAATATAGACTGTTTTTTTGTTCCCTCCTTGCCTGCAACAACATTGTCTGATGCAACATCTACAAACCTTAACAAAATAAATGGTAATTTTCTCCAACCTGAAAGGTCTGCAGAGTGCTATATGTAAAAAAAAAAGTGCTCAGAATAACCATTAGTTGAGTTGGTTCAATCTTAACTTTAGATTTCTTTATCATTCTCATTTCTTTTCAAGCGTTCTAAAATTAATATAGATTGATTGGAAATGTGCATCTTCAACTTATTGAGATAAAATGGACATTATATTTGAAAAGAGTTTGAAATTTCTGGTAGAATTATAAACTGATCTGACATGGCTTAAAACAAAATCTACTGTCAATGTTCACAGATTGGTTGAATAATATAAAGACTACAGTAAATTGTACAAAGAGCATCTCCAACAAAATGTAAACATTTGCATATTCTATTCTGAAACTGCATTACAGTTTAGAATATATTATCACATTTTCCCTGATAATAATGGTAGTGAAAGCTATATAAATTTATATTCAATCAGCTACATCAAATAGACAATTTAAAAGTAAAGACGAAGGCATAAAACTCAGCGAGGCTTCCTTTTCTTTCCTCCCTCATTTCAGTTACTTCAGTTACAGCTACTTTTATTCTCACCTATTGGGAAATCACTTCCTGCTGCGGAGCGGTAGCCCATCCAAAGAGCCAGAAGGCCCACAAGGAGAAAGGTGGTGAGCAGCTTCATGCTGTCCTCCAGATTCAGCAAATGACTTAGAATGATCAAACACTACTGCTAGGCAAAGCAGTGTATGAACAGAAATGTGGTTAGGGCCACAGTTGCACAGAACTGCAATAATAGTTTTGCCAAACTGGTTTGTATGGTTCAGTTATGTCTCCTCTCCCAAACTTAAGCAATTCATCTCATTTTCGTTGAAACAGAAACTTTGGCTACAACAGGTGGGAACATTAGTAACTGCAGTATTATGGGATAGTCCAGATCATAATCACCCTTCCATGTCTGCAAACGTTAGTGTTATGTATGGGAATAATAAAAATACAAGCAGCAGTTCATTGTGACCATCAGGTGGCGCTGTGCTGTAACAGGATTGGTTGGTAAGCACTCGTCGGGAAAACCCAAATAAGGGATTGGCTGCCAGTGCACCTGGCCAGGTATATAAGGGTTACAGGTAACCCCTTTGCTCTCTTCAGTACTACCACCAATAAAGAGCTGCCATACTGAATCCTTGTCTGTTGTCTGACCATGCGGCCAAGAACCCACTACACAATAGTTAGGTTCCCTGACATCTAAGAAAAGGAGATGTCCCCTCTTTTGTCCTCATGTCCTCTGTCCAGCAAGCACAGTCTTGAAATAAAAATATCTTTTTTTAAAAAAATGAATCTTTTTGATAAGAGTAGCCATTCAAACTTTCATATATTATGGCCTTGTAAAATGGCTGCATCATTCATTTCCTCACTGGCCAACAGACTCAAGAGCCAAAATTTATGTAATTTATTTCCTGACTTCAGCAATCAACTTTAATTTGGTCCCTTCAATTCTATGATCACTGTAGATCTGTAGATTACATCATATGTTCCTAGGGTGAAATTTGAAAAGCACATCACAGTTGATTTCATATGATCGCTAGTAATTTTTCTTTCTTTTAGTAATATTTTTGCAATGGTAATTGAAGACAGCAACCCCAGAGCACAGAGGATTTTCCTACTCATTGTTTAGTACATTGATTGGAAAGCTGAAATAATCCTGATAAAGAATGGAGGGAGCAAGGAGGGAGGTGGAATTTACTATTCGTCCATCAATCACCTCCAACATAATAACATAATACTCTTCCATTGGGACCCCAACCCAAATGGTAAAGCCAAGTCTTCTGACTTATAGAAAGTTAGAATTTAGAATTCTTTCATTCCTATTTAATTCCTTTCAAGTGTTGTAAAATTAATATATATTATTAAATGCATATCAACTTACTGAAAGAAAATGGAGACATTTGAAAATGTTGCCATCTACAGGTGTAGCTAATATGTATAGCATGGAGTACATTGAGTTTGAAATTCCCATGAGTTGAACTGATATGTCTTAAAGCAAATTCCGTTGGACAAATAGAAAAACTCTGAAGGTCCACAGGTTGGTTGAATGCTATAAGGACCAGAATGCATTGTATGAAGAGCATCTCCAACAAAATACAAACATTTCCATATATTATTATTTTAATCTGTAATGAAACATCATTATGGATTAAAATATGCTAGCAGGTTTTCTACGATAACAATAATAAATGCAGCAACACAGAAATCAATATTCAATTGTCCACAGAAAATAGATGACATTTAAGTAAAATTGTAGGCATTAAAACCAATAACACTTCTTGCTCTTTCCTTCATCATGTCTTCTCATTGAACAGCTAGTTTTATGTCTTACCTGTTTGGAAGTCACTTCCCTTTGCAGAGGGGAATCCCATCCAAATTGCTAGAAGGCCCACAAGGGGAAAGATAATCAGCAGTTTCATGTTGTCCTCTAGATTCAGGAAAAATTAATAATCAAGAACTATAACTGAGCAAAGCCAATATATAAACAGAAATGTTCTAAGGACTATAGTTGCACCTAACTGCAATCAACAGCATCGCAAAAGATCTTCATATGCTTTCCTCCCTCCTCACCGCAAACTTAAGCAATTTCTTTGGTTTAATTGCCACAGAATGTATGCTGTGTTAAAAGATAGGCCAGGGAACTGGTGGCTACATCCATAACTGCAATATTCTGGTGTGGTGTAAATTATAGTCACCCTTCTGTGTCCTAAAACCTAGGCTCCCTGACCTTCAGCAAAAGCAGGTGTCCTCATTTTTATTCTCATGACCCCTGTCTATGTTTTCCAATCTTTGGGTTTTTTTATTTAATGGAGGGTGGTGGTTGGTTTTTGTTTTTTTTTACAAAAATAGTCATTCAAACTTTTCTGTACTGTGACCTTGTAAATTGTCTACTTCTTTCTTTCCCTCACAAAAGATTAGACAGCCCAAATATAACTTCTTCAATTTTATGATCACTATAAATCACATGAAATATTATACATTTTAGGGTAAAATTTAAAAAATGAATAATGATCAATTCTACATTATCACAAGCAGTTTTTCTATCTCTGAACAATTATCACTTCCAGTACTTTGACTGGAAAGCTGATACAATCTAGATGGATACACTTAAAGTAAAGAAAATGCTCTCAATGAAGCCTCTATTCCTATAACACAGAATGTACTGAAAACTCTATCAAAATATGATCTTTCTAGTATAAGGATTTAATGGCCTGGCCTGGCTGCCATCCTGCTTTGATCTGATGAAAAGGAGAAAAGGCAGCTCACAATTGGTGTTGAAGGTCTGCTGTGCTGTCACATATGTGATGAACTGCCCTCCCTATTGCTGGGGATGCTACAGTATAGGGAGATTTTGAGTCAGCAATCCTACTGGTGCAGAATAATATGTATGTGATGGGGACTAGGGCCTTGTGGGGACATTCATCTCCTCATTTACTACAGGATTGCTCTTGGTCTAACCAAGAAAAGGCGAGAGAAGCCGTGGAGAGTTAGACTGAAATTGTGTGAACCTAGGAACTGGAAAGAAAAGCTGGAGTGAACAGTTATGGGTTCCTGTTTGGGAGAAGGGAAGAAAGGTATATGGGTACTTCCCTGGAAGAAGGGAATACAAAACTCCTAGGAACCAGAGCTCCATGCAAGAAAGGGCAGGAGGAGACTTCCGGGTGGCAAGGCTCCGTTCGATGGCAGCCGTTTCGGCCGTCAGCCCCGCTGTTTTCCATAGAGCCACTTAAAACAGTGCCGATCAGCTGTTTAGCAGCTCGGAAACCTGCTCCTTGGGAGAAGAGCGGGGGTGAGCACTTAGGTAGGGGTAGAGTTCCACCTAGATCACTCTGGTGATTGAAGGGTGTGAACTCCCCTGAAGCCTGAGTTTGCTCCGGACTCCCGGACGCCTCTGCTCCAAGGCTTTGGAGCAGAGCAGGATGCTGCAACCATCCCTGCCATTGATAATTAACTGTGGAATTACTTGGAAGCAGGCAGAGCTGTGCAGGAGTATGCTGTAAGAGCAAGTATCTGAAATTTAACTCTTTTATTTTGAGAGGAAAAGTTGTAAATGGTGTGGAAAGTGAAAGTGCGCAACAGAAACGCATGCCAAGATGGCTTCTAAACCAACCAAAGTTCCTAGAAGTACTGGCGCTTCGCCAGTTCAGCATTCCTCATTACAGGATTTGATGCCTCCTCCTGTGGCACCTGCACCTGCACCAGCTTTAACAATAAAAGATTTGCAGGATGCTTTACAGGATGCTTTAAAAATGCAATCTCAACAAATAGCTGGACTTATTGAGGAGAAGAACACCGAAATTAGAGCAGACATTTTGGCTGCATTTCAAGGGCTTGCTGTTTGTATTGAGCATCTGGATGAGCGAGTGGAAGAGATCAGTCAGAATAATATGAGATTAGATGCTAAATTACTGGATGCTGAAAATGTGATGGAAAAGATTGATGATGATGTAGTAATGTTACAATATCATGACATGGAGTTTGCTGTGAGAATCAGAGGCTTAAAAGAAGATCCTAAGGAAGACTTGAAAGAATTATTGGCACAGGCTCTTGAACAGGTTTTGGAGCGTCCAGCAGAAGTTATTGTGGGGGACATAGATAAAATATTTCATGTTAATTCTTGGATTGCAAAACAAAGAAAACTACCTAGAGATGTGGTGGTTTATTTTACAAAGAGAGCAATTAGAAATGTGGTTATTCAAGCCTTTTATAACAATAGATTTACAGTTGCTGAGCAAGAAGTTTTAATCTTGAAAGAGATTCCCCCAAGAATTTTAAGGAAAAGAAAAGAATTTGCTTTTTTGGCAGAAGAATTAAGGAAATGGCAGATGCAGTTTAGATGGGAGATTCCAGCAGGCATGACGGTGATGTACGCAGGCACGAGATATCGTCTTAATACAGTTTTGCAGGCACAAGATTTTTATTCTAATATTTTGAAGGCAGGCTCCCCGCCATCTTCAGAATTTAGAGGAAGGAATGGTGAAGGAGAGAGCCAATCGCGATTGGAGAGTATACAAGGTGCTGAAGGAGCTATTTCGCAGAAGGATAAAGATTCCCAGCAAACTACAGGAGTGGATCAGACTCAGGCATCAACAGAAGAGGTTAGAGAACAAAGAATGACATGGGCAGCAATCAGATGAATGAGACAAGAACAAGAACAACAGAAAGCTACAATTATATCTCAGAAACCTACTTACAGTGAAGCAGTGGGAGGAGCGAAACCGAAGAGAGTGCAGGTGGTTTTGGAAGAGGCGCTCCGAAAGCTTCAGGTCACAAAAGTTGGTGACAAAGTTTCTAACCTGGAATGTTAATGGATTAAACTCACCGCACAAGAGAAAGAAAGTATTTCAGTATTTAAAACAATTTGGAAATGATGTTATTTGTCTACAGAAAATGCATATTCGTGTAGCTGATCATAAATACTTGATAAATTCTAGGCTGGGTACACAGTTTATTGCGTCTGCTCCTGACAAGAAAAATGGAGTAGTTATTTATATCAAGAATAACTTATCAGCTAATTTAATTGAAACAGATAAACAAGGAAGATATGTTATAATTGAATTATTAATAGAAGGCAAGAAAGTACTTTTGGTTGGATTATATGCTCCTAATCAACAGCAAGGAGAATTTTACAAACTATTACATAGTAAGATAATTCAATGGGATTATAAATCTTGTATTTTTATGGGAGATTGGAATGGTGTTTTCGATGTACAAATGGACAAAAAAGGCCTTTTTAGAAGTATACCAAGTCATGCCAGATTGCCGAAATCTTTTTTTGAGATGAAAGATGATTTGGAACTGAGGGATGTTTGGAGAGAAAGAAATTTCCAAGAAAAAGACTTTACTTTTTTTCCTGATAGGCATCAATCTTTTTCCAGGATTGATTTTGTATTAATTACTAATGATCTTTTTTCTAGGATTAAGAAGATTAAGATATATCTAAGAACTATATCAGATCATAGTCCACCATGGTTGGAAATAGAAAAAGATAATGATAGGCGATCTTGGAGACTAAATGAAAATTTGTTTAGATATCAAGAGAATGTGGAAGAGTGTAAAAAAGAACTTAAAGAATTTTTTAATATGAACATGAACAAGGGTACTTCTACGGAAATGGTCTGGGATGCAAGTAAAGTTTATATGAGAGGAGTGTTAATTTTAAGGATGGAAAGGAATGTATGACAATTAAAGCCATATAATATTTTAAAAGAAGAAAAGATTGTACAAACTTGGTTTCAGTATGGGCAGTTGCAAGTAAGATGGAAAGAAGATCAGAAAGTTGGTATTTTAACAACTGATGGAAATTTGGTAAAACAAATTAGAGATCAGGGTCAGGCACATATAAAAAAGATATATAATGCATTGATAGAAATTGATTCAGAAACGGAACTTGTTAAAGATTGCATGATGAAGTGGGCCCAGAACTTCCAGGAGGTTATAACAATGGATACTTGGGAAAAGATTTGGGTTAGAAATGTAAAATTTACACAGGCTCAAAATTTAAGAGAGAATTTTTATAAAATGTTTTGCAGGTGGCATTTAGACCCTAAAAAATTAGCATGTATGTATCCGAACTGCCAGCCTAAATGTTGGAGGTGTGGTTGTGAGGATACAATGTACTATCATATATGGTGGACTTGTAAAAAAGTCAAAGCTTTTTAGATTAAAATTTGGTGGAATATGCAGAAGATATTTATGAAAAGGATAAAGTTTTCTCCACAGTTGTTTTTGTTGGGTATTATTACAGATTTTACTGTTATAGATACTAAATTGGTTTTGAATTTAATTACGGCAGCAAGGCTCTTAGTAGCGCAATATTGGAAGAAGGAGGAATTGCCTACTATAGAAGAATGGACTTTGAAAGTTTCCAATTTGGTGGAAATGGCAAAGATCTCAGCTTACTTGAAAGAACAATTGCAACAGAGATATATTCTGGAATGGAGAAGATGGATTGAATATATTCAGAATAAATATGGGACTAAAAAGTTTCATTTAGTATTTGAATAAGTATTGGTTTTATATGATGTAGTATTAGTTATGCTATTTGTTAATAATATAGTTATGTTTAAGGGGAGTTAAAGCGCGATAGAATTTTATGTTATTTTTTTTAGTTTGTTAGCATATTTTAGCTTTAGTTTGTAAAGTTTATACCCTGTATTCATCTCTGGGAAGTCGGGGGGGAGGGGGAGTGGGGCAAGAGGGAGGGGAGGGGGAGGGAGGGAGTACGGTATGTTTTTAAAAAATGTATTGTAAAACTTTTCAATAAAAAAAGAAAGAAAGGGCAGGAGGGACCCAACTGATTGCCAGGGGCAGCTCAGCCAAGATCCTAGAGGGGATGTAAGCATTCCATTGCTGATGGAGAAGCCAAGCCTGGTTTTGGGTGGACAACTATATGGGAAACCTTGAGAGACCTTCATCCCACAACAGAGAAAGAGGAAGTACTGAGTTGAGCTAGAGAAGGTGAAGCCATGCTGAGCACAATATACTAATCCCAGATCCTTTCCCCTCCTTTACACAAGTATATTTGCCAAGAGAAAAGGTGAAGAAGCAGGAGAGACAGAGGGGAAAAGATACTAGGAGAAATCCCCACCCCAGCACTTTATTCAAGCTGTCAACTTTTCCTTCTTTGTGATATCCAAATGAGAGACCAATCTCAACCTTTAGAGGCATCTATTCTGCCATGGAAATATTGTCTTCTTTGGGAAATAACATAATGAAAAATATTTATTACAGATGACCAAGATGGCATTCTGCATGTGAATAAAGACTTGAAAAGTGAAATTTGAGAAAGGAATTTTATTTATGATAGAAAAGAATAATATCTACTACAGTGAATAAATTACATATTTTTCTGTATTTTCTCTCACCATTTCTTATTCTTCACCTGTAGTCACCCAAAAACAATGGAGGGAAGGAAGAAAGGAAGGGAGGGAGGGAGGGAGGAGGGAAAGAGGAAGAGAAAAAGGAAGGACCTTTAAACAAGAAGAGGCAGAGATTATATAGTGGCAGTGTGGCAGAAGGAAAGGAAAGAATATGGAGAAGATTAGACCACAGAGGTAAAGTGAAGGGAACATGGAAGATGTTTCCTTTTTCACCAAGAACATGATAAGCTGGAACCCAATGCATTTTTGAAAGGAAAATGCACACAAAGTACTATCTGAGTCCTACTGCCGGCATCGACTTCCCTCCGCCCTGTGCGTTCCCACAGAGAGGGCCTCCTCAGGGTGCCACCGGTCAGAGAATGTCGACTGGTGGCCCCCAGGGGGAGATCCTTCTCTGTGGGCGCCCCGGAGCTATGGAACCAGCTACCGGTTGAGCTCCGGACGGCGCCCGACCTTCGCTCCTTTCACCGCGAGCTAAAAACATACTTTTTTGAACAAGCTGGCCTGGCCTGATGAGGGGATTGGGGGGGGGTTGCTATCGTTATTTTATTAGATTTTAAAGATGTATTTTAGTATGTGGGCATTTATTTAATCTAGTTTTAACTTTTGTAATTTGTATTTTTATTCTTGCCCTGTTCACCGCCCTGAGTCCTTCGGGAGAAAGGCGGTATAGAAATATTATTAAATAAATAAAATAAATAAATACTGTTTCAAGCAGACAGAGCACTGTACAACAAAAGAAACAGCATTTCTCATTTGTTTCACACTCAGGATCTACTTCACATGGATTAAATCTAGGATCAGAACATCTGCAGACAGCTCTTTGGCACATCCTCCTGTTCTGTAGATTTGGATCTTCTGGAAATAGTAGAGGACAGAGAAGAAAAAAAAAGCCAGTGGTGGAATCAATATATATACTCATTCTATACTTACAAAAACCTCAATTATATAATGTATTTAAGCTATTGCTCATTTATCTACTGCCTTGTTTAGTGATCATTTGTTGTTAAGACTGTGCTGAAAAAGCAACCTTATGACCAATCCTTGCATTTATGATCTTCCCAGATCTGTAAAGGAAAGAAAATTTGAAGTAAGATCACAAAGAAAGCTTTGGTTTCAGTTAGTGACACCTTGGCTTATCAGCCCAGTTGCCTGTCCCAGTTCTAGATGGCTATCCTTGACCAAACATGGATTGCTAATTTATGGTTCAGTAGCTAATATGAACACAGCCACTTAATCTTCACACTTCAGGAATATAGATTGTTTCTTATTCTGTTCTCTCTTGTCCTGATGCAAAACCTACATCCAGTGAAAGTGAACTGAATTGTAATTTATCTAATTCCTTTCAAGAGTTATAAGATTAATAAAGTTTGATTTTATACTGCAAATGTGCATCTTCAAATTATTGAGATAAGATGGCGATAATATTTGAAAAAAATTGCCATTTACAGATATAGCTGTAGTCCACCATAACCATGAATTGTCCTGACATGGCTTTAAAACAAATTTTATTGGACAAAGAGATATATGGAAAAACTCCAAAGATTGGTTGAATAATGTCAAGTCTACAGTAAATTGTATGAAATGCACAAAAATACAAAATTCAAACATTTGTGTTTTATATTTCTGACTCTGCATTATGGAATAAAATATGTTATTATTTTTTTCTGATATCAGTAATGATAATAAAGGCTATATAAATTAATCTACAACCAGCCACATAATATAAACTTATAATAAAGATGCTGGCATAAAACTCAATGAGGTTTCCTGCTCTTTTCCTTCATCATCTCAATTCACTAAACAGCTACTTTTATGTCTCACCTGTTGACGAGTTTCTCCTGCTCTTCAAAGTGAATCCCATCCCAAGGGCTAGAAGGCCCAAAAGGAGAAATATAGTGAGTAGTTTCATGCTGTCCTCCAGGTTCAGCAAAATATTAAGTATGATTAAGAACTACAACTGAGCAGTCTAGTTCAGGTTATGTATACATGTACATCCCCTTCATGGATTACTGCCTTGTCGTGGCGAAGGGGCTTGCGTAATTCAATGAAGCTATGAGCTATGCCGTGCAGGGCCACCCAAGACGGACAGGTCATAGCAGAGAGTTCTGACAAAACGTGATCCACTGGAGAAGGAAATGGCAACCCACTCCAGTATCTTTGCCATGAAAACCCTATGGACAGTACCAAAAGGCAAAACGATATGACACTGGAAGATGAGCCCCTCAGGTCGGAAGGCGTCCAATATGCTACTGGGGAAGAGCAGAGGGCTAGTACTAGTAGTGCCAGAAAGAATGAAGCGACTGGGCCAAAGCCGAAAGGACGCTCAGCTGTGGATGTGTCTGGTGGTGAAAGGAAAGTCCGATGCTGTAAAGATTTTTTCTCCATAGGAACCTGGAATGTAAGATCCATGAATCAAGGAAAGCTGGACGTGGTCAAACAAGAGATGACAAGACTGAACATTGACATCTTAGGTATCAGCGAACTAAAATGGACAGGAATGGGTGAATTTAATTCAGATGACCATCAGGTATACTACTGTGGGCAAGAATCCTTCAGAAGAAATGGAGTAGCCTTCATAGTCAATAAAAGAGTAGGAAAAGCAATACTGGGATACAATCCTCAAAATGACAGAATGATCTCAGTTCGAATCCAAGGCAAACCATTCAATATCACAGTAGTCCAAGTCTATGCCCCAACCACCAGTGCTGAAGAGGATGAAATTGACCAGTTCTATGAAGCACTACAGCACCTTATAGAACTAACACCAAAAAATGATGTTCTTATCATCATGGGGGATTGGAATGCTAAAGTAGGAAGCCAAAAGATAACTGGAATAACAGGCAAGTTTGGCCTTGGAGTGCAAAATGAAGCAGGGCACAGGCTGATAGAATTCTGTCAAGAGAATACGATGGTCATAGCAAACACTCTTTTCCAACAACCCAAGAGACGGCTCTACACATGGACATCACCAGATGGTCAACACAGAAATCAGATTGACTATATGCTCTGCAGCCAAAGATGGAGAAGCTCTATACAGTCAGTAAAAACAAGACCAGGAGCTGACTGTGGCTCAGACCATGAGCTTCTCCTTGCAAAGTTTAGGCTTAAACTGAAGAAAGTAGGGAAAAGCACTAGGCCAGTCAGGTATGAATTAAATCATATCCCTGTTGAATATACAGTAGAGGTGACAAATAGATTTAAGGAATTAGATCTGATAGACAGAGTGCCTGAAGAACTATGGACAGAGGTTCGTGACATTGTACAACAGGTAGCAACCAAAACCATCCCAAAGAAAAAGAAATGCAAGAAAGCAAAATGGCTGTCTGAGGAAGCTTTGCAAATAGCTGAGGAAAGGAGGGAAGCGAAAGGCAAGGGAGAAAAAGAAAGATACACCCAATTGAATGCAGAATTCCAGAGAATAGCTAGAAGAGATAAGAATGCCTTCTTAAATGAACAGTGCAAAGAAATAGAAGAAAACAATAGAATAGGGAGGACCAGAGATCTTTTCAAGAAAATTGGAGAAATGAAGGGAACGTTTAATGCAAAAATGGGCATGATAAAGGACCAAAATGGCAGGGACCTAACAGAGGCAGAAGAGATTAAGAAGAGGTGGCAAAATTACACAGAAGAACTATACAAGAATGAGCTTAACGTCCCTGATAATCACAATGAGGTGGTCACTGACCTCGAGCCAGACATCCTAGAATGTGAAGTGAAGTGGGCCTTAGAAAAGCTGAGCAACAACAAAGCTAGTGGAGGTGACAGTATTCCAGCTGAGCTATTCAAAATCTTAAAAGACAATGCAGTAAAAGTGCTACACTCAATTTGTCAGCAAATTTGGAAAACTCAACAGTGGCCACAGGATTGGAAAAGATCAGTTTACATTCCAATTCCTAAGAAAGGCAGTGCCAAAGAATGTTCAAACTATCGCACCATTGCACTCATTTCTCATGCTAGTAAAGTCATGCTTAAAATCCTACAAGCTAGACTTCAGCAGTATGTGGATCGAGAACTACCAGAAGTGCAGGCAGGATTTCGAAGAGGCAGAGGAACTAGAGATCAAATTGCCAACATACGCTGGATCATGGAGAAAGCTAGGGAGTTCCAGAAAAACATCTACTTCTGCTTCATTGACTATGCTAAAGCCTTTGATTGTGTGGATCATAACAAACTGTGGCAAGTTCTTAAAGAGATGGGAGTACCAGACCATCTTATTGGGCTCTTGAGAAACCTATATGCGGGTCAAGAAGCAACAGTGAGAACTGGACACGGAACCACTGATTGGTTCAAAATTGGGAAAGGAGTCCGGCAAGGCTGTATACTGTCGCCCTGCCTATTTAACTTATATGCAGAGCACATCATGAGAAAGGCAGGGCTAGATGAATCAAAAGTTGGAATTAAGATTGCCGGAAGAAATATCAACAACCTAAGATACGCAGATGATACCACTCTAATGGCAGAAAGTGAAGAAGAACTAAAGAGCCTCTTGTTGCAGGTGAAGAAGGAGAGTGCAAAACTTGGGTTGAAACTTAACATTAAGAAAACCAAGATCATGGCATCTGGCCCTCTCAATTCCTGGCAAATAGATGGGGAAGAAATGGAGGTAGTGACAGATTTTATTTTCCTGGGCTCCAAGATCACTGCAGATGGGGACTGTAGCCAAGAAATTAAAAGACGCTTGCTCCTGGGGAGGAAAGCCATGGCAAATCTAGACAGCACACTAAAAAGCAGAGACATCACCCTGTCAACAAAAGTGCGTATAGTCAAGGCTATGGTCTTTCCAGTTGCAATGTATGGTAGTGAAAGTTGGACCATAAGAAAGGCTGAGCGCCAAAGAATTGAGGCCTTTGAACTGTGGTGCTGGAGAAGACTCCTGCGAGTCCCTTGGACTGCAAGGCGATCAAACCGGTCAGTCCTAGAGGAGATCAATCCTGACTGCTCTTTAGAAGGCCAGATCCTGAAGCTAAAACTCAAGTACTTTGGCCACCTAATGAGAAGGAAGGACTCCCTGGAGAAGAGCCTAATGCTGGGGAAGATCGAGGGCAATAGAAGAAGGGGACGACAGAGAATGAGGTGGCTGGATGGAGTCACTGAAGCAGTAGGCGTGAGCTTAAATGGACTCCAGAAGATGGTAGAGGACAGGAAGGCCTGGAGGAATGTTGTCCATAGGGTCGCGATGGGTCGGACACGACTTCGCAGCTAACAACAATACATGTACATAGCATAGGTTACATGATGGCAGTGTGGCAGATATTTTGTGATCAAGATTAATAACTACTATATTCTAATACATGCTTTGAGCCGTTCTTTGAGTTGTGTTTATGTGGTGCCTTCCTATTGGCTGTTTGGTGGATTGATGGCTGGTGATTGGCTGTCATTTCCTTGTGCTGCCAAACCTTCAGCTCCTAAGTATTTGATAAGCTGGTGGTAAATCAGCACTCCTGTTAAATGACAAGGGACCCATTCCCTAGGCTTCAATCATTTCTCTGGCTATCTTTGTACCTGCATAGCCAATGATCTTAGTAGCTGTGAAATTAAATGTGTGTCCTTGTTCATTATTTCTTAAAGACAGATTGAGTATGAATGAAAGTTGGAGAGTTTGTGACAAAACTGCATGAAAGAGAAAAAAAAGAACATTAGTATTTCCTACAAGAGATTAAGTTGGTGTATGAAGAGGACATTAAATATTTGGAAAAGAGATTAAACCCTTTTGATGAACTTCACAGTATTTTCTGGATGTGTTTGTACACAAGGAAGGGTGTTTCATTTCACCTTCTGCTACCACGCATTCTGTATCTGAAGGAAAGGGCTACTATTCTGGAGGATGTACAGTTATTTGCCACTACTGAAAAATTAAGTATTAGTAAGGAGCAAAATGACCACTGTTTTGACGATCTCTTGCATGCACAGTGGTGTTCTTAATTCAAAAGCTCAGAAATGCAAATTGTTTCACTGATTTGCTAAAAATCTGTGAATTCACCTTTCACATTGCATCCTCTACCTAAAGTGCCCAAAGGATTCCAACCAGCTCCAGCTTAACTGTTTTGCATTGCAAGGAGATTACTTCACTAGAAGGAAGGGTGACTTGGTGGCGATCCGGGTTTGTCTCCCTTCCTTTGGAGGAGGGAGAAAAGCATCACTCTTTTCCTTCGGGCAGGTAAAAATTAACTTGATAACAGTAGCAATGCGGCCAGAAATGGGCATCTCTCGACAGCAATGGCGAGCGCTATGGGAAGATGATGTACACAGAGAAGATCAGGAACTTAGCTCCAACACTGGGCTCTGGTAGGGGAAAAATGACTGAGAGGTTGAAAAGCCCTGACACAGATGACTGGAGTACAACTTAGATTGTCCTATTAGATTGTTTGTTTGTTTGTTTGTTTTATTTTTATGCTGCCCATCTAACTACTACAGTGACTACTACAGTGTCACATGCTCCATCTTAGAGCCAGACAAAATTCTACATGTCGCTACATTAATTTGTGACATAGATGACTGGAATCCAACTTAGATTGTCCTATTAGATCATTTAAGGACTTTTGATATTATAAATCCTGGTATATTTCAGTCCTTCTATGAAAGTTATTAGTTGATGGCACAATATCATAGTTGTCTACTTATAATGTGACTCACAAACCAGTTCAGTTCAAGCTACGCAAGGAAAAATGAATTACCTAGAGAAGTACATGGGAGATTCATAAAGAAAACAACAAGAGACGAAAGTACTGAGAAAAGTGAGAGATGAGCCATTACAATACAAAAATAAAGAAATTGTGGTCTTAAAGCAGATACCTAAGAGAGTAAGAAATACTTGAAGACATTACCACTTTTTAACTACAAAGCTGATTTATGAGGACATCGGGAAGTGATACAGAGTTTGGAACATAATTAAAATTAGAAGAGGAACAGGACCATCTAATCTGGAGAACAACTGACTGAAAAGAGGGATAAAATGGAATGTTAGATTTGTTTCAATCGGGGCTTGAACCTAAGCCTGGGATGGAAGCTACGTGGTTGCTATTGTGGAACTCTTCAGTTGTGACTTACAGTAGGTGTTTTAAGGTAGTTCATCCTAAATAGGGGAATCAGAGGTCCCTGAGGTGAAAACAATATAGGTATTTACCAGAAAAGGAGAGAAAAGCATGTGGGGAAGATTAGTAGGCTTCAGGGCTAAAGTGAAGGGAACATGGAGGTTATTTCCTTTTTCACCAAGAACATGACAACCTTGAATCCAGTGTGTCCTTGAAAGGAAAGTGCACATAAAGTACTACCTGAGTCCCAGAACTTCTTATGCTTAATTCAGACAGAGCATTGCATAACAGAGACAACACCTATTTTTTCACAATCATGATCTGTGAGGCACTTAAGAACTTGAATATGAGTGCATCTTCAAACAGCGAATGCACACATTCCTAGGTTATATGTACTGGACACCCTGACAATAGTAGGGACAGCACAGAAAAAAAACAGTGGTGGAATCAATATATATACATCCATCTAAGAATATTCAGTCTATACCTTACACAAAATTTGAAATAAAATGTACAGGTGGTTGTTGTTGTTAGTTGCGAAGTCATGTCCGACCCATCATGACCCCATGGACAACGTTCCTCCAGGCCTTCCTGTTCTCTACCATCTTCTAGAGTCCACTTAGGCTCCCGCCTCCTGCTTCAGTGACTCCATCCAGCCACCTCATTCTCTGTCATTCCTTTCTTCTCTTGCCCTCAATCTTTCCCAGCTAAAATGTACAGGTATTTCTCATTTATGGATTGCCATGTGTAGTGACTGTTCACAGTTAAGACGGTGATGAAAATGTAGTATTATGACCAAGCACAGTCATGGTTTCTCTTAGTGATTGCTTTGCTTATCAGGTGAGTCGCCCACCCAGATTGTGTTTGCTAAATGAGGACTACCTGTATTCAGTACACACATGATTAGCAGCCAAAAAACTCATACTTTTGAGAAAAAGTATTAGCAAAGTTTGTTGAAAGGAAGACCTGTACTCAATTTCCTGGAGACTAAAAAAATGGTGACTTAATTAGTATCTGTGTTTTTCCTAATCTCTTTCTTAAGTGAAGCCAGAATTTTTCTTTTAGGATTAATGGATAAACAAATAAAAATGATATGGAAGATAGTTTCAAATATGATTACTTTGGCAAGATTAATATATGCACAGAGAAAAATCTATCCACTTTGGAGTATAAGTTGGTGAAATTGACAGTTTTTATTGAAATAATTAAATTTGACTTTTTTGATTAGAGAAAAGACAGTATGTCTACTTTTATTAGCTTGGAAGCCTCTCATAGATTTTTGCCTAAAAATAATTAAAAAATGAACACAATTTATAGATTTGATTATTATGCAGGATAAATTATGGAAAGAAGAGTAATATGACACAATTCTAGAGAGATAGGTTAATACTGGTAAAGTATTTGTGTGTGTGTAAAAACATATATTTATACTTACAATTGCTGACTGATTGATTAAATTTATATGCTGCCCATCTCACTGTACAAAGTGACTCTGACCAACTTATCATTAAACCCATGACAAGAACACTGTTGGCATCTTCCCTATTAATTCCAATATATTATGTTGTTGTTAGCTGCGAAGTCATGTCTGACCCATCGCAACCCCATGGACAATGTTCCTCCAGGCCTTCCTGTCCTCTACCATCTTCTGGAGTCCATTTAAGCTCACGCCTACTGCTTCAGTGACTCCATCCAGCCACCTCATTCTCTGTCGTCCCCTTCTTCTATTGCCCTCAATCTTTCCCAGCATTAGGCTCTACTCCAGTGAGTCCTTCCTTCTAATTAGGTGGCCAAAGTATTTGAGTTTCAACTTCAGGATCTGGCCTTCTAAAGAGCAGTCAGGGTTGATCTCCTCTAGGACTGACTGATTGGATCACCTTGCAGTCCAAGGGACTCGTAGGAGTCTTCTCCAGCCCCATAGTTCAAAAGCCTCAATTCTTTGGCGCCCAGCCTTTCTTATGGTCCAATTTTCACAGCCATACACTGCAACTGGAAAGACCATAGCCTTAACTATATGCACTTTTGTTAGCAGAGTGATGTCTCTGCTTTTTAGTATGCTGTCTAGATTTGCCATGGCTTTCCTCCCCAGGAGCAAACGTCTTTTAATTTCTTGGCTACAGTCCCCATCTGCAGTGATCTTGGAGCCCAGGAAAATAAAATCTGTCACTACCTCCATTTCTTCCCCATCTATTTGCCAGGAATTGAGAGGGCTGGATGCCATGATCTTGGTTTTCTTAATGTTCAGTTTCAACCCAACCTTTGCCCTCTCCTTCTTCACCAGTATCAAGAAGCTCTTTAGTTCTGCTTCACTTTCTGCCATTAGAGTGGTATCATTTGCATATCTTAGGTTGTTTCATATTTCTATTGTGATAGTTCAATTCCTGCTTTTTCCTCATACATTTCTCTGTATTCTCACTGATTGCCCATTCTTCCTTCACTTTACACCATGTCTTTGCTTGAGACTGAATTAACACATATTAAGGCATATTGATTCACACTGATCTGAGGATGGCCATTGTTGGGATTTGGGAAGATGAATTTATTCTGCTCCTGCTCTTGATGGGAGGGTAACTTTGAAGCCATTCTGTTTGAACTGCAGGGCTGGCAATTTTCATTTGACAGGAGGAATCTATGTCTCATCCCACTCAGTAGCTTTGAGGAATTTCCCATCTTGCAGTCAACGTGCTATGGCAGCTTGCTATGAGGTTCTAGTGCAGAAATGACCCCAGACACAGAAAAATGTTTGTCTACCTTCAGGAAAGTTCAAACCGTGTGGCTGACCTTGTCAAAGTCAGTGACATTTTAGAAATAAATGTCAGATAATAACAGAAATTAGTGGAGCAGTTATATTTTCAGGCAAGAATACTCACATTAAACTTATTGCAGTAATGACATAATTTGAAACTAAACACTCACATGACACAAACAGGTAAGCTGCTTTCTGTATTAAATGCATACAAAGATGAGGATTATTCAGGGCTTCTATGAAAGTTACAAGTTGAGAGCACAATATTGTAGTTTTTACCCCTGAAGCACTTGCATTTTAATACTCTCAAATTTTCTTCTTTGTGATACTGAAATGTGAGACCAACCTAACAGTTTAGTGGAATCTACTTTGCCATGGATTTATCATTTATTTTTCTTGGGAAATATATTAAATTAAAAATGTCTATCACCAATGTGGCATTCTGTGGGGGAATAAAGGAAGAACTGAAGGTGACATTTGAGCAAGTAAATTTTATTTGTGATAATAAAAGAAAAATAACAAACTGTAGAGAAAGAAAGAAAGAAAGAAAGAAAGAAAGAAAGAAAGAAAGAAAGAAAGAAAGAAAGAAAGAAAGAAAGAAAGAAGAGAAAGATCCTTTAAAAAAGGGAAAGGGTATATAATGGCAGCATGGCAGATATTTTGCTGTTTTCTTCTCTTGTTCCAGAGATATTTCTGAGGTCAGCAAAGGGATCAGAAAGATGCTTTAAAATCGCTGAACACATTGAACCATCAAACCACTTTCATCAATTGGGAAACCTGTTATGGATTAAAAATGATATATTGAACTTAAATAAAGAACAATCCAAAAGTGACTACATGAACATCTTTAACTTCCAAACTAGTTTCAAGAGGAAACATCTTACTAGAGATGTTGTCAAAGAAATAGCCAAATGATATAATTAAAAAAAAACACATTTCTCAGTCTGGGTTGGAGGAACTTGAGTTGTAAATGAGTGGCTGAAGAATTTAAAATAAGAGTCAAGGACCAGTCTGTAAGGGAAGTTGAATAACGTATAACAATATTTTTGTTTATTTATTAAATTTATAAGCCAGCCATCTTATTATCAAGCAACACTGGGCAGTTTCTGAAATGATAAACTACAGAGTAAAACAATGAAATATTAAAATTTAAAATTAACAAACATTAGTTAAGATAGGAAACCCAGTGTACAAACGGGTGGAGGTAGAATTTTCTTTTTAATCTATAACCAGCTCCAGTATGGAAAATCCCCATCAGGGCCCAAGGAAAACTGGCAGAGGCTAATTTTGAGACCCTTTTCACAAATATAAGAGCATGCACAGCTCTTACCTTGAGGGGCACAATGTTCCAGAGGGCCAGAAATATGGCAGAGAAGTCTTTTCTCTGGGACCCTGCCAGCCAGAATTCCTTGAGCAATGAGGTCCACAGCATGCCCCATCTGCCAGAGTCAGTGGGGTGGATCAATGTTCCTCAGGTAGACTAGACCCCATGCCATAAACTGTTTAACAGTGATAACGGAGAGTTTGAATTGGACCAGGAAGCAAACCTGCAACCAATGCAGCTCTTACACACAGAGATGTTTCATGGGCTACTCTGGGGACCCCAGAACTGCCAGTCAACTGCATTGTGTAGCAGCATTAGCTACTGAAGACTCTTCAAGTGTAGCCCCATGTAGACTGCACTGCAGAAGTCCAAATGCAATAGGAGGGGGTTCTGAGTGACTGAGTGCAGGGACTAACAATCCAGGAAATGGCACTCCTGGAACACAACAAGAAGTTGCACAAAGGGCTTCCTAGCCACAACCGCCACCTGCTCTTTAGAACAACATGATAATGTAAATCCCAGTGTATTTTTGAGAAGAATGGGCACATAAAGTCCTACCTGAATCCGAGTCCTACTTACCGTACAGGCACACACTGCTTTGTACAACAAATACCACAGCACCTGTCAGTTCCTGGACAATCATTATCACTGCAGCATTCCTCAGTCATACCGTTAGGGCAAAAGCAAAGACCGATTGGGCAAATTCCCGGCTTTTCACAAATCATTTTTCCTGGCAATAGAAGAGGATAGTGCACAGAGAAAAAAAAACCATTTTGGAATCAATGTATGTATGTACATATACTTGTTGTATACCTTACACAAATCTTAAAATGTAATGTACAGTCAGAATCATGTATCAACTGCCTTTTTTAGTGTCCATCTGCAAAAGAAAGCTGAGGTAAATTCATGAGCATTGCTTCATGTATTGAGTTGACTGTGCAAATTATCCAAAACTATGGTTTTCAACAGCAAAACTATTACTAAAGATTGTTAAAAAGAAGAGCTACAGTCATTTTCCCACAGACTCATACAAGGGATGACTTGTATAGCATCTGTAATTGTGCCATAATTTCAGAGCTACCTTAGAAAGGATTTCTTTCCATTGCTAGACTTAAACCTTTGAGAAGGGAAAAAAAGTTTTGAAAAAAATTCTTCATCCTGAGTTCTGCTGTGGTGCAACTACTATCTTATTCATTGAGTACCTCATTTTTAATATAGAATGTGATTTTGCTGTTTGATACTAAGGAGGCATTCTTGGCCTTGATAAGTGCAGCATATTCCCAATAATGACAGCTGTCACAGGCCGCTCCACGTGGCCGCACTGACAGCTGTCAAAGGAATCGCGCATGCGCAGTCACGCTCCGTGGCCTGTCAAAACCCTCCACACGCGGCTGTTTGACAGCTGTCAAACGCCGCGCATGCGCCCTGCCCGCGAGCTGTCAAACCGCGGTCTGTCAAAACGGCGGTAGCCGCTAACTGTCAAATTGGCGCATGCGCCCCAGCCACGAACTCTGACAGCCGCTAGCTGTCATAATACCGGCTGCCCGCCAAAGCCAGCTGACAGGATTTCCCCAGCTAATACGCTTGCGCTATCACTGGGGAAATGTCAAAGCTGCCAGCTGACTATTGGCACAAGGTCCCTCGGCGGGAAAAGCACCCGCACCTGATTTGCTGTCCCGTTTGACAGCTGCCTATATAAGGCATGTTTGTACCGCTCTGTTTCGTCCGGGCTATGTTAAATAAAGGCTGTTGAACCGAAGACGCGTCTCCCTCGTCCTTGCTGCCGCCAATCCAATAAGATTCACAATATGCCCTGAGCAGAAGGAAAATTTCTCACAGATATTGTTAAACACATTCTCTGTGGAATTCCTAAATCTGCATTCCTTTCAAAGGCCAAGTCAATCCACTGACTTTTTCACCTTCAAACTGTATTTTCCAGCTAAATTTATGTCAAGGAAATTCAGAGGGACAGTGGTTAAACAGCATGACCGGTTGCTATCCTTGGTTAAGTATGGCTTGTTACTTGATGGTTCAACAGCTGATATGAACAGGAATATGGCCTGTTCTTCATTCCATCCTGTCCTGCATATCACCTGCCTGATGAAATACTTATAATTTTTAACAAATGCAGCCCAGGATTAATATAGAAGAAGTTGAGTCTGAAATCCCCAACATAACCATGAATTGGCCTGGCCTGGCTGAAGACAAAACTTTATTGGACAAATATCTATATATTAAATAGATGTATGACACCGGAGGAAGGAAGATAATTAAGAAGATACTGGACTATGCTGAAATGGAACTTATTTCATCAATGGTGTAGAGCCTAGGAACATAACCTGTATTACTAAGCCAAACAACAAGTAACCCAGATAACACAATGTTTATTAAGCACTAATGAAATGTAACAGTAAAAAAGTAATGAATTAATTTTTTAAAAAAATCTCTCAAAGTCCATTGATTGAATAATATTAGGACTACAGTAAACTGTACGAAGAATATCTACCACAAAATTTAAACATTTCAATATTATACATCTGGAACTACATTATGGATTAAAATGTTATCAGATTTTTTAGTATAACAATAATGGAGATAAATACAACACTACAGCAATTAATATGCAGTTGTCCACAGAAAATAGATGACTTATAAATAAAGATGCAGGGATAAAACTCACTGAGAATTCCTTCTCTTTCCCCATAATCCCTGTTCACCAAACAGCTACTTTTATGTCTCACCTTTTGGGAACTGTTTCTTGGCTACAGAGGGGAAGCCCATCCAAAGAGCCAGAAGGCCCACAAGGAGAAAGGTGGTGAGCAGCTTCATGTTGTCCTCTTGAGTCAGCAAATGATTAAGAAAGATCAAGAACTACAGCTCAGCAAAGCGATTAGAAAAACAGAAATGTGTTTAAGGCTGCAGTTGCATCTAACAGTAAAGAACAGTTTTGCAAAAAAATCTTTATATGCTTCCCCACCAACACCACCCTAAACTTAAGCAATTGCTTTCTTTTCTTTTCCACATAATATATATTATATTGAAAGAGAAGCCAAGACTGAAACTGGTGGACAGATCAGTTATTGCAATATTCTGGTGAGATATAGACTAGAGTCATCCTTCCATGTCCTGAGATCCAGGGTTCCCGGACCCCCCCAAAAAAGGAAGAGATGTCCCCCTTTTTGTCCTTGTGTCCTCTGTCTACATTTTTCAGCTTTTGGCTACTGTATTTTTAAATGGACGTTTTTTGACAAATGTAGTCATTCACATTTTTGTGTATTGTGACCTAGTAAATTGTCTGCTTGTTTTGTTCTGACTGCTAAAATATAAGCTAATTTATTTTTTTTTATTGAAAAGTTTTAAAATACAATTTTCCTTTAAGAATCCCCCCTTCCCCCTCCCTCCTCCCCCCCTACCTCCCCCCCTCCCCCCTCCCCCCCCCCGACTTCCCAGAGCTAAATACAAGGTATATATATAAAAAGCAATCATAAACAATCATATACTAACAACTATAAACTCTAAAATCCATCACTCTCTAGCTTATATAGGATAAAACAAACCTTAGTAATATTGAATATGTATAAAAAGAAACTAAAAGAAGAAAAGAAGAAAAAAAACGAAAGAAGACTTATTCAAATGCTACATAAAACTTCTTAACCCTATACTTGTTCTGGATAAACTCAATCCATTTTCTCCATTCCATAATATAGCGTTCTTGCGAATGATCTTTCAAATAGGCCGAAATCTTCGCCATCTCTGCCAGGTCGGAAACCTTTAAAGTCCACTCTTCTATGGTCGGCAATTCCTCTTTCTTCCAATATTGGCCTATCAAAAGTCTTGCCGCCGTAATTAAGTTCAACATCAGCTTGGTGTCCACAACTGTAGCGTCTGCAATTATTCCCAACAAAAAAAGTTGCGGACAAAACTTTATCCTCTGTTTAAAAATCTTCTGCATATTCCACCAGACTTTTATCCAAAAAGCCTTAACCTTCTTACACGTCCACCATATGTGAAAATATGTTGCATCTTCATCACCGCACCTCCAACATTTAGGCTGATAATTCGGATACATACTTGCAAGCTTTTTAGGATCTAAATGCCATCTATAAAACATTTTGTAAAAGTTCTCTCTTAGATTTTGAGCTTGAGTAAATTTTACGTTCCTCACCCAAATCTTTTCCCACGTGTCCATTGTGATAACTTCCTGGATGTTTTGGGCCCATTTTATCATACCATCCTTAACAAGCTCTGTTTCTGAGTCAATCTCTATCAATGCAAGATATATCCGTTTGATATGTGCTGGTCCCTGATTTCTAATTTGCTTTATCAAATTTTCATCAATCATTGTAAATCCATTTTTCTGGTCTTCTTTCCACCTGGCCCGTAACTGAGTATATTGAAACCAATTTTGAACAACCTTCTCTTCTCGCAAGAGGCTATATGATTTCAAACACCAAACATTTCTTTCCAAACTGAGGATCTCCTTGTACGTAGTCACATCATGTTTGAAGCCAGCATGTATATTTTCTATTGCGTGTTTTGGAATTGCCCACAATGGTATCTTGCAACTTAACTTATGTCTATACTTCTTCCAAACTCTCAGCAATGCCTGTCTTAAAATATGCACCCTAAACACGTTGTCTACCTTCTTATCATACAACAAATATGCATGCCAGCCAAACAACAAATCATGGCCCTCAAGATTTAATAACCTCCCTTGCGTCAAATTAATCCAGTCACTTATTCCTACTAATGCAGCAGCTTCATAATATAATTTAAAATTAGGCAATTTAAGGCCACCTCTCTCACGAGTATCCTGCATAATCTTAAGTTTAACTCGTGGCTTTTTCCCTGCCCACACAAATTTATTGATACCTCGCTGCCATTCCTCCAAATTAGAATCTTTCTTAAGAATCGGTATCATTTGAAATAAAAATAAAAATTTAGGCAGGACATTCATTTTTACTGCTGCAATCCGTCCCAACAAAGACAATTGCAATTTTTCCCAACTCTCCAATTCTTTTTGAATTTTCCCCCATAGTTTTTCATAATTATTTTTATATAGCTTTGTATTAGAGGGCGACAAAATCACCCCCAAATATTTAACCCTTTTAACAATCTCAAATCCAGTTAATCCTTCTAAGAGAGCCTTTTGCGAAACTGTCATATTTCTGGTCAAAATTTTGGTTTTCTGTGTATTAACTTTAAATCCAGAAACCTTCCCATATTGTGTTATTATCTCCATCAGGTCCACAACAGAGTTCTCTGGCTGGGTCACTGTAACAACCAGATCGTCTGCGAATGCTCTCAATCTATAGTCCTGATCTCCAATTTGAATCCCCTTAATTTTTTCCGAATTCCGAATTTTAACCAATAATATCTCTAATGTTAACACAAATAACAAGGGCGATAACGGACACCCTTGCCTTGTGCCCTTCTCAATATTACATGCTTCTGTCAAGCTATTATTAACTATAATTCGGGCAGTTTGTTTTTGATATAATGCCCTAATCGGTTGTAAAAAATTTTCCCCAAAATCCATTTTGTCTAAAACTTTCAACAAAAATTTCCAATTCAATTGATCAAAAGCTTTTTCAGCATCTAAAAAAATTAGCACCGCAGCGATCTGGTTGTTCCTTTCCAAAAACTCTAACACATCAACTATATGCCTCACATTATTTTTCATTTGCCTACCACTAATAAACCCCGTTTGATCCCCATGAATCACCTGTTGCAGAACCCTCATCAGTCTATTAGCCAAAACCTTAGCAAATATCTTGTAATCTGTATTTAAAAGCGATATCGGTCTATAATTTTTAACTTGAGTAGCATCTTGGTCTTCCTTCGGAATCAAAGAAATAAAAGCTGTTCTCCAAGACGGTGGCACCTTTCACCCCCTCTGGATTGTCTGGAACAGTTCCTTTAACAGTTTTATCATCTCTAATTGCAAATTTTTGTAATAGGCCGCAGTCAAGCCATCCGTACCTGGTGCTTTATCCACCTTCAATTCCTTAATTGCTGTGAAAATGTCTTCTTCTGTAATCAGTTGATTAATCCCCTCTTTTTGTACTTGCGTAAGAACCGGGATGCTAGCATTCTCCAAATATATATCAATGTCTTTTTCATTAATTTCTTCTTTAGCATATAATTTCGAATAGAAATCCACAAAAGCATCCTTAATAAGGTTCTGTTGAAACACAACCCTTCCTTTATACTCAATCTTATCTATATTAGAAGCCCTTTGTTTTTTCCTCAATCTATAAGCTAACCATCTGCCTGGTTTATTAGCGTTGCAAAAAGTATTATGCCTAGCAAACCGCAGATTGGTCGCCACTTGATCAGCCATTAATTTATCAAATTGTCCTCTTAACAGTCTAATAGCCTCCTTGGTCTTCACATCCTCTGAGTTCAAAATCAAAGCCTTTTCTTTTTCCTTTATTTCATTCTCCAGTTCTTTCCTTCTAGTTTCCACTGCACGTCTATGTTTATTATTCATATATATCAACACCCCTCTCATATAGACCTTGCTAGCATCCCAAACCATATCCATAGAGGTACCCATAAGCTAATTTATTTTTTGATTCACCAATCAGCGAACATCTTGATGCGAACAAAGTTATCACTAAAAGCCAAAATGGGTTTGTCAAAAACAGATCGTGCCAGACAAACCTTATTGCATTCTTTGACCAAGTGACAAAACTAGTGGACCAGAGGAATGCTGTAGATATAATTTACTTGGACTTCAGTAAGGCATTTGATAAAGTAGATCACAACCTACTACTTGATAAGATAGAAAAATGTGGGTTAGATAGCATCACCACCAGATGGATTCGTAGCTGGCTGACAGGCCGTACTCAGCATGTGGTCCTCAATGGAACTGCATCTACATGGAAGGAAGTGTGTAGTGGGGTGCCCCAGGGCTCTGTTCTGGGCCCAGTGCTCTTCAACATCTTCATCAACGATTTGGATGAGGGGATAGATGGGGAACTCATCAAATTTGCAGACGACACCAAGCTGGCAGGAATAGCCAATACTCCAGAAGATAGGCTTAAGATACAGGAGGATCTGGATAGACTCGAACACTGGGCACTATCTAACAAAATGAAATTCAATGGTGAAAAAAGTAAGGTTCTGCATTTAGGCAGGAAAAATCAAATGCACAGGTATAGTGTAGGTGGTACCTTGCTCGATAGTAGTAACTGTGAGAGGGATATTGGAGTCCTAGTGGACAATCACTTAAATATGAGCCAGCAGTGTGCTGCAGCTGCCAAAACAGCCAACACAGTGCTAGGCTGCATTAACAGAGGGATAGAATCAAGATCACGTGAAGTACTAATACCACTTTACAATGCCTTGGTAAGGCCACACCTGGAATACTTCATCCAGTTTTGGTCACCACGATGTAAAAAAGATGTCGAGACTCTAGAAAGGGTACAGAGAAGAGCAACAAAGATGATTGGGGGACTGGAGGCTAAAACATATAGGGAACAGTTGCTGGAATTGGGTATGTCTAGTTTAATGAAGAGAAGGGTGAGGGGTGACATGATAGCAGTGTTCCAATATCTCAGGGGCTGCCACAAAGAAGAGGGAGTCAAGCTATTCTCCAAAGCACCTGAAAGCAGGACAAGAAGCAATGGATGGAAACTAGTCAAGGAGAGAAGCAACCTAGAACTAAGGAGAAATTTCCTGACAGTTAGAACAATTAATCAGTGGAACAACCTGCCTCCAGAAGTGGTGAATGCTCCAAACACTGGATGTTTTTAAGAAGAGACTGGCCAGCCATTTGTCTGAAATGGTATAGGGTTTCCTGCCTGAGCAGGGGGTTGGACTAGATGACCTCCAAGGTCCCTTCCAACGTATTATTATTATTATTATTATTATTATTATTATTATTATTATTATTATTATTATTATTATTATTATTATTTCAAGCAGTTCAATTCTATGATCACTGTACACTGTAAATCACATGACTCATACATTTCTAGGGTGAAATTTGAAAAATGCATCACATCAGTTCTATATTATAGCTAGCAATATCTGTGAATAATTATTACTTCCAATACTTTGACTGGAAAGCTGGTGGAATCCAGATGACGATTCTCAGAGTAAAAAATGCTCACACTGAAACATCTGCTCCTATATCATTTTTTAAAAAAATTTTTTAATTCCATTTATATCCCGCCCTTCTCCGAAGACTCAGGGCGGCTTACAAGCTCATGGAACATATTGAAAACCTTATCATGAACCTTCTGCACAAGGACTTAATGGCTTAATGGGTGCCATTCTCCTGAGATGGGCCAACCATTGGATTGAAATAAAAAATGAAAAAGCAGCTCAATTTTGCCTTGAATGTCCACTGTGTTGTCACAGGTCTGAGGAGTTGCCCTCCCTATTTCAGGGGCTGTTGTGGAGTCAGCAATCCCACTGGTAAAGTGTGATATACAAGTGATGGGGACTAGAGGCCTGGGGGACACTCATCACCTGGTTACTATAGGACATGCTGTTGACCCAACAAATAATAAAAGACAGGGGTGCTGAGCCTAGGAGCTGGAAAGAAGGGCTTGAGGGTGCAGAGAAGTTCTGGTTCCTACTTGGGAGAAGGGAAGAAAGGTCCAGGGGAGCTCCCCTGGAAAAAGGGAATAGAAGACCCTCCCCCAGGGATGGAGACTATTACTCATGGAGAACCCCAGTTTTAAGTGGACAACTGTGTGGGACACCTCAAAAGAGATTCATCCAAGAACAAAAAAACAGTAAGTGTTTTTTTATTTTTTATTTATTTTAATTCTATTTATATCCCGCCCTTCTCCGAAGACTCAGGGCGGCTTACAAGCTTAGCAGTAGCCTTCATTCTATGTATATGCCTGCTTATTAGGGCTTTCACACACACCCCAAGCGGCATTATTACAAAGTCAGCTTAATTGCCCCCAACAATCTGGGTCCTCATTTTACCTTCCTCGGAAGGATGGAAGGCTGATTCAACCTTGAGCCTGGTGGGATGCGAACCTGCACTAATTGCAGGCAGCTGGTGTTACTTAAGGAGGCATTAGCCCACTGCTCCACCAAAGCTCTTGTAAGTGTTGAGCTGAGCTCAGGTGATATATGAAGGGCATGGAAATTATGTCAAAGATCTCAAAAGAGGTTCATGCCACAACAGAGAAGCAGGATGTGTTGACCTGAGTTAGAGAACATAAAGCCATGCTGTGCACAATATACTAATTCCAGATATTTTCTTTCTTTACACAAATGCTATCTCTCTTTTTAAGAGAAAAGGGAAGAAGAGGAAAGACAGAAAGTTGTTAGAGAAGGAATTCCAAATTCAGCATTACTGTATGTTATATAATTGTATTGAACAAGAAGACCAAAGAATACCTAATCAAGAAATACCACTTAGAAACAAGGAAGATCAAGGAAGCACTGGAAATAATAAAGCAGCAAATAACAGCTATAGCCAGGAAAATCAGTAGATACAAAGCTCAAATTGCAAATTATAGGCAGAACCTCCAATTTCAATCCAATCCATCAATGGAGAAACTACAATGAATCAGTCAGTACCTGACAAGGAAGAAACCATGCAGTTCTGGAAGCAGATATCGGATAACCCAAAGAAATACAACAAATATGCGGCTTGGTTAAAAGAGGTGGATGCAAATAAAACAGAAGTTGAAATGAAAGTTTCAAGTTTCCGACATTTCTGCTTGACAGAAAGAACTAGTAATAACAACAAAAATGGTAGAAAAATGAGCAAGGAAGATCAAAAATTGGTCACCACCAGGTGAAGATGAAATGCATGGGTTTTGGTTGAAACATCTAACTGTTATATACTCACTCATTGCCAAGCAGTTCAACAATATACTACAAGAGGAGAAACCGAAAAGTGGCTATCAACTGGGAAACCTACCTAATAATGAAAAATCCAGCAAAAGGAGCAACACCAGGCAACTACAGGGGAATTACCTGCTTACCAACAACTTTCAAATTGCTAACTGGTGTGGCAGCCGATGCAGTACAACAGCTTGCATGGATGATCTGAAGCTGTATGGAAAAACATCATCTGAAATAGAATCGCTGCTCAACACTTTCCGTATATATAGCCAAGATATTGCAATGGAGTTTGGCTAGACAAATATGCCACACTTACTATTAAACAAGAAAAAATAGTGCAAATTGAAGGAATCAAGATGCCCCATGAAAGTAACATTAAGAGTCTGGATGAGGAAGATTACTACAAATACTTGGGTATCCTTCAGGCTGACAACATCAAGCACACTGAAGTCAAGAAAATGATTAGAAGTGAATACATCAAGAGAGTAAAGAAGATCTTAAAGTCCAAACTCAATGGAGGAAATACCATGAAGGCAATCAACACCTGGGCAATTCCAGTCATTAGATACATAGCTGGAAAAATGGACTGGACTCAAGCAGAACTAAAAGCAGTGGATAGGAAGACCAGAAAAAAAATGACAATGAATTTTTCATCCACGCAGTGATATTGACAGACTCTATCCACCAAGGCAAATAGGTGGGTGGGGAATGCTGCAAGTATATCAGATGGTTGAAGAATTAAAAATGGCTTTGGAAGAACATCTGAAAGGACAATGATGAAGATGCACTGAAATTAGTATATCAGAAGGCTTACTGACTACTGGAGGGACCAAACTGGCCTACAAGAAAGACCAAATAAAGAATAGAATAGAGGCATGGGAAGACAAAGCACTACATGACCAGTACATTAAAAAAATAGCTGGGAAAGCAGATAATAACAAGACCTGGCAAAGGCTAACAGAAGAAAGTTGAAGAAAGAGACCAAGGGACTAATTCTGGCTGCACAAGACCAAGCCTTAAGGACAAATGCATACAAAGTCCTTCATTAAATGAAACATACCCAATTCCAGCAACTGTTCCTTATATGATTTAGCCTCCAGTCCCCTAATCATCTTTGTTGCTCTTCTCTGTACTCTTTCTAGAGTCTCAACATCTTTTTTACATCATGGTGACCAAAACTGGATACAGTACAGATCCCACACAACCACTTTATGGTCTGTTTCTGTTGCTCCCCTCTGGGAGGATGTTTTGAAGTATTTCTAGAAGGACTATCCAGTTCTGTAATAGCTTTGTTCCCATTCCATCTGTCTGGTAAACTTGCAAGAATCATTTTTCTCACAATGCACATGTATGCAATGTGGTTATATGCATGATTCTGTATTTATTTTTATCATATTTATGAAGTGTATATTGGAGGTGGTAATCCTCTGAGAACTGTATGCAACAAAATTTCATTTTAATATATACCATTTAGTGTACATTCAAAGTGAGAATAAAGTTATTATTCTATTCTATTCTATTCTATTCTATTCTATTCTATTCTATTCTATTCTATTCTATTCTATTCTATTCTATTCTATTCTATTCTATTCTATTCTATTCTATTCTATTCTATTCTATTCTATTCTATTCTATTCTACATTCCATGGGTCTGGGTTCCCTCTGCCACCAAAAGAGTCCTAGGGCTAGTATCCTTGAAATCCATTGACTTTTATCTGGTGCCAATTTGCCTTTTCCATTAGTAAATCAGATTCTAGTATAGGTGGTGGGAATTAAACTCACAATGTGTTTGAACTCTATCCTGGCTCCTAGTTTCTTATGCCTGATATGACATTGTTGGCCAAGATAGTGGAATTCTGCATGTGACAGATGATCCTATAATTTCAGCTGTATTTATGTCTCCCTGGTAAGCTGAGATATACAGTCTATTACTTTGGCTTGATTTTGTGGTTAATTGACAGTTTCTTGCATCTATATTGTGGTTAGCTAATTTCCCTTTCAAGCCATTGGCAATATCTTGTCCGTTACTTTCCACATTCAATGTGTCAGCCAAGGTAATCCTCATTTCTTACACCACAATCCGAGATTCAGTTGGAGGAAGAAATCAACATAATAAGGATCTGGCTACATTTTTGTGATTAATAGTTTCCATATTTCCATATTTATTCTGTTAATAATATTATCAGAACTGGATTAGTTTGGACAAAGAGAAAGACAATTCATTTGCTGTTTTGTTACCATGCAATCTGTACCAGAAGGAAAGGGCTATTACTATAGATGATGTACAGTTACAGTATTTGCCATTAGTGCAAAATTTAAACATTTTTAAAACAGCAGACTAACCATTTCCTTGAGGATTTCTTGGATGTAGAATGGTGCTGTTACTTCAAAAGTTCAAAAATGCAAATTGTGTCTCCTCCCCAAGATGGCTATTGAATGATAAGAGACTTTTTTTTTCTTACCCACAATCTGCTGTTTTTGCTTTCAGCCAGTTCTTTGGCAGTACTGCTCTCTGGATTTGAATGGGAGCACTTAGGAATGATCCAAGACCATTTTTGGATGCCCTGGACCCTTGTGGGAAGGAAAGTCTTAAAGACTGCATTCCCTTTGGAATTGGTCAGAAAGTCATTGGCTGTATACCTCTTCCTGTCAGTTGTTTCGTTTCCTTAAGTTTGCTTGGGTATTAACTTTCACTTTTTGAATTAATGGTTTTACCTTGTTCTTTGCTTTTAAAAGTTGATCAGTGGTTGAATGCTGGTTTATTTCAACCTCTTGCTGTTGTTTAGCTCTTTTTCCTTCTTTTGTTTTCACTTTGATTATATTGTTTTCAACAACCTTTGTTCTTGACATAAGGAAACATAGTGTGGTTTGTTGGGGGGGGATGGTGAAGTGCTTTCATTTGCCTCATATTAATACTGGATTCTTGCCACAGGAGTTCTGTATTTTTTTTAATTTGTAAAATATCTGGAGTTTATTTAATTTGAAGTTTTCTTTTCACCCTGGACTGAAATATCTAGAAATGTTTTTCTTGTTTCCTTCTGCTTCAATGTCTTTTGTTTCCTGATCAGGTTATACAGAGCAACAATGGATCAGATGACAAACAACATGAAGCTTTTAGTTGAAAGCTTAATTAAAAAATTATATAAGATGATAATACTCATGGAGAATATGCAGAGATTTAATTTTGGACAATTTAGATGAACAAAAGGACTTTGACTTGAACCAAAGAGATAGTCTTACTGCTGGAGAACTAACTACAATCATTCCATATTTCCTTTGAAACTTTTCCTCATAATACTAGATGTTCAACTGAACAGGGAAGTGATAGATTTTTCTTTCGTACAAAGACTGAGAGAGATTGGACAATGGATTTATTACACCTACAGTAATTGGAAATTACCTTTATCTGTACTTTGGTGGGAAGATAGTCTCATTGTGGAAACTAAATTTATTATACTTAATTAGACAACAATTGATAAGAAGCAAAGGTGCATATTTCATGTAGGAAAATTACATTTGGGAGTTTTTGGGATAGATAAGATAGATAAGTGGTATTTTTTATGAGAGGTTCACAGTAACAATATTAATCGTAATATTAATTAGTATTCAATTAGAGGGGATAATATGTGTCTGCACCTGTTTTAATGCCTTTAATGTTTTGTGTTTTGTTTTTGTTGTTGATTTTTTGGGGGGGGATATTTTGGAGTTTTGTATTTTAACTTGCATTTAAATAAAATAAAATTCTATTAAAAATACAAAATGCTTCTCTGAGTTGTTAAAAGTCTTTGAATTTTCCTTCTGCTTTCCTGAACACAATGCTAGTGTAAGGGCTTAAAGTACACAAAAGGTATTTCCTCAGTCCCAGAACTTCTGATCCTTAATTCAAAGAATGCATTGCACAACAACTGAGAAAGCAATGTCACCTGTGTCAACCTGAGTTGGAGAAAGTCTATTCTTCATTCCCTCCTCACCTAAAACAAACCTGCCTGAAACAACATCTAAAATTTTAGAAAATGACCTAAATTGTAGTTTACTGCAACCTGAAAGGCCTGCAGTATGATATATGAAAAAAGGCAGTAAAACAATCAATGTGGGATGATTAAGTAATCTACCTCAGCTTTAGAATTATTTATCATCCATTGAAATCAAATAATGATAATGATAACAACAACAACAACAATAATAATAACAATAATAGAGTTGGAAGGGACCTTAGACCTTCCTGCTCAGGCAGAAACCTTTTCTACCTAATTCCTTTCTATTGTCGTAAAATTAATATACAGATTGGTTTTATACCGGATCTGTGAATCTTCAATTTGCTGAGATGAAATGGCGATTATATTTGAGCATGTTGCCATCTATAGATTGGAGCTAATATTAGTAGGATGGAGATGCCTTTTTTTGTCCTCATGTCCCCAGGCTGGGAGACAGAACCTCAAAATCAAATATTATATCTTTCGGGGTTTGTTTTAATTTTTTGTCATTATTCATAAGGGTTTTCATTGAAACTTTCATGCATTGTGACCTTGGAAATTGTTTGCTTGGTTTTTTTTTTCCTTCTCTGACAACAAATCTGACAGCTGAGGTTTACATTATATAATTCATTTCTTGATTCCAGCCATTGGCTTTAATCCAGCCCTTCCAAGTTCAGGATCACTGTGGTTTAGATCACATGACTCATCATCAGAACCATTGAACTATATTTTTCAAAGATCCTGGAGCACTGGGGAACTACCAGAGGACTGGAAGAGAGCTGATGTAGTTCTCATCTTCAAAAAAAGGAAAAAAATAGATCCAGGAAACTACAGACCTATCAGCCTGACCTCAATACCTGGGAAGATTCTGGAAAAGATAATCAAACAACAAATCAGCGAACACCTTGATGCGAACAAAGTCATCACTAAAAGCCAACATGGGTTTGTCAAAAACAGATCATGCCAGACAAATCTTATTGCATTCCTCGACCAAGTGACAAAATTAGTAGACCAGAGGAATGCTGTAGATATAATTTACTTGGACTTCAGTAAGGCATTTGATAAAGTAGATCACAACCTACTACTTGATAAGATAGAAAAATGTGGGTTAGATAGCATCACCACCAGATGGATTCGTAGCTGGCTGACAGGCTGTACTCAGCGTGTGGTCCTCAATGGAACTGCATCTACATGGAAGGAAGTGTATAGTGGGGTGCCCCAGGGCTCTGTTCTGGGCCCAGTGCTCTTTAACATCTTCATCAACAATTTGGATGAGGGGATAGATGGGGAACTCATTAAATTTGCAGACGTCACCAAGCTGGCAGGAATAGCCAATACTCCAGAAGATAGGCTTAAGATATAGGAGGATCTGGACAGACTCGAACACTGGGCACTATCTAACAAAATGAAATTCAATTGTGAAAAAAGTAAGGTTCTGCATTTAGGCAGGAAAAATCAAATGCACAGGTATAGTATAGGTGGTACCTTGCTCAATAGTAGCAACTGTGAGAGGGATCTCGGAGTCCTAGTGGACAATCACTTCAGTATGAGCCAGCAGTGTGCTGCAGCTGCCAAAAAAGCCAACACAGTGCTAGGCTGCATTAACAGAGGGATAGAATCAAGATCTATGAAGTACTAATACCACTTTACAATGCCTTGGTAAGACCACACCTGGAATACTGCATCCAGTTTTGGTCACCACGATGTAAAAAAGATGTTGAGACTCTAGAAAGGGTACAGAGAAGAGCAACAAAGATGATTGGGGGACTGGAGGCTAAAACATATAGGGAACAGTTGCTGGAATTGGGTATGTCTAGTTTAATGAAGAAAAGTTCGAGGGGTGACATGATAGCAGTGTTCCAATATCTCAGGGGCTGCCACAAAGAAGAGGGAGTCAAGCTATTCTCCAAAGCACCTGAAAGCAGGACAAGAAGCAACGGATGGAAACTAGTCAAGGAGAAGCAACCTAGAACTAAGGAGAAACTTCCTGACAGTTAGAACAATTAACCAGTGGAACAACCTTCCTCCAGAAGTGGTGAATGCTCCAACACTGGAAGTTTTTAAGAAGAGACTGGCCAGCCACTTGTCTGAAATGGTATAGGGTTTCCTGTCTGAGCAGGGGGTTGGACTAGATGACCTCCAAGGTCCCTTCCAACTTCTTCTTCTTCTTCTTCTTCTTCTTCTTCTTCTTCTTCTTCTTCTTCTTCTTCTTCTTCTTCTTCTTCTTCTTCTTCTTCTTCTTCTTCTTCTTCTTCTTCTTCTTCTTCTTATTATTATTATTATTATTATTATTATTATTATTATTATTATTATTATTATTATTATTATTATTACTATTATTATATGTTTCTAGGGTAAAATTTGAAAAGCATAACACTTTTGATTCTAAATTATTCCTAGCAGTTTTTCTTTTTGTTAATAATTTTGCAATTGTAAACAATGCCACGAAGCCCAGACCACAGAGGACTTTCCTAATTGTCATTCGGTACTTCGACTGGAAAAGTGGTGGAATCCAAATGAAACTTCTCATGCAAGGCAAAACTCCAAATGTTACATTTCCTACTACATCAGAATAACAGAATAACAGATTGGAAGGGACCTTGGAGGTCTTCTAGTTCAACCCCTCCTAAGGCTGGAAAAAAATGGTTGTCCAATCTCTTTAAAAAAAAAAAACCAGGATTAGAAAACCCACAATTTCTGAAGGCATTAATTGAATAATTGTTCTGTCAGGAAATTTCTCCTAAGTTCTAGGTTGGCTCTCTCCTCAATTAGTTTCAATGAAGCTATGAGCTATGCTGTGCAGGGCCCTCTCAATTCCTAGCATATAAATGCGGAAGAAATGGAGGTAGTGGCAGATTTTATTTTCCTGGGCTCCAAGATCACTGCAGACGGGGACTGCAGCCAAGAAATTAAAAGACACTTGCTCCTTGGGAGGAAAGCCATGGCAAATCTAGACAGCACACTAAAAAGCAGAGATATCACCCTGCCAACAAAAGTGTGTATAGTCAAGACCATAGTTTTCCCAGTTGCTGCAAAACCTGGACCATAAGAAACGCAGGGCGCCAAAGATCTGGCCTATGAACTATGGTGCTGGAGAAGACTCCTGCGAGTCCCTTGGACTGCAAAGCATTCAAACTAGTCAGTCCTAGAGGAGATCAACCCTGACTGTTCTTTAGAAGGCCAGATCCTGAAGCTAAAACTCAAATACTTTGGTCACCTAATGAGAAGGAAGGACTCACTGGAGAAGAGCCTAATGCTGGGAAAGATTGAGAGTAAGAGAAGAAGAGTGTTAGGCATATGGTGTTAGCCTACAATGTTGGGTTGAAAATATATTAACCATAATGCTATGTCTTTAAGAAGTTAATTGGCCAATGGGTGTGTAAGTGTTCTCATGGCCATAAGAGGAAGCTAGGAACGTAGCTTCTCTCTCTCTGTCTGAATTCACTGCTCTCTACTGTTACTGTTTTTGCTCTGCTGTTAGTTTACTACTGTTGTAACCTGAACTGTGTATTGACCTCTGGACCGGTAAGAAGACTTTGTAGTTTGGACTGTTGCTATTGTTTATGACCTGGACTGTTTATTTTTTGACTGTGCATTTTTGTTCTTACACCACCTCAAAAGTAAACTACTTTTTGTTTTTATAACTCAGTGTATTCTTGTGTGACTTTTTCTACTCTCAGTACCATTCCTTGTCTGTGCAACTCTGGTAGCACAAGGAGACCTCTGCACATCAAATTCCTTAACACTGGTTATGGGCCCAGGCCTGTACTGAGAGTAAGTACACACAGTATTCCTAGCTGAGTTTGTGTTAGTTATTTGGTGTAAAATGGCACAAGAACTGTTGTCAGGCATCTCCTAGATAACCCGGTTGGATGGGACAAACTATGTTTCCTGGTCCACGAAATGCTGCTTGCTTTTGCGCAAGGAAGGACTATGGACTGTTGTAAATAACCCACCAGATACTACTGCTTGGGATCTAGATGACGAAGAGGATGCAAAGAAGTTAGACGACTTTAAACGTAACAATGAGAAAGCTCTTTGCATTATTGGACTAACACTGAATGACCAGCAGCTTGTCCATATTCGTGGTGAGGAGTCTGCTGCTAGGTGTTGGGGCGTTTTGCGAAGGCTTTATGTTCGAGACAGTGTGGGTGCACATATACACCTTACACGTAAGCTGTTTAGGGCTCGTCTGCAGAAGAATGGAGATATGCTGACCCATTTAAATTACATGAAGGCAACTTTTCAAGAGCTTCATGAAAAGGAGCTGATTTTTTCAGAGTTGCATCAGGTCTACATTATTCTGTCATCTTTGGATGAGAGTTATGATGAGTATGTTTCTTCTTTGGAAGTCCTGACCAGAGAGGAACTGACATTGACTAACATTACTGGGAGACTGCTGGAAGAGTCCAGAAGAAGGCGTGACAGAGACCAGCTGAGAGAGACACAGCCACGAGAGGAGCAGCAATTTACCACTGCTTACAACGTCAAGAAATGTTATTCTTGTGGGGCTAAAGGGCATATAGCCAAATTCTGTAGGAAGGGTAGAAAACAGAATGTTAATAGCAGTGGGAAGGCTAAAAAGGGCATTGGTTTGGCTATTTCTGGTGAACCAACATCCAGAAATAATGAATTGTGGGTTGTTGATAGTGGGGCTTCACAATGCATTACTAAAGTGAAAAAGAGGTTTATTAATATGAAAAACAGCAATCAATATGTTTCACTGGCAAACGGTTGGAGGATGAAGGCCTCTGGTGAAGGTAATTCCTATTGTCCATGCATTAATGAACAGTTACCTATGTTATATATACCTAAGCTAAGATTCAACCTGTTATCTGTAAGGGAATTGGTTAAAGTTGGGTTTGTGGTAACATTCAGAGGGGAGCAATGCACTATTGAGAGGAATGGAACCTGTGTAACTGCTAATTTGAAAGATGGTTTATTTGTTCTCACAAGTAACCAGGTTAGTACAGTTAAAGCTAACTCAATATGTGAGAACAAGAAGCCACATGATGAGTGTATACATTTATTGCATAGGCGGTTAGGGCATGTGAACTTTAACTCACTACGTAAAACAGTTGAGTTAGTAGAAGGAATTAAACTGAAGCCATGTAGTAAGTATTTGAATTGCAATGCCTGTAATCAGGAAAAGAGTAAGGCAACTCCTGCAAACAGGTTAAACGGCTTCAAAACAACTGTACCTTTGGAAGTTGTGTTTACTGATTTAATTGGACCCATGAAACCAAGTTTAGGAGGGTCATGTTATGTTTTAAGTATATTGGACCACTACTCTCGATATGGATTTTGTTATCTGCTTAAGTCAAAGGCAGATACTTTCCAACAATTTGCAAACTGGCTGAAATTTATGGAAAGGAAAACAAAGAGAAAGATTCAGTGCATAATTACTGATAATGGTACTGAATTTACAAATAAGCGTTTTGTTGATATGTTAGAATCAGCTGGCATTGAGCATAAACGTTCAGCCCCTTATAGGCCTCAACATAATGCATTTGTTGAGAGATGTGGGCAAACATTACAAGCCATGATGAGAACCATGTTACAAGATTCTGGCTTAACAGATAGACTGTGGGGGGAGGCAGTAAAATGTGCAAACCATGTTCTGAATATAGTTGTTAATACTTCTACTGGTAAAATACCATATACTATATGGCATGGTAGAAGACCAAATCTTGATTACCTGCACACGTTTGGCACCCCAGCTTGGGTCCACATTCCTGCACAACTCAGGAGTAAAGGCCAACATAGGGCTAGGCAATTATACTTTGTAGGTTATGAAGCTAACCATAGATCTTATCGTTTCTGGGAACGAGGCACAACTAATGTATATAACAGTGCGTGTGCAAAATTCCTTGAGCACGTTGGTTGGGATAGACTAGAGCAAGAAACTGTTAATACTGATCCTCTAGTGTTTGAGGACTCCTCTGATAACATAACTAGTAATGATAATACATCTCCTGTAAATATAAAAGATGAAAAGGAGATAGGGGAGATAAAAGAGGAATCAGAGGAAGGAAAGGAGTCAGAAATTCAAAGCCCTGTAATTCCTTGGCGTTCAACGCGCATCAGACGTCCACCTGATCGCTATGTACAGAACTGCTAGTGTACAAACAATTATTGTTAGATATGGGTTTAAATGTAAATGATCCATTTATTGTATATGAGGACAATCAAGCTGCGATAAAGATGGTAAATAATGCTGCAGTAAGAACAAGATCTAAACATACTGATCTTCGTTATTTAAATGTCAGACAATGTATCAAAGATAAATTAATACAGCTAGAGTATTGTTCATCTGATGTAAATATTGCAGACCATTTTACGAAGGTACAAAGTGCTGTGAAACACAATGCTAATTGTGAAAGAATGTGCATAAGATTGTAAGAGTTATATATTATTCGACTTCCGGTGGCGGCGCGGCGCCGAAGACAGCCTTCCCGGGCTGCCCGCGGCTCAGCTGTTTGTTTTTTCGCCCGAAACAGCGCCGATCAGCTGTTCGGGCGAAATTGAAGCCCCCTCCTTGGGAGAAGAGGAGGGGGTGAGGCCCCAGGTAGGGGTAGAGTTCTCCGAGGCCGCCTGAGCTTGGAGCTTGGGCGGCTGAAGGATTGAACTCCCCTGAAGCCTGGGTTGCTCCCAGCTGGCCGGCGTCTGTGCTCCGAACTTCTTGGAGCAGAGCCAGGCGTCTGCGAACCATCCCTGCCTGAAGAAAGGACTATGATTTAAAGGAGCAGGCAGAGCGGTGCAAGAGGCAAAGGTGAAGAGGATTATTTTACTATACTCTCGAGCTTGTTGGACTTTTTAAACTTTAAGTGAAAGTGCGTCATAATTGAGGACTAAAAGATGGCGGCGAAACCTCCCCCTAAAACTCTTCGGAGTGGTGGATCCTCGCCGGTGCAACAATCATCACTACAGGCGTTGCACCCTCCTGAAGCGCTGACATCGAAGGATTTGCGAGATGCTTTGGATAAACATGCCCAGGTACTTTTGGAATCAATTAATCAATCAATTGCTGATAAATTTGCACAGATGGAGGAGAAATTGGAGAAATTGGAGGAGAGAATGGAAGAGAGGATGGAACAGAAGTTCAGCGTGATGAAGGTAGACATTTTGTCTTCAGTGCATAAAGTGGCGGAATGTGTGGAAGAATTAGATGAAAAAATGGATGATCTGGCTCAAAGGAATGCTATATTAAGATTTAAGATTTAAGATTTATTGAGATTTTTATACCGCCCTTCTCCCAAAGGGACTCAGGGCGGTTCACAGGGCATAAATATAAACAACAGTACAAACATTAAAAGATAATTAAATTAATGCCCAAGTTAAAACCAGAATAATAAAACAAACCTATAAAAACCCAAGTACCCCCATCAGGCCAGACCCGCTAGTTCGAATAAATGGGTCTTCAACCCGCGACGGAAGGATCGGAGGTCTGATGCCATCCGGAGCTCAACCGGCAGTTGGTTCCATAACGCCGGAGCACCCACAGAGAAGGCCCTCCCCCTGGGGGCCACCAGTCGACATTCCCTGACAGGAGGCACCCTGAGGAGGCCCTCTCTGTGGGCGCGCACAGGGCGGAGGGGAGTCGACGCCGGCAGCAGGTGGTCCTCGAGGTATCGCGGACCCATGCCATGTAGGGACTTAAAGATCATAACCAAAACCTTGAACCTTACCCGGAAGACAACTGGTAACCAATGCAGCTCACGGAGCAAAGGTGTAACATGGGAGTACCGGGAAACTCCCAAGACAACTCTCGCGGCCGCATTCTGTACCAGTTGGAGCCTCTGAGTAGTCTTCAAGGGAAGTCCCATGTAGAGAGCGTTACAGTAGTCTAGGCGAGAGGTCACGAGCGCATGAGTGACCGTACACAAGGCCTCCCGGTCCAGATAGGGCCGCAACTGGCGCACCAGGCGAACCTGGGCAAAAGCCCCCCTAGTCACGGCCACTATGTGATCCTCCAAAGTGAGTCGTGAATCTAGGAGGACTCCCAAGTTGCGAGCCCTATCCACAGGGGGTAAAAGCTCACCCCCCATAGAAAGAGGTGGAACATCGCAGGTGTCTCGGGAAGCCGGAATGTACAGCCACTCAGTCTTGTCAGGGTTGAGTTGAAGTCTGTTCCTCCCCATCCAGACCCGAACCGCCTCCAGGCAACGGGACATCACAGCGAGGGCATCACTGGGGTGGTTTGGGGTCGAAATAAAAAGTTGGGTATCATCAGCATATTGATGAACCCAACTCCAAAACCACGAATGATCTCACCCAGCGGTTTCATATAGATGTTGAACAGGAGAGGCGAGAGGACCGACCCCTGAGGAACTCCACAAGCGAGAGTCCTAGGGGTCGACCTCTGCCCCCCTGCCAACACCGACTGCGAGCGTCCCAGGAGATAGGAGGAGAACCACTGAAAAACCGTGCCTCCCACTCCCAATCCCCTGAGACGCTGCAGCAGGATACCATGGTCGATGGTATCGAAAGCCGCCGAGAGGTCTAATAGGACTAGGACAGAGGAATACCCCCTGTCCCGAGCCCTCCAGAGATCATTCACCAGAGCGACCAATGCCGTCTCCGTGCTGTGCCCGGGCCTGAAACCCGATTGGTAAGGGTCCAGATAATCCGCTTCATCCAGGACCAGAGGGAGCTGATGCGCCACCACACTCTCAACAACCTTCGCAAGAAAGCGAAGGTTGGAGACTGGACGAAAGTTGTTCAATACAGCTGGGTCCAAGGCAGGCTTCTTGAGGAGAGGTCTCACCACCGCCTCCTTCAAGATGGTGGGGAAACAACCCTCACTCAAAGAAGCAGATATAACCGCCTGGAGCCAGCCTCGTGTCCTCTCCCTAGCTGCATAAACCAGCCAAGAAGGGCACGGGTCCAATAAACATGTGGTGGAACTCAGCTTCCCCATAATCCTGTCCACTTCATCAGGGGTCACAGAATCAAACTCCTCCCAGATAACATTGACAAGACCGCCCGTGTCCTGATCGTCAGACTCTGCCCAGCTGGAGTCCAAACCGGTCCGAATCCGAGCGATTTTATCCGACAGATGTTGACCAAACTCCTCGGCACGACCCTGCAAGGGATCCTCCCTCACCTCCTGATTAAGAAGGGAGCGAGTCACCCTAAACAAGGCGGCCGGGCGATTATCTGCGGACGCGATGAGGGTGGAGAAGTAATTACACCTCGCCTCCCTCATCGCAGCGAGATAAGACCTAATGTAGGTTCTTAACCGCAATCGGTCGGGTTCAGATCGGCTGGACCTCCAGCAGCTCTCTAGGCCCCGTTTCCGACGCTTCATCTCCCGGAGCTCCGCGGAGAACCATGGAGCTCGCTGGGATCTGCGCCGGGTCAGGGGCCGCAAGGGTACAACCCGGTCGAGTGCCTCAGTGGCTGCCCTTTCCCAGGCTTCCACTAAGGCATCCGCCGAGCTGTGAGCAATGGAGGCAGGTGGAGACCCCAGCGCCGCTTGGAATCTCTCAGGATCCATTAGGCGTCTGGGGCGGTACCATCTAGTTGGCTCCGTACCTCCACGGCGGGGGGTGGCAAAATGGAAGACCAGCCGCAGGAGGTGATGATCGGTCCATGACAGGGGCATAATAAATGGAAAGCCCCCACCAAGATCATCCAACCACCGTCCAGATAAGAAAATCAGGTCAAGGGTGTGGCCTCCCTCATGAGTTGGCTCAGAAATTACCTGCGTCAGGTCCATGGCCGTCATGGAAGCCATGAACTCCCGAGCAAGCTCAGATGAACCTCCCAGGGATGGTAGGTTGACGTCTCCCAAAACTATAAGTTTGGGGAACTCAACCACCAACCCTGAGAGGACATCGAGCAGCTCGGGCAGGGCTGCCGCTACGCGACTAGGCGAAATGTACACGAGCAGCAAGCCCAACTGCGCCCCAGAGCCAAATCTCATGAAGAGAGACTCACACCCGACTATCTGAGGAACGGTGGTCTCCCGCGGACATAAGGTCTCCCTAACGATCACCGCCACACCCCCACCCCTACCCTGAGCTCGAGGCTGGTGTAGCACCCGGAAGCCTGGTGGGCAAAGATCAACCAAAGGGACCCCAACCTCTGGGCCCAACCAAGTCTCCGTGATGCAAGCCAGGTCCGCATGCTCACCCTCAACTAAATCCCTAATAAGGGGAGCCTTGTTGACCACGGACCTGGCGTTCAAGTACACCAGCCGGAGCTCAGGAGGCTGCACATCATCGCTCCCGGAACCTCGGGAAAGAAGCAGAGGGTCGGAGCGCCCCACCGCTTGCAAATAGCGGAGACGGCGCTCCCGGTAACGATATGGCCCCCTGTCTATCCGCCTGCTGCCATTCCCCGTCGTGGGAATTGGTAATCCCACGACCCGCTCATGAGCCCCGGAGACAGCGACCCCTCGTTCTCCCCCCGCGCGGTCAGCCCCAAGTCTGGCCTGAACTATGGTTGATTGGCCGCCCCCCAAAGCCAGACAACCCCTATCTCCCACCCCCCTCCCCAACCCCGTAAAAATTTTTGATAAAAACAAAATCAGGGGCCTCTTATTACATTTATGTTGACGGCCCCTACCCCTGCCCAGCCATCTCTCAGAGACCCAAAACTCGGGCCCTTCATCGAGGTTAGAATTTAAAGAGGCGGGTCGCACCCAGGCGAGGGGGGCACCCCTGAGGGCGAGCAAGTCCGTGCTAGTATATTGTTGCATGTTAGTCCAGCAAGTCCAGAATAGGTAGTCCTGGAGATGATCAAGTCCATAGGAGGGTCGAAGGCCGGAAAAGAAAATATCTGGATCCACACCCAGCCGCACTGCCACTTAGCTGGGTGCCCCAGTAAACAGGTCCCCCCCGCCCTCTCACGGCAAGTTGCAACTCTGTACCTGGGGATGGTCAAACATATACTCTGGGTAGGCATGCCCCATAGAGCTCCCACCTCTATGGGGCTGCAGATGTAAAAGTCAGCCACTCTCCCACCATGGCTGATACCCAGGACCGACCAAATCCAAAGGGGAGAGGGGGAGGCAGACAAAGTTATATATTCAGGCAAAAGAGTAGACGGGCCAAAATGGGCGAAATGGTCTAAAAGCGTTACCGCCGTTAGAACGGTCCAAAGGTGGTATAAAGACCGCCTGTTGCTCCATTGAAGCGGTCCAAAGACGCCGTTGCCAACACAAGCGGTCCGAGGCAGCACAGGAAACATCATCGCCGCTAGGATAACTCTCAGTCGCCCTCTCCGCCGCCAGAACGGCCCGAGGACGATAGCGTCACTAAAAGCAGCCTGATGCAGTCTGGGGTAAGATGGAAGCACCACCGCCGGCGAGAGGGGCCAAGAGCCCGAGAAACATCGCAGCCAGTCACTGGCCTCCACAAGCGGCCCAAATAGGCCAGAAAACACTGATGCCGCCGAAGTGGCCCAAAAACAGGTCAAGTGTTGCCACTCGGGCCAGGAGGCCCCAGGAATGCCACCGCTTAGTGCTGGTCGCTGAGAACGGCCAGAGCCCACTGCTGCCGTCGTCGTCGTCGCCGGATGCAGGCCATCTCTGCCGTCGAATACGGCCCCAGGAGAAGCCGCTACCAGCGGCAACGACAACGCCCACGCCGTCGCCGCCATCGCCGCCGCCAAGTCGGACCCGCAGGCGTCTCTCTCGGCAACCAGAGGCAGCCCGAAGATGTTAAGGGCGGCCCGAAACGGCTCGGGGAAGCAAGAAACGCCGCCACCGAGCGCAGCCCGAGAAACTGCCGCCGCCAGCGCTGAGGCTGCCGCCCACGCCGCCGCCGCCATCACTGCCGCCCCAAACGAACCCACAAGCGTCCTCCTCGACCTCCTCGCCGACCAGGAACAGCCTGAGAACAGCAAGCAGCCCAGCCGGTCCGGCACAGCAGGGAACAATAGGGAACGCCGGAGGCGGCCACGAACAGCTGAGAGGCGGTCCGGAGAAGGCAAGCGGCAAGCGGCAGAAGGCAGAAGGCAAACAAAGGCAAACAGATGAAAGAGCTCGCAGTTACCAACTGTTCTCTGCCCGTTTTCATCAGCCACTAGCTGCCTCGTCCCCCCAATCCACATCCCAGGCAGCCCGAAGGCTCCTGAGGGGCTCCAAAGGGACGCCTCATAGCTGGGACTCGCGGAGCTCACGGAGCTCGAACAAGCACGTCCGCCATCTTGCTGGATATTAGAAGTAAAAGCACGGGAGAATGAAAATGCAAGAGACAAAGTGGAAAGGGAGTTAAGCCTAGCCCAATATTACCAGATGCAGTTTGCTGTCAGAATCAGAGGTTTAAAAGAGAATATTAAAGAAGATTTAAAGCAGCTGATCTCTGAGGCTCTCGAAGTGGTATTAAACCAGCCAGCATCTGAAATAAGAGCAGCTATGGATAAAGTGTTTCGGGTGAATTCATGGATTGCCAGACAGAGAAAGTTGCCTAGAGATGTGGTGGTCTATTTTGCAAAAAGAGAAATTAGAGATCAAGTTATACAAGCTGCCTATGATGCTAAAGTGGTGATTGCTGAACAAGAAGTCTTGGTTTTAAAAGAAATTCCTCCAAGGATTTTAAGGGGAAGGAAGGACTATACATTTCTCGTGCATGAGCTTAAGCAAAGAGATATAAGGTTCAGATGGGAGATTCCAGATGGGCTGATGGTGATGCATGAAGGTAAAAGGTATCGGCTGATTACTGTGAAGCAAGCGTGTGATTTCTACAATAATGTTTTAAAAGCAACCCCATTAACACTTCTGGAAGCTGGAAAGGGATCTGGAGAAGGAGAACATCAAGAGGATGAAACAGAGGAAAGTGGTGCTGGAGGAGATCAAGCTACAACTTCTTTGGATGATCCTAGAGAGCAAAGAGTAACGCGTGCTGCTTTAAAACGAGCAAAGAAAATAAAAGAACAAGATCAGCAAAAGTCTTCAGATTCTTCACAACGTACATATAGTCAAGCTGTGGGAGGAGCACGGCCTAAAGAAGTTAGTCCTATCAAAGCTGTGGTCCAAGAGCTGTTGGAGGATATGCATGGCAACTAAATTTCTAACCTGGAATGTTAATGGACTAAATTCACCGCAGAAGAGGAAGAAAGTTTTTCAATATTTAAAACAATTTAAGATAGATGTTATATGTTTGCAAGAAACGCATATTAGAGTTTTGGATCAAAAGCATTTACTGAACTCGAGACTGGGTACGCAATTTGTTGCCTCTGCAGAGAATAAGAAAAATGGAGTGGTTGTTTATGTTAAAAGTGCCTTAACAGCAGACTTAATTGAAGCAGATAAGCATGGAAGATATGTTATGATTGAGCTGTTGTTAGAAGGTAAAAAGACGCTTCTAGTTGGATTATATGCACCTAACCAACAACAAGCTGATTTTTTTAGCTTACTCCACACAAAGCTCACCCAGTTGGATTATAAATCTTTTATTTTTATGGGAGACTGGAATGGTGTTTTGGATGTACAGTTGGATAAGGCTGGAGCTTTTAAGCGCATTCCAAGTCATGCTAGACTGCCTAAATCTTTTTTTGAAATGAAGGATGACCTGGAATTGCGAGATATTTGGCGTGAGAGACACTTGCAGGAGAAGGATTATACTTTTTACTCTGACAGACACCAATCTTTTTCGAGGATTGATTTTATTTTGTTGACTAATGATTTTTTTTAAGAACTAAAAAGGTGAAGATTTGTGCAAGAACTATCTCTGACCACAGTCCAGTTTGGTTGGAGATTGATAAGGAGAAAAGAGACAGGCGCTCGTGGCGCGTAAATGAGAATTTGTTTAGAAATCAGAGAAATGTGCAAGAATGCAAACAGCGGATGAAGGATTTTTTTGAGATTAATATGAATAAGGGTACCTCTATGGACATGGTTTGGGATGCTAGCAAGGCCTATATGAGAGGGGTGTTGATATATATGAATAATAGACATAGACGTGCAGTGGAAACTAGAAGGAAAGAACTGGAGAATGAAATAAAGGAAAAAGAAAAGGCTTTGATTTTGAATCCAGGGGATGTGAAGATCAAGGAGGCTATTAGACTGCTAAGAGGACAATTTGATAAATTAATGGCAGATCAAGTGGCAACCAATCTGCGGTTTGCTAGGCACAATACTTTTTGTAACGCTAATAAACCAGGCAGATGGTTAGCTTATAGACTGAGGAAAAAACAAAGGGCCTCTAATATAGATAAGATTGAGTATAAAGGAAGGGTTGTGTTTCAACAGAATCTTATTAAGGATGCTTTTGTGGATTTTTATTCGAAATTATATACTAAAGAGGAAATTAATGTAAAGGATATTGATATATACTTGGAGAATGCTAGCATCCCGGTTCTTACGCAAGTACAAAAAGAGAGGATTAATCAACTGATTACAGAAGAAGAAATTCTTACAGCAATTAAGGAACTGAAGGTGGATAAAGCGCCAGGCACGGATGGCTTGACTGCGGCCTATTATAAAAATTTACAATTTGAGATGATAAAGCCGTTAAAGGAACTGTTTCAGACAATTCAGAGGGGGGGAAAGGTGCCACCGTCTTGGAGAACAGCTTTTATCTCTTTGATTCCGAAGGAAGACCAGGATGCTACTCAAGTTAAAAATTACAGACCGATATCGCTTTTAAATACAGATTATAAGATATTTGCTAAGGTTTTGGCTAATAGACTGATGAGGGTTCTGCAACAGATGATTCATGGGGATCAAACGGGGTTTATTAGTGGTAGGCAAATGAAAAATAATGTGAGACATATAGTTGATGTGTTAGAGTTTTTGGAAAGGCACAACCAGATCTCTGCAGCGCTAATCTTTCTAGATGCTGAAAAGGCCTTTGATCAATTGAATTGGCAATTTTTGTTGAAAGTTTTAGATAAAATGGATTTTGGGGAAAATTTTTTACAACCGATTAGGGCATTATATCAAAAACAAACTGCCCGAATCATAGTTAACAATAGCCTGACAGCAGCATGTAATATTGAGAAGGGCACAAGGCAAGGGTGTCCGTTATCGCCCTTGTTATTTGTGTTAACATTAGAGATACTATTGGTTAAGATTCGGAACTCGGAAAAAATTAAGGGGATACAAGTTGGAGATCAGGATTATAGATTGAGAGCATTTGCAGATGATCTGGTTGTTACAGTGACCCAGCCAGAGAACTCTGTTGTGGACCTGATGGAGATAATAACACAATATGGGAAGGTTTCTGGATTTAAAGTAAATACACAGAAAACTAAAATTTTGGCTAGAAATATGACAGTTTCACAGAAGGCTCTCTTAGAAGGATTAACCGGATTTGAGATTGTTAAAAGGGTTAAATATCTGGGGGTGATTTTGTCGCCCTCTAATACAAAGCTATATAAAAATAATTATGAAAAACTATGGGGGAAAATTCAAAAAGAATTGGAGAGTTGGCAAAAATTGCAATTGTCTTTGTTGGGACGGATTGCAGCAGTGAAAATGAATGTCCTGCCCAAATTTTTATTTTTATTTCAAATGATACCGATTCTTAAGAAAGATTCTAACTTGGAGGAATGGCAGCGTGGTATCAATAAATTTGTGTGGGCAGGGAAAAAGCCACGAGTTAAACTTAAGATTATGCAGGATACTCGTGAGAGAGGTGGCCTTAAAATGCCTAATTTTAAATTATATTATGAAGCTGCTGCATTAGTAGGAATAAGCGATTGGATTAATTTGACGCAACTGAGGTTATTAAATCTTGAGGGCCATGATTTGTTGTTTGGCTGGCATGCATATTTGTTGTATGATAAGAAGGTAGATACTGTGTTTAGGATGCATATTTTAAGGCAGGCATTGCTGAGAGTTTGGAAGAAGTATAGACATAAGTTAAGCAGCAAGATACCATTGTGGGCAATTCCAAAACACGCAATAGAAAATATACATGCTGGTTTCAAACATGATGTGACTACGTACAAGGAAATTTTAAGCCTGGAAAGGAATGTTTGGTGTTTGAAATCATATAGCCTCTTGCGAGAAGAGAAGGTTGTTCAAACTTGGTTTCAATATATTCAATTACAGGCCAGGTGGAAAGAAGACCAGAAAAATGGATTTACAATGACTGATGAAAATTTGATAAAGCAGATTAGAAATCAGGGACCAGCACATATTAAACGGATATATCTTGCATTGATAGAGATTGACTCGGAAACAGAGCTTGTCAAGGATTGTATGATAAAATGGGCCCAAAACATCCAGGAAGTTATTACAATGGACACGTGGGATAAGATTTGGGTGAGGAATGTAAAATTTACTCAAGCTCAAAATCTAAGAGAGAACTTTTACAAAATGTTTTATAGATGGCATTTAGATCCTAAAAAGCTTGCAAGTATGTATCCGAATTATCAGCCTAAATGTTGGAGGTGCGGTGATGAAGATGCAACATATTTTCACATATGGTGGACGTGTAAGAAGGTTAAGGCTTTTTGGATAAAAGTCTGGTGGAATATGCAGAAGATTTTTAAACAGAGGATAAAGTTTTGTCCGCAACTTTTTTTGTTGGGAATAATTGCAGACGCTACAGTTGTGGACACCAAGCTGATGTTGAACTTAATTACGGCGGCAAGACTTTTGATAGGCCAATATTGGAAGAAAGAGGAATTGCCGACCATAGAAGAGTGGACTTTAAAGGTTTCCGACCTGGCAGAGATGGCGAAGATTTCGGCCTATTTGAAAGATCATTCGCAAGAACGTTATATTATGGAATGGAGAAAATGGATTGAGTTTATCCAGAACAAGTATAGGGTTAAGAAGTTTTATGTAGCATTCGAATAAGTCTTCTTTTGTGTTTTTTTCTTTTTCTATTCTAGTTTTTTATATATATTTAATATTGCTAAGGTGTGTCTTATCCTATATAAGCTAGAGAGTGATGGATTTTAGAATTTATAGTTGTTAGTATATGGTTGTTTATGATTGCTTTTTTGTATATATATACCTTGTATTTAGCTCTGGGAAGTCGGGGGGTGGGGTGGAGGGAGGGGGGGAGGGAGGGAGGTTGGGGGGAGGTAGGGGGGGGAGCAGGGAGGGGGAAGGGGTTTTTTTTAAAGGAAAACTGTATTTTAAAACTTTTCAATAAAAAAAAAGAGTTATATATTATTCTACCCAAAGGGGAGAATGTTAGGCATATGGTGTTAGCCTACAATGTTGGGTTGAAAATATATTAACCATAATGCTATGTCTTTAAGAAGTTAATTGGCCAATGGGTGTGTAAGTGTTCTCATGGCCATAAGAGGAAGCTAGGAACGTAGCTTCTCTCTCTCTCTCTGAATTCACTGCTCTCTACTGTTACTGTTTTTGCTTTGCTGTTAGTTTACTACTGTTGTAACCTGAACTGTGTATTGACCTCTGGACCGGTAAGAAGACTTTGTAGTTTGGACTGTTGCTATTGTTTATGACCTGGACTGTTTATTTTTTGTCTGTGCATTTTTGTTCTTACACCACCTCAAAAGTAAACTACTTTTTGTTTTTATAACTCAGTGTATTCTTGTGTGACTTTTTCTACTCTCAGTACCATTCCTTGTCTGTGCAACTCTTTGGTAGCACAAGGAGACCTCTGCACATCAAATTCCTTAACAAAGGGGACGACAGAGAATGAGGTGGCTGGATGGAGTCACTGAAGCAGTAGGCATGAATGTAAATGGACTCCAGAAGATGGTAGAGGACATGAAGGCCTGGAGGAATGTTGTCCATGGGGTCAAGATGGGTCAGACATGACTTCGCAACTAACAACAACAACAAATTCCTGATCAGGATAAAAAAGGATAAAAAAGCAATTATCTTACGTACATTATATGTTAAAGTTTGTTTAAAGTATAGAATCTGTATGAATATTTATTCCACCAATATTGTTTTTTTCATGTGCTACCTTTTACTATTGCCCAAATGTCCCATACTAGTCCACCTGGGGATGTGCCCAATAGCATACTGACCAATGCTATGATTATTTATCTGATGAGTGCTAAGGGGATCATTATTGTCAACCAAAGCAGAAGTCCTGTTTTTATCATTGTGCACTCTGCTGTGTAGACACAGAATATGAACCTCTGTGACTCAGGTAGTACTTTAGCACTTTCTTCTCAAGGTAATCATGTTCTTGGTAACAAAGGAAATATCTTTCATGTTCTGCTGACTTTAGCCCTGCAGCCTAATCTTTCCCACATTCTTTCCTTCTCTGGTGAATATAGATATTGTTTTCACCTCAGAGGTCCCTGATCCTTGGGATGAACTGCACTGAACTTCAGAGGAACCAGATGGAAACTGTTTGAGGGGAGGAGAGAGAAGTGAAGCACACAAAACTGTTTGACAAAACTATTATTACATTTAGGTGCAATTGTAGTCTACCACATTTCTGTTTATATATATATATATATTCTTCCATCAATACATTCCAGTCATGAGTTTCATCCCATTAAGTTTCAGCAATGGCAACTGCTGTATATCATGCCTGTCCTTGTGTGCTAGTACTTCAGCTTCACCCTGTTTGTCCTCCAGACTTTGAGCATTAATGTATAGGTATCTGAGTCCTTTATGGCTGACCCTAGGTATGCTTCCCACATCTCCTACTTAATCTCTGGATATTGTTTTCAGGTTCATTGCGTTGTTCATCCCCATATGATTTTTGCTCCAAGGAGACAACATACTTGATATACAGTACATAGATCTGTAGCTTCCTGGATCCATTTTCCCCCCTTTTTTGAAGATGGGAAATACATCAGCCCTTAAGTTAGTGAGAGATTGTGGGGGGGGGGGAAAGGATATTCAATTGTGACATAATTGCTTAGAAGCTTAGATCCGTATAGGACTGCTGGTTCTTTTGCATTTGTCAGGGCTAGAATGCTCCACATCCCATCGGTAAAATAATGCCATCATGGTACCCAAGAGATGTATCTTGTTTGCAGACCCTGTCTACAGCATTCCCCCAGACATCTGCAAGGCCCTGATACCATTATGCTTTTGGAAAACAGTGGAGCTTTGGCCTTTTCAGACGACCATCAGATAGAGCAGTCTGGAACCTTATCTGTGAGCTCCCACATAACTACATTGCTGTTTCCCCAGTGTAAGTTTTTCCTTACCCTACATTATGTTGTTTTACTTTTGAATATCTATTTCAATCTATTTCTGATTCATGGTTTTAAGGCACTTGGAGCTCCTTTGACAAGTCAGGGGGACAGTAAACTGATTAAATACTTTCCCCATGTTAAAGTTCTTGCATTTGGGGTTTCTTTCAAGGAAACTTGATCTCTGTTCACATCTAGAATAGGTTGAAGGTTTTTTTCAAAATAAGTTGTCCTCTAAATGGTTTTTCTCTGCCCTCTGGTGGCAGTGCTTATGAACTCATATTTGTATCATTCATTGTTTTACTGTTTTCCAAAACATAAAAAAGTACTTTTCTTATTTAGATTGAGCAAACTGGGATTAATCCTTACTTGACCCGAATTTTTGTTAGCTTACATAACAAACTACAGAACACACAATATACCACACATTGGTGTTTTTTTTTACTATAGAAGAAGTACCATATCTTGGAAATGTTCCATTAAAAATATGTCATGACTCTGGAAAAGTTAATATATTGCAGAAAAATACTAGTTTTCAAACACTTTTATTAACAAACTGATATTATTTGTAGCATTAAAATTATATGGCAAATTATAATTACAATATTATTTTTGCATTATAAATATGAAGTGAAATCCCATTTTAAAAGACTATTTGTGGGAAGAGCTGTCTATCAGAGTTGGCTATCTGTTACATTCAAAAATAAATCATTGCACTGATTTACAGCGTTGCAAAAATGTGCATCATTCATAATGATTTTATTATGTAAATTACGTATTTTATGTCATGTAGGCAAATTTATGTTATTAGCATAATCAGATGAATTATCTCTGAAACACACATGTGATGTTTTGGGGAGATGTGAGTTGGATATTTGGTCTGTTGCATTCAAAGTCTGCTAAATAGGGATCTTTTAAATCAAGGTTGCACTGTATCTGCTTTTTTCTATTCACTGCTTTTAGTATGGTTTCACACAATAAGCAAAATCATGATTTGTTTTAACTAGGGTTTATCAAATAGGCTGAATCCACACATAACTACAATCCATAGCTTACCAGCCTCATACATCATGCCATACCAAAGTCAAATAAACCAAGTGATTATTTAATGCAATTTGTGAACTTCGTAAAGTTTCAATACCATAAAAATGAGAAGCAGAAGAAAATAAAATATCCATCAATCCTGAAATGACCAAAAAGTTGCTGTTGTAGAGATAAATTCAAGAATTGTGTTTTTGTGAGGTCGACTGGGAATCCTACTTTATTTTTAGGTTCAAACCCAGAAAAAAATAGTGAACTATATGGGTGCATATGTTGGTAACCACTGTGCGTCAACAATGATATAAAAAAGCATTTTGCTGGCAATTGCTGGCAATCTTCTCCATAAATAGGCAAACCAAGATCGATTTATCTGGTACACGAACTTTATATATAACTTTGATTCAATGTAAAACAATCTCTGGGCATCAACGTCAAATTCTGGCCTTTGCAGAAAGAAACAACTGTCTCGGAAACTTTATAATGAATCACATGTATTTCAGAGAAATGTTTAATTTCTCTTGATTCAATCTGTTCAGCTAATTGCTACTATGATGTTAGATGGGAGAGAGAGAAAAAAAAATTAAATGAAAGCATTTTCTACCAACATAGGATGGAAGATTTGACAAATTCTATCCTAGGTATTTGAAGGATGTTGGTATTGTCTGGCAACAGAATGTCTGGAATAAAAAGATAAAAAAAACACCCTTAATCACGTAAAACAGAACAATGCTGATCAAATGTTCTTAGGGATATATGGTATGCAATTTCTGTTTAGATCATATACCAAAACCAGCTCAATTAAATACTTGCACATTTGCAACAACCAAAAAATGGGAGCTAAAAATATTGGATTTTAAAAAGAAAAAAAATCTGGAACTTGTAAAGTAAAAAAACACAATTTTTCTGATTTCGTATGTGCTTCGATAAAAGTCTGGTAGCAAACATTTTTTTAAAGCATGGGAATCATTCCTTCCGTAGGATTGAAAGGGCCATAATAGTCCTTCTGTCTAAACCCTACTCAGGGCCTGGAGGTCTAAAGGCAAAAGAAGTCAGAGGTCTGGCAGGAGAGCTCTAAGAAAGCATAGCAGTACAAACGATTTCCACAATGGTCACTTTTGAAAGAGAGGGTTTAACCATTTAGAAAACACCAGAAATTAATGTCTGAAATAAGTCGGAAAGTATTTTTGATTGGTCTAGAAGCAATTAAGTTACGGCTCATCTCCCAGGGTTCTAGATTTTTCTGGTAACAAATGATATAAAGCAAAATGATACATGAGAAAGAATTGATACCTTATTTACAGATCCTAGAACAATTATAGTAGCAACACCTTTGTCTTCCTGGACAATCATAGTCATAACGACAGCGATGTATTCCTGGGATAGTGCATTTAAATGGATTTCGTGGGCAACTCCAAGGAAGCACTGAAATGGAGGGGAGAGAATGTGGGGGGACAGAATTGTTGTTAACCATTAGTCAAACACCAACTAATTTTCGTCACTCTTTGGAATATACTGCAGCCCTATGGTGTTTTTCTAAGCCATGATGGCAATTAAAAATATCCACACTTTAAGAGAGGAGTTTATTTTATATCTTGACCTTGATGCTTCTTCCCAGTTTGAAGCATATTAAACACACACTTATACTATCAGAAATTAATCATATCTGAAACCACTTGATGGAATCTATAAAAATAGACACAAGTATATAAGGGCCTATTGGACAGTTTCCATGAAAAGTAAAAAGAACAGAGCATCACAGAGTAGACCCTAAAAATCACATCTTGCAAAGTTTCAGGAACAGTTGAAAAAGACCCTTACTGGTCATTTCGTCTGCAAGACTCCTAATTTCAATAACTAATTTACCGAATGCCTTATTGCATTAGCCTTACATATCCCACCCATAAATTCCCTTCTGAAAGACAAATCTTAATAGAGAATTAAATCTACCAGATTGATATTGATATTAAAGATACCCAATCCAGAGTCCCCGGCTTCTCTGCTTCAACAGGAAACTACGCCCAGAGCTGTAAGAAATGTTATTGTTTATTAAAATTAAGATTACCTGGTGGGAATCTACAACTTGTGCTACATCTGAAATTACAGCAACGTAGGGTCTGAGGGCAGTCATAATCACTCCTGCAACGATTAATTCCAGGTAAAGAGCACTGAAATGGATTTCCTGGGCAAATACCAGTTCCTGTTGAAAGAAAAAAAAATAAACAATGAAAAATATGCAACTACCTTTTAAAAATACTTTTTATTGAAATGTACCTGCCCATAGCACTTATTATGAGTAAGATCATGTATTGATTATATGAAACCTATGTTATATTTCCCTACATATACTTTATACTTAGATTCAACTTTTTTGTACCTGTTCTGTTTTAATAATTGCACTGTTCTTTCTTTATTACTCTTTGCCTAATCTGAAATATAAATGAATAAATTTATGTACACACCAACAGGCATTTCTTGATAAACAAACTCTCTCCTAGCTTTCTGAGTGCACAATTAAAATTTTGCAAATATTTTTTTATGGTTACCACCATATACTATAGAATGGACATGTTTAAAACATTGCAAGTCCACAACAATCACAGAGAACTGACAGCCCATCAGAGCTTACATTTTTTTGGCCAAAATAAAAATACTGACGTATCTTATCCACTCAGTATTTATTTAACAGCTAGGAAAGAGACCATTTATCTCACCATAAAAAGAAAAGAGAAAGAAAATAAGCTGGAAAAAATCAGTTACTTATCGTCACAGCATACCTCTTGGAATACTGATTCTTATTGGAACATTTTATATAATTAGTATTTAGTATTTAGTAGTATTTAGTATTTATTAAATTTTTATACCGCCCTTCTCCCGAAGGACTCAGGGCGGTGAACAGGGCATATCTTAAAACTACAAAAGTACAAAAGTTAAAAAAGAATTAAATTATTGCCCACAATAAAAAACAATAAAATATATATATAAATATTAAAACCCTAAGTGATTCCCCATCAGGCCAGGCCAGCTTGTTCAAATAAATGGGTCTTTAATCCGCGCCGGAAGGAGCGGAGATCCGGTGCCATCCGGAGCTCAACCGGCAGCTGGTTCCACAAAGCCGGAGCGCCCACAGAGAAGGCCCTCCCCCCTGCCATCTTCTCACCAAAACTGGAGAGTAGGAATTAGGGGGTAAGATGAAGAAGGCATTCTTTAGAATCACTACCCCAAGCAAGACAATGTTGTAATTACTCTTCCTTGTGCAGCAAATTTGCTGGCTGAAAACAGGGCTCCTCAAGACTGCAGCAGAAAGATGCCACAGACACTGCACACTGATGTTCCATGTCATTTGATCAGCAGGAGGCGTAATTCAGTTTAATATTGCACTCCCTTCTGGAAGAGACCTAAGTATGTTTTCCATTAGTATCGGGACAATAAAATGTTGATCTCACCAATATGAGGAAGAAAACAAAAGAAAATATTGTATATAACACTATTTCTCACCACCCTTTACAACTGCTTTTAGCTAGTCAGTTAAATTTATTTGGTAGACCTGAAGGATGATTTGCTTCAATTATAATTTGTTGCAATTATCTTCAACTTGGTCTACGCTGTGTTTATCGTTTTGTACTGTTAATCATTTTAAGCAGCCTTGGAAAGTTATAAAGCTACTTAAAATTGTAAAGCTACTTAAATAAACTGAATGTAAGTTTAAGCCCACTAAATATAGAGTAGATCTGATTTTAGTTTTCAATGGAGTTAACAATGGGTCTTGGCCTCCTGCAGGCTGCTTTGCAGATTTCATTGTCAAGCAGGCTCCTCTACCAATAATTTTATATCTTACCAAACAGAACCCTGGAAGACGTGAAGGGTAATCCTGTCCAAAGGGCTAGAAGACCCACAAGAAGCAAGCCAGTCAATGTCTTCATGATGTCCTCAAAAGTCAGATGTGAACTCTCAGAAAGCAATTAGGCTTATATTTAAATGGATGTGTGGGTAGCTTTAAGATTACACCTTTCCACATCTTCCTCATGCTTGATATAGCAACTGTATGCATAACAGCATACAGAAACCTGGAATAATTGCTTTATGCTGTCTTCATATATAGCATGGACTTGTGCCACACGAGGACTAGAACCAAAAGGCGTGACATCTAAAATGTTCCCATATAAACATCCTTACTTCAAACAACTCTTGTGAGCCACACCCTAATTGTGGCATCTTCCAACACGTGAAGAAAACACAGTCAACCTGAGAACAGTAGAAGAGCAGGGTTTTCCTTGTTAAGGACGCTGGACTTCCTATTTTCTAACTAATAATTGGAGATAGTTAGGACTGATATTTACCAAGGAAAATTACAGAATAGCCAGAGGGGTGGAGTTGGGTGGGGTGAAACATAACAGTATAACAATTTTCTAAAGAAAGATGCCATACAATCAAGTTACAATGATCTCAAGATGCACAAGATGAAGCATTTGCCTCAGGCAGAAGATGATAAGTAGAGGTAGGAAGGACATATCCTTGTCCTGTGACACCAAAGTCCAATTATTAATATCCGATGCAATGGAAGAACTGATGCATCATCAGTGTTGACTTACAATGTGATTATCAATATTGTTTTAAAGCCATCTTCTAGCCCCTTTGAAAGCTGTTATTGGTGGTGAAGTAGGAATTAAATTTAATAAAATAAATAGAACAGTCAAGATTGGAGGCCATCACTAAATATTGTGAACCTAATAATTTAACTGTGTTTTATATAATGTTGCCAATAGTGTCTTTTTGCCATCCTGAATATCCCACATTTTAGCTTTTTTTCTGTCTAATTCTCCAGAACAGACATGATTATATAGTGATTCATCTTACTCTTTTTTTCTGAGTTAACAACTCCAGTGACTGCAATCTTTTTTTTAAATAAGAGACTTGCTTCAACTCTAATGAGAAAGTCAAGAAGAGAAAGCAAAATGATAGAGAAAATGGTCCAATACCAGCTTAATACCTGCAGCAAATAGAGATGAGAGAAATGGTAATAGCACTTAAGTCATTTTCTTTTCTCTCTCTCTCTCCCCCTCCTCTCTCTCTTTCATATGCAGACAGACCCATATGAAAAAAAATACATGAATTAGGACTGTAGGATAATTCCCATCAATGTTTCAAAGCTGGGAACATAAACATTACTTTCATCAGAAGTTTGAAAGGTGATGTCCTGATTTTCTAAAATCTGGAATCTCTATCTTGATTCCTTTATAAATTTATAAAGGAAATTGACTGTATTTCAACAATATGATATATTTGGTGAATGTTAACCTTGGTTAATTTTGTTTGCCTCTTTGTGTTGTGATTAGTTTGTATTTCAGTACATTGTGTTCCATCAAAAAATTGCTTAATTTAATAACTGTTCAAATATTCTGTTAATTGAATTTTATTAAAAATAATTTTATCCAGTCCCTTTTCTTCCAGTCACAATTTTTCAGCCCATATTAACTTCTCCACCAACCTTTCTGTTCATGACAAATGGCTAACTAACTGAACTAATTGACAAATGATATAATGAAAAATGGATGTTGCCAGGTAAAAGCCAAGTATTTCACAGAAATGTTGCCTAGGCAGGGTGCAAAACGCATTGCCCAATCAGAACATTTCTTCCCACTCAACATCATCTCAAACTCATTAGCCTCAGCATGAATGCATCTGATATGATCTGTGGGCCGATCCCAGGTTTCCCTGTGATTACTAAGGTTCATAATACCTATAAGAAATAGGCTGAAGGACAGTTCTTCCCATCTCCAGTAGGGTAGCATGACAAAGTTCAAACTACACAATCCTTACTCCTGTGTGGGTTTTCTTTTATTGTTTTTAATCTAAAATAAGTACCAAAAGTGGATTCCACAACTGGTGGTTGGAGTGGACTTCTAAACCCTTTTCTAGTTTTGATTTTATAAATAAAAAAGAAATAGGTACCTGTCATTCTTTCCTTTGGACCAATAAGCAGAATGAAGTGCACTAGAAAATATGCATACACATAGCCTTTGGGTTTTGGAAAATTTCTACCACCACACATCTTGAAGTTCAAATGCCAGTCTTACCTTCAAAAAAATGTTGAAATGTTCTGGATAGAAGTGAGTTCGTCTTTGATGGGATTGGCCAGAGAGCCAACTATCCTAAATGATGATGATAATTTTATTGTCACTTTGAATGTACACCAATCGGCATACATCAAAATGAAATTTCGTTGCATATAGCTCTCAAAGGGTCACCATCTCCGATAAATACTTCTTGTTCGGGGCCCGCTCAAATTTCACATTGTCCATTTTAGTCTCTAAGGAGTGAACGATGGCAAACAGGACAGATGGAAATGGGGCTCCATGTGGACCAGCCCTCAAGTTAGCTTGCATTCTGACAACCTCACCTTCTTTCCTTTTTCTGATGCTGACTCTTCCACCCTTTCCCCAAAGAGGCCCCGCCCCTCCTCGCCCCTGGAGCACGCTGCTGCCACCGCCACCAACTCCTCCAAAAGCCTCTCTCTCTTCCTCTGGGCCTGCCGACAGCCTCATCCAGTTCCTTCGCTCCACAAGCTCCAGGTCCTCTCTGCCTCCTCTGGAAACAGCCCTGATTTGCAATACAATCCATCACTGGGCCAGCAGTCAGATCTTGCTGCTGGTAGAACAAATTCAAACAGCGCCAACGACTTTTAACGGTCTCACCAACAGTTCCAAAACAACTAGAAACTCGCCAGGCCAGCAAAGATTGTCGGTCGTATGTCGTATGTTACCTTAGTTCCACCATGTTGCTCAAACACATTAAAATCTTCCTGATCATGTGGCCTATAGCCCTTACTATCCCTCCCAAAACTATTCGCCTTCAAGAGCCAATGCAGCCGCAGCCATTCCAGGCGCCACCATCTTAGAATGCCCCAATTTCAAGTTTTCATATTCCACGGATATGACTAGTCTGATTACTATTGCTTTAACACACTCATAATGGGACAGGTTTTCCACAGATTCTGAGAACCACACACAAAAGGTAATCTTTAATTTACAACCACAACTGAGCCTAAAATTTATGTTGTTAAGTGAGAAATTTGTTAAGTGAGTTTTGCCCCATTTAAAACTTTTCTTGCTGCATTTGTTAAGTGAATCACTTATAAGCTGTTAAATTAGTAACACAGTTGTTATGTGAATCTGGCTTCCCCATTGACTTTGCTTGTCAGAAGGTCACAAAAGGTGACCACTTGACTGTGGGACACAGCAACCATCATAAATATGAACCAGCTGCCAAGCATCCAAATGTAAAACACATGATCGTGGGGATGCTGCAATGGTCAGAAGTGTTATGTATGTAGACAAACCTGCATAGTTAATCAGCCTGGGAGTGGTCATTCTACCGGCGGGAATTCCCGGACACTGGGTTGGGTGTTGGCGTTAAGGCGGGAGATTTCTGCCAGGGGGTTGGCTAGCGTCCAGCGGCTGCTGGACATATATAAAGCCACCCCAGACCGGTCACTCTCAGTTCCCTCCACGTGTATTCAATAAACAATGTAACCACTATCAGTCTTGCTGTTATTGCCACCGTTCCGAATACAACAAGAAGTGTGAAAAATGATCACTTTTTTCAGCACGGTTGTAACTTCAAATGGCCACTAACAAACTGTTGTAAGTCAAGGACTATCTGTAGTTTGAAAAACACAGTAAGGCTGAGCATCACTTAGTTTTCTGTTCTCCATCATCTTGTCGCCATTCTATCATCCTTTTCAAGGATGCTTCCAAGATGGTTTCCAAGGTTGTTTCCAAGATTGAACCAACCATCCGGTTAAGGAGTGTCCCTGTGCCTTAAAAAGTCTATGCAAATATTTTAGAGGCATCTCCATTACACCACATCTTGGCACCTTTTTTGCTATTTCTTATCTCTCCCTCCCATTGCTCACTCTCCCTTAACTTTTGAAGAGATGAATGCATTGCAGGAGAAGCTGCTATAGCTGTTAGGTTTTTATATATTGTTTTTAAACAGAGGTACTTTGTAAAAACCTCCCTTCCCACTTTAAAAAGACACTGGTTTTTTTTCTTCAAAAAACCCCATGCAATCCATTTCAAATATCAAAAGAAAACTGCAGTTTCCTTATATGGTCTATCAAGAAGCTCAAGAGCACAAGGGCCTCAACCCTGACACTTCTACGCTGGACTTTGTTTCTCTGATCAGATTGCATCTCTCTGATCACATGTCACTGGTGCCAATTTGTATCTGAGCTGATTCTTTTTCCCCCAGCTCAGTTGCAATACTGTTCAAATGATTATATTCCCATTCTGCAATTTTTGTTGGTCTGGGAAACTTGGCTGGCAGCCCAGTTGGTGGGTCTTCTCCCAGTTCTCGGCTTCCCTTCCTTTTCATAGTTGCTCAGCCTTGGTAGCACTCTGGTGTCTGTACAATGATTTGTTTATTTTTATTTTTATTTTTCCATTGCAAAAAGAAATACTAAAGAAGCAAAGATAGGGAACAGAGCACCAGTTGAAGGCTGATTTTTGCACTTCCTTGCTGAACAGAGTATTGGTTGGTTCATTCCGAATATTCACAACAGCTTCAGCGAAGACAGCCACAGGTGGGAAGGGCAAGGAGGTATGAAAGTATGGCTGCCTGCTCCCTGGCAGTACCATTTTTTCATTGCACCTGGCCTTTGCTTACTACATGCCCAAACAGTGTCACAGTGAAGCACCAGTGGCACTACCATTATCTAAGTATTTGCTCTGAAGAGGTGCCAATACCTGCTGAGCTGCATAGTTTAGGATTACTTGCTGCATGCTTATCTACTAACCCTTTGCTCAGTTTCTTTCCAACCCAGTGCTGTCTATGGCCCATTGGGAGAAGGTGATTGATTGAAGGAGGCAGTACCTCTTTTGGAAGATGGGAACACCCAGGGGTTTCAGAGGATAGCTGGGGCTTCAATAACCCCAGTTGAGAGGTTATAATTAGCACTCCTAAAACCATCTTTTTGCCAGAAATTGCCACCATTCTTAACAGTGGATCTTGCCTTGGCAGAATGATAATTGGATTTCCTTCCTACTTTAGTTCATATATACCTAATTAGTAAAGGCTGTTCATTCTCATCTGATACATTTGGCCACCTGCCTGCATAGATGATAAGATCAAGCTTAGTGAGTGTTTCTGCTTTCCACTTCCTCAAAGCACAAGTGCAGGAAGCAGGCAGAGAAACATCACGTGTGCACTCCCAAAGGTGCTTTTCCAAAGGCAACTGGACTTTCCCGGGTTTTTCCTTGAAAACATTTCACTGTTTATCCAAAGAGCTTCTTCAGTTCTGACTGAATGGGAATAGAAGGATTTATATTCTTTGCAGTCACCTGGTCGTTAGCACTCTGAAGGTCAACTATAAAAGATATAAACTTATCCTTGGTGCTTTATGCTTCTTAATTATCCTCAAAAATGTGCCTTGCAGCACTCCAGGATAAAAGACCAATAGAAGGATTGCTGGGATGGGACTCTGTTGTAAAAAGGAATAGATTAAATATGTGACAGAGTCAAAACCTCAGAGAAATTTCAGCGTTCAAAGTGATGCCGAGACTCACTTTTCTCAAACATGTATGTAGCATTAAAGCACTTTCTCACAGTTATTATTTACAATTTTCATATCCTCATTGTTGTGGCTGATTCTAGTACTGACTGCCCGTGAGGGCACCATACTGGGAAGAGAAATTTTAGGAGTGGAAACTCTGGAACCAAAAAATGCAGCTGTGAAGTAATTGAAGGGTAGTAAATCAAGCAATAATAAAATGCAAGAGCCTCTGAAAAAAAATCAGTACAAACTGTTCTTCCCTACCTGAAACCAACTGCAAGATGAAAGGATATCACATCCCCAACACTTGTGAATGAGATTTTCTCTCCTCACTCCCCACCCAAAAGCACTCACAATCCTGTTTCTGGAGCTGGTTTGTAGGGCTCCATACCTAAACTGCTGCACACCACGGGCTTGGTTTGGTTTGCAGCCTTGCTTGGGTTCGAAGACTCTACTCCAGGGGTGTCCAACCTGGGCAACTTTAAGATTTGTGGACTTCAACTCCCATTCCCATGGCTGGCTGCGGAATCCTGGGAGTTGAAGTCCACAGGTCTTAAAGTTGCCAAAATTGGGCACCCCTGCTGTAGTTTTCCTTGCTTTCTTTTCCCTGCCTGCTCTCAGTTCTACCTTTCAGCAGTCTTTCGGTTCTAACAGTTGAAGTTTTCTATTGCTTTCTGAAGACTAGTGCGTAATACTTGCCTTTGGCTTTACAGTCTCCTTTCCCCACGTTTCTGCTGTCTTTGGGGCTTCATTATTTTTCTCAACCCACACACATCCTTGTTTTCAGTTCTCTTTTAATAAACAAACACACAAAAACCTCTCCAGGTAAGGAGAGGGTGTGTCTATTATAACCATCCTTCCTAGATAAAATTAAAACTCTGCATCCCTGGAATTAAAAATGCCTGCTCACTCTCCCACATACGACTGTGCATAAATATTTAGCAGTGTATTTTCTACATACAAATTGTTTAAAAGGTAAAGGTTCCCCCGCACATGCGTGCTAGTCGTTTCCAACTCTAGGGGCCGGTGCTCATCTCCGTTTCAAAGCCGAAGAGCCAGCGCTTGTCCGAGGACGTCTCCGTGGTCATGTGGCCGGCATGACTCAGTGGGTTAGGACGCTGAGCTTGTCGATCAGAAGGTCGGCAGTTTGGCGGGTCGAATCCCGAGTGCCGCGTAACAGAGTGAGCGCCTGTTACTCGTCCCAGCTTCTGCCAACCTAGCAGTTCGAAAGCACGTAAAAATGCAAGTAGAAGAATAGGGACCACTACGGTGGGAAGGTAACAGCGTTCCGTGCGCCTTTGGCGTCTAGTCATGCCGGCCACATGACCACGGAGACGTCCTCCGACAAGCGCTGGCTCTTCGGCTTTGAAACAGAGATGAGCACCAGCCCCTAGAGTCAGAATCGACTAGCACACATGTGCGGGGGAACCTTTACCTTTACCTTTACCTTACAAAGTTATTAGAAGCTGATCCTTATGATTATAGTGACAGGTTTGAAGATTTATGATAGCAGAGGGATGTTTCTGCAGAATCCAGAAAGATTTTTAGATTTAGATGTGATATCCTTTCATCTTGCAGTTGGTTTCAGATAGGGAAGAACAGTTTGTACTGATTTTTTTCAAAGGCTCTTGCATTTTATTATTGCTTAATTTATTACCCTTCAATTAGTTCACAGCTGTATTTTTTGGTGCCAGAGTTTCCACTCCTAAAATTTCTCATCTGCTTATATTTCTCTTCCCACTATGATGCCCTCGTGGGCAGTCAGTACTAGAATCAGCCACAACAAGCAGAGCACAGCAAAGAAAGTACATTTTCATAAAAGTTTATTTATGTGATTTGTTTTAGTTTTTTTTTTTTTACTTCAAAATCATTTTAGGTTCACTAGATGCCTTGTCTGAATTGGTTGATTCAGAACTACCAGCAATAAATCTTATACAGCTGTGCTTCGTCCTCTTCTACATTTGCTTGGAGTGGGGAGCATGGTGTATATTATGAAGAACAGGCTCTAGCCATATGATTGGAAAATCATGGGGATCAAATGTCCCATTCAAGGTTTTCACCTGTAAAAACAAGTACTGCTCTGGATCTGGAAGAAAACATACATTTCTATGGGTGGGAGGGCAGGTCCCGTCACTTTTCACAAGTTCTCATTCATTGGCACAATCAAATGCTCCAATTGTCCATTTCTCCAGAGCATGGAAAAAGGGATGGTGAAGGAAATAAGTTTCTTACTTGGCATTCCTCAAAGACGTAATTTGGGTGGAAAAATTATGAAGTGGCTTTGCATGTAGAGCATATTAAGGCTGTGCAGTGCTTTGGAAATATTTCATTAAAAGTATTTTAGTGTACAAATGTAGTTTTTGTCTGCAACTCATTAAAGCATTCATGTTTCTTCCTGGAATCATGTGTCCACTCTCTGCAGCTGCTGATTGATCCCATACAGCTGCATTAAAGAACTGAAAGATGATGCTAAATCCATGTTCTTATGTGCTCCAAAACAAATCCAATTTGTAATCAAATTGGAAATGTTGCACTATTTTTGAGCATGTGTGGAACATATATGAACTGTTTGCATTGTTATGCCCATATGATGATTTTCCAGGAGTATATAGATATTTACAGCATAGTGTAAAGACTCCTCCTGTGTAAAAAAAAGTTCCATTAAATTTTTAAGGATGTACAATAATATACTCATTGGGAAAGACCCTGAGTTTGGGGCAAAACGAGAAGGGGATGACAGAGGGTGAGGTGATTAGACAGTGTCATCAATGCAATGAACATATATTTAGACAAACTCTGTGCGATGGTGGAGGACAGGTGGCCCTCATGTGCTATGGTCCAGAGGGTCAAGAAGAGTTGGGCATGACAGCGACTGAACAATAACAACAATAATATAGTTAGCTGCTTCACTGCTTGTCTTAATATAAAGCTTTAATTTTCTGTTTTTTATTCATCTGTTTAAGCTTACTTTACTGTTGAAGGTGGCAGAGAGTGACATCATTAGGGTGTTGTCTGTTATGCATCTTTCCATCACTGAAGCCTCCTTGATTGTTTATATTTCCCTTCTGGTTTAGCTACAATAGCACCTTGCACAACATAAGTAAAACACAATTTCAGTCTGGAAAACAAATGTGCTGGTTCACCTTGTGGATCTGCTTTCATAACCATCTGGCTAAATATTAAAGGATTCAAAGTCCAGGATACTTGGAAGAACCAGCTTGGAGAATATTTAAATCTAACCTAATATATTCTCTTTATATTTTGGATTATTCTATAGAACGGAAGAGCATCAATCACTGACAGCATGTTTGTCTCCACATGGATGCATCTGTGTATTCATGAGGAAGAGATTTTCTTTTCTTTTCTTTTTTTTTGGCTGATTTGTGACATTTTTGTTCAGATTACTAATATATGCAAAATAATTGGAGGTAAGGGAAAAAGAATTATCCAAATACAAATTATTTTCACATATTTCAAATGGAAAGAAGATACAAAGAAGTAAGAAATCAACAACAAGTTTATTTATCAGGATAAAATTTGTATATAATAAAAAGACAATTATTTAGAAAAAATATTACCCTTACCCTCTCTTAGAAACAAAGGTACATACATATATGCAGACATATAGAACTTTTAAAAGAATTCACTGATTTTTTAAAAAAGGGAAATCATGACAAATTCTCCAGCAATTCTGTCAAAGTCAGGTTGGGCCTAGAGAGGTAAAGAAATATCCCAATCACTCTTTTGTTCAATTTTTGAACCAACTCATTTCAGTTGTTGATTTAAATAAAGAACCACTTTCAAAAGCAAGTATTATTCAAGCATTCCCCTCCCCTGGGCACTTCAAGATATGTTAAAATTACAAGATGCTAGCTGGAAAATCTGCGAATTGTAGTATCAACACATGTAGAGGAAAAGCTGTTTATTAGGAAAGTTCAACTGTTCATAACGAAAGATAGTAAGAAAATCATTCACACCTTCTTTTTGGGGGGAACATTAGACAGTGATGCTGTCTCTTCTTCCTACAGATAGCCTGATAACATAATTTAGCAAGGAAGGAATTTCTTGCTTCATGCTCCCATTTTTGCAAATCAAGACTTCTGGGTTTGCTTCAAATTCCTTTTAAAAAAAATCAATAATTACTGAATAATCCCAGCAGCTCTTGAAGACACTAGATAGTTCACTTCCTTTTCCTTCTCTGAAATGTCCACCTACCAAAATTCAATCAGGTTTTTTACAGTTCAGTCTCAACTATTCAACTTACCAAAAGGGAAAAAATGTAAAGTGTTTTTTTATATAATTTAGACAATCTGGAGGAAAAAGAGTCCCACTCAAGATCCTGAGTAGATAATCATTGCAACCACTCTTGATATGCCAAGGATGAAGTACAGAAAATTTCTTTGCCGAAAACATTGGGTATCTTTACATGACAATCACTTTTTGTTGGCAATTTGATTTTCCAAATGATCGAGTCTGGCAGTCATCTGAGCAAGTGCTTGCATTAAGGAAGCCAAAACAAGAGATAATGTGAAGATACACTGAAATGTTGATTGGCAGGAACATATCTCAGCTGCAAGTCAGGCAATCCTTTTTTTTTAATTCCTTAAGTTTCCTCAAAGTGCAAACTCATCACTGTAAGCACTCAACTATATTTAGTCCCTTACCCACTGAACCTTTATTTTTTACTTGATGTATTAGTTCCTAGAAGTTTAGCGTAAGTTTTTGTATTTTTATTAAATAGTTTATTAAACGTTTCCCTAAATCTTCATTTTTTTAAAATACTCAAAGACATTTAAAGTAAAAATTTCAAATTTTGCTAAAACAGTAGGTTTAAGCAACTTTCCTATTCAATTTAGATTTTCCCAATGTCTCCTATCACACTTTTTGTGCAAGTTCCACTTTTTAAAGGATATTTTTATTGGTGAGATCTTGTAGAATTTCAATAGTGTTTGTCTGGAACTGTACAAGAGCCGCACATTCACATGGGCTACGGATTTCAGTTGTTCCTGTGCCCTCCTCTGAAATACCGCAAAGTTCATTAGACACATAGATATCCAATCCTTTATCCATAAACAGTCCCCCAAATCCCCAGCATCCTAGGAGAATCTTATATAAATTTATCTTATCTACCCATTTTGGAGGTTTCACAAATAATGGTAAGCTTTGGTTTATTTTAGCCATGGTTTTCTTCAACCATTAGCCTAAATCATAGATCATAGCTTAAAAGCCCATAAAGATGCTGTACTTATTTAAGGATACTGAAATATATTTAATGATGAGTATCTATAGTTATATATGTAATAAAACGTGCCCACATATAGTTATGATATGAAGCAAATTTGACAAACAATTCTTTGCCGTCACAGATTTCAACATCATTTTGTAGTGCTAAGTAATCTGGATCCTGAATGACAGTTAGGGCAAGATACAAAATGGACAAGTTACCCATGGGTTTTACTGGAATATGTCCTCTAAATACTTGAAGCTGTAGTAACTTACCTGGGCAGATATTGAGTTTGAGATTGTCAACTATATGAGTCATGGTGTTAAAATCTGCTGAATATGAAAAATGTTGATCCACTGGCTCAGAAGCAATTTCTCTCAGCTCTTCCTCGACAGCTTTACCAACACCAACTGCAAACATGATGATACCTGCATACCCACCAACATACAGTAAATTTCAAGTTAGGTATCTATGCAAGGAATAGCAGCCTAATGCTTCAAGCTATAGTCAGTCATTAATTTATTTTTAAAGCCCCTGGAACAAAGCAGGAAATAAAATCAAGCTTCCTTCTCACAACACTGAGGAAGAAATAGAAAACTGAAGCTTTGCACACACGAGTGATATAAGTCTATACCCTTTGCACTGTCAGCTCACAATCTCTACCATCATCTTCCTTCCAAAATGCTGGCTATTCCAATAATCAAAACTCAAAAAACTTTGAAGGATTCAAGCAATTGTATCTAGTGGGATTTTGGACAATCTGAGCCTCAATATGATAATTACTCTTATCTGTGTCATAAAGATCTTGACAGAATGAAATAGTGATGACAGGTCAAATATTATACCATCGAAGACACCATAACTGATTCTTGGATTGCTCTTGCTTTAACTTCTGGTTCAGATGGGAAATGGGAGCTCTTTCCAACTATGTAGATAAGGGGTCAAACTCCCCACATCACATGACGTGTTGCGACATATTATGACTTTTTTCCCCTTACTGGAGCTAGGGTGGGCACAGCTTCCGCATGACGCATCTGGCCCGCGGGCCGACAGTTTGACACCCCTGATCTAGATCATGGTTTTTCAAAAAGCAGCTAAATTCTGCTATGTATAGGGAAATGACAAATACTGGTATCTTCTTCCAACGTGTTTTAATATGCTCTTATGCAAGCCAAGCCAGGTTTTAAAATACTTTTAACTTCAGCAGCTCCCACTTCAGTGTGAATGGGATTGAAAATTGGGGATTTGTCCATTAATGCCATTGTACCCCTAGTCTTCTGACAGAAAGCTGATTTAAGTACTATCTGCAGATATTTAAACTTTTATATATAAATGCATATATTGACACTAAGTGGATTAGGAACACATTTCAGTGTCTTTAAATTTGTGTGAATGCTTATTTTAAACTGCGTCTTATTTGGCAAATGGGATGAACAGATGGGAAAAAAGCTGACACATACTGTATATCTCATCCTTCAGAAATTGTTTATTTGCTTGCTTGTTTGTTAGTTATATCAAACTAGTAAAGAAGGCCTAGAGGAGCTCATTAGGGATCTAAAAATAGTGAAAATTGGGTTAATGTTAAATATTAAGCTCATGCTAATATCAACTACCATGCTTAATGAATTCACTGCTAACAAAGAATAGAAGATAGTAAATAATGTTATTTCCTTTGGTTTAGGAATAAAGAAAGATGAACAATGTGTTGGAAAAGTAAACATATCAACAAATTGGCTATTCAAATTATAGATTTGGAAATAGTTGCTAAGAATACTATGAAAACATCAATAAATCAATTGTGAACCAATAAATTGGGTATGTGTAGTTTAATGAAGAGAAGGGTGAGGGGTGACATGATAGCAGTGTTCCAATATCTCAGGGGCTGCCACAAAGAAGAGGGAGCCAAGCTATTCTCCAAAGCACCTGAAAGCAGGACAAGAAGCAACGGATGGAAACTAGTCAAGGAGAGAAGCAACCTAGAACTAAGGAGAAACTTCCTGACAGTTAGAACAATTAACCAGTGGAACAACCTGCCTCCAGAGGTGGTGAATGCTCCAACACTGGAAGTTTTTAAGAAGAGACTGGACAGCCATTTGCCTGAAATGGTATAAGGTTTCCTGCCTGAGCAGGGGGTTGGACTAGATGACCTCCAAGGTCCCTTCCAACTTTATTATTATTATTATTATTATTATTATTATTATTATTATTATTATTATTATTATTATTATTATTATTATTATAAGGCTAATTGTTTCTCTGAGTCAATAATCCACAAGGAGAAATTCACACTTGGGTTTGGAATGCAAGCAGTTGGTATATTGGAAAAAATAATGTTTGGCAAGATTATTATTATTATTATTATTATTTAGATTTATATACCGCCCTTTCCCGAAGGACTCAGGGCGGTTTACAGGGCATTTAAAAACAGTCAATACAAACGTTAAAACAAAATTAAAAGAGATTAAATAGAACCCTGAGAAAATTAAAACCCAGTTAAAATTAAAATTAAAAATATTCTCAGCCTGGGCCAGAGAGCTCGAAGAGCCAGGTCTTCAGGTCCCGGCGGAATGAACGGAGGTTTGGGGCAGTCCTAAGCTCCGCAGGCAGCTGGTTCCACAGGGCAGGCGCACCCACTGAGAAGGCCCTACCCCTGGGTGTTACCCGCCGGCAGTCTTTAACCGGCGGCACCCTGAGGAGACCCTCCCTGTGGGAGCGCACTGGACGAAGGGAACTTGATGCTGGCAGCAGGTGTTCCCTCAAATATCCCGGACCCTCGTCATTCAGGGCTTTATAGGTCATCACCAGCACCTTGAATCTCACCCGAAGGGCAACTGGAAGCCAATGCAGCTCACGGAGTAGAGGTGTTACATGGGAGTATCGGGAGACCCCCATCACAACTCGCGCGGCCGCATTCTGCACCAGTTGAAGCCTCCGGGTGGTCCTCAAGGGCAGCCCCATGTAGAGAGCGTTGCAGTAGTCTAAACGGGAGGTCACGAGCGCATGAGTGACTGTGCGTAGGGCATCTCGGTCCAGGTAGGGTCGTAACTGGCGCACCAGGCGAACCTGGGCAAAAGCCCCCCTGGTCACAGCTCCTATATGGTCTTCAAAAGTGAGCTGCGAATCCAGGAGGACACCCAAGATTGAGGGGAATAACAAGGTGGATGGACATGAGGAGAGACGTCACTTAAATACCCATGGAAAAGCTGTAAATTGTCACTGGGGCAGAGCAATATAGAGGAAATTTGTACATACAGGTTGTCTTCATCTTGCAATCAATCACTTAGGATTCTAAAGCAAGCAGCTACCTACATTGAGAAGCAGCAATAGGAACATTACCACTTTAGTGACAATAGCAAACACGTTATTTCACTCTGCACAGGAAAAGGCATTGGTGTATCATTCTTTTATTTTACTAACAAGAAACCCACACATGGATAGACACTATAAATTTGTAGTGTTGCTGTGAAGTGATTGATGATCTAGGTGCCAGATTATATACCCCTCAGGTTGGCTGGCACTCAACATGCTGCCAAGGAAGAGTTGAGGTTCTTTTGGAGTACTAATGGTACTTATTAGAGCCTTATGGATCTCAAATTGCTGACCTTGCAATGCAGAAAAAAGAAAATCTTAAGTTGCAAAGAGAGAATTACAGGGGGACATGGAACATAAAATTCATGAACATGGGAAAGCTAAAAAGTCAAATATGAAATGGACTAACTACACATGAACATCTTAGGTATCAGTGAATTGAAATGGACTGAAATTGCAGTCAGAAGACCACACTGTTTACTGTTCAGGGCATGAAAAGTAAAGAAAGAACAGTATTGCTTTCATAGTCAGGGTAGATATAACAAAGATGGGCCTTGGGTATATTACAATCTGTAGCTGAATAATATCAATTAGACTTCATGAACAACCCTTCGATAAGATGCCCTAAATATGCTTTTTTCACAAGGTAACTGGACTTCCTTGCTTTTCTCTGAAGACGTTTCACTTCTCATTCAAGAAGCTTCTTCAGCTCTGACTGGATGGTGGAGAATGGAAGGATTTTTATACTCCTTGCAGACAGCTGGTCATTTCCATTCTTTTAGCGAGTCGCTGAGCACCTGGAGGTTTATCTGGGTTGTCAGGTTCTCCTGATTAGTGCAAATGGGTATGGAGCCTCCTTGGAACTGTTGAAAGGACTGTGTTGTAGACTGGAGATAGATGATGTCATATCCCACCCTCTCTGTTGAGAGAGGACTGTTCAATTTTGACCCCTCTTTGACCTCTCTTTCAAACCAATGGTCCTCTCTGTCCAGTCAGAGCTAAAGAAGATTTTTGGATGAGAAGCAAAATATCTTCAAAGAAAAACAAGAAAGTCCACTTGCCTCATGAAAAAGCCTCTTTGGAACAACTATGACTTGAATGACTAAGAATCTCCATAGACAATGGTTATCTAGGTTTATACTCCAACCACTGATACAAAAGAAGAGAAGGCTGGTGGGTTTAGTAGTCATGTACAATTTGAAATAGTAGAAAAGAGGTGCTGCTTGTGGTTAAAGACAGCTGAAAACAGCAATGTAGATGGACTTTATAGCCTAGGATACTAAAATGAAATAAAAAAATGATTTATCAGTCTTTGCCAATCCAATAATTCCTTAACTGCTAACATAATTTTCAAATAACCAAAATGATACCTACAGGTAGATGAGGTACACAGAAATCAAATTGACTATTATTTGTACAAGGAGATAAGAAAGCCTAGTAATAGCAGCAAAGCCACTCAGAGTTACCCTGAGGTAAGATGGATGGCCAATAAATTTTACATATAAATAAATAAAATAAGGATGTAGCCAGGGGCTGACTTTAGAACAGTTCATGGCTGTTGTGTGGCACCTGAGATCACTATGTGATACCGACAGCCATATAAATAAATAAGTATATATCTACAACGATTTGAATCCTGTACCCAATGGTCTTCCTTGTGAGACTGTGAAAATGAAAATTAGAAGAACAGAAGGAGTATTGAGATTTTTAAACTTTGGAGAAGTCTCTGAGAATGTGCACTCAAGTAAATAAATAAATGGATCACAAAACAAATCAATGCAGAATTCTCACTCAGGCACAAATCACCAGACTCAAATGATCATATTCTGGACATATGCAAAGAGCCAGCTCCCTTGAGAAGTCCCTATTCTCTTTGTCACACTTAATGCTTTTGGCCATTCTTGGGAAAAAGCAAGGTTAGAAAGTCTGGATCAGCTTCGGTGAGACATAGAGAATTACAATCCAAAAATAACATTGGCAATGGACAAAAATCTTTATTTATTTTTTTGTAATTTTGGGTTTAACTGCAAAACATAAGCTGTCTATTTCATCACTTGGAATTTTAATAACTGCCAAGAAAGCAGTATCAATGTCTCTGTTTTTTAAAAACATACTGTTAATGTGAAACTCTTATATATTTTTTCTTTGGCAATAACAAGAGGAAATTAGAGAATTGACTAATTAGCCACAAACTCCTGGCTCAACAGAGATGAAAGCAATATAACAAAACACCATCAATATGAACATAGTTAATAATCATTACTTTTAAAGGAATAAAATAGGAGCAGATATCTGAGAATCATGATTAGACCAGGTAGGCATGATTTACTAGACCAGGATTGTAAACTTGTTGTATGTAACTCCCATCATCCCTGATCATGGTGAATGAGGAACTAGAGTCCTGGATGCTGTTGGATTCCACTCCATGCCCATCTGGACAAGCTAGTTCTAAAATAATGGCAGTGTCCTATTTTCCATTTCAAATAAAAAAAGGCTTGTCTAAATTTATGTAATTGAGCCTTCCACTCCTTGATGTTCTCTAGATGTGTTAGGCATCTCTTGTAAAGTTTAGCTGGAATGCTGGGTAGGTTTTTTGAGAATTATACATCTGGAAGACCATATAGAAACACTGTGAAAACAGTAACGTGCTAATTATTTTATTAAGTCCTGACATTGGAAGCTGCAGATAAATTGTTTCTGCCACTGGATAAGTGATCAATGTGCTATGCAAAGCCTTTAGTTTGAAAGCCTAACAGTAAAGCATCATTTTGAGCTCTTCTGGGGATGATAGTAGTTCCATACAACAGTTCCTATAGAGCAAAGGAAGTGCGTTTGAGGCACTTGCAAATCACTTGATTAAGAACTGCACTCCTTCTATGGCAAAAAGCACCTCACTGATGTGAAACCAAACCACTTTACACAAGCTTAGTGATCAAGCTGTTGTTCAAAAGAAGGCTATAATTTAGTATATCTCTGTCATGGGTTGTAGCAAAATGTGTCCATTTGGGAGGTGTTTTCAAGGATTAAACCAGTTCAGAGCCATTTATTATATTATCTATATCACTCCACATCTATGCAATTATGAATAATAGCGTTGCAATGCATTAAACACATTGTAAACATAGAAAGAGCCGATGTTTTATAGAGTTTAAAGTTTTGCACTATGATAGCGCAGATCCAAGCACAAGTGCACCATCAATCACGGAAACTCAATGGTTTACTACGGGCAGTCACTCTTTTGCAGGTCAACTTCTCTTGCAAGGTTGTTGATGTGAAGGAAAATTGGACAAAAGAATTATAATTAGAATTAGAATTGGAAGGGACCTTGGACCTAATCCAACTCCCTGCTCAAGTAGGAGACCCTATACCATTCCAGACAAGTGACTGTCCAGACTCTTCTTCAAAGCCTCCAGTGATGGTGCACCTACAACTTCTGAAGGCAAGCTCTTCCACTGGTTAATTGTTCTCAATGTTAGGAAATTTAAAAATTATATTAAATTTAAAAATTATTAATGCATTAATTTAAAATTTGAAAATAAATTTGATTTTAAAAGTTTTATTAATTGATTAATTTAAAAAATTAAAAATTAATTTAATTTAAAATTAGAGAACACTATGTATGCTACCTTCAGTTCCTGGAGGAAAGGCTAGATATGAACCTAACAAACAATCCAAATACATCACACTTTCCATTTATAGCCTTACCTGATTCTTTTCCTTTTCTAGCCCATTCTGAGATGTCATCTTGAGAACGTCCATCAGTAAAGACCAGGCCAATCCTGGGAATGTTCTGGGAAAGAGGTCGGGCACCCTCTGCCTCAGAGAAGCTGTGTTCCACCATGTGCTTGAGGGCCAGTCCAGTCATGGTGCCCTTTTCCATGTACTGTACTCTTTGAACAGCTTCCTTAACATCAGCTGCTGTTGTAAATTTGTTGAGTGGGAACTCAGTGCGCACTCGGCTAGAGTACTGGACCAGCCCCACATGGGTGCCTTGAGGGGACACATCTAGGAAATCCACTATCTGATTGACAAACTGTTTCACCAGCTCAAAATTCTGGGGTCGGACACTCTTAGAGCCATCAATGACCATCACCAAATCAATGTGCCCAGCCTTGCACTCTGTTGCCCAGGAAAAAAAGCAAAAAAGATGGGATGAGGCAGTTTTAATTTTGACTTCAAGAAAGCAGAGAATAGCAGAGAATTTCCTACCAATCTTTTACTTCTTGCCCCAAAAAGCTTTGGAGACTTTCTCTTAAGTTAGCATTCAATGGAATAATAAGGTGCAGGTCAAAATTTTATTGTTCATAAAATGGCCTACATAACATAAAATGACCTAATAATTGAATTCCCAAAATGGCAATGAGATGGATTCCCCCCCCCCCCGATGCCAAATGACCCAGAAGACACCCTGGAAATATATGGAAAAGAACATACATAGATAATTAAAGACTTTAAATATCACATGGGAAGACACTGACATACTCCGAAAATACCGGAGATCCCTTGCTGTTTGATATGCTACATATGCTACATGCATCATGAGGTCACAACATGAATTATTGTCATTTTTGGATGATTGTGTCCTTGACTTACAACCATACTCTTAGCAACTGTTTGAAGCTACAATGGCACTGGGAAAAGTGACTTTCAACCAGTCTTTGCACTTAAAACTGTAACAGCATCCCCATGGTCATGTGTTCAACATTTTGAACCTTGGCAACCAGCATGTGTATATATGACTGTTGCAATGTCCTGGGATCATGTGATCATAATTTGCAACCATTCCTGTTGACTTATGACAAGAGGTCAATGGGGGAAGCTGGATTCCACTTAACAACCATATGATCCACTTAATAACTGTAATGACTTGCTTAAAAACCATGCAAAAAAGGTTGAAAAATCAGGCATGATTCACTTAACAATTGCCTTGCTTACCAACAGATTTCTGATCACAGTTGTGATCATAAATCGAGGACTACCTGTATTATTGCTTTTGGTCTTTTTGTGTGTGTTTTTTGTCACAGAAGACATGGTTGTTCCTTTACCTATTCACTGAATACCACAGTAGGGAATGAAGCAGTGGTTCAAATTCACCTTTCTGGAAGTAAGTTAGTTATCACAGTGCACCCGGCTTCTCAGTAAACCAGTAAACCAAATTCACATATGCCAATATGGTTCAAACCACTAATACTACAATCCAATCAGAATGTCAGCTGCCTATCTTTGTCTTCTTTGAAGCTTGCTAGCAACTGCCATAACCAGGGGGAAGGGGGAACTGAGAGGGGAAGAGTTGTGAAGGAATCTTATGGGAATTTGGGGAGTGTGCACACTGACAGGAGCCAGAGGAGCTAAGCTGCGTAATCTTCCTCCTTTTCAAGGACACCGGCCCTGGGAAAGGAATTTGCTCTGGTGCCAGAGGTACCATGTTCCCAAAACATCAGAATGGGACCTGTTTGGACTACTCTCCTAGGAGGGAGAGTTTGGGACATTGGGGATTGCTTTCAATATATGATTTTTCTCACAGTTTTTCTTCAGAGCTTGCCTCTCTTACGCTGCACTCAGCATCTGTAATAAAAGTACCTTTTCTCTAACATCTATGGAGTCAAGCATCGTTCTTTCTTAGGGAGCAAGTTTAGGCCGGTCTGACACAGAACATGCAAAGCCAAAATAGTCAAGCCAGTTCCTCTATCACTCACAGAAGTGGCTAAATAAAAAGGACTCCAAATACACAGACTCACCACTGGCATAACTTAAATCAGATTCTCTGCATCCAAATTACTGTAATTTTGTCTGACTTTCTTTCAGACACTAGCTCATATTAGATCAAACTTTGTTTTTTCTAACTCTTTGGGGTTGCATGGGAATTATATCTGTCTCCAATTCTAGCCAAGGTTGATACATTGAATGTACTTTATACATCAAAATCCTTGCACATTCCTTCACTGGATTTTTGCAAATTGTACCCGAAGCTTTCTGCTAGATTATAGGGGAATCAAGCAGCATGTTCAGTCCTTTCATTCTTTCACCACAAATCCTAAAAGTATTTCTAATCAAACACATTTTTGTCTTCTTCAGAACCATGGCACTCACTCTGGGACATCCAATAAACTCCAGAAAGTAATATAACTCTCATGATGACTTTAGGTTCTTAATAAATCATTTATGTTATCATTTGCTGGTCTAAAATGTCTCCAAGGAGCAGAAACACTTCTCTGAGATCAGTTCAGTAAAAATATTCACTAGCAAAAGTGATGGCTCTCATTCAAAATGCCACTCTTTGTTGTCTGCTATCTCTAAAATAATCTCTATGGCTACCTTTCATGAGATGTTTACCTGGGAAAAATGTCCAATACATTAGAGGAACCTTTTATCAACCAGATACTCACTGTTACAAGTCTTCTTATCTGCCTGCAGTTGTTGACCTTCTGGGCAGACACAATGGTAAGAGCCAGAGGTACTGAGACATTTGAATTCACATCCATGTTCTACAATATTGCAGAGATCATTGGCTGAAATGCCAATAAGAAGCATGTCATGTATCATTCAGAAAATATATTTTGCCAAACATGGTAGCCTTTATATGTGTCAAACTACAATTGCCTTATTCCATAGTCAGAGTGGAAATAACTGCATTATGACCAAATGGTGACTTGTGCAGTGCTCTAATAAATGGATGTTATTGATGTTGTTGTTAGTCTTGGTTTTCTGAAATATCTTTCAAATATAAACATGAATAAGTATTTAACAAATATCCAGGCTGGTTCACCTAAATATATAGGGAACATGTGTCCTTTATTATAAAAGACAGTCTTTTATCTCTAAAATCTGTCCTTTAAATTTGTTTAATTACTTATTTTCTCAATTTTGCTCCAGAATTTTCCTTTGTAAAGCAAAGTTATAAATATAAACAATTATTTTCTTTTCCTTATGAACCTCTTTCAGATTTGTCCTTTTTTTCAAGTTGGGCCTTTATTTTCCCCAAGAAAATGTAGTCACTTTACCTATAAGTAAAGCTGAAATATCCTATACCTACAAGGATGGTAAGAGACACCCCATACAAGTCTCATCACTTGTACAAAAGCATTTCCCATATTTTATTCATTTTACAAAATGTTATATCATCTACTCAGACAACTTGGGGCAATATGTAATAATCATTCCAACATAACTACCACCAAAAAAATTACACTGAAAATATAAATGATTAAATACGCATCAATCTAAATCTCAAATAGCATGTTTAAATAGCAAGGCTTTATTAGGAAAGGTGAAACACACCTCTGGGGAAAGCTGGGCTGCCATAGAAAACTGCCTTGTAGCCCATCTACCCATCACCTCTCATAGGAACAGGCCCTCTCTAAGTCAACTCACAGAATGGGCAGAAACATTTTGAATAAGATGATTCCTAATGAAACCTGTACCACAACATAGAGAGCTTTATTGGTAATTATCGGCACTCTGAATTGCACCCAGAAGCCTATTGGCAGACAGCTCAGGTATTATTGTGGTGTTCAGATGTTATTCTGTAACATAGTCATTCCATTCTGGACCAGTTGTAGCTTCTGAACTGTCTTTAAAAGTAGCACCAAGTAAATCGCACTGCAATAGCCCAAATATTTGGTAGTAAGGATATGATTCAGTGCTTCTGGGATCCGAAAGATGGGCATAGGTATAGCCATAGTTTCTCAGATGCTGTGAGAAATCCAAGCCATGGATCTGCAGTTTCAGATGACCTTATGTAAGCTAATCCTGGAGCCAAGGTTTCTTGAAAATCCAGAATTTTATAGACAAACAGTATCTCTAGCTTGCTAGGGCTTATTTCTTTCCACACAGTCCATCATAGGCTCCAGACATTGGTTCAAGATTTCCACATCTCTGGCTAGACATAGAGTGGTGATGTACCAGTAAGTACCATTAACCTATTGACAATATCTCACCTCAAACCCAGATAGTGAAGCTGAAACTTAAATACTGAGATAGCTAGATAGTGTCATTGACACAATGAGCATGAACTTGATCGAACTATGGGAAATAGTGGAGGACAGGGGGACATGGAGTGTTATGATCCATGGGGTTGGAAATAGTTGGACACAACTTAGTGACTGAACAACAAATCCTCAGACCAAAAGATGATCACTAACAGGGATTTCATATAGATGAAATAGTAAATATATGAACAAAAATATTTCTCAATTTTTCACAATTCTCCAAATAAAGCAGCTTTTGTCATGGATTATTAATCAAGAGCCTCAGAATCATATTCATAATTCAAGTGGATGCCTATTTGCACTGCTCTGCCAGTCTAATTCCACAGATATAATCATTTGGCCCATTTAAGTGTGCGCTACATGTGATAGATTAAAGCATACAAAGCCACAACCAGCCATATATAAAATATACCTTGGCATGTCTTGCCATCTGCCTGCAAAGTGAAGCCATCATGACATCGGCAATAATATCCATTAACTATATTAACACAGTCATGCTGACAAGTGTGGTTGTTGAAATTGCAGAAATTGATCACTGAAAGAAGAAAGAAACCATTAGAGGACATCACCATGTATGCAATAAAACAATCTGCATTTTTGATTTAACACAATGGCAGGACTCAAGATCCAGCATTTGCTGCAAACATTTGCCTTTCTTTCCTGTAAAATGGCTTCATTTCCTTTACATCAAACAGAACTGGCATAAAATACAGAAGAATATATTTAATACAGTGTGGAAAACCTGAGATGTCCCAGAAGTTGTTGAACTACCATAACCACTTCCCTTTCCTTGGCCAGCAGGGTTGAGGCTGCTGGGAATTCTAGTTCAACAACATCAAAGGATCCACAGATTCTCCCTTTTTTGTATAGTTTAATGAGGACAGAAAAGATCCCAGTATTGCAAAGAAGGGGTGACCTTTCTCACTATGCCACCTTCTTGGTGAAAATTGACTCTCCCACACCACCCAAATTTCAACAGCAGCTACAGAATGGTTATTTCTCCTTATAACTGCTGATGCAACACAGAGTTTACTCACTGCTACAGGTCTTCTTGTCTTGATTAAGCTGGTAGCCTGTCGGGCAACGGCAAATGAAGGTACCTTGTGAATTAATGCACTGGTGCTCACAGCCATGTCTCTCATTAGCACACGGATCAATGACTGCAGGAGTAAAACAGCATTCAGAGTTTGAACTTGAGCCTTGGTGGAGCAGTGGGCTAATGCCTCCTTAAGTAACACCAGCTGCCTGCAATTAGTGCAGGTTCGCATCCCACCAGGCTCAAGGTTGACTCAGCCTTCCATCCTTCCGAGGTAGGTAAAATGAGGACCCAGATTGTTGGGGGCAATTAAGCTGACTTTGTAAAAATGCCGCTTGGTGTGTGTGTGAAAGCCCTAAACAAGCAGGCATATACATAGAATGAAGGCTACTGCTAAGCTTGTAAGCCGCCCTGAGTCTTCGGAGAAGGGCGGGATATAAATGTAATAAAAATAAAAAAAAACTTCAGAAAAAAACCTGAGAGGACTGTTTTCTACTGGGACAGCTAAGAGAGAACCCAATCCCAGTTTTGCAAAAAGCAGAAAAATGGCTCAGATACAGATTTATCTTCTAGTTTATCACTTTCACATTAGCTTCAAGGATTTCTTTCTTTCTATAAGCAGCACTTCTGACTCTCCCCTTGCTATTTTCATTAACAAACAGTTTATAGAAATACAGTATCAGATAAAACTTCCACATGATATAGCTTCTAATTTTTTCTTGTATGGCTCAGCAATTTTGTAAAACCAGTTTCATCCAATGACACATGTTTCTGAGCTGCAGATTTTTTTTTAAAAAAAGGTCTAATTTGTTTAACTAGCTGGAAGATACTGTACATACATAAGCACTGATTCCTGTGAACACTATGTTGGGTACCATAACTAATACATAATCAACACTATTAATTATGTGTGTGTGTGCACTTTTGGGGCCCCAAGAGATTATCATTTGCATCATCCTTTTATTACCACTAAATCACTTGATGGTCTAGATTTTTAAAAATAAAAAATGCAAAAGGGGAGCTAGCATGCTGCAAAGTACTGGCCCCCATAATCAAATGGTCCCACAGCCATTATGATAAATAAAAATGGCAACCAAAGAGCAGAACAATAGTTAAATGTTTTTCCTCAGTGCAGAAAAACAACTGTTTTGTGAGTGCTCACAAAATGGTTTCAAAATTTCACCCATCAGTTAAATGGTCTATTACTCTTACTTGAGCATGTTTTTCCATCTGCATTAAGTTTGTATCCTCGTTTACACTGGCAATAAAAGGAGCTTGGGATACTGACACAAGTGTGCTGGCAGCCATGATCAAGTTCTGTGCACATATCAACACCTGGAAGAAGTAAGTTTGCATATTAAGAAGGAAGGATGTGCTGGGAACTGTAATATTGTAAAGCAGTGGAACTCTTCTGGAAGCATGTATATAGCTCTATTTAACTTTTCTTTCTCTTTAGCTGGAAATCTGGATAGAAAAGATCCTTTAGCAGTGCTTCTCAACCTTGGCAATTTTAAGATGTGGGGACTCCAACTCCCAGAATTCCTCAGCCACCATAGAATAGTAGAAATGAAGCAATAATACAACACAAAAATAGTAATGGCAATAACTCCCCACCCTCAGATACTTAGATACATATTTCTGGAAAAAGTTATTTGAAACCAAGAATGGCTGCTGAAAAAGTGGGTTTTTGAGCTATTTAATCAGTGCATATGCCTACTTTGAAGATAATAATCATCACAAAAGTTTCTATAAATAAATATTAGAGACACTGCATAGGACATGCTTTATTTTTGAACAGTTTTAAGTGAAAAACCTTTACAAAACTTCACTTCTGAATGCAAAGAGTCTGTTTGGAACATTTGGGAAATGTTTGAAATAGAGCTGTTTCCAACTGAAAATATTTCCAAAATGCTCAAAACAGATGGACCCACACTTGAAACACTAGTTGAACACTTGGGATTTCAAATTTAATGACATTTTCCCATTCAGAAAGATTTGCCCACCCATGGTAAGTAGAAGGAAAATAAGAAGGATCAAAATCAAGTCTCAATACAAGCTTTATTCCTTTACTCACCACATAACTTGTCCTGGAACTGTTTGCCAAACTGTTGGATGAGATCAAAGGACTCCACCAAGAAGACATGTTCCTCCAGTGGGGGAGATGCCATGGCCCTCAAAGAGTTCATGTCTGCCCGCTGAACACCCACAGCATAAATCTCAATGCCAGCAGCTCGTGCTTGAGCAGCCACTTCAGTCACACGGTCCTGGGGCCGCCCATCAGTTACAATGACAGCCACACGGGGAATCTTCCTGTGAAGTGGCCGGGCCCCGTTCTGTACAGTAAAGGCCACATTCATGGCATATTGGATGGCCAAGCCTGTCATTGTGCCTTGAGCCAAGGGGACAATGCTATTGATAGCCTTCTCCATTTCGGCCCTGGTGAAGAAGGACTTGAGAGAGAAGACATTCTGGACTTGGCTGGAGTACTGAATCACCCCAATCCGTGTGGCATTAGGCCCTACATCCAAATTATGGATGATGTCAATCATGAAGCGCCGCATGGTCTCAAACTCAAAGGGCCGGACACTACGTGAGCTGTCAATCACAAAGACAATATCCAATGGACCAGTTTTACATTTAGTTTCTGGAGGAGGAAAAAAGATACAGCTGGCTTAATCACTTGAAAAAGATATTCCTTCTTTATTAATTAAGACTGTATTTAGGCTTTTTTAGTGTATCAGCTAAAGAACATGAATGATATATGGCACAAGCATACACACACATGTGCACAAGTATATAAACATACATACATACATAAATTGTAAAGACTTCTGAAGATGAGCCCCTCAGATCGGAAGGCTAGGGAGTTCCAGAAAAACATCTACTTCTGCTTCATTGACTATGCTAAAGCATTTGATTGTGTGGATCATAACAAACTGTGGCAAGTTCTTAAAGAGGTGGGAGTACCAGACCATCTTATTTGTCTCTTGAGAAACCTATATGCAGGTCAAGAAGCAACAGTGAGAACTGGACACGGAACCACTGATTGGTTCAAAATTGGGAAAGGAGTCCGGCAAGGCTGTATACTGTCACCCTGCCTATTTAACTTATATGCAGAACACATCATGAGAAAGGCAGAGCTAGATGAATCAAAAGTTGGAATTAAGATTGCCGGGAGAAATATCAACAACCTAAGATATGCAGATGATACAACTCTAATGGCAGAAAGTGAAGAGGAACTAAAGAGCCTCTTGTTACGAGTGAAGAAGGAGAGTGCAAAAGTTGGGTTGAAACTAAACATTAAGAAAACCAAGATCATGGCATCCGGCCCTCTCAATTCCTGGCAAATAGATGGGGAAGAAATGGAGGTAGTGACAGATTTTATTTTCCTGGGCTCCAAGATCACTGCAGATGGGGACTGTAGCCAAGAAATTAAAAGACGCTTGCTCCTCAGGAGGAAAGCCATGGCAAATCTAGACAGCACACTAAAAAGCAGAGACTGTCAACAAAAGTGCGTAAAGTCAAGGCTATGGTCTTCCCAGTTGCAATGTATGGCAGTGAAAGTTGGACCATAAAAAAGGCTGAGCGCCAAAGAATTGAGGCCTTTGAACTATGGTGCTGGAGAAGACTCCTGCGAGTCCCTTGGACTGCAAGGCGATCAAACCGGTCAGTCCTAGAGGAGATCAACCCTGACTGCTCTTTAGAAGGCCAGATCCTGAAGCTAAAACTCAAATACTTTGGCCACCTAATGAGAAGGAAGGACTCACTGGAGAAAAGCCTAATGCTGGGAAAGATTGAGGGCAAGAGAAGAAGGGGACGACAGAGAATGAGGTGGCTGGATGGGGTCACTGAAGCAGTAGGCGTGAGCTTAAATGGACTCCAGAAGATGGTAGAGGACAGGAAGGCCTGGAGGAACATTGTCCATGGGGTCACGATGGGTCAGACATGACTTCGCAACTAACAACAACAAAGACTTCTGAAATAAAATTATAGATTTGCCACTCCAGATAAAATACTCTTAAATGAAAAGAAACTTTCAGTACAATACATTCCTCCATTTGATAGATAAACACTATCATTTAAAGGACAGCAGGCAACTTAATGCACATGTATTTAAACTTCAGTTGCTATCAATACTCAAGAAGATCAGTGGTCAATAGCAATGGGAGTTCTACTCAAAATCATTATGGGGTGCCAGATTGTCGTTTTTGATGTTAACATACCTTGATTGATTATGTGCCATCAAGTGGGTATCAATTCTTAGCAACCACAGAGATAGATTTTGCCCAAGACAATCTGACCCTAACCTAGATGTTCAGGTCTTCCAATAGTGACGGAATCTATCTACCTTACTGCTGGACTGTCTATATATCAATCTGTTTTTAGCTTCATATCAAGTTTTAATTCAGGTTTGATTTAAAAAATAATAATAACTGGTACTTACCTAAGACTTTTGGACGAGCTTCCATCATGGTGAAGGCATGCATAAAAAAAGGTATAACATACACCAGCTTCATCATTTTCTTTCAAGATGATAGGATCTCAGGAAAAAGTCTAAAGTGCAAAAAGAGAATGTATTTATTTAACCAGATTTTTATAGCCTCTTCTCACAAGGCTGACAAAAATATCTGACAATGTAGTAGAGTCATGTTAATTTTGGGGTGGGGTTTCTGACTCCTGGCAACTGCCTGGACTAGTCCTTGCCATTTTCTTGATAAGATTTCAGAAGTGATTTGTCTTCTTGTAGGGCTAAGAGAGTATAACTGGCCCAAGGTCATTCAGCTGGCTTTGTACCTATGGTGACACTAGAACTCACAGTCTCCTGGTTTCTAGCTTGGTGCCTTATCCACTACACCAGGGGTGTCAAACTGCCAGCCCACAGGCCGGATGCGTCATGCAGAAGCTACACCCACCCCATTGCCGGCAATGGCAAAACCGTCCTGATACATTGCGCAATGTCACGTGACATCGCGAGTCTGACATGTCTGCACTATACCATACTAGCTCTCTATGCTAATATATGATAACAAAAAAAAAATCAGGAGTTTAGTAGAACCATTTCAAACTAATACATTTTACTACAAGGCATGTGATTTTTGTAAACTATGGGTTCATCCAAGATACAGAGTGGCTAAACTGATGCAGGATTTAAATTGGGTAATTGGGGCGGGAGGGAAAGACCAAATGGCTATGCGAGTGCAGGTTGCATGTGAGACTAATTATTAATACCTTACAAGTTAATAATTATAATGCATTAAAAGCCTATTGTGTTTGTTGGGATCTTCCGAGGTTGCCTGAAGCCTTTTTGTGCCTGTGAGTTTCTCATAATGGAATTAAATAAGCCTTTTAATAAAATATATTAGTTCACAATAATAGTAAATATCTGGAGCTCGGGTGTAGGGTGAGGTGACCCTTCACCCTCAAAATGTATTAGTCAACAGATTCCTTTGATATGTTTTTTTGTAATCTGATAAAATTTATAATATTACTTTCACATCCAGTTGTTCACAAATTTATTTATTTTTTGAAGATTAGTTATCTAGCTTTAAATCTCAATATAGATAACCTGGTTTGAAAGTAAAAGGTCATTTTAAAGTTGATTATTCAATGGTAAACTACAGAGCATATAGCACTTATTCTTAAGTTACTTTGTTCTAAATTATCCAGCATTCTGAGAGTCTAGAGCAGTGCTTCAGTTCTTTGGGATACATAAGGCAAGTGTCCATGTAATTTTAGCAGTTTTGTAAATGTTGGTATTAGAAATACTAAGTTGAAACTATTCTTAATGTTAAAGCAGTTATACCAATGGGTGGTTTCGTGGTATTTCTCCTGCTATATTATATTAAAATTCTTCACCATCTAGCAAAACAAGAGAACATTGTGGCTTTCTGATGAAGACCCCAACTGCATATTAATGAACTTCATTTCAGAATATAAACCAGAATAATTTATTGAAATAAAATATTCCTTTCCCCAAACTCCTCTCTCTATTACTGTTTTGTACAACATGCCAAAATATACATTTTAGACTACTATGTTGTGCAAGCCAACCCTGGGCGGTTAGTTTATGGTTCTGTGTACTGTATGGCCCAAGAAGCAAGTAAATGGAATATCCATGGTACGCATATGGTTTATTCAGGGAGGTCAACAAGCCATCATATTTTCACAATTTAGAATATTGGGAAAATGAGCAGTTCACGAAATCCCAACTAACAATTTCACTTATCTCTAGTCACATTCAGGATATTCTGAAACACCCTAACCCAGTTGACATAAACCACAGGGAAAGAAAGTATATTAGTAGAAACAGATCTTTCTGAATAATTCAAAACAAGATGTCTAATCAATAGCATATTTTTCAGCGTGGTGACTTCTAAATGTGGAAGATCCTAGATGATTTAAGGAAACTAACAAATGCAGTAATAGCAAAGTACTAAAGTGTAGTAATTTAACTAATATGTGCAATATTATAGATTTAGAGCTCTGGAAAATAAATAATAAACTCTAGATATTAATGTAAAGATATTGATGAAAAGGTGCCAAGGATCTTCCCAATATTCTGGCCTCAGTTGGTAATGCTGGCAAAACTTGCCTGTTTGGCCCAGAAGTATATTTAGGGAGACTGGCACTTGATTTCAAGGGCACCTCATGGGTTTCACAATAATTACCTGTGATATTTAAAGAAAAACAATAATAAGTTCATTTCAAGTGTTTAGCGTTCTAAATATGGAAGGAAGCAAGATGCATGAAAGGGCATCTCCCTCCTATGATCCAGCTCTGGATATCTGAAGGAAACGTACTGGCCTGGAGGGGACTCAAATCCCCACAGCAATAACTGCAACGAAAACCACCAGATTAGCACAGATTATTATAATTTTTTCAACAACAATTTTTGAGGTCTAAGTGCTATGAACATGCAATTTCATTTTAAAGAAAGCAGCCTTGAGCTTTCAGAGATTCCACAACGGCAACAACTTTTCCCAACATTTTGTCCAGAAAAGCCTTAAGAATTATTTATTTATTTATTAAATTTATTTGCCACCTATCTCATCATGGGGCTACTCCAGGTGGCTTACAACAATAAAAACAGAGAAAGAAAAGAAGTGTAAAACATAACAGTTAGCAAAAGAACACTAGAGTAAACAATGAAAAACAATGAGAATACAGCAATATGGGAACAAAAGATGGGTGGGTGCAGATGCAGAAAGTGAAGGAAGAGGTATGGTTTGCTGTCATTCTACTGGCCACCTCCAGTGTGGTACTCTTTTATTTGGTCCCCAAGCCAGCCAGCAGAGCCAGATCTTCAGACTGTTACTGCTGTTATAGAAATAGATTTCTGTAACATGGAGACTGAAAAGGCTTACGGGATAGGAGTGGTGAAGAGTCATGGTTTTCAACTTTCTAATGAGCCAGACATTCAAAATGCTAAAGGAATAACAGCATTTGCTCTATCCACCAGAGGACTTTGTAATACAATGTTCCCACTTAGTAAATGATGCAGGGAGACTCTAGAAAAGAGCAGTGGAATTCTATGAGACTATACTAAAAAAAATGTAGTGTTTTCCTTCTGTTTTCAAAAGGGAGTGTGGCAAGCAGAAGCTACTTTTTTCCTCAGCTTTGTCATTCTGGAGAAATATTACTGAGAGAGAATGAAACAGGTCATAAACTGCCTCCTCGTGGCCAATGTAAGTAGAAACATCACAGAGGATATAGATGCTGTGTAATGGGTGCAGAAGTCATATAAAACCTCATAAAATGGGGGTATTATAAATAAGCAATATTATTTATCCTTAGAATTATATAGATTATTTTTTTTTAAATGGAGTGTCTACATTTCTAATGTCTCTAGTTTGTGAGCTTCTTAGATGCATCTGCCTGGCCACCATGAGACAGAATTCTGGACTATCTGGACTTTTGGCCTGATCCTGTACTGTAAAATCCTTCTTATGTTCTATGTCTTAAGTTCTATCTTTCTTCAGCTTCTTTTATTCCAGTCTTTGTTTTATGACAAGATATAAGTAACTCAGTTTTCTGCTCCTTGCTTTAAATAAGCAATCAGTTGTGAGCACTTGTTCCAATTCTTGTCATAAAGGTCTTTTTGTGTTGTGTTCAACTGTTGCAGATTCCTGACCAATAATACAGAATAATAATACAGAAATGCTCCCATATGCCAAGGTTAAACTCAGTTATGGAGATACACTGTTGTAGCCAGAACTTATTAAGTGGTATATATATTAATGGGTGGGTACATGTATCATGCTAATCAAAAAGCAAAGAAACTAGAACATAATGTAATGATTAAGTTGTATTAGTCCTGGAGAGAGTCAAGTTCCACAAATGTAACTTTGGGCACAACAAGTCCGTTGTTGTAGGGAGAAATTGAAAAAAAATGATGTTATGTACCTAATCCTGAATTCTTTGAAAAAAGGCAGGATATAAATCTAACTAATAATATGAATAATAATAACAGCAAGCACCCTCAAGTCACCCACAGCCAAATCAGACCAAGAAAAAACAGTGTCAGGCAATGTTATTTATGTACTGGTTGCAAAAGCTTTGATTTTATAATATTTCCTTTCAAGAATATGTGTATCTCCTTACAATTTTTTAAAAACTCTTATTAATTAATGATATTGCTTTTCAGAAAGGAAGGGCATTAAATTAATCTGTTTCAAGGGACAAATACAGTCACTTAATTTTAAAAAATTCTCCTCAGATAAGGTGGATATTTATTATGAACAAATCTAAACAAATTTCACAAATTTATTCTGTAGATTTCCACCCCATACCCATACAATTGATTTAACCCTCCAGAAAACTGCAAGCTAAACAAGATTTCAGTTATTCATTCTAAACCATTTTATACCTTGTCACTTTATGCTACTTTCATACTCCTAAAAACTGGGGCATAATTACCCTATTTTACTAAAGGCCTCTTTTGTCTATATATATATATATATATATATATATATATATATATATATATATATATATATATATATATATATATATATATATATATATATATATATATATATATATATATATATATATATATATAGGGACGCGGTGGCTCAGTGGGTTAGGACGCTAAGCTTGTCGATCGGAAGGTCGGCAGTTTGGCGGGTCGAATCCCGAGTGCCGCGTAACAGAGTGAGCGCCTGTTACTCGTCCCAGCTTCTGCCAACCTAGCAGTTCGAAAGCACGTAAAAATGCAAGTAGAAAAATAGGGACCACTACGGTGGGAAGGTAACAGCGTTCCGTGCGCCTTTGGCGTCTAGTCATGCCGGCCACATGACCACGGAGATGTCCTCGGACAAGCGCTGGCTCTTCGGCTTTGAAACGGAGATGAGCACCGGCCCCTAGAGTCGGAAACGACTAGCACGCATGTGAGGGGGAACCTTTACCTTTTTATATATATATATATATATATATATATATATATATATATATATATATATATATATATATATATATATATATATATATATATATATATATAAAATATTCTCCATGTCAGCCATTTCTCTTCCCCAACACCAAAAATGTCTTGTTCATGCCTTTACAAAATTTCCAGCTCAATTTTGTGTCAGAGCCAAAAATTAAGCCTAGAAAGCATACAGATTTCAGTTAAGAAAATTGACCATTTCTATTTAGCAGGAACTAAAAGACTCCCTGAGGGTTGATGCATGAATCCAGTTCTGTTCTGAGCCGTAGTTGAAGCCAAAGGCTCTCAACATAAATAAACAGAAATTATTCTCAGTGGTTTTTTTTTAACTCAGGGTAAAACAGTGATAGTTGAAAAAGCAGTGTACTGCTGTCTACAACAAATTTGAGGTGACGTAACCCAATTCATGAGCACAGTCCTTGGGTAAGAAGCTGCATGTATCACCTCAGGCTTGTGCTTTCACAAAATACATATACCGAATGTGTGTGTGTGTGTGTGTGTGTGTGTGTGTGTGTGGTATGAATGTACGTTTTCAAAAAAAAACCCACTCACTTATATACAGGATGATGCATTTTATAGGATAAGGATCCAAGAGGAAACATTATGTCTGCCTAAGCAGCAGTATCTATCTAAATTGGAAAATCAGATAACAATGAAATGGGTTCATGGTACAATTCTTTTATATGATAACAGTCACACAGTACAAAAAACAAATCTTATTAAACTGAACACTTATATACTCAGAATGAATTGAAGAGCTACAAGACCAAATCAAAACCATATGGTTTAGGTTTAAATGTGGGTTCACACACTCTTTTGGTCAGCAAATGGCCTAGTATTTCCCAATCTTAGCACATCTTGTCACATTCAAGTTGCCAAGATTAGAAACAGTAACTTAGCTTAAAGGACCCCTGATGCAGAATATTATTGTCTCCTGCTGAAGACGATTTTGTTTTTGTTCACATCTTATGTTTTTTTTTCTTCCTTTTGATAGGAGTGGGGGAAAGCAGTGATAAGCCTGTAGTGGCAATGCAGAAGACCATTGTTATCGCAAGGATTTAGTTGCATATTTTTATTTCTCCTTATATTAAGAAAAATCTAGAAACTTAGAACTCATTCATTGTTTTTTCACTCTTGCTTGTGGAAAAAAGGAGAAGGGGAGTGGAAAATATCATGTAGGCCACACTTGGTATCATGGTAGAGACACTAGAAAGAGAACAGAGAAGAGCAACAAAGAAGATTAGGGGACTGGAGGCTAAAATATATAAAAGGTGGTTGCTGGGATTGGGTATGTCTAGTTTAATAAAGAGAAAGACAAGGGGTGGCATGATAGCAGTGTTCCAATATCTTGGGGGCTGCCACAAAGAAAAGGGAGTCAAGCTATTCTCCAAAGCACTTGAAGGCAGGACAAGAAGCAATGGATGGAACCTAATCAAGGAGAGAAGCAACCTAGAACTAAGGAGAAATTTCTTAACAGTGAGAACAATCAACCAGTGGAACAGTTTGCCTTCAGAAGTTCTGGGAGGCTTTTAAGAAGAGACTGGACAGCCACTTGTCTGAAATGGTATAGGGGCTTCTGCTTGAGCAGGGAGAAGTGGACTAGAAGACTTCCAAAGTCCCTTCCAACTTTGTTATTCTGTTATTCTATGCACCAGCAGCACATGATTGGGGATGTGCAATACTTTGGCGATTTTTATAGATTTCACAGTCATGACAAAACCTTTTGCTGAAGCCCAGTTTATTGCCTAGTGTGTGTAACTCCAGGTAAAGAGGGACACAAAACATGCATAGATTGGAACCATTTGGCCTTAGAAGCAGAAGAAACATGAACAGAAAACTGCAGGGGACAGAATGAAGCCCACTGCAAACTTTTAATCCAGCTCCCAAGTTTGTCATGTAATAATCTGCAACCAGTTTAAGTGGTAATCTTACCCATTTTATCCACTATTATGCCTGCTGGCAAAGGTAGCAGAATGTCTGTGGGAAATCAGCAATTAGAGAACAGCTGGGGAAAGGAAGTGCAAATACTGAGCAGCACTGAAAACCTAGCATCCAAGCAGGAGGCCTTGGGACTTAAAAAAAACAAAATGAAAGACATTTTGCTCTAGCGCCAAGGTGCTCACAACTGGTTGTTTGTTTAGAGCAAAGACCTTTGTAATCTAAATGGTAATAATATATTTGTGCTCACATGAAAACTAGCCAGGAGATATATAGCCTAGTGCAAGACATGACTGGAATCATTTGAAAACCTTATCTCTACCTGCAGTTTACTGTAAGTGTATAAAAACAAGCAAACAGGAGAACAAAGACCAAACAGAAGACCCAGCTGATGCCTTTCACTTCCTAGAATACTGTAATCACAACCAAAAAGGGATCCATCATCACGTAATGGAGCCAGGTAAGCCAATATGAAACTCAATTCTGCTTACTAATATCTTGCTCTCTTCCTTCCCAAGTTTCATATATGAACTATTGGTCACGTACTGAGTTTCAGCAAAAGCTGTTGCTTTGGGTTTCAACACAGCCTGCCAAGTAATAATTCCTCTTGTTATTGTTATTCTGGCTCCCTGTTATCAGAAATACTTTGAATATTCCAGTTGAAATCCTTTAGGACAACCAGAGACATCAACTCTTTGTCTCCTGATTGTTATGACTCCAACTCTGCAAATTCCTACCCAGCATAATCAAAGGTTTCTTTCTCTTGATATTGCACTCTTAGAAAATTTGAAAAATATTGTACAATCCTCAACTTGAGATGTAATATTTTATGGAGGATATTGGCAGGCAAAGCAATTTATATGAGAAAAGACTGAAAGAATCTCTGCAGAACAAAACAAGAAGCATCTGATTGAGTTTGCAAGATACATTTGAAGTTAAGCTTGAGGAAGCTTTTTAATTTCAGTTAGGATGGATGGATGGGTTGACTGATTGACTGACTCTGAGAACTCAATTTTATCTCCTCAAATTCTGTGAAGTAGGTTCAGTGGAAGGAGAATGACTGGCCCAAAGTCACCCTAGGAGCTCTCGTTGAAGGTGTCTTAAACCTAGGTCCTTTGCCCATGTCCAACACCTTAGGTATCACAGTGCACTAAAATTCAGCTACAACTCTACTTGAGACTGATAGGTTTGCATTATAATGGCCACAGTCTTAAACAAAGCTTCTGAGGTGAAGAGGTCCACCATGTATAAGTTATAAATGGAAAGTGACCCAGATTACATGTCCAATGACATTAACCTAAAATTATCAATATTAAAATTTCACTGGCTTTCTGAAGGTAGGAATTAAATATGCTAACATATGGAATTTTTGTTGGCTTTTGGTTTCTTTCCCATATGGTGTGAGAAATATATATATTACATTATATTAGTGCTGCATTGGTCATACAAATGGCCAATGTAATGGAATATGTATGTTTTGGGTTTTTAAAAACTTTTTCTGTTATAATTTTTAAAGAAATATTTTTTTTAAAAAAAGTGTAATAAGCTAAGAGGGCTATAGGTCACTGGAGAACGGATTATATAATGAAAGAACAGGGGAATTACATGTAATCCACTTCGTTCAGATCAGATTGCAAAGAGTCTGCCTGGAAATATTTGGAAATATTTGGAATGGTTCTGAGCACATCAGACATGTCAAAAATTCCAGACTCCATTTATAGCAAAAATAGATAAAATCAGGAGAGAAAAAAATCCTACTTAAAACTTCACCAGTCAAAGTCAACAGCACTGGGCCATCTCAGGCACTCCAGATATTGTTGAACTGTAAAATCCAGCAAGTGTAGTTGGCATGATTAATAGAGAAGGATCCTGAAAGTTATATTTCAATATAATACAGAATGCTACAGTTGCCAATTACTAAATTAATCCAAGGTCTGGCTCAAAATATGGCAATTATTTATGATCACACTTGGGACCAGAATTTCCACTGTTAAGTAAGGCAGCTGCTAAGTGAGCTGTGCCCAATGCTATGATCTGTTTTGCCCCATTTAAGTAAATCACTGCAGTTGTTAAGTGAATCAGGCTGTCATTAAGCAAATCCAGCTTCCCCCATTGACTGTGCTTGCTGGGAGCCAGCTGGTAAGGTCAAAAATAGTGATCATGTGACCCAAGGACACTGCAACCATCATAAATACATGCCAGTTGCCAAGAGCCCACCATTTTGATCATGTGGCCATGGAGATGCTGTGAACGTTATAAGTGCAAGGATTGGTCATAACTCACTTTTTTCAGTGTCATTGTAAGTTCAAATGGTCACTAAATGAAGGTCCTCTTTGAGTCGAGGACTACCTGTACTACATTCAACAGAAAGACCTGCTTTTCCCAGGACTTCTGAGCACTCAGTGTGAGAAACCATGTTGTCAAAGCAAGAAAATAACCAAGCAAGTTTGCACCTGTAGGAGGTTTGGTGACTATTTTATCTTCTTAGCTTCTCTGTGTGACACCCTGGGAAAAGAATGGCTCTCAGCAAAATATTTCCTACTGGGCTACTAATCATTTTTCCATTAGTCTTTGATCAGGTCCTCATTACCAGCCAACAAACCAATCCAGAATAATTGAAACATGAATATGTCTTTGTCCTTAACACAGTAACAAATAGTTTCCCACATGGAACCCGTGGTTCAGTTCTTGACACAGCTCCTTGCAGTCATAGCTGGTGATGAGAGAGTCCTGAACAAAAAGCTCTTTATAAAGCAGAGAGATCATTTTACCTTTTATGTATTACAGAGCAAGAGCAGACATCTCCAGATTTTGAACCAGTCTGTTTAAAGTAGCTCCAAATCTATTCCCATGGGGAAAGATTAAAAACAGTGCTCTATACCACTAAGACATTTAAACTAAAACTATGCTAAAATTGATGCAAATTCTTTAGATACAAAGAGGGATTTCAGAAGACTTTGAATATTCTTGCAAAGATTCTAATATTTTTTATCCCAGCTCTCTCCTATTCTACTGCAATTGTAAGGTATTTTATAAATTCCAAAAATCATACTTTTCTGGACAATCCTAAGTATATCAGTCAAGTGCCTATCTCTCCTAGCTGATGATATGTGTGATAATATGTTGGTTTGAAAAACAGTCTCTAGATTAGAGATCCTAATTTTCACAGAATAGAGTGAGGATGTTTGGAATAAAACTGGGCGGTAATTTTATATATGGTTCACTGGCCAAAATGCATCAGAATTTATCAGGATTACCCTCATTACTAGCAAAGAAGAGTTTATGTGCCTTGGGTAGGACTAAGACTTGTAATCTAGTGTACTGTATACTAGATTACAATAAGCTATGATGACATCTGGTCATGAGCATAGCATAAAGAAGATTGAGACTTGGAATCCAAGACAAATAAATGGTGAAGAGCAGAACAACAAATTAAAGATCGAAAAATAGACATGGTGTGAGTCTACAAAATTCAAATCTAACAAACTTTAATAAAAGTGAAGTGTTTGTGTGTATAAAAATGTAGGTTTAATTATGAACAAAAGGTCTAAACTGTATGTCAGAAGGTATGAATTGGTGTCATCTAGGTGCATATAAAAATACACATTGATAAACTGATGACAGTTGCCATGTCATACTCTAGTCTAGCGAATGGTGATAATGTAAAAGAAAAGAGTGGGGTGGGGGATTGCAGACACCTTCTGATCAAGGGGAAAACATGATTTTGCTGAGTGACATGAATGGATGGACGGGTGGAATCAGGAAAAGAGAAAGTGAATCAGCCATTCAGAAACCCTAGAATGAATTAGAATGGTGACTGATAAGTATCTTCCAAAAATGGAAATAATAAAAAGTGGTTATGAATGGTTTAACTACAAATCTTTGATATGCATAGATGTCAAAAGAATCAGTATAAAACAAAAGCCATGATTGCTTTGCCAGTTTATAATGAAGTCTGGAAGAAGTAATGAAGTATATTTGGATGATGAGAGGTTCGGAGTGTTAAGATAGAGCATTTGTTAGTGAGGTCAAGAATTGACCTTATAGGAAAATAATTGTATGGAAGAAAAGGAATCAACTGAAATAAATGAGAATGAAAATAAATCAACTACGTGAAGAGAAAGTACAAATCCTAACTGGAAAAGAATTAGAAGACGGATTAATCTTCCAACTGAATCGAAACCCAAATACAAAGATACAAACTGTGTCAGCTTGTTGAAAAATGAATAGGCAGCAGACACATCTTGTTGTCCCTAGATGCCTTTACACAATCTCATTTGGTAGCCAAAAAAGAGGGAAAAAAATACTAAAATCTTACACAATCAAGAAATAGTAATAAATTTTGGCAGTACTTCAGGAAAACAAAATTTATTTTACTATTGGCCTCCAGGGGTTATTCTATTTGGAGCATGTTGAAACTGCACTGAAGATTCCTACAGCCTACCAGGGCTGGGCAACCTTGGCTCTTTTATGACTTGTGGACTTCAACTCCCAGAATTCCTGAGCCAGACATGCTGGGAGTTGAAGTCCTCAAGTCATAAAAGAGCCAAGGTTCCCTACCCCTGGCCCTAGCCTTTGCAGATTTCAGTGAAGACCATTAGTTCATCCAGGACATTTTGTGTGTATTGGGCGGGGAGGTGGGGGGGGGGGAGAGGGAGAGAAACTAGTTTCCTCTCAACTTTTATTCTTGTAGTCCATAATTGTAGATGATGATTTGGGAAAGTTTCCAAAATGTCATTAATATCTCTGCTTTCTGCTTTCTATGATACACCACAACGAATTTCTGTCTGAATCTCTGTTTTGCCTATATTTAATATCATACAGCCACAGCTATGTAATATTTATTTACACAGCCAATTATGTTCTGAACTGACCATCAAACTAAAATAAACCTCATTAGATGTTTGAAGAATTATCTTTCATTTGCCATGCCAGGTACAGTATAGGGGCATTTAGCAAGAGATTTAAAAAGATGGAGGAAATGTAATTTAACATATCTTGAAAGTCTTAGCTTGGAGAAGACTATTCAAAAGATCATTATTTAGGTTTAGTACTCAATGCATTTATATTCCAATTTTTCATCATCAGATTTAAAGGTAGTGCTATTTTTAAATAATGGTACATACCATGGTTTGATGAATATCAAATATATTTCGATGGTTACTTTTTTCATTGCATTTTTGGGGTATCACTGCAACTAACCACTTTGATATTTTGATTTTCTCTGATTTTCCATGTGTGCAAATAACATAGAAGAGCAGGGATCAAAAGGATGTTGCTGTAAGCTGGTAGAAATGTATGTATCCTGTCCAATTTCCTTTGTATTTAAGTCACAGAGTTGTATTTAGTGTCCTTTAGTTTTTAATCAAAGTTTACAAGGCTTCTGAAAAAGGAATTAATCTTGGATTCATCTTTCTTTTCCAATAGGGTTTGTGAATTTTAAAGCTAAAGTATTTTTTATTTTCATTAATAACATGTGGCCAAGCCAAGCTATGGCATGGCTCTCATCTACTCTATGTAACATTGAAACACATAGCAATCTGCACATAACAATCTATGTTATCATGGAACCATTTCTGGAGTTTTGCATAATTTGCACAATTATGCAAAACAGTTTAATTCCAAATGGAGTGACAGCTCCATAGGGAGGAAGAGAGAGGGAAGAGGATTTTCACATTTGGATAATGCATTTATGTAAATTAACCATGTTTGTTACTAATGAACAACGTCAGAGTGAGTTTTAAATTAAAAAAATTAAAAAAGAGGAAATAATGCTGCAAATGTCCAAAAGCAAGCCTAAGGGAAAATCCCACATAGTCTATTCACCTAACCTTGAGTTTCCAGGATCTTCCCATTGCCATCCTTTCACATTCCCAGGTATTTGCAAGGTCACAATTAGATCTATCTTTGTCCTAGGCTGCCTTTTTAACATGCTTCAATATGAGTCCCAAGGGGTTGGACCCAGAGCTATGTCAGCATTTCCCATAATTTCCCATAATTATTTCCCTGTATTCATGTTATCTCTGGAAATGTAGTTTGGAAAATGTTCCTGTCTTTGTCTGAAGTAACTACTATTGAACGTTCATTTACTGAAAGAAGTTGGGGGGCACTTGATATAGACATTTCCTGTATATTCCATTTCCTGTTTTAACAAATCTATTTTTTTTCTTTTAAAAAAATTAAAATCATTCTGCCAACATGCATAGAGGAAGATACACTAACAGGGAGATACACTAAGTTGCTTATAAGGGGGGAAAAACTTGCATAATACCTAAAGCTGTGTTGGTTTTACAAAATATACAGAAGGCTAATTCTTTCCTTGCAGAAGCAGGTAATATAAAAAGGGTTAAGGGTGAGCTCCAGTAACCACTCTCTGAATAGACCTTTATTGAATCTGCAATGAAATCTGGGATGTAAACCATATATTAAAAACTGTGATTGAATTAGGATAAGGGTAGAAAAGGAAAAACAATTGTGTAACAATTTAGAAGAACACGCTCCTTCGAAAATTCAGCAGGGCTTCTCAGTTAGATGAGATTGCTGAAAATGGGAGTTCTATTACAACACAACCAAAAGACACTGAATAGGAGAAATCTGTCTTAAAAACTGATAGGATTTGCATGCTGGGTTCATTTAACACCCCCCCAAAAGCTCATTTATTAAACTAGACATATCCAATTCCTGCAACCATGTTGTGTATATTTTAGCCTCCATGCCCCTAATCGTCTTTGTTACTCTTCTCTGCACTCTTTCTAGAATCTCAACATCTTTTTTTATATCATGGCAACCAAAACTGAATGCAATATTCCAAGTACGGTCTTTTTCCAAGGCATTATAAAGTGACATTAATGCTTCACATAATCTTGATTCTGTCCCTCTGTTAGTGCAGCCTAGCACTTGGCTTTTTTGGCAGCTGCAGCACACTGCTGGCTCACATTTAAGTGATTGTCCACTAGGACTCCAAGATCCCTTTCACAGTTTCTACTATTGAGCAAGGTACCACCTATACTGCACCTGTTCACTTGGTTTTTCTTGCCTAAATGTAGAAGTTTACTTTTATCCACATTGAATTTCATTATAAGAGCCTTGGTGGAGCAGTGGGCTAATGCCTCCTTAAGTAACACCAGCTGCCTGCAATTAGTGCAGGTTCACATCCCACCAGGCTCAAGGTTGACTCAGCCTTCCATCCTTCCGAGGTAGGTAAAATGAGGACCCAGATTGTTGGGGGCAATTAAGCTGACTTTGTAATAATGCCACTTGGGGTGTGTGTGAAAGCCCTAATAAGCAGGCATATACATAGAATGAAGGCTACTGCTAAGCTTGTAAGCCGCCCTGAGTCTTCGGAGAAGGGCAGGATATAAATGGAATTTAAAAAAATAATAATAAAAAAATAAATTTTGTTAGATAGGGCCAGATTCAAGTATATTGAGATCTTTCTGTATCTTGGGCTTATCTTCTGGCGTGTTGGCTATTCCCACCAGCTTATTGTCATCTACAAATCTGATGTGTTCCCCTTCTATCCCCTTGTCTAAATCATTGATGAATATATTGAAGGGTATTGGGCCTAAGACAGTCAAGATTGACTGAAAAGGGTCATCCCTCCCCATTAAAAAAAAACCCCATAAATAGCCTGGACTCATAAAGAGGCAACTAAACTCCCTTTTGAGCCATGGATTTTGAAAACCTTGTACACACATGTTTATTTTTAACCAATATAAAGAACAACTTTTCCCAGTGTAACTAGCCTTGGACATTTACAATGGAATGAACTAATGACATATTGTGGTTTTGGCTAAAAATCTATTGTTTCTCCTGCCCAAACTATTTAGTATTTGAATCATATTTCGTGCCTGGAAACATACAGCTATTCCATTCCTTTTCACTGGGTGAAGTATAGTATTGGCTCCCTCTTATCACTTAAAAAAAGGGTGTGTGTGTGTGAAGATTTCCCTTGTCCCATCGTTTTTAATTCTAGGCAGCAGTGCTCATCTCTGTTTCTGAGCCAAGGGAGCCAGCATTATCTAAAGATGCTTCCATGGGCATGTGGCAGGCATCACTATATACCGATGTGCACAGACCACTGTTACTTTCCCACTGAAGTGGTGCCTATTTATCTACCAGCATTTGCATGCTTTTGAACTGCTAGGTGGTCAGGAGCTGGGGCAAAAACAAGAGCTCACCCCATCACATGGTTTTTTGAGCTCAAAGTTCCAACCTTCCGGTCAACAAGCTGAGTGTCTTAACTACTACTCCATTATGCCCCCTTATCACTTTGCACACCTTAACTAGGCTAGTGTTTTTCAAATGTAGCAATCTTAAGATGCGTGAACTTCAACTCCCAGAACTCTCCAGCCAGCATGCTTTGGAGTCCACACATCTTAAAACTTGCCAGGTTTGAAAAATACTGAATTAGATCCTATCAGCCTTTCAAAAGGTTCAGAAGATCTGGCTATTCCCTTGAGTATAAGAACAGACAGTTGATGAACCCATCTTGGTATTATGTTGTACATTTTTGTGTCACTCTAAGCACATTGTGATGTTTTTCATTTCCTTTTAAATTGCTTCAATTTGTTTTAAATTCCAATTGTTAGCCAACTAAGGTCATATATCAAGTAGGTGGTTACATAATTTAAATACCAAATAAAGGAATAAAAATAATTAATGGAAGTCTTCTGGTCAAGCCAATAATTCATGTTCCAAGGCATAGATCTTATTGCTAGTTTGTTTGCTTTCAATACATTTTTTTAGAAAACTGTAAATTGCGCAGATATTGCAATTATGCACAATAAAATGCTCTGCAAATATGGGGGGAGGCTTCTTCAGTATTACCAGGAACAGTAAAAGTCAAATTTAGAGATGGTAACAGCCTTTACCTGCTCCCTGAAGGATAGTTAAACCAGTAATAGTTCAAAATTATCTGGAGCTCAGCAGATTGGATAATCCCAACCTTACATCATATTTGCTAGTTACCTATTTATTCCTAAATGTATCAAAATACTTGTGAAGTTAACTCTTATCATTCTTAGAATATAATTCTATATTTTTGTCTCAGAAATAATTTAATGGGGTTTATTTACCTGGTAAGATCGAATCCTTAGTTAGTTTAGATTGAACAACCATAGCCCCAATTTCTCCATTATACACATACAGAAAACTTTAGATTGACTTTGAAGTCCTGACCCTGTGTTCTTTTGCTGAGATATAGTTAACAATGCTACTCACCCAAATGGTTATGCAACATGATACCTGGGAAATCCTACAAAAATCTTTTTCTTCTTGCATTCACACTGCCATTGGACACATTCTGATCAGCAGACTGATCAACATGTTGCAAATATTATTGTTGTTGTTGTTAATCATCACACAGTCAGCCAGATGTTCAGACTGGGTTTGGCATTTTTGTCTATCGAGTCCTTACCAAGGACCTGGGATAGGCATATCTGGATGTTTGATGGTGTTACAGATATTGTGTCAGGATGGAAGCTGTTCCAAAAATCAGCAGCAGCAGCATCCTGGGATATCACACATCTTCTTCATGCTATTGTTGAGTTTATTATTGAATCCCAGCAGTAATATTAGCTAATGCAATGTTTATATCTTAGTTTGTATTTATGAAGAAGAGAAGAGTATTAATCCACAATAAGAAAATCAAGTAAGGAACTGGACATCAGAATTGGTGCTACATTCTGCATGCTAGGAAGCTGTTGTGCCTCTTCACAGTCATGCTCAGAATATTTACTGGTTACCTGATTCCCTTATATGCACATAGCCATAGATTTTGTGTTGGTTCCATAATGTAGGCATGTTTTAGAGGAAACTTCTGAAGATCATTGGGATCTAAATAACTCTGTCAAATACAATGAATTTTAATGTCATGTTTAGAACAGATTAAATCTAAAACCATCCCATTACTAACCCAGTGGCTACAAACTCACTTTATTTATTATTATTACATGTTAATGTAAATCTGAAGTGTTCTGCACATTGAGGAATACTCATATACTATGCAGAAAGTGTGAGTGGTATGCTGAGTTGTTGCAACCCTTAACATTTTTGCCCAATGCAGGATCACTTTATGCACATTTACTTAGGAGTATGTCGGATTCGCTCGGATTCGGACCGGTCTGGACTCCAGCTGGGCAGAGTCTGACGATCAGGACACGGGCGATCTTGTCAATGTTATCTGGGAGGAGTTTGATTCTGTGACCCCTGATGAAGTGGACAGGATTATGGGGAGGTTGAGCTCCACCACATGTTTATTGGACCCGTGCCCTTCCTGGCTGGTTTATGCAGCTAGGGAGAGGACACGAGGCTGGTTCCAGGCAGTTATATCTGCTTCTTTGAGTGAGGGTAATTTCCCCACCGTCTTGAAGGAGGCGGTGGTGAGACCCCTCCTCAAGAAGCCAGCCTTGGACCCAGCTGTGTTGAACAACTTTCGTCCAGTCTCCAACCTTCGCTTTCTTGCGAAGGTTGTTGAGAGTGTGGTGGCGCATCAGCTCCCTCTGGTCCTGGATGAAGCGGATTATCTGGATCCGTACCAATCGGGTTTCAGGCCCGGGTACAGCACGGAGACGGCATTGGTCGCTCTGGTGAATGATCTCTGGAGGGCTCGGGATAGGGGATGTTCCTCTGTCCTAGTCCTATTAGACCTCTCAGCGGCTTTCGATACCATCGACCATGGTATCTTGCTGCGGCGTCTCAGGGGATTGGGAGTGGGAGGCACGGTTCTTCGGTGGTTCTCCTCCTATCTCCTGGGACGTTCGCAGTCGGTGTTGGCAGGGGGGCAGAGATCGGCCCCTAGGTCTCTCATTTGTGGAGTTCCTCAGGGGTCGGTTCTCTCGCCTCTCCTGTTCAACATCTACATGAAACCGCTGGGTGAGATCATTCGTGGTTTTGGAGTTGGGTATCATCAATATGCTGATGATACTCAACTTTTTATTTCGACCCCAAACCACCCCAGTGATGCCCTCGCTGTGATGTCCCGTTGCCTGGAGGCGGTTCGGGTCTGGATGGGGAGGAACAGACTTCAACTCAACCCTGACAAGACTGAGTGGCTATACATTCCGGCATCCCGGGACATTCAAAATGTTCCATCTCTCTTTATGGGGGGTGAGTCTTTACCCCCCGTGGATAGGGCGCGCAACTTGGGAGTCCTCCTAGATTCGCGGCTTACCTTAGAAGATCATATAGTAGCCGTGACTAGGGGGGCTTTCGCTCAGGTTCGCCTGGTGCGTCAGTTGCGGCCCTATCTAGACCGGGATACCTTGTGTACGGTCATTCATGCGCTCGTGACCTCTCGTCTTGACTACTGCAATGCTCTCTACATGGGGCTTCCCTTGAAGACCACTCGGAGGCTCCAACTGGTACAGAATGCGGCCGCGAGAGTTGTCTTGGGAGTTTCCCGGTACTCCCATGTTACACCTTTGCTCCGCGAGCTGCATTGGTTACCAGTTGTCTTCCGGGTGAGGTTCAAGGTCTTAGTGATGGTTTTTAAGTCCTTACATGGCATGGGTCCGGAATACCTCGGGGACCACCTGCTGCCGGCGTCAACTCCCCTCCGCCCTGTGCGTTCCCACAGAGAGGGCCTCCTCAGGGTGCCTCCGGTCAGAGAATGCCGGCTGGTGGCCCCCAGGGGGAGGGCCTTCTCTGTGGGCGCCCCGGCTTTGTGGAATCAACTGCCGGTTGAGCTCCGGATGGCACCGGATCTCTGCTCCTTCCGGCGCGGGTTAAAGACCCACTTATTCGAACAAGCTGGCCTGGCCTGATGGGGAGTTAATTTAGGGTTTTAAATATTTGTATATTTTATTGTTTTATTTTGGGCATTAATTTAATTCTATTTTAACTTTTGTATTTTTGTATTTTTATTATATCCCTGTTCACCGCCCTGAGTCCTTCGGGAGAAGGGCGGTATAAAAATTTAATTAAACTAAACTAAACTAAACTAAACTAATGCCTGTATTCATGTGATATGATTCAATAGGTTAATTAAAGTCCTAAATGTTGCATGATGGAACATGTTAAGCTTGGTTAGCTGAATTTTCTGAACCCAAGCATTGAGTTCATTGGAATATTAGCCACCAGTTCCTTCAGGATGAAAAATAGTATAAAAATAAAATTTAAAAAATGAAATAAAATAAAAAAATACATTATTGATTTTTAAGCAGAGCTTCAACAAATAATGGAAACTACATCCAAGAGAAATATGCATAAGATTGCATTATATCTTCCTAAATTGGAGCAATCCAGTTTGCAAATTGAACCCTTTTACAGAAATGTCAGATGTAATTTGAATGTATCTGCTAACTTTTCAGTTATGTTTTCGCTTCACATTTGAAGGCTGAACAGACTTTCCCCCTTCTTTTTTTATGTACTGCTAGAGTATTTAACACAAAGAGACATATTGTGTTTGACCAACCAAGAATTAATTCATATGGAATTCTTTTTTTAAAAGCCACTAAAAATCAAATGAACAAAGAAAAAAGATCTATCCACTCTCCTAATGAACAACATCTGATGAAATGCTTTGAAAAAGACAGAAAAACATCCTTTTGAAAAAGAGAAAATTTTCAAGCAGTCTTCCCAGAAGGCTGAAGGAAAAGCTTACTAGTTTAGGTAGATAGTATCACTTTACCACATAAATAAATAAGACATACCAAATTCTGCTACCACATACCAGACAGGAATTCATATTTGAAATGGGGCCAGTTCCATCTTTGAAGTAAATCCCATTGACTATATTGGGCTACTCTCTTAGGGACATATGCCAAAGCAAAGTTCTGCAGTTTTGCTCCAAAAAATAACTTCTCTGTTCTCACAAAGTTTTAGCTACCACAGCTTTTACAAGACAGATCTGGTGATCCCTGCAGGAGATGCAAGCCTAAATTTGAAAGGTAATTTATTTTGCTAGTTTTAAGCATTCAGTTTCAAGGGGAAAAGTCGCATTAACTCAAGGGGTTTGGAGCCAGGCTTTTCTTAAATGGCTTCTTGGAAAAAATGGAACATTCTACAGAATATTTTTCTCTCCATTCCTATTTTCTGCAGTACATGATTCTCTTCTAATAAGAGTTTCACTCAATCACAGAAAATTCTTCTGTGTCTTCCCCGCCCCCTTTCATTCAAGACTGCCTGCACAAGTCCTTGCCATTTTTCTGGCAAGATTTTTCAGAAGCGATTTGCTGTTGCCTCTTTCCTATGGCTGAGAGAAAGTGACTGGCCCAGGGTCACAGATTTTGTGCCTGAGGGCGATGTGGGGAACTAGAACTCAGTCACCCAGTTTTTAGCCTGATGTTTTAATGACTACACCAAACTGGCTCTCTCTGCAACTTAGCCCCACTTCTACATTTTTTAATTAACTTATTGAAGCAGCTGGTTTCAGGCTGACTTAGCCCAGCTTAGCCCTGCCCTTCAGGAACCATTTTCCTTTGAAGCTCTGCAGCTTTGCATGGGGAAAAGTGTGTATTCTACCTAAACTTGTAGAAATGTTTCACTCTTGATGCAACTTTAAACATGTTTAAACATTAAACATTTTTAGTACTACCCAATGCATAAAGCACAGAAACGAAGGATCATCTCAAAGAGACATAACTTACAACTTGGCATGCCAATACTTGTTTGCAACTTTGTCACTTTTGTGTAAATATAAACTATGCATGTTTACATGAAATGGGGGTGATATTTTAAGTATTCATGTAAGCAATAGAATACCTCAATGGAAATTGAACTATTAATCAAAGGTTAACATTATCTGGAAATAGCTTCCATAATAAATTAATGTATTAGAATTATTAGAATTAGCCAAGTCTTTTTAAAAAATGACATGTAATCATGTGTCTTTTCAGAGTCTGCTCAATTCTTTGCCATGTCTCACATAGAGGATACAGACATTATGTAGTAAATAAAATATGTTGATTAATTTTGCTTACCTCCCAAGGCTATGTGGAAGAACAAAGAACTGATTTGATTCAATTAAGGAACTATAACTATAACAAACTCTAAGCTGATACTTATAGTTCTTTAATTGATTCTGCATGAATAAAAAACTTAGAGAACATAGTAAAAGCCATTGGTTATTTATGCAAACATTACTGCATGCACCAGCAATTATGATAAACATTTTGAAGGTATAAAGAATAAACCTTGTTTAGACCTTTTCATGCTTAAGAGCACTGCAGTGATGTATTTTAACTGAAGTAAAAGAAAAAAGTACAGCCACAAAGAGACAGCTGTAAAAAGCATTTCACATTCCAGAGCAGCACGGAATGAGCAAATCCAGAGTCTTCAATATTAAAAACAGCAGATAATGTACCACAATTGTTGCATAGTTATTACAACTGTAACAGGAAATATTCTGATTTCTTATTATATAGCAATAAGTAGGTCTTATGATATTCCCAGAATTCTGTGTTCCTGTCACAAAAGGATTAGGGATGTCAAGAAAAATCTAGACATTATTTTTTAAGTTCCCATGAAATTCTATATTAGTAATACATGGGTGGCAAGAACTCAAAAATTACAAAGGGTGAGCAAGGAGAAAAATATATCTCAAATTGTCTTTCTACCTTTTCTCCATCCAGAAAAATCCAGTTCATTAAATTATTGGTATTGTTTTGAACTAATGATTAAGAAAGTAAGAAAAGCATAATCAGTTGATTATGTCTTAAATTCACATACATGATTACTTTCTTCTCTAGTGGCAGCTCATTTTTTACAACTCTTAAGATAGCTTGAAGAGAAGCAACTGAGTGGTGGAAGAGAACTGATTAAATCCAGATTCAAATTCTTACTAAACTACAAAGCTCACAATATGGGTAGTCACCATCTCTTGAGATAAAACTGGTTGGAAGCCATAGATCTTCAATAGCATCGATCATAGGCTATGAAAAAGATACTTAATAAATAAACTGTTTTCTCTAAACAATGAGAAAAAGTGGTGTTCTGCTTTGGAAAGTCTATGAGGGCTAGTTGGATATATGCTAACTTTTTCCCCATTTAGGAAAAAGTTTATACCAGTCTTTCCCAGTGTAATACCTACAAGTGGGTTTGTCTATTATATCCAATATCCCTAATCAGCAAGATAAGCAGAAATAAAGGACACCATAGTCCAATATACCTAGAGTACAGTATTGGGAAATGTATGCTTCTATAGTGTGTGTGTGTGTGTGTGTGTGTGTGTGTGTGTGTGTGTGTGTGTGTGTGTGTAGAGAGAGTGGTCTATATCCATTTTACTTAGCTCCTTTGTCAATAGGATATTTGACTGACATACTATGAAAACAACAAATATAAGAGAATCACTGTAAGTGATGAATTTGAGCCAAGCATCTGCATTTGAGAATTCACTAATATCTCAGGGCATGCATGTTGCCTTCTGATGTGCTTCAGCCACTTGCTGAAGCAAATCAGACCTGCCTCAACTAAAATCTGCAACACGTTCCCTGCCATTCTAACCAAGTCTCCCTTGATGTCATTGGAGGTTCTTCTTTGCTTGATTACATGGCTTCCTACTTTCCAGCTTCAATCCCCATCATTACCACACAGGGCTGGGAAAGCCTCCTGCTTGAAACCTTGAAGAGCCAGCACCCAGCCAGACAAGAGATGAAGCAATAATCTGGCTTAAAATAAGAAAATGAGCGACCTAATTTGTCTCCCTAGGCTGAAACTTTGGGCTGACAAACCTCAGTCAGCAGGTTGGTGGAACAGGACTCTTCCCTATGGTCCCTCATTATCTCCCTCCACTTTTTGGCAAAGAGAAATCTTGATGTCAGAAGGATATACACATCCTGGGATCTTAAGGGCAAAAATCCTTAAGGATGGTAGAGATTTTAAAAGGATAGGGAACAATAAATCAAGTGAGGAAAAAAAGAGCATATGCTCCCTAGTCAGAATCAAGCCGCAAGCCAATACAAAAACTGCCTTCACACATTTATTTAACCAAGTACTAGAAAAAGAAGTTATACAACTGCTTAACAAACTGCCGGTGGAAATGTGAGAAATGAGTAGGTTCAAGGCTGCCTGGTGTTGGCTATTTGGAGAAATGGTAGTCACTTGTTTCTTTGCAATCTTTTCCCAAAGGGCTTTCAGGAAAAGTTAAAATGCTGCAAATGCCTTGTTAGGTGTAGGTCTAGTGATGGTACCTGATGTCCAAGCGATCCTCAGAAGTCAGATTTGGGGATGGTTTGTGGGTGAGGGGGAAGCCCTATTCTCACACCCCAGTGTGAATAGATCTTACAGCCACACGCGGCTTGTGGGTTGCTACCTATTAACAGGCACCCCTTCTTAGCTTTCCAGGCTTTCTCAAAGCAGCGGCCAAGAGAATCCTTGGGCTTTGCACTTGCACATGGCCAGGCGGTTCCTCGGGAACTCGCCTTTGGAGATGATGGAGATCAATCGTGAGCCTTCCGGGGCAAACTTGCGCCTGGCCCGAGCTCAACTCGAGTTTTCGTCTTGCAGGTGCCCGGCTGTCTCCGGAGCCCCTCACTCACCTGGGCCGGCAGGAAGGCTCGGCGAGACAACCAGCTAGGACAGCGGCGTTTGGGAAGACGACTCCCCCGCAGTCTTGGTCCAGGTAAAGCGGATGGGGAAAAAGCGGAGCGGTCGGTGGGGGAGGCAGCTCCGCTCGGTACTGGCGCTGCAGACGCTGCTCGGACTGAGAGGAGCCAGAGAGGAGAGCGCGGTCTTTAATCGAGAAGCTGGAAAGGATAGGGGGGAGGGAGGCTGACCCCTTGCTCTGTGGGGCTAAATTGCGGGGCTGTCCCGGCAGGGAGCGGGGCTGCACTGTTTCAGCCCCACCCAGGCACCCACCTCCGCGGGCAGCATGGGTGGCACCGGGCCTGGGGTTTCCCCCCCCTCACTCACTGCCGGGCACGAACCCCCTCCCCTTCTGCCGCAAGATCTCCTTGAGCCTCCCTCCGGAGGGGTGAGGGTGGCTGGCTTAGCTAGACGCCTTTGAGACAAGGTCAAGGACAGGAAGTCCTAATATTAGTGTGTCTCCAGCAATGTCTGTGCAGTCCTGTACAATCGCTAATATCTGGAAGATAAGCGAAGTCCAACTTCAGTGCAATTGAAAATCCGGTGCATCGTCTCCTGAATGGACCAATGCGGAGTAAGGCTTCCTTACTTAAGCCTCCCTAGTTTTATAGCAAGCCAAACTGGACATCGTTTTTCCTTGAAGACGTTTCACTTCTCATCCAAGAGAATGAAGAATGAAGCGAAGTGTCTTCAAGGAAAAACAAAGCCCAGTTGCCTTTTGAAAAAGCACCTTTGGGACAACCATGACCTGGATGAATGAGAATCTTCACAGACGTATAGTAGGGCAACCATTCATAGATTTTCCTTATAGACAGTTCTAAAGAAAAACTTTACACCAGTATTTTATTTTAAAATGTGCAAAAGTAAGAAATTTATTAAAATGTGGATAATAAGTCTTATTTGGTGTTGTCCATTATACAGTGAGACAGCTGGAGGGACCGTAAAGCCCTGTTCTCTAAGACTTCTGTAATTGGGCTAATTGTGAGTGTCACACCACAGTCTGATTAAAAGGCAGTCAGAGATAAGTAATCTTTATCAAAAATGGGAAATTGTGCAATATGAATTGCATTCGGTATACTGCTTTTAATCACCTTGTTGTCACAATAAAAATATTTAAAAGAATGTTAATGTAAAAATCCAGATCCCCAGTAGCATCATTGCTAGAGAAATTAGATCTCTGACTCATATTTCTGTTGATGCTGGCGAGATTTTTTTTTCTCCATCTGGCACAAGCAAAAGTTCACCAGCTCTTAATGTTTGCAAATCATATCCTTTCCATCATTCTCAGCCTGAGTTTAGATGGAAGATGGAATCCTAAGGCTTATATACCACCATGATGCTGATGGAGACATTAGTCCTTTTCAGGTATACAGAAGGAAGCTACAAAGAAGAAGACTGAGAACTAATTTGTCTGGCTACAGAAACTTGGACCAGAAATAGTTGTTGCTATCTCAAATTTGTTTAAATCTAAGGAAAAAACTTTCTGACATAAGATGTATACAACCGTGGAATAGACTACCGATGAAGGTTAGGGCTCCATCCTTCCTGAAGGTTTTTAAGAAGAGGCTGGATACTGCATCTCATATTAACTGGTTTTCCACCACATTGTACAATGACCAAATGATTCTTGTGATCTCTTCCAATGCCACAATTCTGTGATTCAATCAAGTGATTATATTCAGGTGAATTTTAATAGCATCAGGCAACTATATAATGGAATGTTTAGTGGACCCAGAAAACATAGGAGGAAGCAGGAGCATTTCAGAAAAGATTCCTTGGTCCAGGGAGAAAGGAAGGAAGCTAGGAGTAACTCCATCATAATTATACTAGTTATAAGTTGATATGCAGAATTGCCAGCCTTTCAAGATTCCCTTACCTTGCCTACTAACAATAGAAAGCTAATTCAGTCTAGTAGTTAAGATGTTGGACTAGGAGCATGGACATCTGGGTTGTAGTTTTTACTTGTGGCATGGAAGCCTGCTGGATGACCATGGACCAGTAATCTCTCTGAACCCTAGGAAGAAAGGTCTAGCCATGATTTGCCCTGTAAAAGTGCAGTGATACCAACTGAAACTGGCTAAGTGTTGGACAAATATGTCTCTTGGAAGGGGAGAAGAGGAAGGCTAGGGAAACTAGCACATAAGCAACAAATTGAATTGTAAGTTGCCCAATTGTAAGTAAGATGGTAAGCTGTAGAAATTGAATAAATAAAAAATAAATCATAGTGACATCCCTAATTGTTTTCAGGAAGCTGAAATGAGTAAGAGTGGTTGAGCCACATTCTGAAAATAATGCTGTATCGGGTAGATACGGTTCCTGCTGACACAATTTCAGAATTGAATGAATATGCCCTAGTTTCTTCTACTATACTAAAGGTAAAGGTTCCCCCGCACATGCGTGCTAGTCGTTTCCGACTCTAGGGGCCGGTGCTCATCTCCGTTTCAAAGCTGAAGAGCCAGCGCTCATCCGAGGATGTCTCCGTGGTCATGTGGCCGGCATGACTAGATGCCAAAGTCGCACGGAACGCTGTTACCTTCCCACCATAGTGGTCCCTATTTTTCTACTTGCATTTTTACGTGCTTTCGAACTGCTAGGTTGGCAGAAGCTAGGACGAGTAGCAGGCACTCACTCTGCTACGCGGCACTCGGGATTCGACCCGCCAAACTGCCGACCTTCTGATCGACAAGCTCAGCGTCCTAACCCACTGAGCCACCGCGTCCCTACTATACTACCACTACTGAAATAGTGGTGATATAGTCATGCCTTCTTTCCCATGTAAAATTGTGGAACTCTGCGCTCCTCTGCAGTCCTTTGCTGAAAGCCTGGAGAGAAATTGATATCAACAATAGAGATGGGTGAAAGGAAGGGCATGAAAAAACTCAGGAAACATCATGTTGGTAGAGATGGAAAATGCTGATTGAAAAAAAAAGCTGAAATGGGTATATGGGGAGTGATCTCAGCAATTTGCCATCTGATAAATGCATGATGTGTGACGAAGCCTACGGTTCTAAATACTGTGTAAATGGTAAGGTTTCTTCTATAGAGAATATACTTTTTATATTGTTAAAACTGACTCCCAGAGATTACTTTCTCCTAATCTACATAATTCATCTCGCCATTATGATAAGCTTTTACAATGACCATAGTTAAGGCTCCATTGTGCTATCTTTAAAGTTCCTAGCAATTCAGTTTTATTGGTGTGATATATTTGGTTGTCTTTAATTTTCAGTTATTGAACTAAGAATAAACAGGAAAAAACATGCATAGAAACATGAAGAGATTGAGACTTAAATTTTCAAAATACACATGATGCCTAAAAATACAAACAAGCTTCTTGGAACCCATTATCCTTGTACCTCATCTTGAATGCACTTGAGTTCCCTGTACAGCAACTCTAATCACATTCCATCGCTTTCTGTCCTGATATGTTTAATTGCATAAAATATTTTTGGCACATAAGAATTGTTCATCCTTTAATTTGCCTTGATTTTCTGTGTTCGTGCTTGTGCAGAAGCAAGTGGTATTGAAGACTGGCCAACTGGAAATATCAATGATTAAACCTGTTCATCAAGTTTTGACTTGGTGTAATTAAAAAATTATTTACATCTTCCTAGATTTTTATGCATACTAAATAATGTCCGGACAGGAATTGTTTTTCTCATTAATTATTGCAAACATTAATAGTGATGGTACAGACTAAAGAGAAGAGAAGAATGAGAGGATTTATTCAAATGTGTTAGAAGCATAACCAATAAGACTATTATTTGCTTCCCAACAGATGTTAGATAATTGAAGTTCTCAGTTACTATTTTGTGCCTCTCTGAAAGCTCTGCAATTTGATCTTTGAAAGAATACTCCACCTTTTTTCTTGGTTGGGCAGGTGATATTGGATACTAATAATGAAATTACTTTTATTTGTTCATCTACTTATGTTAATGCAGATGCTTGCATTTATCCCCAAATTGATTCACCTGAGTTTCTGAGTAAGTGTGCATACTTTTAAGTATATAATGTAATACTTCCTCTCTATTGACTCCAGAAAAATTGTCTAGAATGTGTAAAGGTACTTCAAATTTATGTTGTAAATGTGGACAACATAAAATGACATTTTATCATTATCACCTATAAATAAACCCAGACATTTTAGTGGTCAAATACATATAATGATATAAAGAAGTTTAAAGATTAACATTCAACTGAAACCAGAACTTTTCTCACCGGGATTAATGGACAGCCAATTGGGAAAAAAACCATGAAAAATTATGTATATATATGATTAATGCTGCAAGACTACACATAGTCCTCAACTTATAATGACAATTGGGATCAGAATTTTCATTTCTTAATGAATGGTTGTAAGTTGGGAGTCCCTGCGGATTTTACTCCACTAATTGTTGCCAACTAAAGGGGGTAGTACTCATCTTTGTTTCAAGGCCATTGAGCCAGCATTATCCAAAGACATTTCCAAGATCATGTGGCCAGCATGACATCATGGAGCACTGTTACCTTCCCACCAAAGTGGTACCTATTTATCTACTTGCATTTGCATGCTTTCAAGCTGCTAGATTGGCGGGAACTGGGGCAAAGACGGGAGCTCATTCCGTCATGTGGCACTCAGGTCTCGAACCTGGGCTGCTGTCTTCTCAGCCAACAAGCCCAGCATCTTAACCGCTGAGCCACTGCGCTGCCCCTGGTTCTAAGTTGAGGACTACCTGTATTATATGGCCCCAATTGGAAAGACTATGAAATACCCACATCAGTGAATTACTTCATAAAAAGAACAGAACCAACAGCAAAGGCAAAATTAGCTTGTTTGATTAGAGAAAGATTATAACTATGTTTACTAGTATATTTTCTAGTTCTTTTTTATATATTTCATTTTCATTTTCTTAATACTGTTTTTTATTCTTCTAAATATGAACTATGTACTGTTGATTATCCTCCATATAGGTCCAATCCAGAGCAAATGGACCCTCTCCAAGATGCTGTGCATAGATATCTTCAGCTTCCATTTGATCAGACGGTGCTGATACTTCATGCAAAAGTTGCTCAGAAATCATATGGGAATGAAAAAAGGTAGGAAAAAATTTGAACTTCCTGTTAAAAGTAGATTTCACTGGAAATTCCTGCAGTAGTTTAGATAGCGTAACTGGACTTCTTTGCATATGAGTGCACACTATGTGAAGTATACTATGGATCTCTTGATAGTCCATTGTTTTCTATAAATGTCTGGTTTGCCCAGGTAGTAGTCCTCTGACAGGTGCTAAAGTTCTATTTCCAAAAGTTCAGTCAGCTTCATAATTAGTGATAGATGCTGAGAGTCATTGTTTAAAATTTGGGCCTGGGGGCAATTCTAACTGGAACATTCTTGAACTATATCTTAGTACACGGATGTGTACCTCATTCATAATTTGGGTTTTTCTGTATATAGAGTCAATATTTTAATATCATAGGATATTCCAATTAGAATAAATTCTCAATATTGATTCAGTGTAGCTTATCATTTCAGTCAGTTATTTTTACTGCACTGTGTTGACCATGGTCCATGATATCTCTTCTCAGTTTAAAGCTTAACAGCAATGTTTAATCTTTTAAAGCAATTCAATATGTTCTATAATTCATAAACAATTAATGATATATCTGTAATACAGCTTAGACATTTTTATTTGTATTTTTTTTCTTTTTTTCTTTTTCTTTCATCTGTTGCTGTTTATATTATTCTTCCAAAACATATAATAAAAATTTCTGAGGGGCAAAATTTGCCTATTTTAATTTGTAGCTTAGTATACCCTTTCTCACAAACTAATTGATTTTCCTGTCACTATCCTATCTAGGAAACCTATAAGGGAATAAGGGGAAGCAAGGAGTTTGCCACTAACCAATGTGCCATAACAGAGAAATATTATATTCTCCCCTTTATATTCTTGTCTGACGCTATGCTGAGAAGTTCATCAACATGTCTGCTTTGTACAGATGTCTGAAACTGTAAACATAAGAAAGGAAAACAAATTCCTGTTTTACATAATAGAAAGTAATTGTGCACAAAGAAACAAAAGAATTTCTGAACATAATTTATGGTTAAAGAAGGAGCCAGATCTATCCATTAGAATTATTTTTATTTACAATTGTAATTGCAATCTGTCCAATCCAAAAATCTTAAAAATAATTTGCATTTATTCATCTTGTGCTGTTTCTATGTTTCTACAGATCTCCAGGATATATGCAGGGTTAATCTGAAAACCTGTCTGACATGGGGTTAGGTTAGGCTTTAAACAAATCTACACTGAATTATATACTTTAATAGATGACTTGGGACAAGTCATTGGCAGGGTTTGTATATTGCCCTATGTATTTTTGACTTAGTGCTTTTTGAATTCATCCAATAATTCTCAGCCTAGTCCTTTTTCCACCCCAGCAGCTGTAGTAGGATTACAATAGAAGGCAGAGAAAATCTGGCAATCAACCTATTCTCCAAAGCATCTAAAGGCAAGACAATGGATGGAAATTTATAAAAGAGAGAACCACTTAGAATTAAGGAGAAATTTCCTGACAGTTAGAACTGTTAATCAATGGAACGACTTGCCTCCAGAAGTTGTGGGTGCGGCAACACTGGAGGTTTCTAAGAAGAGATTGGACAACCATTTGTCTGAAATGGTATACGGTTTTCTGCCTGAGCTGTGGGTTGGACTAGAAAATCTCCAAAGTCCCTTCCAACTCTGTTATTCTATTAGGGTCACGGAGAAAACTTAGAATCAAAAATGGAAAAAAAAATCTAGACATTTTGCATTTTAATTCATTTCTGAGGGCGATTATTACTATTAAACATACACACTGAACTAGCCAGCTACTAATCTGGTGTTTTGAGTGAACCCAGCTCTATTTTAAATTCACTACTTTATATGTTGTGCAAATCCCCAAAATCAGTTTGAGTAAAACATGTTACTGCTAAACATAGGTAAGCCTGTCATGGATACAGTTGTACAGTTGCCATACATTATTCTTTGAACAATGAACTATATGAGGTAATCATAAAAGTTAAGAATACAGAAATTATGGATAATCTGCAAGAATCAATCTCAAGGATATATAATTTTGTTACATAAATAATGAGATCCTTTATCTGTTTTAATCCATAAGGTGAAAAACACTAATAGTAAGAGTAAATCTGTTTTTCAAAACAAACATGAGCTGAAACTTAATAAGGTGACTTCTTCCAACAGACTGAACTTTCCAATTGTTACTAATAATTTTTCAAGCCCAGAGGATATTTTAGTTAAATCAAGGGACCTTTAGAGCCCCATGTAAAATTATCAGGAAGACAAATGTTAATCTCTTTCTTTGCCACATGATAACTTTGAATTTATACATTATGGTAAACTATGGTGTGATTTCCTGTGTGCTGCTCTCCTATGAACTTTCTTCATATCATTTATAAAATAATAAATATTTTTAAATCTATTTCTCCAGAAAAATAAAAATTGAAAGAAACTTTCCTAGTTTAACTATTTTATTACACAGATTTTTTTTCTTTTCTTATCAGATTCTTCTGCCCACCTCCATGTGTGTATCTCAGTGGACCAGGCTGGAAACAAAAAAAGGAAGAAATTAAAGGTATAATCCATTTTAGTTCAGCCTTCATTTTTCAAGAATTAGAATGATAGAAGTTTGGAAACTATGTGTGGGAACTATAACTGGACTGCAAAATCCAGGTAACCACCATAAAATTTACTGGGTGCACCTAGATGAGATTGATAATCCTGAATGCCAAGTCTATCTGTAATATCCTAATAAAATTGAATATATATATTACTGTTCCAATAGAAGAAAATATATATACTGTAGTCTTCTGCAGATCTAAGACTAGAAGAGTACATCCATGAACATCAAATTCAGCCATAGTTTCAACTAGGAAACTGTGAGCATTCTTTTATTTTTCTTCTATTCAATCATGTCTGATTCTTGACATTCAGACAAATCAACCACTAATAGGCACATAGAGATAAACCATATTTAAACACCATTCAAAAGAGATAACAAACAACTAAGAAGGAAATACAATCACAGATTAATATATTTAAGGCACTTCCCCCCCTGTTTTTTGTATTTTCATACATGATACTTTTATTTCTTGTGTTTGTAATAGAGGGTAGATAGGAACCGAGTTATTGCAAAATGTGGCAATGGTAAATCTTGAGCCTTCAGCAGCCAGTTGATGCTCACTTCCCATTAGTCATCACTGTGCCACATAAAAGGCTGAGCACACACCTGCTACTTGATTTTGCGTATCTTTGCCTTCATATGCAACTCTTACCAGCTGGATAAAATCTCATTGAAAACAATACCAAACTTAAAAAGTTCTCAGAGCTGCAGTAGGTGATGAATTTGAAATATTTATCATCATCGTTACTGGCACTGTGTTTCCCATTCAGTCATCAATATAGTCTCGCACCACACACCTGTTTTTCATGTACAGCCATGAACTCACAGTCACTCTTTTGCTTAATTTAAGGCTGTTCCACCTTCGCTGAACAATCTTAGCAAAAGAGCTCCAAGGGGAAAAAAGAGATGTGTATTCCCTTAGGAAAAAAGGTTACTTCAGTTTCGCAGTTCAGTTGTCATCTGTTAATTGCACTGAGTATTAAGCATTCCGTTTTCAGCCTAACTGGTAGCCTGAAAAAAAAATGCCACAAAGCTTGCAGCAATTGGGTTGTAGCTTGGCCTGCTGTTATAGGAATTGTATCCAGACCACAGGAAATTTAGACTCATGATCTGCTGGCACATGAAGAGGGCAGAAGAAGGTTATTTCCCAGACATATGCCAAACTCAGCTTTAGGAAACTGATTGCATTGCCAGGCTACCCTGAGAAATAGAAGATTCCACACCCCCATTTGAATTGGGCAGAGAAGACACAGTATCTTGACTAGAAAAACAAGTAAATTACTTTAAGAACATATCAACAAGCATGTGGAAGGGAGTGAGTGAATAAGAACTACATGCTCATATACTGAATACCCCATTCAGAGGCAGTTTGCTATGGTAGGCATCCAATTGTTCCTTTAAGTTTAGCTCATGTGGAAAACAGGAGCCTGTACTATGTGGAGAGTTTTAAAATCTTTACCAGCAATGCTATTTCTTATCCTCTTTCATCAGCAGAAGCTAATTGCAATTCAAGAAAAAGCAGGCAAACCACTTCCCCTTTGCACTTAATTCTTTTATAAGGAAAAGGATCTTGCAAATCTACTTGATGGGGGAAGACATATCAGTTTGACTTGCATAAACATGCAAAGCCCATGCTGTTAACATGCATGGTTAATTCCCAGGGATGGGCTAAAATTACATGATAAACACCTAGTGATGGAATAGTGCTTCTTTTGATTCATGTTTAAGTACAAACTGACTTAATATGAAGTTTCAAAATGAATTCACAGAAGCCAATTTTCCATAGTATTTTGAATTCTGCAATGCATTTCTCTAATAAAGCAAAAGCAAGAAACAAAAATATAAGGCATAAAAATATAAAATAAAGAAAGATTTTGTCTAGGTTTGTTTCTAGGTGGAAACCACTTTTGGACTTTTTTGGACTTTTTTTGCTAGAAAGCAAAATAAATGTTATATTAATTTTGGGATTTAACGATTAGACTTGTTTATCATGATAGAAATACTGTATAACATCGAATTTTAGATGAAAAGGTTAATATATTTTATATTTGTATCAAAGAAAGTTGGAAGTTATTCTTTTTCCATTTCTTTTTTTCTTTCCTTGTTCCTTTGTACCATCCCCTTCACTATTTTTCCTTCTGAATCCTTTTTCTTCTTTTTTATATTTTGCCTTATGCATAAATTTAATAAAGAATATTTTTAAAAGAATATACAAAATACAGAAGAAAAGAACCCTTAATATATTTTAAAAATAGTTGCATACATAATAGTAGATATTTTACTAAAAATAATGTGTGTATTGGAATATAACATCATAGATATTTTTATGTTCATGGATATAATTTTTGTAGTTTTTTTTAGAAAATACCTTTAAAGTCTGATTCAGAAATCAGATAAAATGTGTCTGAAAGAAATTGTGCATATAGCTGTATTGTATCTGTATTCATTTTATATTGTATGGTCTCTTGGAAATCTACAGAAGGTAGATATGACTTAAATGAATAAAATTGACAAATATGTGGCAAATCAGAAACAATTGTTCATCCTTAGAAGCGAACTATTACAGTCCACATTTTGGATAGAGAGGACCATTGGTTTGAAAGAGAGGCAAAAGAATCCATCTATGTTAGAACTGAACACCCCTCCCTAACAGAAGGGCAGGAATAAGACACCACCTATCTCCAGTTTACAGAAATTTCAAGAAGATTCCACAGCCAATTGCACCCTGATTCAGGTAACCCAGAGGGCAAAGATAAAACCACAAATGGCCTCAACAGCTCTCAGAGAATGCTAACAACCAGATGACTGCAAAGAAATATAATCCTTCCATTCCCCACCATCCAATCAGAACCTATCCTTCCATCCCCCATCACCACCACCATCTGAACTAATGAAGCTTCTTGGATGAGAAGCGAAATATTTTCTTCTTCCTCCTCCTCAAAAACAAACAAACAAATAGTTCAGTTGCCTTCTGGAGAAAAAAAACAACCCCACACCTTTCAGACAACTGTGACCTGGATGACTGAGAATCTCCACAGTCATACAAGCTACTAAAGCTAAATAGAGCTGTTTTGTGTTTGGTGCAGGTTTTGTTCCACATTGGAAGAAAGATGGAGTACAAATGTAATAATGTAACATAAATAGCTAGCAGATATTACAGCATATATAGAAAAAAAGATACGCAGGATTGTTTTGGCTTTCATTCCTTCTTTTTTCTAGACACATAGTATGTTGGTGTGACATTGTATCCCTTCTTTTGCCTAGGCAAAGATGTAACAGGGTCCAGTTCCCAGATATGTGGGTATATAGGACTTGATAGCATGGGCAGTAGCCACGTAGAAATGCAGAAGCTAAACTTTGAAGAACAATTGGATTCCAAGGTAAGCTGGATCAAACAGCTTATATGCATCTCAGAGTGCAATGCACACTTTCTTTTATTAAAAAAAACCGCTGCCTTTGGGAAAGCTGATTATTTTTGGCATTTCAGCAAGTGCAGAAAGGGAGCTAAGCTTTTCCTCCTTATTACGGTTCTCATGAAAATCCTTTTGCATTATGAAAAAATTCTCCCTTTAAGTGCCAATAATAGATATTTTTATTAATACAAAGAGCAGTTCAGGACAAGGATTTTGTTCAGGACAGCAAGGGAAGAAGCAAAAGAAATTGTCCTTTTCCACATTTGCTTCAAAGGATTTTATTAATGTATGCAATAAATGCAAGACTATTTATGGTCATGCCTAATTTGGGCTTTTGTTATTTATTCTCTTGGGTTTTTTTATTTAAACAGTCTTTATGATATACAGAAATGTAATTTTTTAAAATCAATAATATATTATGATAAAAGAATAACTTTGAACAGTCCGAAAGCTGAAAAGATTATTAAATCTTTTGATGTGAGCAATTTATTAAATCAATTACCTAAGTATATCTGAGAAACTGATTTATAACTAGTGTCAAAAAGAAGTATATAGCTGGTCATTTCCAAACAGAGGGTATTGCACAAACAGGGCACTTTTGGGGGAAAAAAAGGTCTCTTTCCTTGTGGTCATACAATGCACTCTCTTGATTTTCACATTTGGGACAATAATGTTACCGCTCTGGAGAGAACATACTAGTCAGCAAGTTAAAAATACCTGAAGAACAGGGAAGTTCTGATTCTACCCAGAAGTAACTAAATTTGAGTCCCTTAGTGAACTAAATTGTTAAATATTACATGTGGTTCTTGTTTAGTGACCACAACTGAACCGGCAACTGCTAAGTGATGCAGTTGGCAAGTGGAAAAATCACATGATCGAGACTGTGCTTATAGTCTTATTTCAGCTTTCCCTTTTTCCCACTCCCCTGTCCTTTGGCATGCTCATCCTGGTACTGGGATAATTGGCAAGAAAGGATTTATGCTTTGTGAATGTATTTGCATTCATTGGAAAGGAAGGGATTACAAGAGAGTAAGCAGACATACAATGGGGAGTATATATGGAAAGGAATCCTAGCTGTTTGCTAAATGCGCTGCTTAGGAGGCAAAAAAAAAGCCTTTAGTGTGAAACTGATTAGGGTCCTGTCAATTTCAGATGGCAGCTGAAGCTGGCTGCAGAGCAAAGCAACTCAGGAAGAGATCACTTGTTTAGGCAATCACTCTGCTCTCTTGGAGTGGGAGGAGAAAAAAAATGGGTCAGGCATAGGACAAGACTGTAATGTCAAGCAGGAGTTTGAGGTGATGTGAGGGTCATAAAAGTGCATCTTGGTTGCAGTTATTTTTTAGCATGATTGTAACTCCAAAGGGTTGCTGCATGATGCAGTTCAATAAGTGAGGTGTACCTGCCTATACATCAAAGCCATTCAAACATCAGCCAGTTCATCAGAATCCTTCATAAACCCCCGGGTTTACCTCCACCTTTATTAGATGCTTTGAATGCCCATCCTTTGTACAAGTTAGCCTGTTTACTCTTTTACAGTACTATTTTCCTGCACGTGACAGACATAAACATCTAACCTTTTAGGGGCTTCAAAGAAGCTCATCTCTCTTTGCTATGGCCTTTGATGTTCATGGCAGTGGGAGGTCTGCCAGAGATTACCCTGTAAAGCCTGATACTGATTGCTGCCAAGTAAAAGTGCCTTTCTTTATTGAAAGATAAAGAGGGAAAGAAAACACAAGAGTGTCCCCAAAGATCAAGATGAGAGTGATCACTTGGCATATTTTTAATAGAACAAAAATGTCCACAGCATTATCACAGCCCTGAAAGAATGCAGAGGCCAGAAGAGGGCCAGTGGAGCTACAGTAGCAACCTTTGTGCTTACATTATTTAACTCATTGTAAAAGCAAAGCTTATCAGAACAGAGAGAGCGCCAAGATGACTGGGAACAGTAAACCTAGAAGGCTCTTTGCAGTCAGAAAAGTGAATACATATGAATACAACTTTCCATTTGGATTTCCCTAACTGCTAAGTCAATAAAGCATGCATGAGACCCATATTTTGCATTTCACCTGTAATAACATCCCTAACCACCTCTCCCTTTATATTAACCACAAAGACTTTGAATAGGATCTATTATAAACTTTAGTGGGAGCTACTTGATCCCACATTTCATTCTCATTAATAACAAACTGAGCTAGTGGTGGCTCATGTTGATAAGACACCCTCTAAAAGCTGGCTGCATGATATCGGAGATGGAGTAACGTCTTTCGAATCTGTGCCTTCTTGATTGAACAGTCCTCCCCATTGTACAGCTGTTCACAATATTTGGCAAGGAAGTGGCATAATCTGGACTTCCATCACAGTTGAATTTTTGTAATCTAACAGATTCTTGCTCAAGTCTTATTCTGCTTCTTATTCTTATTGACAACATTGCGGTCATGATTACATTAACCATTTAAATTCAGCACTTTATTCTTTACCAATGCTTTATAATGCTTTGTTTTGCCTCTTTTGTGCTTCAAAGCTCCCATATCAATCTTTTGGAATAGTATATTCAGTTAGATGTATCACTTTGTTTACTCTGGACATTGGCTCCAGGAATTAGAAGGGCTAAAGTGCTGCTGGACTAGAAAATGGGAGACCAGAAGTTATTGTCCTCTCTTAGGCAGGACAGTTGGCTTGATAGCACCGGTCAGTCACCACTTTCTCTAAGCCCAACTGATCTCTCTGTGTTGTTGCTGTGGGAACATTATGTACACTATCTTAAGTTGCACAAAATAATGCCAGACTACTAGTAGTAATAAGTTATTGTGATTGGTTGGTTGTTGTGATGATAGGTTATTTAAAGAATCCCTACTAAGTCTTCCTGAAACAAAAATGATTTTTAAAAAGATTGATGATAGTATAACATAAAATTTCCCAATGTATAGAATTCTCCAGTGAGCATCTCTAGAATTCACACTTCTAGAGAGTGCACAGTTTCATGGAGTCTGGTATAATTTAAGGGTCATTCTGATCATTTTTAGGTTTCCATTTCTTTTCTTCTATTTTTACCTCCAATCAGCTAAGTTTTGGAAACATTGCAGAATCCTGCAAAACCTTTCTATCAGCAGTGTAAATGGAAAAAGTGTAAATATCAAAGGCAACGCTTTTGTATATATCATCTTTGTTCTGTGGGGAGGAACCTTTGCAGAAGAAGAAAGCTGAAAAACTTCAGCCAAGGTCCGTTTGAAATAAAATATTAATCTCCGCTGCTTGAACAGTTATTACTTAATAATATTTACATATGAAGAGAACTTCCGAGTGTTATTTACTCCACTCTTCCAATTATTTGTCTCCCCCAGTGAATTGGTGCTATTGTCAGCCATTCAAAATAGACCAGACCAGAAAACAAAGCCAAGCAGGTAAATACAGTTTTAGCGTAGCAATGGCAATAGCACTTAGACTTATACACCACTTCATAATGCTTTACAGCAGTCTCTAAGTGGCTTACAGAATTAGCATATTGCCCCCAACAATCTGGTTCCTCATTTTACCAACCTCGGAAGGATGAAAGGCTGAGTCAACTTTGAGCGGGTCAGGATCAAACTCTTGGAAGTGGGCAGAGTTAGCTTGCAATATTGCATTCTAACCACTGCACCACTACAGCTCAGATAATATCTTCTTGAAAGTCTCAGTATCATTCTTCCTCCCTGTCTTTATCTTCATGAGAACTAGGGAGAGTCTTGTCTGAGACATTTTCTCAGGTCATCTGGACACTGGTTTCTTTAATCTGATGATTTGCAGCTCTTCTCCCTGTTCCTCAAGGTTTTTTTTCTTCTTCTTCTGCCCATTACACTAATCTGTCTCAGGTTATCATGCCTAAACCCTCTTCTCAAGCCCTCCTTCCACTTCATGCCACTCAATATCCCCTCCTTCTTTAATGTAGAACTTCAGCTGCGCCAAAGCTCTCTACATCTCAGACTCTGACAAGAGGAAACACTTCCAGCTAGCCCTGAAGCTGTTCTTCAGCAATGGGCAGGAGATTGGCATATTCCACAGCAAGCTGATCAAAGTGATCTCCAAGCCCTCACAGAAAAAGCAGTCCCTGAAGAACACAGACCGTAAGTGTTTCCATGAAGAGCAGTTGCTATAAATTCTTTGGGATAGTGCTGATACCAGGAGAGGTGATAGATTGGAAAGCATTAAAGAAGGTACTGCTATATTAAGACAGGCTACTATGGAATGGAATGGAAAGAAATAGAAATGGAAATAGAGGAATTTGGAAGTCTTCTATCTAGTCCAGCCCCCTGCTCAAGCAGGAGAACCTATACCAGTGGCTGTCCAGCCTCTTCTTAAAAACCTCCAGTGATGGAGTGCCCACAATTTCTGAAGGCAAGCTATTCCACTGATTAATTGTCCTCACTGTTAGAAAGTTTGTCCTTATTTCCCAGTTGCTTCTCTCTTTGATCAGTCTCCAACCATTGTTTCTTGTCCTGGCCTCTGGTGCTTTGGAGAATAATTTGACTCCCTCTTCTTTGTGGCAGTCCCTCAAATACTGGAATACTATCATGTCACCCCTGTTTCTTCTTTTCTTTAGACTAGCCAAACCCAAGTGTATAGGACATGGTAGCTGGCTTTGGCATGTCAGAGAATAAAATCAGGTAGCAGGAGACAGAAATGTTCTCTTTCTGAGCCTTTGGAGAGAAGCTGTCACTGAGAACAATGATGAGGTGGTGAAGGTGCTTAAGTAGTTTCTTATGTTAAAGCAGATAACACAGAGCAGAAGAGCTATAGGCCAAGTGAAGGTCTGACCTGCTAGAGGTGCAGAGCTAATGTCACAATCACTGCATCTTTGTCAATTCACATCAGTGCAGAACAATCCTACTTGGGTTGTTCATGTTAAGTCCATCTATATATACATGCCTAGGACTGCAATATCAAGGTAACTAATAAAATAATCTAAATATACATATGAAAACTCCAAACATCTCTCTCTCTCTCTCTCTCTTTCTCTCTCTCTCTCTTTCTCTCTCTCTCTCTCTCTCCCACTTGCAATTTCCTAGTGTGCATTTTATCTGGGTCAAAGGTCTCTCTCTTCAATCGCCTGCGCTCCCAAACTGTCAGCACTCGCTACCTTTTTGTCGAGGGTGATGCCTTCACCGCAAGTGCCCGGCAGTGGGCAGCATTCACACTTCATCTAGGTGAGGCTGTTTTAGGGCAAGTAGAGGTTTAATCATTCATGCTGGAGCCTAACTGCAAGTCTGTTTACCCAATTGCTTAATGACGTTTTGACCTTGAGTGGCTGAAGACTATCAAAATGAAGAAAGGCTGAATAAACTTTGATACTGAAGTGAAAGTATACATTATGACTCTATGAGATTGGGTTTAAACCTCAAATAAGCTTTGGAGACAGATAATTTAGTGTATCACATTAACATCTGAAATAAATGTCGGTTTTCTAAAAGGAATAGATGTAACATTGTTACCAATACTAGGAATAGGGGCATATACAGGGGAATTCAAGAAAGACTTCCACTACATGGTCACAGAAGCCATCTTGCCTCTTGATCTCCCTTGCAGATGTCCTTGATTGTAAAGCTGCTCTTCCATTTCTGGAGATGTGATTATCTTAATGGCTTCTTTAAAAAGCCTTTCCTGAGAAGGCCATCTTCAGACTAGAGTATGCTGTCTGGGAATTCTAGGATTTATATTCCAATACATCTAGAGGGTATTGCCTTCATTAAACAATGCTTGTTAGCAGCTTGATGGCCAGTTGATATCTTTTTATAAGAACTTATTGTTAGATAATTGTCTGAAACGTAGGGTTTCCTGCCTGAAAAGGAGGTTGGATTAGAAGACCTCCAAGGTCCCTTCCAACTCTATTATATTACTACTACTACTACTACTACTACTACTACTACTACTACTACTACTTATTATTATTATTATTATTATTATTATTATTATTATTATTATTGTTGTTGTTATTGTTATTGTTATTGTTATTGTTATTATTAATCATCGCACAGTCAGCCAGATAGATGTTCAGACTGGATTTGGCATTTTTGTCTACCTATTGAGTCCTTACCAAGGACCTGGGATAGGCAGATGTGGATGTTTGATGGTATTACAGATATCGTCGCAGGATGGAAGCAGTTCCTAGTAAGGCTGCCTTTTGCAATTGACTAATGGCAAATTTGTCAATGCCAGTGGTGTTCAAGTGGTGCTCCAGTTGTTTTGGGGTTGTACCAAAGGCACCTATTACTATTGGCACTACCCTTGCTTGCCTTTGCCACAGTCTTTGTATTTCTATTTGTAGGTCTTTGTATTTTGTTATCTTCTCCAGTTCTTTCTCATCTATTCTGCTGTCTCCAGACACTGCCACATCCACTATCCAGTTGTTGTTGTTGTTGTTGTTGTTGTTACTATTATTATTTAGATCTTTCTGGGATGCCGTAAAATACAGAAAACGTGGTACAGAGTGCATTTGGTCTGGCTCCATATTTCACTAACACCTTCCTCAGTTCCAATGCCTGGTAATTCATTTACAAAGAAATTAATGGGAACTTTTAATCCATGTTCCCCACAATACTTTTGTGTCCTCCCAAAAATTTCACTGACCCATGAAGGTTAAAGATTCCAAGCTAAAAGAAAAAGGGAAAGGAGTGGGTGTATAAGATTCAGGAGTGGGTGTATAAGCATAGTTTGGTTTATTTGGCTTCAATGTATTAAACTACACTATTGTGGAATATTGGTGGATAAAATAATCAATGGTATAGGACACTGCTAAGGAATACAGAGATGAATAAGCATTTTGGAAAGAAGCATACTGGAACCATTTTAATAATTTAGTTTATTTGCAAATATACCGATGGAGCACAAGTAAGGTTCTCCTGCAAGGCAGATGATTTGTGATTTCACATCAGATAATCGGAGAGGGAGGCTCTGTGGCCCAAAATGCTTTCATTCAATATTTGCAATTTGTTCTCGTCTTCCTTCTTAGCTTCTCCCCTTACTTCCTACTGTCTCTCAGTGAATGTTTGCTGTTATTTGGCAATCAGTGGCACAGATAGAGAAGTAGATTATGAGATCAAAATCACCTTATATTTTAAGTACCATTTTTAAAACCTACCTTGTCATTCAATACAGCAAAGTTCCTGCTCCTTGTCATCATATTTTAGTCTTTCTCTCCCTTTGTTTTTCTCTCCCTTTCTTGTGTTATGCAGATGAGTTCTGTTCCCAATCCCAGGGTCAGTTCCCACTGCGGGAAGTCTACATTCGGTATGGTTCCAAAGTTCGGCTTATCTGTACAACTACTGGGCTAGCACTGCCTCCTCTGGTAAGGTTTTAATAATACTTGGAAGAAAAATAACACTGCAGAAGTAACATTTTGGAATAGTCTATAACTCTACAATAGTATATTGGTGCTTGCGCTAATCATCTTCTCTTTTCATCTTATCCATCCAGAAAAGTTATATAGTCGCTACATAAAACAGAGATGCGTCTCAGTCATAATATCTGAGGATTACTGCAGGCTGAGAAGCAGAGGTGTCCACAACAATTGTAAAAAGATGTGGCTGTTCAATTGTAGCTCCTTTTGTATGGACATCATCCATGTGATACATATGGATGGGCTTCAAGCACATGGTGGTGACCACCTCCTTGACTTTTTGCAGTCTTCTTCATAGACACTGACAGACACAGACAAAGAGAAGGGAATGTATAAGTGACATATCTCCAGTCAACACATTTTTGATATCACCAGAAACATTTATTATATTCTTGAGATATCTGCTAAGCATTCCATTTACTCTCACACATGCTGTACGTCCATCATATACTGTTATCACATTCAGCATTTTACCTTCAATTCCATATTCATTCAGCATTCCATAATTTTTAATATTTGTTAACAATAATGATTTTAAATGTTTATTGTTTTAGTTTTGTTCTACGCCACTCAGAGTCACCTGCTCATGAAATGAGCAGCTCCAGAAATTACATAAGTAAAAATCCCAGGCTTTTTACTTGTCGTATGCTTGTTTTAATCAATACATTTGCTAACCTTCATACATCTCTCTTGACCTGCTGAAAAGTAAAAAATATGTTCGACAAACATTTTGTCTACTGTAAAATTGCATTATATTTCCCAAATTTCCCTTTTTGATGTCTGGACCTCTTTCAGACAAAGTTGAGAAGAACTTTGGAAGAACTGGGATGGTCCATATCTATTCTAGTCCTCCTTGACCTCTCAGTGGCTTTAGATACTGTCGATCAAAATCTTTTTCTTGACAAACATAAGGGTCTGAGAGTGTTGGAGTCTGGGAATGTTACAGTGATTCTTCTGCCTCTGGATTCAGTTCCAATTGGTGTTGTGAGAGGAGGGTCCACCTCAAAGTCCCTAAAGAATGAGGTTCCATAGGGGTTGCCTGTTTTCTATTCTTATTTAACATCTACATGAGGTTGTTGGGTGAAGTCTTCCAATGGCACATATTTAGGTATCATCAATATACTGTTATTATATACGTTCAAATACAATTGGTTGATGAGTGATATCATCAAGGTGCTTTCTCAGCATCTCACGGAAAGGACAGGCTCAGGCTCAGTTTGGAAAGACTGAGTGAATATAGGTTTGGGAACCTCCAACAGCTGGTGCACAATTTTTTGGGGACAGGACTTTTGGTTCTAAGTTCCCATTTAAAGACTAGATCAGAGGTCCCCAACCGTTTGGGCACTAGGCACCAGTTTCATGGAGAGAGGGTTTTTTTTGTGGACTGGAGGGGATGTGGCTTTATGTGTTGCCTGCATCCTCCGGATAGGGCTTCACTTGTTTGCACAGATCAGTTTCTGGCATGCTGCTGACCGGTGCCTCTCCATGGATCGGGGGTTGGGGACCCCTGGACTAGATAGTAGTCATGGTTGAAGGGCCTTTGCATCAGTCCCAAGTACAATTCTTGGAAGACCTTACTTTGCATAGCTTGCCATTTTGTTCCTATTCTGTTCTCTGAAGCACAGTTTTAAAAATCTGAACTCCCTGCAGATGTCAAAAGGCTTAATGCTCTCTATTGAACTTTTGTTATGTCTATTTATTCTTGAGATCATTCGCAAAGTTACTAAGCAATTGGTAATGCTGGATGTGGATGAACCAGTTTCCCAGTTGCATAAATGTGCATTCCAGTTTCATGGGAGTGATAGGATGTACCTCTGCCTCTCAACGGAGAAAGTAATCCAGTACCAGGTAATGGGGATGCAGTTGTCTTCCAGTAACCAACCTAGCTTGGATATAAGTGTACTGCAGGTATCCACAAAGCTTGAAGTTGTTCAAGTTGTTTGAGTATAAACAAGGATGTGCTTGCTTGTACTCAGAGAAAGAAATTCAATCAACAAATGAGAAGTGAAAGCAAAGATGAGCAAATAAGTCCTTCCCCCCCATCCTCTTTAACCTTCCATGAATAAACAAATCTTTTGAGCTGGTAAAACTTTTGGGAGTGCACAGGCTCCATATATAGTTTAGACCTCTAGAAAACTAGTGCTAGATATCTGTGAAATTTACCTCCTATCCATAGAGGGTAAAGAGAATGGCCATGATGAACATTGTCACTCTTCCCGTCATGTGTTCAATATATGCAGAAGAGTATCTGAATAGACCACAGTGACAACACTTTCCTTTTTCCCACAAGAATTGGGACTTGTCAGAAGGTAAAGTGCATGATCCTATATCAGTATATTAATTGGGCACAACTGGAGAATTACAGATGGCTATCTACATTGGCCCCTGAGCAGATTGAAATAATTTGCAAAATTTGACCAAGATTGGATGTGATTACAGTTTCCCATGGCCATAATCAAGATCACTTCATAAGCATAGAAATGAGAAAATTAATTAGACAGATAAAAAAAAATCCCTTGCCCTTCTTTTGTTTTGTTGCAGGCTAGAAATACTGAAATGGAAAGTTGAAAGTATATGTGTAGTGTATAATTCCATTGTTTAACCATTCAAGCATTTCATTTCATTATTTCACTAACAACATTAATAGAAAGTGGCAAGTATCATATTGATCAGGTAAGACTTACTTCAGGCTTCCCCAATTTGCCATTTGCAATATCTAGACTACAGCTCCCAGGATTCCTGGCTAAAATGGAAAATCACAGGAGTGTATGGCCAGTGCAGACAGGAAAAGTCTCCTTAGTTTAGTATTTTTCAAACTTGGCAACTTAAGATATGTGGACTTTAACTCCCAGAATTCCCCATTGAGGATGATGAAGTCCACAGATCTTAAAGATACCACGTTTGAAAAACACTTAGTTCAGTTCCTCAGCTGTAAATAGAAGGCTATGGGACTCTCTTCCCAATTGAGGCAGGCTGGCTCCATCTCTACTGCATTTTAATCAAGGCTTTGCTGGCTTCTAAATAATTTTAATATTGCTCTGGATTGTTTTAAATAAATCTATCAGCTGTATCTCTCTGCTTTGTATTGGTGATGACTTCATAGAATAATTGCCTTTTGGTAGTCAGAAAAGTGGTTTATAAACACAATTGATGAATATATTCAAAGTTGATGCTTATTGCTATGCAGGCATCTCCCTGTCCCAAAGAAATAAATCGAGAATTACTGAATGACAGTTCCTGTTGGACCATCATTGGGACAGAGGCTGTGGAATATTCATTCAGCCTCAATCCAACCAGCATCAAGAATCCAGTGGGCCCTGTCCCTCTTATAACGACCTTGGAGGTACATAGAGTTTTTTTCATGCTCTTTTTACCTTGCTGCCTTGTGCAAAAAATCAGGAGACAAAATGTTGGCTATTTCATCTTAATGACTCTATCCTAACATCAAAAATGGAAGATTCATTTAGTCTTTCTTTCCCTGAAATAGCAATTGTGCAGAATATATTATAAGTTTATTAATTAGTATATTATTAGTATTGTTAGGTCCCAGTTCCTTACTTGAACTTGAGATACCATATCAATCTAATCAGTTAACCCAAGCGGAGACTTCTTGATCAAGCAGCACTTTATTTGATCAAATTAAGCAATTGGGTGGGCAACAATCTGGAACGCTGACAGAGTTACGTCCAGAAGTGCCACGCATTAGAAAATTGGTAGCATTGCTTTATAAACTTTGTTAGCCAATGAAAATCAGACAACAGAGCCATTGCATCAATCATTCCTGTACGCTTATTCCCTCCTTCAGTATATACCCTCCATGTACATGTTTCCCACACTTGCATGAAATTTCTCTGGTGTAAAAGCTGATTACAACAACTAAGAAAGCAACAGTTAGACTAAACAATTTCCCTTTGTTCCAGAACCCTTCAGTATATTAAATTAATAGTATATTAAATTTAACTATTAAATAAAATTATTCTTTCCTTGTACAACCATCTCTACAAAGCTTAGATGGAACATTCAGTTTTCACCGGAACAGAGACTGGCAATTTGTATGAGTTAATTAATATAGAATGCAACAATAGGACTAGTACAGAGCTCCGTTGGGAACAGAAAGCAGAACCTGAAGTGTGGCTGCAGAAAAATGTTTATTGATGAGACTAAAATGAAGGATTACATTGGTGCTTTTTGTTCTTCCATATCTTGGAGGCATTCAGATGGGAGGCATAAAAGTAAGCACAACTTGAGGGTTTTTTCTGTTCTGTCAATGCAGTTTGGAAACTACATTACATGAACCATATCAATACGGGATCAATATGATCCCATTTAAATTATTTATGTATTACTGTGACTTCTATAAGCATCAATACATTTTACCCTTCCCAGCATGGCTTGGGTATATGAGAAACCTGGGAAATCATTGTTCTCCAGGTATTCAACAGTCAGCCCTAGATTTAATAGATAGTGTTCATGACAACAATTCCATAATCTCTGGAGAGCTTTAAATTTTTCAGCCCACTGGCATTACAGAAGTTATAGACTTCTGTGCACCACACTCCAAAAGATTTGTTTTCCATTGCATAGTCTTCTTTCTCACTTCCACGTCTAAAACTCCCAAAGTGTATCTCCATTATCATTCTGCTTTACCTTGAAAGTGTAATTCTGACAGGGAGAGGGGGATAACTTTTTCGTTAGATTTCTTAACTCTTTTATAGAACTATAATTTCCCAGTATTCCTTCACCTGAAAACAAAAACAAAGAAAAGCAGCCTTGAAGATGGTCATGGCAGGGAGGTCTGGAGGCACTTGGCAGAGCAACATCTGTGATGGTAACATCAGTGGTGAATTTATTATTGTGTTGCTGTTTTTAAATGCCAGCAGGCCTTATGTGGCCCGCAGGTCACATGTTGTGCAGACCTGCCTTACAGTAGTATTGTATAACCCAGGGGTAGGCAACCTCAGCTCTTTTATGACTTCTGGACTTCAACTCCCAGAATTCCTGAGTCAACATAACTGACTCAGGAATTCTGGGAGTTGAAGTCCACGAGTCATAAAAGAGCCGAGGTTGCCTACCGCTGGTATAACCCAATCCCATCAGCAAATGCCAAGAATTAGAAATGGATCTTCTTCAGGCAAAGCACATTCTTGACAATGAAACAACAGCTTCTCCCATAGAGTTCCTGGGGAGGCTAGCCAAAAAGCCTTCCAGGTCAAAATATGGGTATCTTTGCTTTAAAGTCCACAGAGGTGCAAAATGAGGACAAAGTGCTGGAAGGCTATATTGTACCTTCACGATAAGATGGATGATCTGATGCTTGGGTTTGTTTTTCACAGCTGACAGGTGGAGGAGATGTGGCAATGCTGGAAGTCCAAGGCAACTATTTCCATGCAAACATGAAAGTTTGGTTTGGAGATGTGGAAGCAGAGACTATGTACAGGTAAGGCAGACACAGACTGTCCTGAAACCACAGCATATTCAGTTGGACAAGTCTCATGGCCACTATTCTTTGCATAGCCTCCCAAAACATCTCTTCAAGGGAGATCAGGAATGAATGAAATGAACCAGTGCAATATTGGTTCTTGTGTTTAGTCATTCGATATTTTTACTTATAGTAGAAGGTAGCAGCTTCTAAAATCTTGAGTCTCCCTGTGCCTGACACAAGAAAAGAGAGATAACTGAATCACACAGCAGCAGCAATGTAATTATATGGTTTCTCTGAAAAGAAGGCTCACATTTCCTTTCTGAAAGTATGGAAATAGAATCCAAAAATCTCCAATTTTTATTTCATGTATATACTGTCAGGCATTTTGTGGCTGATACCAGAACTGGAAGTCACAGAGGTAGGGATTTAAGTAAATTTATTGCAAAAATAATAAAAGCCACAAAGAAAAATTCCATTCTCTGTGAAGTAGATAACTCAAGCCTTATTTCTGGTAAAATTAATGTTTCAACAATATGCCTCTTTCTCTTGGCTGTACAATACAACCAGCTCAAGGTCTCTTACTTCTGATGGAGGAAAGATTAATGGAAAGTTACTATAATGAATACGGTAAGTCTAGGTTCTGACTTTGCCAGAACTAGTTCTCACAAGACAGTGTATATTTTGCAAGATAATCAAGATGAAGTATATAAACATATCTCATTTTCATCCACATGACAACACTGCCTGAGAGATAAAGACTAGCTCAAGATTAGTTGGAGAGCTTTGTGACTGATGTGGACAATCTGGAATGTGTGTTTGAGTCTAACAGACCTAGCATCAATGTATGATCAAAAGAGTCAAGATAGCAGCCATGGTGGTGAGATCAAACCATTTTTTTTAAAGTACAGTGCACATGCAGCAGACAAAAATGTCCAGGTGGAGTTTTGATTGTACTGATGCTTTCCTCTTTTAACTTCTGCCATGGTCATGTTTCCCCCAAATCAATCCATGATGGGATCTTTTGCTACTCACAAACTAGATTCTTATGAATGGTTTTGAATTGTCTGAAATGTTAATTAATGAACTAGTCTGTTCTCTGTTGCTACTTTTTCTTACATTTGTTTTAAACACTAAAACATAGTGCAGTTGATTTTAATTTTGTATTCCACATCCTCTGTGAAGAATGTTAAGAGAATAATTAGTAAGCACAGAATGACATCACATTTTAATATATTTTGGATGCTTCTATAACCCAAATGGGCTTTTTCTAGCCCATTTCTTGTTGGCTATCTTGTAACTAAGATAAATGATAAAATGATGGCTCTCATTCATTATTTGGGGGGGGGGTTATCATTAGATTTTGGGTTTGAGTATTAGAGTTCTTATATCTGTTGTATTGGTGTAGCACACTGCACAAAGTCATGAACATAATACGGAAAAGATACTGTTCAAAATCAGACAGTGAAATACTGCATCCTATACTAACCAAACCAAACCAAAGGCTTATTTAATGCAGCATCCTTTTTTCACATTGCTCAACCAGGTACCAATTGCAAATCCATAATAGGAAATAAGGAGAAGAATTTCCTTATTCGATAACAGGTATATACACTATAGAACCATGGCTTGTGGAAATGTTCCATAGCTAAGCAAATAGATGTCCCATTTGACTGAAATTGCCCCAGTTTAGGGCTGCATTTGGATGTCCTATTTACAAAATAGTCCTGGAACGTTGGCCTGTGTAGAGCTGCAAACAGGGAGGATAGATTTAGCCAGCTGTCATTCCGCTTTGCCTGTTCAAGTTCCATAGATAAAAAGGAAGTACATGTTGAAAGAGCATTGAAATCCAAACTCTCCACATTTTTATTTGCACAAACTTATTGATTACAACCACTGCCTCAATTTAACTGCTTGAAAATCTACTGAGCCTATCTTGGGAGGGGAGGGGAGAAGAAAAAAGGCACATGTTATGGATATGAATATAAATATGTGTGCATGCACACACCCAAACACATCAACAAATTTGTATTTTTGTTCATTTGTTTAGGAATTCAAAGTCCTTGGTGTGTGTTGTTCCTGATGTCTCTGCATTCAGCCCTGATTGGAGATGGTTACGATACCCAATTACTGTTCCTCTTCTGCTACTACGGAATGATGGTCTGATTTATTCCAGTACATTCAGCTTCACATACACACCAGAACAGAGTTTTCTGTGTGGTCCACCACTCCTGCCAGAGATGGTGCAGGATTCTGACACCTTGCTCAATTCCATCCATCAAGAATTCACTAAGACAAAGTATCACCTTTTTACGCAAAGTTAGAACTGGAACTGTATGGTCACCATTGTTTGACTAGAGCAAAATTATGGCAAATACATGGTTTTATAAAATGATGGAATGTGGTTTTTCTAAAATAGGATCATATGAACATTTTATTTTTAAATCATGCTCTGTACACATATTAAAGCATACAGCTCTGTGTTTCAACACAAGAAGGGTGGGAGTTACTTAATAGCAATGCATTGCTTTAGTAGGGAAAAAGTTTGCTGATTTTTTAACCTGTATTCCCTATTTGGCATCTTAAAGAGAATATCTATTAATATACATTATACAATTCTGTGTATATTGAATATAACTGTAACTGCATCAGCACAGGCTGAGAAACTCATGTTGCATATTTATCAAGTATCTACTAAAACACAGCAACAGCAAGAAATTCTAGTGCTCATGTCACAGTGATGGTTTTAACGTAAATGTGAGTGTTGGTAAAAGAGTGTATTCAGGCATTTGCAAGGCAGGAGATAAAAATATCAGAATGCTTTTTTTTACTTCTTTATTTTATTTGCTTGTATGATTTTATTTATTGGATGATCAAAAAGAGAGTTTTTGTCGGGGAGTTGCATTAGAAGAGCTCCAAGGTCCCTTCCAACTCTCTTATTTCAACAAGAGCCATGATGGCGCAGTGGTTTGAATGCAATATTGCAGGCTAATTCTGCTAACTGCCAAGAGTTCAGTTCTGACCAGCTCAAGGTTGACTCAGAGCTCTATCCTTCCAAGGTTGGTAAAATGAGGACTTAGATTGTTGGGGGCAATATGTTAACTCTGTAAACCATTTAGAGAGTGCTGTAAAGCACTGTGGAGTGGTATATAAGTCTAAGTGCTATTGCTATTCTGTTATTCTGTTGTTCAGTTGAAAAGAGAATTGTAGTTAGACCCATTTCTGCTACAGAGAGATGTATTCTTCTTCACCTCCCTTTGGTTTTTGGAGCACTTCTAAACCAATGGAGGTCAAATGAATCTGTGAAGTGGTCAAATGGTTACATAAATATGCTAAAACAAATTACATCAAAGAAGTCTTATTTAAAACAGAGGACATCCCACATTTACGTGCTTTCAAGAAGATACACAATTTTCTGTGAGAGGAATATTCTCAGGTACTTTTTGCTTCAAAGGCCTGCCCCACGCCAACCATTTGGTTGGCATTTAACAGGCACTGAAACACAAGCTCTTCACTATTTCTTATCTGATGGCTGAAAACAAACCTCTAAGAACCTCTACTGTAGAACCCCTTTCTCATAGCGGTCAAATATCTGAAACACACCATTTTATACAAGGTGGCATTTTCTCAGACAAATAGATCACCTTTCGGGATAGTTGCTTCAAAGAGCTGCCCTCACACACTTTAGTTCTCCAGCTTCGGTTGTAAACATTGGCAATCTATCTCCAGTTCAGTTCTTAACCAACACCAATTTTTAGCTATCCTAGCTTTAAGGAAGTAGTAACGTGTCTGAAAGAGGAGGAAAATAGCGTGCTAGTGGGCCTTTTTCAAGTGTTCAAAAGGAATTTTGAAAAAGATTTATGCCCCCTTTTAGACAGAGTCCAATTGCCAGTTAATTTTAAGCAAGCAAAGCCACCGGCGGAGAGAAATAAGGCAGTAAAGACCCACATCTCCTTGCAGGAGGCAGTAAAAAAGGAGGAGGGCAGATTAAACAATATTCCATTCATTGGTCCACCAAAAGAAGGCCCTTCATTGAGATGCTGCTATGCGGTCCTCCTCATATATAAACGTGTGCACAGTTCTTTATTAATAAGTTTCTAGCAAGTTTCAAAGGATATTGGGAAGCGTATGTAGTGTCCCATACATGTCGTTGGCTTGAAGGTTTATTCTGAATGATGGATACAGCACCAAAGGGCCAATCCAACATTCTAAACAATGTTGTTTTAGCATCCAGTGCCAACTCAGAAGGGAACCTGTTGCCAAAACTGTAGTGGCTTTTCTAACTGTGATGAACTCTCGAAAGCTTATAAAAGAGACGGGTGGAACAGACCGCAGGCTAGTGACTGTCAGCCTCCTAAAACAGCCAAGGGAGCCGTGCCAACAAGAAGCCTTTCTTTATTTTTATGGCCATTTGAAATCCTGTGGTTGATGTGCTTCAGATTAGCACAGCAATCATTTCATGCCAGTAGTTTCTAATACTGGGCTCTCATCCACAGCCCTTTATGTTAACTTAGGTACTTCTGCAGTATCAAAGATTCAGTTCATTTATTCATTAAGAATGCTAATCTCATTAACAGGTGACCTGCCTTTAACACACCAAAGTACTTCTAGGCATTCACCAATTACTGTTGCAGTGTAGTTCAGTGCCTAACTAATTCCAACTAGACCTTTACAAGCCAAGGGGTACTTTATTTTCATATACACAGTATTATATTGTTATTCATTCCCAAGTCCGGAGCAATAAACCTACATCTCTCTATGTTAGCCTCACAACAACCTTGTAGAGACAGGTGAAAAGTCAGGAGAGTGTCACACCATAGTATTGCCAGTTTAATACAGGAAGTTCTTGACTTATAAACACAATTGAGCCCAAAATTTATGTTGCTAACTGAAATGTTTGTGAGTTTTGCCCCATTTTATGACTTTTCTTCCCACAGTTGTTAAGTGAATAACTGCAGTTGTTAAGTTATTCACACAGTTGTTAAGTGAATCTGGTTTCCTCATTGACTTTGCTTCGCAGAAGGTCACAAAACATGATCACATGACCCCGGGACACTGAAACTGTCATAAATAGGAGTCAGTTGCCAAGCGTCTGAATTTTGAAAATGTGAACACAGGGATGCTGCAGTGGTTGTAACTGTGAAAAATGGTCATAAGTAACTTTTTTCAGTGCCACTGTAACTTCAGTCACTAAATGAACTGTTGTAAGTTGAGGACTACATGTATGTTAGGCTAATATTGTCCAAATAGGGTGGGACTGCCACAAACACTTCCCAAGCCTGAAGAAATCCAGGGATCTACCATATCTAGATGACACCAGGTTAGAAAAAATAGCTCTGGGCTGCAGTGCAAGTAATTTCATCTTGACTCATGTGGTTTTCATTGGTTATGTCTTTTGACCCTTTGAAGCAAAATGAATTTATTGTATATTTATTTACTTAAATAAGCACCAAATGCAATTTCCACCAATTTATGAGCCTTCACCAGAGCTGGTGCAATATCATGTCTATCACTGTCAGAAAGGAGAAACCTGTGCCATGAATTGTCATTATGTGGAGGGCATAAAGTTGGGTGAAGTTGACTAAAATTAAACTGCCTTGAGGTTTACTGTAATATATGAATCAACTATAGATTTTACTATTCAAAATGGGAGAATTATCATTTTTAATTGAGCAGTTGGGTATAATAATTTCCCTGGCTTATGTGTTTGTGTTTTGTTTTCCTTGATGCATCCCTAAATAAATGTGATTGAAATTCAGAAAAGGCGTGAAATTCACCTCATCACGTGATGTGTCACAACGTATCATGACTTTTTTCCCCTTGCTGGAGCTGGGATAGGCGCGGATTCTATGTGACACAACTGGCCCATGGGCCAGCAGTTTGACACCCCTGATCTAGAATATCTCTTAGGTGATTTGTAATATAAAAGATAAGATTTTGGAAATGGATGTTTAGAAGTATTATACGGAGAGCCACTTGGCTACTTTGAAACTGTTTCATTTTCTTTTAAAATGTCTTATGGATTCTGCCAATTGCCTGTCATTGAACAAATGTTGGCTTGGCAAATCATGGCTCTATGTGATGTGCAAACTATGTGTTGACCTTCAAAGTGTGATATCTATCTCAGAATCTGGCCCTCGTAATGCTTTCTTTTGAGTATTAGAGCCAATATGGTCTAGTGGTTAAGGCACCAGGCTAGGAAGTGCAAGAATGTGAGTTCTAGTGTCACCTTAGCCATGAAAGCCAGCTGGATGACCTTGGGTCAGTAAGCCCAACCCATCTCACAGGGTGTTGTTGTGGGAAAATAGAGGGGAAGTAGGGTGTTGGATATATTCGCCACCTTGAGTTACTTGTAAAATAATAAAGATAGGAAACAAACAAATAAGACTGCTCTTCATTACATTACTGTACATTGTGAGCAGAGGTTTGCAGAAGTCTGAACTATCTTCATATACCCCCCCCATCCATATCAAACTAAAAGTGGTTTGAATGCAAAACCGCTATTCCAAATTTGAAACACATTGCTCTGATAATTTGAAACATTTTGACTTTGAAACAAGAGTTATTTCTACCATGAAGTGATTCTAAAATGACAGCCTTTCAAGTTCAGAATAGTTATTTCATACTCCAAAACAACTGCTTCAATCCTGAAGAAGGGCCTTCTGAATTTGACATTATACAAATTCAAAAACATTTTGTACATTATTAGTTCCAAGCATTTAAAATCAATTATAATATACACTACACACATTTTTGTACTTCTGATAGTGCCTTTTATGAGAGGTGGTCTTAGTCCTTGCAAGATCATATTTGACTCTAGTTTACAAAATATTTATAGGATGGTTATTTAAATAAGCTATCTTTTCTCCTATCTTCACATGATATTTTTGGAGGGTAGCAACAAACTGGGGGCAGATCCACACTTTCTGCTTGCCTATTACCATTAAGGGACACTCATCACTTTCTGAGTGAGGAAACATTCTCCTCTTTATCTCCAGACATTGAAAATGCACTCAATGTTTGGATTAGCCAATTCCAATTCAAAGCTACAGTTCAGATCAGCACCATCTTAGGTCCTTCAGAGCTTATGGCCTCTGGCACATATATCATTCTGTTCTAGTAGCAACTCCAGATCAAATTAGCTGCAATACGTGATACAACCCTCCCCTCCAAAGACTGGTTGTTCCCTTCTGCTATCATTTTGTTCTGCATGGTTAAGTTCTCTACTGATTAGCAGTTACTAGTTTTTTTAAAATATATGATATTGACCCAATGATGACACATAAAGTCAATGAATTATTCTCAACTCAAGACCTTCATTCAAGCCTTGAATCTCCCAGGGGGCACTCTTTTGATTTATAACCAGGCTGGGAGAAAGATCCCATTGTTTTATTAATGCATTTTTCTTTTTAACAATGCTCTCTACTATTTAGTCATTCACTCAGTTTTAACACTTGGCACATGTCCAAGAGCAAACCCTCTGACAAGAGCTGCATAATTCAAATCTTCAACAGGAGATCTGAAGCTTTGTCTCCTAAGTCCCTGAAGACTCCTCAGTAATTGCAAGTCAATTGAAATTAATCTGTGCCTAAGTATAGTTTCTTCTAATCTGCTGCCCTTCAGGAATGCTATGTCATGCTGGCTATGGAAAATGGGACTTGTACTTTCACAGATCTGGAGAGCACTAAACTAAGGACCCTGGGATTGCTTAAGGTCTGAACTAGTCTTTTTCTTTTTCTTTTTTCTCATTCCCTTCCTTCCATTTTTAGTACAACAAGCAAAATGCAAACAAAAAGTCCATTCTGTTGCTTGACTGTCCTCAATGCCCAAGTGATCTTCTGGTTTGTTCAGGGACAAATACACTGCAGAGTAAAAAAAAAAAACCTCCAGAGGATGTTGGTGGGTGGAGAGCCCCTTGGGCATTATCCATGAATAGTGCAATATATAGACTTGGCTTGCTATTTGGGACACATAAAAACTAATTTATTGACCTATTTTAAGGAAAAGGACAGAAATGAGTAGATAGGGTAATGCATAAATGGATTTAAATCAAGTCTATTTCTTCTTTGTGGCAAAAATATTGGCAGAGTACTGCAGGTACAGTTGGCTTTATGTGCAAGAAAAGTAGGTAGTCACATCATGCAACAAAATCCACAGGGTCTGCCATTTGCCTTTATTGCTGTAAATAAAATAAAATAAAATTACACATCAGTAAAATAAATAAAGTAAAATTACATATCAGTGGGGAATATTGGCATTCCAGCCATTCAACTGCAGATATGGGTGGCTTCCCATCAGGTGCCCTTTCTTTGTTTATCTTGCTCTGCATTCCTACCATTACCTGAGATTTGGGTCATGAGCAAAAGGAGTAGTACTTTTTTCACAATGGCACAGATTTTCTGGAATGCACTTTCTAGAAAAGTTACACAGCACAAGGGGGATATTTTTTTTCTTTAAAGAGGCATTTAGAAAAGGCTGCAACGACTGAAATTTTCATTCCTTTATTTCTTTATAACCATCATTCCTGTTCCCATGCAGAATTTTGATGCTATTTATATAACTTTATGATCTTGAATTATGTTCTCGCACCTGTATTTATATTCCTAGGCTGAAGAAAAGAAGCAAAAATACCAAACATGAACTATTGATCAAACACACACACACACATATTTCTACAGACTTGTATTATTATTTTTTAAAAAAATAACAAACATAATTTTAACCCCATTTAAGAGCTCCCTTGGGAAAGTGGCAGCACAGAAATTAAGAAGTTAACACTCTGCATGGACCTTTTCTTTAAAAATGACAGGCACTCTTCTACGGCCAGTGGTTATATACTTTTCAATGTTTTTGATGGTAATGTTTCAACATTCCCATAATATTTCCAGAAACCATCAAATATTGGTGTGCTAGTATTTATAGTTCAAAACTATAAAAGTTTCTTCAAGCAATTAACTCTAATGCTGTGGTCAGCAAAAATCAATATTTACTGATGGGTTTTGTAGATGCCAAGGGAAAATTGGTTTCAAAGAATGCTTCAGGACTAGGTCTTTGGGGAATAATTGGCTGAGATCAAAGCAATATGCAAGAACAGTAAAATATTCAATAAATATATCCTTCTCTTTCTCTTTTTTTCCCCAGTCATCACCTTAGATAAAACATAATTGCTGATTGATGCTACATCAGATTTAATACTAGCAGGATGAAATGTTTCTGGAATAGCTTTTGATAGAGAGCTTTATCTGCATACCATGTTCCATAACATAGATCTAATTAGAGCCTGCTCACCTGTACCTTCATTCAGCCACGAAGTTCACAAACAGAAGGGCATGTTTATAAAATAATTAAATTCTCACTTACAGATCCAGATATATTAGAAATTCAGAAGAGCTTTCCCCCCTGTTAACTGAGGACAGGTTGCTTTACTGAATGTTGTTTTGTCTCCACATACAGTATGTGTGCATCTACATATAATAACCTAGCCCTAATTAGGTTCGGGATGCACTGATAATGGAGCTTACAACTAAGCATTTCTTTCCAGTTCTTTCCAAATCACTTGGGTGGCCCTTTCAGCCAGGGTTAGATTTACTGGAAAGAGATGTTTTTGAAGTAACTGATTTGGAAATATTGGAGTCAGTGAGACTCCATGGTGGCCACAAGAAATGGTACACCATTACCTAGCCTGGCATTCTCCCATTATATACAGTTCTAACACATGGAATTCCTAATTCCATTAGTGAAAGTTAATACCTCTGGAGAGCAAAGAGTTGGGGGTAACTGAAATGTACATAGTCAGCAATGTTGGGGAGTTTTAATCCATAAGAAAACTTCAACCATGGGCACAGATGTAATTATAAGAAACTGTAACTGGTCACCCATACAGGGGCACGTACCTGTCTACTTGTCAAGAAAAGAAATTAAGAGTACAATCCTTGTCTTTAATATATACGGGTGAGAAAGGCTATTTTAAGTGAGAGATGCCAAAGTTGAATAAATAATGGAGGGAAGGGTCTTGCAAATAAATCTAGTTAAATCTAGGACTAGCCCTATTAAAGCAAGCCATAAATGGATTGCTCAAAGGGAATACAATATTGTCCCAAGAAGGATCCTGCTCAGTTGATTACCCATAGGAATGGAAATGATTGATTCCAATCATTTTCTACATGGCTATGTTAGAGTTTGACTTTTCCTGGTCCAATTGATGCACCATGTTGAATTTTGTCTTGGTTTCACCACCTGGCCCATCCAGGAGGATTGAGAACAATTCCAATTACTGATGATTGTGTATCAGAAAATAAAAGTATAGAATTCCTTTCCATTAAAAAGAAGACATTCAAATGCATAATTTGCATCCAAAGTTTCTAAAACTCCATGTTTCCAGTTAGCAAAGTATAGGATCAACACCTGCTTTGCAGGTTATGCACAAGGGATTGTGTCAAAGAAGATATTCTTGTTGGCTTAGCAAACTGTTTATATTATTAATTCAATAGCATAGCTTCTAACAGAGCTGTTATTAAACTACAATCCAAGTATTATTAGATCCCATACTGACTGATCACAGTAGTTGCAATCCAAGATATTTTGAAGATAGTAAATAATTGTTATCTAGAGATCGCATCAATTTGTATTCTGAAAAGCTCTTTATTCTCCTTTGAAAGCATTAAGCCAGTAAAATATTTCAGAATATGCCTTTTCTGTTTTTGTCAGTGAATTATCAACGAGAATTCCCTTCTCCTTTCATAAGAATGTGCAGCCAAAGCTTGATGCTTCGTGCAGAAGGAGGTGGCATTTTGCCTCACAGTTTAAGGGACTGACATAACCAATATTTTTTCATTGATTTCAAAACTATTGGAAAGGATGGTCAGGGAGGCAGAGCTTAATGGGTTAAGCAAATGTGCTGCAATTTAAATCATACTGGAAAATGGAAAATGTCTTCTTTTGGGTTGGAAATAATCTCAAGTGGATTACCCAGTCCTACCTGTTTCATGGCAAGATTAATTTAATTCTTCTGTTAATCAGTCAGGAATGCCAATAATCATTATAAGTCCTGATTTTTTTTATCTGATATTATTTTTCAATAACAAAAATGAATTGATTTTGTCCTTGCCTTGCGTTTCTCTAGTTTATGCACTTTGCTTCTCCAAAAAAGAGGGTAGGCACTGCCAACAGAAACATGTGAAGGTTTATTTGTTAAATCAGTTTCCAGTACAGAGATTTCTCAATTTGATATCTTTGCTTAAATCAAAAATCTTCTTGGTCACAACCAATATATTGGATTAACAGATCTTCACTAGGGGTTGGATGGAAAATAATAAAAAAGGATGCCAACAAAGCAGGATCCCTCCCTGTCATTTGCAATATGTATTTTATTTTGCTTTCAGCATTTGCTTGGAGAGGAACAATAATATACTTCTCTGGCATATCACAATGAAGCAAATGTTAAAGCTGTTTAATGCAATGACTAACAGTGGGTGCAACCACTGGCTAACTATGGATTTCTCAAGAAGCCAACTTTTCATTTGACAAAAATATTTATTTAGATTAACGTTCCACAGTATTCCTACATCTTAGCATGGAGAACTATGTCTGTTTTGTCCTTAGCTGTTCTGGTTTTAAAATAGTGTTTTCCATCTTTGCCCAAATTAATTTTTGACATATGAAGTATCTACTAATCATACTGTCAAAGGCTGGCATCCAAACTCTTATCAGCTGATTAAGGCTAAGGCTTATTAACCCCCTCCTCCATTCACTAGGCACTACAAGCAGTCATTTGGGCTTAGGCACCAGCATAGCTGCACATATGGCTTCCAAGGAGGCAACTGCCCATATAACACCTGACCCAAACTTTGCAAACTGCCATCAAAGCACTGCATGGGGTTCCTTCAATACACAGCTATACTAGCCTTCTAGAAGACCATCACATTTATTATTAAAACAAATGTTTATAGATCTGTATGTTTTAAAAGGAGAAGGTATTGTCAAGTGGTTTAAAATAGGCTAAAACCTCCATCCCAGGTACCCACTCCCCCATCCAAACCCACCCTTTACCTGTGAACAATGGGGCATGGCTTTTCCAGCCAGTTGTTAATGTTGAATGGGAAGGAAAATAAAGCTAGAAGAATCTACCAATTTCTTGCCATAAATTCTCACAGCAAAACTATAGGAACAAGGCTGCTCAAAAGCCTCCTTACTGAAGCTGATTTGAGTTTAGCCATCAAGGCGGTGAAAATATTTTTATGATAACTCAAGATTGTAGCGATACACATTAATGCAGCTGTAATGGTATGTGGGAATAATCTTGGGAGACAGGAGGAAGAGCTGCAGACTGGACAACTGGCATGTAAAAGGTATTTCAGTCGACAGGAGGGGGCATGGGAAAGGTTTCAGAAATGACCCTCCCTAGTTTTCCAGAGAACGAAAGGAAAGGAGGGGAGAGATACTTTCAGTCTTGCAAGATTCTGCTAATGTAGCAATAGCAACAGCACTTATACTTATATACTGCTTCACAGTGCTTTACTGCCCTCTCTAAGCTGTTTACAGAGTCAGCATATTGCCCCTAATAATCGGGGTCCTCATTTTACCGACTTCGGAAGGATGGAAGGTTGAGTCTACCTTGAAGTGGTGAAACTCAAACTCCCGAACTGCTGGCAGTCGGAGTCAGCAGAATTAGCTTGCAGTACTGCATTCTAACTACTGCACCACCACGGCTCTAATTGTAATCTTACAATAAAGAGAAAGTTAATATTCATGGATATACTTCTTAACTGGACTACCTTGAAAGGCTCATGGCAGCCATAAAATGTTTCCTCCAGTAACTTTTCTGCTCTAGGAACTAAAGTTGCAGTGCCCACACATTCCACTCTATTGATTCATCTGGCTGAGTTTTATAATCTAATTATAATTGTGGTGTGCCAATAAAGAATTGTTTTAAGAAATACACGGTAAGGCAGGGCCAGATATCCTTTTGCTATTAGCATAAGACCATCTTATCAGTCTGTATCTTATCAAATAAAACACTGTTCCCCTTCCGTTCTTTACAAACTGCCAGGTCCAAAATGTATTTCTTTTTGTAAGCAATGTTTTTTTTTTTGGTCATAGAATTCACCGGAACAGAGTTCCGGCACCTTTTTTTGATGGATTTTCCAAGTTTTAAAAGTAACTTTTGAAAATTTGATGTTTGGTCCACGTGGACTTGAATCGCCCTGTCGAGTGAAGCAGATCGGCGGCAAAATTATTAAAATGATCCATGCGGGCTGCTTGTGTGTCGAATCTGATGCATGCATGCTTCATCCAGCTGCTCGGCTTGTGGCACTGCTCAGCTTGTGATTGATCATGTGGTTGCATGCTGAATGCTTACTGTGGGCGGTGACCATTATGTTTTGTTATACAATTGATGTGTGTGGGTGTGTGTACAGTGATTGACTACGTGCGAAAAGTAAATAAAAGATTAACAAGATGTGAGTTCCGGCACCTTTTTTCTTACAAAAAAAGCAGTGTTTGTAAGTATATTGATAATGAAAATGTACATGATGATATCTTATCAAATAAATAGTTATTATTATCATTATAGCAAGAACATATTCTGCCCTGTCTTATTTTGAATCCTTTTTATAGGTGCTTATAGTTACTATACATGTATCAGTTAACATGTATTCCTATTTAATATGTTTTTATGGTTTTAGAATGTTTAATATATTTAGTGCCTCTGGTGGACACTTTATTTTAAATGCTTGTGTTGTTTGTAATTGCTGTCAAGTGGATTTCTTGTGGAAGACTATCTTGCATATCAGTTTTAATATCAGGGCTCCAATGACTCTAATTTAGTATTTATTGTTGTTGACCTATCTGGACCTTTTCTCACATACTGGTATAGCTTACAGCAATATTTGATTTTTTTTTGTGCCTGTACAAATAGCTTTTTAAAGATGCAAATCAATAAAACAATTCATGTTTGATGTTAAACATTCTGGATACAGCCCAGTTAAAATTAAGTACTTTTGGTCCTCTTTATTTCAACAAACTACTTTTACAGCCTGTGTGTTACTCAAGGTCTTCATGTCCATTTCTTATGCAGATGAAAGTTTCTTTCCATTAAATGAGGTTACCAGTAGATCTGCCAGCATCTAAAGGACAATGCTACAATTGAAATAAATTAACTTCCAAATGATCTGTTGGATTGATATTATGCCTGGAAGTCCTAAGGCAAGTGCCAAGGTCTAAAGTCACATCATTGACAATCTTCAGGTGCTTCAGATCCCAGGGGAACCTAGCAGAAAAACTTGGCAACTGTAAAGTTTTTTCTATCAAACATGTTACAATCATTTTTCATAGTATCAAGGATAGAAATGAAAGTAATGCCTACTGTTTGATTAATTTCTCTGATAAAAATGTGACTGAATGCCAAACAGTGCATGATATAAACAACCATACAAACTGCAAGCAAGCCAGTAAGGAGCTTCACAAATCTCACCTCCTACCCAATATGTTGCCATTATCATATGACTTTTATCCATCTTTATTCATAGAAAACTAATGTAGAATAATTAGTTCTTCTTAATTGTCCAGTTAACAATATCGGTGCAGGAATCTTCCAGCAAATCAAGGGGCCTGCCACCCCAGCTAATTGTAAGACACTTGGAGAAATTAATATGGAGCACTTTTGCTTGAACCATATTTAGATTCACAACTGTAAAATTATGATAAACCCCAAAGGAAGTTGATGCGTTCTCAGATTTTGCACTGCCTCATGTATAGGGCTATCTATCTTGCATTGTTCACATTTTGCTCACTGATTTTATCAAGTTCTAATATGCCCATACATGCATATGCAGTGTTTCACAACAATTTTTAACTATAAAATCCAGTTAAAATGATAAATACACATGGTCATGTAAATCCTAAAAGCAAAACTCCCATACCATCAGGAATTAATAAAGTCAACATTCCTATCACCTCCCTTCTAACACCTCAAACAAAGTGATGACTTTGCCTTCTTTTTAGAATACCTCTAAGGAGGGAGCCATTCTAAGCTCAGAGAGAAGATAATTCTAGAGGGGTAGGATGACCATGGTAAAAGCTTACCTATGTGCTTCCTTCCAAAAACCTTCCCACTCACAAGATAGGTCGTTTCTACCTGGAGGACATAATTCTGTAAAAACAGAGTCCTGTAAGCCAGCTCTTTAAATTGCATTCAGAAGCCTACTGGTAATCAAAACAGCTCCCATGAGTTAGGCATAACTCTGTTAAAGCAGTCAAACAGTCACATTATGTGTAGTTGCAGTTCCCAGTGATCTTCAAATGAATGAATGAATTCTAGTAATTGAATTTTGAGATTGTGAGAATATGATGACTGTCTCCAGAACAGAAATGGCAAAAGTTCAGAAATGGTAATGGCTCTTTTGGCCACGGGCTCCATCAGCTGTCCCAACAGAAACTATGACCCTAGAAGACCTCTCTCTCACACACACACCATCCTAGACCACCTCTCTATGTAGTAGTGCAACACAATGAAGAACTACAATAAGTAAGGAATTATATGACCTGGGTGTTCTCTTCATAAACAACCACTGTCTTGCTGATCTGAGTCTGATTTGTCCAACTCCTAAAAGCCTCCAGACACCTGGCCAGCACCACCACAGCATCTCCTGCACAGCCCAAGGTTAAAGTATACAATTGAGTGCCACTGACATATGGAAGATCTTCACCCCAAACTGGTAGATTATCTCTCCTAGAAGTTTTGACTATGAGTAAAATAAGATGGAGGAGAGAGCCATGTGGCCAAGGATTTCATCTCTCATCTCCCTCTCATCCAACTGGACCTACGCATTCAGGAAGGAATGGAACCATTAATGAATCTCCAATCCTCAAAAGCACTCCAGAGGTTACAATAATAAATGATACTGTTGGGAGGTTCTAGCAGGATCAGAAGAGTTTCACTCCCTGCATTCAGGTCCCACAACAGAAGATTCATAAAAGAGCAACAACTGTCATTTTTGTCCTAGTTTGAACCTACACTGGAAGAAATCCAGATAATCCACTCTTCCAAGATCTGGTGTAGACTGCAAACATTTTCCTAAAAGACTTCTGTGAAAGAAATTGTCCATTGCCAAGGGAAAATTTCTTCAGAGGGGCTGCATCACCCCCTCCTTCAATTACAACCCTCTCCCTGGAAGAAGCATCCACTGAACTTCTCTCTCCCGTCAACTTGAATAATCTAGGAACATTAAAAATCCAATCCAGAGGTGGTTGAACTCATATTACTCAAGATCATATTTGTTCACTTTCTATGAAAGAATCCCAGATGATATCAGAAGCTGACTCAGTCACCTTAATGGATTCTGTCAGTACTGGGTGCAGCTTCAAGTAAATATGAGTGATTTTGTCCTCAAAGTGATTTTCAAATAGTCACTGGATTCTTGTGGTTGATCTGGAATATTTCATGATAGAAATAATGATTTGACCAGATTTCAATGACTTAAACATAATTCCAAAAGAAACAATACTGTGAAACAACCCATTGTTGCTGCTTATAGATTTGATAGTTTTGCAAGAGATTCTTAAAAAGAAGAAAAGAATGCAAACAGCCATTCTCAGGGGGGGAAAAACTGTTCAGATTTTAAATCAAGATTTCAACAAGCAGCAAAGTAATTGAAGAACTGCTTTAATTACTGCATGCTACTTCTATAAAAATTAAAGTTATTAGACACGTTGCACATCATGCATAGAAACAGATTCCAATTTCAGTTTGAAAGGCATTTCTTACATAAACAGTTGCTGACCTCTAGCGTTCACTCATCTCTTCTCCATAAACCAAAGAACCAGACAGGACAAAATCAAGAAGACACATTTTGTAAAATGGAGCACATCATAAAATGATAAAATAGAGCAGACGTATATAAGGAAGGTAGTTCAGGAAACCCATTAGATATTTCTGTAAGGAGTTTGCTAGAAATTGCTAGAACCATTATCCAAAAATATTCATTTTCCTGAAACTTCCATTTTTAGGAAAGGTAGTGTTGCTTTTAACCCAGTCCAACAGTTAAAGATTGGAAATCAGTGCTCTCTCCCTTACCAATTTGCCTATGATTTCGTTTTGTTCTCTTTCACAGCCACTAAGAATCTCGGATCTCAACTGATCTTCAACTGACGGGCTTAATCGATACATGCACACAACATTTCTTTTTCCAAAACTTTTTTCATACTTCAGTAAGCAGAAATGTTTCCAGTTCTGCTGACAGGCCCTGGATGGTGTCACAAAGAACCTGTGGCCCTTCAAACGCTGCTCTGCTACAATATGGGTGTGGACCAGTAGCATAAGGGGAGCTGTGGTTTCCCCACACTTGATCTCTCCTATCCTAATTGAGCCTCTGAGCTGAAGGGTAAGAAACTGTGAATTTGTGGAAATGGCAAAGCTGACTACGGGCAATCTTTGATTTGCAACCATTCATTTAGTGACTGTTCAAAGTTACAATGGCACTGAAAAAAGTGACTCACAACCTTTTTTCACTTTCCATGACAATTGCAGCATCCCCATGGTCACATAATCAAAATTCAGACAGTTGGCAATTGGCTCATATTTATGACAGTTGCCATGTCCTGCGGTCATGTGATCAGCTTTTGTGACCCTCTGACCAGCAAAGTCAATGGGGAAGCTGGATTCACTTAACACCTGTGTTACTAATTTAACAGCTGCAGCGATTCATTTAACAACTATGGCAAGAAAGATCATAAAATAGTGCAAAACTCACTTAACAACTGTCTCACTTAGCAACAGAAATGTTGGGCTCAATTGTGGTCATAAGTCAAGGACTACCGGTAGTTTGGTCAGAAAAAAAATGTTAAAGACTTTTTGTGTGTGGAAAGACTGGAAACCCTATATGGATTTTTTGTTGAAAGAAGAAACAAATGCATGGAAGATATATAGAATTGGAGTTTAATTGGGTGGGGGGGAAGTAAGATGGCAAGTACTTGATAGACGGGTAGAAATCATAATCTACATTTTCTTTCCTTTTTTCACTTCTTTTTATTCTATTTTCTCTTATTTTTTTTATTTAATATTTATACTATAAGTATAAAGTATACACACTTTATAAGAAAGAAAGAAAGAAAGAAAGAAAGAAAGAAAGAAAGAAAGAAAGAAAGAAAGAAAGAAAGAAAGAAAGAATCAAACTTAACTGATTAGCCATTCTGTCTTTTTCTAATTTTAAAATATACTTTTAAGATTTCTCTTTTTGAAGGCAAAGCTCAGAATTTATTTTAACTTCCAAAACTCACTTTTAGCATATTTAAAATTAGACTAACCTAGTCACAGATTATATACAGAGTACTTTTCTTTCTCCAGTTCTCCCAACTGGAATAAGAGGCGTGGGTGTTTTAAAGGGAGGCATTAACAGCTCTCATTTTAGAAAGCCTTAATTCCTTCAGTGTCAGTTAGGAGTGTTTTTCTGCTCTCTCAGGATCTTAAGGTGTACTTGTTATTAATACTTGCATTCAGCTACCTGACCGAGTAATAAATATGCCTGCAGAGTCAACACTGGTGAAGAGACACACACACACAGAGAGAGAGAGACTCTTGGTACTGATGGTGCCAGTTTTGCTACTCAGAGGCCATCTTTAGCCCTTTTAACAGCAGTGTTGACCTAAGTCGCAAAGGTGGCACCGTGATGCATTGTGTGCTGTCTGCTAAGGCAGTGAAGGGCAGTTCTGGGCAATTGCCAGCTCCCTGCCCAGCCAAATATCTACCAACATATTGCAGCCATCTGATTCAACATTATACAAACTTCAAAGCTGCGGGAGCAGTGTCTGCCAGGAAAGTTCTTTGGCTGGTTTAAAACGGGTGGGCTAGTCAAAAGATAATTTGCCTTTGCAGCCCTCTAATGGCTGCTGTGATGTGAACATACTATCCCCATGGTTAACAGAGGGTTTAACCAATCCCAAGTTGAGCACTATGGTCCAATTTATTCCAACCATCTGCTTTTAACTGTCTACAATGGAATCTAGAAGGCCACAGAAACCAAAAATGTGAAATGGACTATGTTTCTCCATCACACCAAAAGCTCTTATGAAAAACTCTCTACCTTGAATGGCCTCACTTGCATTTCATGACACTGGGAGATGTCTTAAAGAGAAATCTGTGCAATGAAACAGTCACCTTTCTGAGCAGTTGGAAAGAATGTGGTCAGAAGATGCTTCCGGCTTTGGAAATATGCCTAAAGTTCAAGCAAACTGCTGGACACATAAACAACAGAATCATAGAATTGAAAGGTCTATTTACTCACACATCAAGCCCCCTGCTCAAGTGCCAGGTTTAATCCAAATTAAACCTGACAGACAACTATCTTGTCTCTGCACCAACACATTCAATGAAATGGAACCCACCACCTCTGTACGTAATTGGCTCCATTGTCATATTCAGACTGAACATTGTGTGGAGAAGAGAAACTGAAGTGCAACTCCTCACCAGAAAATCCCTTCTATTGGCTGACTTTTAACATTTGCAAGCAAGAATTGCTCTCTTTGGATTAAAAATGATTGTGGGTTTCCATTGTCTCTATGTTGAAATGGCTGCTTGCGCATTTGGTCTTTTTGTTTTGAATATTTCTGTTTTTAATTAGGTGCACAACATTTTCCAGCTGAGGATTACACTTGGCTTTTAAGAAGTATGCTTCAGGCATATTGCAAAAAGCAGGCAAACTAGGGCAAACATATATTGGACTTCACTTATATTTAATTAAAATTAAATTAATTAAATAGAGTTAAGATTATTATTCTTAATGTACTTAGTCATATTCAACTTTGGGAGGATTCTGAGAGTTGCATAAATTGTACTAGGCCACCATGTATGGTTGCAAACATCTAGCTCACCATGAGATGGCATCAAAGGTTTGGAGACTCTGTTGTTATCTGGGATGATCTACAACCCTGGCTATGATAGGTATGATTGGGTACCTCTTTCTAATTGAAGAAACTTTGCTCAATTTTAATGTTAGTTAATGTTCATTGGCTGTTAGTTTTATTTCAAACCCCGTTGGGTGTGAAAGTGTTTGTACTAATGGCACTTTCTGGAAACTCAAGTCTTTGATTCTCCTGTACTTATCTGAAAAGAAAGTTCATAATTTAATACAGAAAAACAGAAAATAGTTACAAATGCAAGAATCAATTTTGAGCATTGTTTCTCCATCTTGTCAGCCTAGCTACCACTGAAACAAGTCCTAAAGATTTCTCCTTCTCAATAAATGTATGCAATTGCCTAACTTGTATACACATATGTATAGTACATTCTATTTTTTTTAAAAAAGGCAGGAATATTAAATTAATAATCACCGTTTAAAATTAGTTTCCTTTAAAACCAGGTACCCAGCTTATGGTGAGATGGACAGCACACAAATTAAATAATAATGTGATCTTTGTCTGCATATATCAATTATTCTCACATGTGCATAAATAGACAAATATATCTATAAACATCTCTCTCTCTCTCTCTCTCTCTCTCTCTCTCCCTCCCTCCCTCCCTCCCTCCTCCCCCCTTACAAGATCAAAAGGCAAAAGAAGAAGAAAAAGGAGGCAGAAAGGAGAAAGCCAGAGAAAGATAACCGTCTTAAAAATTTAAAATGATGGAAGAGAACTGGATGAAGAGGAGACAAGAAAAATGTTAACTCTTTTTCTGTTTCCTTGTATCTTGTTTCCTTGTTTAGTACTGGTCTAGTTCTAAAATAGTATTAGGTGGGGCAGTATTATTGTTGTCTTTGCAGTATTTTAATGGAAACCATTTGGAACATATAAAAATGACTGGTCATATAGCTTAGCAAAGGCCCAAAGTTTCAGAATAAGCCTGGAATGTTGCTGATTATATCTGTTATGAAAACACAACGCTCCCAAGCTGAAGTGAGAATATTCACAATCCATGCCTATCACCCAGAGTTGTCTATCTGGTGCTCTCAAAATAAATTAAAATTTCAGTTTCCAGAATCCACAACACTAAACCATACTGACTAAGAATTCTAGTTAACATAGCATCAGCACAATCTGAAGCTGTCATGCAGTGGAAAATTGGCATAGTTTAATTTTACTGATTATGTTCTTGTTGTCTGTTCTGAATTGCTATTATTTAATTAGCCTTGCAGTGTACCTTGAAAATGAATGTTTCACTCTTTCAATTTGGCATTTCTGAATGATTTGACTTAACCCACAAGCTGCTTTATTGTAATTAGCTCAGAGCGAGATATGAGCTGGAAAAACAATCTTAATATACATGGAAATCCTGCAAATGAAGTTGAATGCATGTGGAGAATTCTTCACTTCTTCACCTTCTTAAGAAATACATACTCTGCGTAGATGGATCTATGTGTTGCCTGGTTTTTTAAAACCATGATCTTGATTCTGTTCAAGAGTCCCAGTTTTTCTTTCACACATATATGCTTGCTCACAGATACACACACTTTTGCTTAGTAGTCATGATATTTTGAGAATTAGGAGACTATTTGAAGGAAATGTTTTGGAACTTGCACAACCATAGTACTTCTCTGATATATTCATTAAAGCAATCTGGTTTTTTAGGTGATTCTACAAAAGATGCAGCTGCTTTAATGAATAAAGAAAGGTATTGTCCTTCCCCACGTCCAAAGCACTTATTTGAAATGTAATTATTTTTTATGTATTTATTAGATTTATCACCCATTTTTCCTCCAAACAGTGATATACCTTGCATATTTCCCCCATATCCACTTGCAAAAATAAATCCGTGCAATAAAGTGGGCCAAGAGAAAGTGACTATCACAAAGTCACCTAATAAACTACAAGACTTACATTTTGGAAGGGTCCATGGGTCTAGGACAACTCACCACAACCAACTCGCTGCAGCCAACTCACCACGGCCAACTTGTCACAGACAATTTGCTGCAGCACAGCTTGCCGTGCAACAATTCAATGCTGTATTAATCATTTTGTGATGACTCCTGCCCCCCCCAGACACTTCGTCAGATACCTCTCCAGTTGTCAGCTCAGAGGAAGATGAACCAGTTCCGGGCACATCAGGAGAGGAGTTGGTCAATGGCTCCAAGTAGCCATCTGAGAGTGATTTGGCTGAAGCAAAACTGCAGCAGGACAGCCCTCAGGCTTCAGATGGGGAAAGCATGCAGCTGCAACCTGTCAGCGATGAGAAAGAGAAACTGCATTCTGCACCTGATCCAAGAACGTATAGGGTAGAGAAAAGGCAGGAGCAGCGATAGTCAGCTAGATTACTCATGAGGAGGCAGCCTTGCCCTTCTTGATGGACTGCACCAGAAGCTAGCTATTTAGCACAGCAGAGAGATGGAAATGATGCTGGGAACAACGTGTTTGTTTTCTTACTGTGTGTTCTTGCTTTGAACTTTGGATTGTGTCTCTTCAGCTGCTTCCTTTGCCTTGCTTTGCTTGCCTTTGTCTGTGGATTTGCCTTTGCCTTGGGAACTTGCTTTGGCCTAGTGGACTGGACTTGCCTTGGCCTTGAGAATTAGTGTTGGCTTCATTTGAGTAGCCTGTGGAACTCATTGTGATTGAGCTGATGCCATTTATTTACCTATTCAATTTCTAAGGCTGCCCAATCACAATATAATTCCAGAGAGTTTATAAAGGGAGTTAAAACTAATTATAATAATTAAGAAGAATAAAAAATGTGAAACATACTGTAAATACATACATCTCTCTATAAACACTATTGGAGCCAGGGATTTAGATATTAAGAGATCTTTCAGTGGATAAATCTGGAGCTGAAATCTCTAAAATGAGCAAAGTTGCAATAGACAATTAGCCAAGTCAAAACAGCTGTATCTACCTGAGCCTCTATTTGCAATCTCAGTAGCTAGCTGAGAGAGGATCATGACTCACAGTGCTTCAGATATAAATTAGCCCTAATTTGACTATATTTAACTTGACCGCTTAACCACAAACCAGTCTCCTGCCTTGATATGTGATATAGCTGGAATGAAGAACTCTTTCTTCATTTAAGATAAACTTAGAAGCAACCAGAAGCTTTTCGTGTTGTACTGGCCTAGTTATGTGGAGTTGTACAAGTAGTCCTTGACTTATGACTGGTTGCTTAGCAACTGAAGTTATGATGAATCTTCCTTAAGGCTAATTATGACCCAGTTCCAAAATTCAGATGATCAGGACTCCCTCACAGTCACGTGACTGAACTTTGGGCATTTAGCAGCACAGCCATACTTGTGAACTTTGGGCAAAATCCTGCAATCAAGTGACTGCATTTTAGAACAGTTTTGCTAAAACCCAGCACTTCTGGTTTTCAGCAAAACCATACCCATAGTGAACCACTGATCTGCTTTAAAATGTTGTGCTTTCTTAACAACCACTGCAAAAAAGGATCATAAATTTGGGTAGGTCACATGATTGGCCCATTTTACCACTGTCATGACCTATGGCCATGATGAGCAGGTTCCATTATGGTCACAAACTGAGGATTACCTTTATAGAAGTTATAATCCAGTACACTTGGTGTGCCCTATGTTGGGAATGTACATAATTATATACTGCCATAGTTGAGAGAATGAATACAATTGAATTAGAGACATCATTTCACCCATTGCTTTATGTAGACAGAGAGCTGAGAGACATTCATTTGTTGCCTTTCAGCTGCATATAGGCAAGTATAGCTCTTGGTTCTGAGAGATAATAGAAACTTTGAGTCCAGGATTGCATCTGTATCTTTTTTTTTCTTAGATACACATAGACCTATATTGGTTTTCCTGTAATTTTTTATTGCACATGCCAGAACTATACACAGGAATCTCAAACAAAGCCCAGGAAAACCCTCCAAAGAATAACCTTTTTTAAAACTCCCCAAGTTACAATTTCATGACCTTTTGATAATTTCAACCTTGAAATGGCATGGATTATCACCTAAAATAGCATAGCTTATCAGCTGAAATTTCATAAGATTTTGTTGTTCTTGACTATGATTCCACAAAATACCATGCAACAATCCTGAAAGCTTCTGAGATTCTTCACATATTACTTTAAAAAAAACATTAATTACAAGTTTAAATATTGAATGTTGAGATCGTGTCAGTGCTTGTTGCCATCTCTGCTGTTTCTCTGGCAAAGTTTTGCTATTTCCTCCCTCTTAATGCTGAAATAGAGTGACTGGCCCAAGGTCATCTAGTTGGCTTTGTTCCTAAAGCAGGACTAGAACTCCCAGTCTCCTGGTTTCCAGACTAATGCCTTAATCACTTCATCAAACTGCTTCATTTGATTGACATAAGATGAACCAAAATTGAGAGTTCCCCCTCCCCAACTAAGCTTTGCTGGATCTTTTCTGTCTAGAAGAATATAAATTGCTGGGTTTCAATCAGAAACCTCTCTGGAAGGAGAGAGAATATTATTTCCAAGCTAATCCTTGCTCCTGTTGCATTTCATCCTTTTTGAAGGCCTGAAGTTTGCCAGTCTTTGTTTCAGTCTCTGGTTTGCTTTGGTTTTTTGTTTGCTGTGGTTTTTTTATATTTTTGTGTTCTGCATTATGACTGTGCCTCAGCAACGCTGTTAACAACTTTATTCTAGTGACCTATAACCTCCATTTCTTCAGAGTGCAAAACAGAAATTCGTTTACGTAAGGATTGCACAAATGCACACACACACACACACACATACATGCCTCCTTGCCAATGCAGTAATATATTTACCCATAAATCATTTGCTCTGTGTGTTCATGTATATATCTTCTGTTTTGTGGTGAAGGTGGCAATGCTTGCAACAGTAATTGGCTGAGCTAGTGTGACATTACATCATGGTTGTTAGCTTTCCAACTGTTTAGGGAACAGCTGACCTTTTACGGTTTATTTTCTATATAAGAAAGGAAAACTTGTTTCTTTGGCTTGGGGCAAGATCATGCACAGCTCTAGGGAAAGGGTTGGTTCTAAGAGGAGCTGTAAGCTCATGAAGAGCCCAAAAAGAAGAATGCTGAACAAAGTAAAGACCTTGAAGAAGAACAGGAGAAACTAAGAATTTATTGGTTACAACTGATTATTTTGTTGCACTCAGTGGTTCTGCATGATTCCAAAATGAAGCTTTGTTCAATTAACTGGGATATTTCACGCTCCTGAAGATGGTTACATCAACCCCTCTATCACTTGTGTCCTTTCTTCTACCTAGGGAAAAAAGAAGCTTAATAGGATTTTTATTTTATTTTATTAACATTAGATCTTCCCATGCTATGTAGCATATCGGGCAGCAAGGGATTTCCAGTATTTTTGGTTTGGGGCTTCAGCATCTTCACATATGGTGTTTAAAACCTTTAAGTCATCTATGAATATTTTTCATCATGTATTTTGAGGGTGTCCTCCTCCTGGTCATTTGGCATGGGGAGGTGGGTGTCCATCTCATTGACAACCCATCCCTGTAAAAATTATAAACGCTATGGAAACAGCAAGAAGAATCTCAAGAAATTGAATAGGAATGTTGATTGATATTCACTTTCAAACAAAAACAAACAAGAGGATTTTATTTTTCCCAGCAATTGTCTTAATATAATAAACCCTAACAGAAAATTGGTTAAATTTGCAGCGAATGTACTGCTTGTTTTAACTCCATGCTTTCAAGAGCCAATTAAGTTTCTGTGGGGCAGATGGGCTTACACCATCCTGCTGGTTTAAGAAGCAATTTTAAATGAGTCAGCAATCATTTTTATAGAAAGAAAAAACAAGTCTACAGAGATCAAACTGCTAGGTTGGCAGGAATTGGGGCAAGAATGGGAGCTATATATATATAATGTAATTATTTGTGCCTTTCTTTATAGGCTCCAGAAAAGGTGCTCTTGCCCAACAGGTTAGAAACATTAGCTCACTTCTGCTTACTCAATACGATATTGTATCACTTGATATATTTGCTCTCCAGTAAGGCACCACACCCAAGAACTCACCTCACATCTCCCAAAGCAATGGCTTTTTGTTTTTCTAGGCAACTTTAATCTGAAAGTAAGAATAAAAAGGCGTTGAAAACTCCTGACTGAAGGGCAGCTTCTCAGTGCTCCAAAGGCAGTAAGGCAGAAGAGGAGACACACGGCTCCAATTCAACAGATAATGCTTTGTTTCCTTTTGCCAGCCTGAAGGTCTTTGGGGTTGATTTCCCCACTGACTGGAAGGAGCCTCTTTCAAGAGTTATTTTTTTATTTTATTTATTTTAATCCCATTTATATCCCGCCCTTCTCCGAAGACTCAGGGCGGCTTACAAGCTTAGCAGTAGCCTTCATTCTATGTATATGCCTGCTTATTAGGGCTTTCACACACACCCCCAAGCGGCATTATTACAAAGTCAGCTTAATTGCCCCCAACAATCTGGGTCCTCATTTTACCTACCTCGGAAGGATGGAAGGCTGAGTCAACCTTGAGCCTGGTGGGATGCGAACCTGCACTAATTGCAGGCAGCTGGTGTTACTTAAGGAGGCATTAGCCCACTGCTCCACCAAGGCTCTTAACCTGAAATAATCTGTTAACCTGAAATAATCTGTTGCGATAAAAAAAAAGGCCTTGTGCTTCACTGAAGTCAGTACAAGGGCAAAGAATATCATGAAATATTTTTGTTCATATAGCCCAGGGGAGCCAAACTATGAGAGATTATTTGGGTATCACACATTCCTTCTCTCTTCACCTTCGTATTTCCTATTTCCATTAAGAGGATGTGAATAATTTAAAAGAGGCTGTTAGGTTTTAATTGTAGCCATGGTTTTGATAAAGACAGTTTTAAAGTGAGTTTTAACATCTTTTTTGCCTAAGAATAAAAAGACATGTTCTTACACTGAAGGAACACATAAATTAATATGGCTATTTAACAGATTGAATATTAAAGCAAATGAAAGCAATTATATCCTCTTTTCCCAAAATAATTTTGTTCTGGAGCCATTTTAGGATTTTTAATGACCAAAGGAGTGGGTGGGGTGGTTGGAAGTGGGATCCAGCCAGCACCTCTTAGCCACTAAAGCACATCCTATTTCTCTAGCCACTGGACTCTACGCTCTAGCGCCATTTTGCCTGGGACTCCAAGAGAAAATGGACATTTCCACAGCTGCCCATCTACTGCCAATTGGTGCTTCCAGGATTGATCAAGGTTCCTCACATTCATAGCTCTTTCTTCTGAAATAGCAATAAAGACCTAACTGTGGGGGGAAAAACCCAGGAGCTGCAGAGAAATTCAACTACACCAGGGTGAGTGTGTGTTGCTGGTTCTGACACCAAAAATACATTGCAGATTTTCTACTGCTTCTGCTGATAAGGGCTTTAGAAGGGGGACACTATTTTGCCTATTCCAATGTCATTTTATGGACTATTTTTTCTGTGAGGGAGATGAGCGGTTTCAAAAGTAGGTAAATGATACAACTGTGGTGGGTCTTATTACAGGTGGGGATGAGACAGCATATAGGGAGGAGGTACAAAAACTATCCATATGGTGTAGTAACAACAACTTGCACCTAAACATTGGCAAGACGAAAGAGATGGTGTTAGACTTCCGGAGAAAAAAGGAGGAACCTGCCCCACTTTACATCGGGGAGGACTGTGTAGAGAGAGTTTCCTCCTTTAAATTTCTGGGAGTCTACCTCTGTGAAGATCTGACCTGGAAAGTTAACACAACCCAGGTGGCTAGAAAGGCCCAACAGAGGCTTCACTTTCTTAGGGTCTTGCGGAAGAACAGGGTAGAACAACAGCTAATGACCCTCTTTTACCGGTCCTCTCGTATGGTATTGTGGTTTGGTATGCTGGTCTGACAGCCACGGACAGAAAAGTATTACAGAGGGTAGTGAACACAGCACAAGACATTGTGGGCTGTTCCCTGACACCACTGGATGACATCGCCAGGGCTCGTTGCCTTGGAAGAGTGAGGAAGATTCTCAGGGATGACTCACACCCTGGACGGTATCTCTTTACTCTCCTACCATCCAGTAGGAGATATAGGAATATAGCCAGCCGTACCAACAGGCTGAAAAATAGCTTTTATCCGTGGGCTGTTAGGCTTTTAAATGGGACATAATCTTATGCAGAATTGACTTGGGAGGCCGGTGTGTGGTGTAGTTGGTTCACATAGTGTGGTGGGATGGAGAGTTTTTTGTCACTGTGTGTTGGGGGGAGAGAGCACGGGGGGAGGCTCAGCTAATCTCAATGTACACATGTTGTACATTGAGATATTATTATTATTATTATTATTATTATTATTATTATTATTATTATTATTATTATTATTATTATTATTATTATTATTATTATTATTATTATTATTAAACAAAAAAGAAATATTTGCTTACAGCTAACCAGTCCAATTACAATTGGCACTGTTGTTCTCCTGAAGCATTTGAGGGTGAAACTTGATATCAACTGGTATCAACTGCTCGCTTCCACTTCATCTGTGCTTCTCTGCTGGGCCTCCTAACTCAACTGGCAGCTTCCACTATGAGGAATAGCAGGAGCCAGGGGTATCCAGAGGATATAGGCCAAAAAGACAAAATGCCTGCCATAATAGCACAATTGAATTTCTGTCTATATTTTTATATGCAACAACAAGCACTTTTTTATTACATCTGGCAGACAGTTCTAACAGGAGATGAAATGGTAGGGACTACCTCTGATGCCCCTTGAAAATCTCCATCCATGCCTCTGGTTTGTCAGCCAGGATATTTCAGAATGCATGTGTCCCTCCTTCTCACTTCAACTTTCCAAACCTCTTTTCAGCAAGGATATTTTTAGACATAGGCTTAGCACACTTTCAAAAGAGTGCTAGACTCATGTTCAGAAATAGCCCCAGTGACAGGGCATAGAGCAAAGCATCTGTGACCTGGCACTCTCCTACAGTTGCTCAATCCCGCCCTACTGGCATTAAGTTGAGCAATTGAAAGTTCTTTCTGCTAGCAGGTGATGCTTGAGTGGAAAGGAAAGGAAGCTGGAGAATTCAGCTAGATCCACCAATCTCTCTCCTTTATGAGTCCTATATTAGAATTATTAGGACAGTGCTATCCCACTGCTTTTCCCCCCTGAATGTGAATAGGATTCCGTAATCAGATCAGTGTGATGCTATCATGTTTTTCTCCTTTCTATTCTCAATGGCTGGAAGCTAATTCATTAATGCAGGCAACCAGCCATGCCCTTACAAGAATTGTAGTCCAGATATTCTTCAAATCCTCAGGTTAAATTGACATGTATACTATATATATATATATATATATATATATATATATATATATATATATATATATATCTCCATTTTTCCATTCATTCAGTTACTTTTCTAGACAACAGGTTCCAAATCCCCTTTTTTAGACCAGCAAGATAAGCTCTGAAGACCACTAACATCAGCACATTTCAAATGTCTTCCCAACAACTGTTCTTGAGAGCAACTACAAAACCAATATCCCTGATAAGCTAAGACTGTGCAGAAGGATTCCCACAGCTGATGCCCTGCTGTTGTGCATCTTATACAAGGATCCAAGGACCCACTTTATAATTCCCTATCTGACAAAGCACATAGACAATTCTGATTGGTGCGCATACTTTTGTCAGATTAGTATGATTTGGTTTTCCTAAATGTGACTGAATTTTATAATAGATATGCTCTGACTTTTAAAATTATTTACCTATCATTTTATGTTGCTTTATTTTGAAATAGAATCAGTTTGTTATTTGTTTCCTTGTACATTCTGGTGAGATATTACCTTTCTATGCAAGCCAGGGCATAAGGCAGAATCTATTTTAGGACAAATTGGTATCTTTCCATACTCTAATTGTAATGCTTACACGTGCTGGAAGACAGTAACCTTTATTATGTCTCTGGAAGGAGAAATTCCCCACAGAGACACAGTTGACTAGTTTGTGCTCTTTGTTGCCTTTATAAGAGCTACTGTCTACTGAGTGATGAATTGCTTCCTGTCCCATTCTTGGCCTGCTCAGGGGCTTCTCAATGACCAACCTAGTTGCCTGTCCCAGTCATAGAAAAGCAACTACTATGAATATCCTTATTTGGAAAGTACTTGCATATATGGATGGTGTGCTAGTTTTAAGAGACAGCCAAAATTATTTTTAGATTTAGAGCTACTTCAGACATTCATTGCAGTCCTATATGTCAACCTTCACCAATGCTCCCCAAACTGGTTAGACTTCAACTCCCACAATTCTCAATCAAGCTGGTTCAGAAACTGAGGAGTTCAAATCCAGTTCAGTTTCACAGCAGATGTGAAGGCTGCATTCACCCTTGGAATCAGAATTATTGATTGATTGCATTTATATCCTTTCTTTTGCAGAGGAGTTCAAGGCAATGTGCATAGCACTTCCTCCTCTTTTTCCAAGCAACAACCACATGATGTAAGGTAGGCTGAAAGAGAGTGGTTGGCCCAAAGTCACCCAGCCAGTTTCTGCGGCTGAGGGTGGGATGTAATCTGGATCTCTGCACTCTTAGTCCAAAACCTTCATCACTATACCACCCTGAAGGGCCTTCAGATGTGCCCTTCACGGCTTCGTTCTGTTTTATCATTTTATCCCATCTTATCACATCCTCTGGATCTTTAATCATTTCTGCACTAGCAATTTATAGCATTTTCAAGTGCTTTCTAAATATTATGGTGCCCAAATAACAGTGATGGAGGCAGTTGTTATGTTACTTTAACAATGCTATGAAGATACTAGGAGTCACCAGTATAAAAATGATTAATGAGTGTGTGTGAGAAAAAGGTATAGAACAGGAAGCATAAAAAAAGAGAATAATTATGGGTATCTTTTTTTCTCACATGCTTTTTAATTTAAATTAAATAAGGATGAATATAAATTGTGCATTTGTGTGCGCTCATACATTAACATGTAATCATTAAATAATTACATAATATTACTTCCATCCAGTTTAATCTTTCCCTAATTTAATTTTTATTGTGTTTCAATTCACTTTTTAACATGTTTTATGTGATTTCCCCTTTTGTGTTTATGTGATTTTTAACATGCTAGGGCCATTGTAGAGTTTATTACAGTTGTGCAAATTTACTATACATATAACAAATTGTTCTATCAAGAACTCCACTCCTCTGTGATTGTTGACACTATGTATAAAGACAATTAAGATGGAAGATATTGATTCCTATATCCAGCCAGTGTCCATACATGCAACTGACACTTAAAACATACATTTCTCTAAAGACATTTGTGTCCATGCACACATACACACACGCATTCTATATGTTAACACTGGACACAGTGTAAAGTAAAACCTGAGACTGAACTGCATTTATGCTTCTCTCTGTGTGTACATTGAATGATACTGAACAGCTTTACATGGTTATGCACACAAGGTAAAAATGTTGTATGCTTGTTTTACTGCCATGTTTATGGTTCATTGAACTTGACACAATCCTAATGCTTCCATCATCTGCAAAAACATCCGTCATGCTCATAAACCACTGTTCCGATAAAAAAATCAGTGCGTTTGTTCTTGCCAGTAATAGCCGTCTTCTTGTTAATTTACATTTACAGCTTGAGGATAGGGCATATTTAGTGAAGATAGGGCATATTTATCACTGTATTGGCTGCAGACTTAAATCAAGTTGGAATGAATAGTTGCTTTGTTCATATTCAGCTACCATCCGTAACAAAACTGCATTTTGCCCATTAATAATACTTTGGCTATTTCCCCTTTCCTTATAAATAAACAAGTCGATTTTCCAACTCCCTTGAACTCCAAAAATTCTTAATCTAATGTTGGTTTTGAAAAGAAGACCTGTATTTGACCCATGTAATTTTCACTATAGTTTTGGCCTTGATTATTTTCCTTTGTTTCTTAGAGGAAGTATATTATATTATCATCAAACAGTTCTCCTGTACTTTCTTAGGGTTGTTCCACTTCTTTTCAACTCTTAATAAAACTATCTTTTAAATAGTCACTGTTTTTCATTGCTTTAGATTGTTTTAGTGAATATTTCCCTGTTCAATGGTTTACAGGTGTGTTTTCCAGCCTGATCCCTTCTAAATGTGCTGGCACTGCAGTTCCCAGGATTCCTAATTGGCATGGCCTGAAATCATACTGGCATAATTCTGTGATTCAGAGTTGTGTATCAGATACATCACCTACAGGTAGTCCTCAACTTACAACCATAATTGAGCCCAAAATTTCTGTTGCTAAATGAGACATTTGTTAAGTGAGTTTTCTCTTATTTTATGACCTTTCTTGCCACAGTTGCTAAGTGAATCGCTGCAATTGTTAAGTTAACAACATGGTTGTTAAGTGAATCTGGTTTCTCTTGTCAGAAGATCGCAAAAGGTGATCACAAGACCCCAGGATATTGCAACCCTTATAAATATGAGTCAGTTGCCAAGTGTCTGAATTTTGATCACATGACCACAGGAATGCTGCAATGGTCATAACTCTGAAAAACGGCCATAAGTCACTTTTTTCAGTGTTGTTGTCATTTTGAACGGTCACTAAATGAACTCTTGTAAGTCAAGCATTACTTGTATTCCAATTTCTTCATTGTCTTTCCCATCAGTGCCCATTTTAAGAGTCTTAATTCTACCTTTTTAATCAGGGAACTTCCTTAGTTTGCTGCTCTAAAAAGAGGCTCATTGACTTGGTTAAGACGCAGAAAGTCAATTCAGGACAATATGCCATGCAATGAATAAAGAGGACTCTTGGGCACAATTTTTAATGCTGATCTTTCCACTTGTGCTGATGTGTGCTTTTTGGCTTAACAATGTGGAAATATTGGTGCAGGAGCACTTTTTAGGAAAAAAAATAATTTGCCACGATGTAAGCCAAAATCAAACTATGGAAAAGAAGTTGAGGATAGGGTGGGAATGATACAGCAGCACTATAGAAGAAAGTTGCTGATTGTCCAAGAGATAAAACAGTTCTCCAGTGTTTGATATCAGAATAGTCAATTTTTTTAAAAGTACCCAAAACAAACCGAAGAGGAAGGAGAAAAATACTGTGTGTGGTAACAGTGAGCTGTCACTGAGTCATCACTTGTTTCTCAAATCAAAGAGAACTTCCAAGCCACATCTAAGTTTTATCACATTCTGGTAAGGCTACTAAGCCCAGTTTCCTGAAGTGGATAATCAACCAGATCCCACTAGGAAGCATGTAAACCTATTGGATGAACTATCTGTGGCTGCAAAGTTTCTAATTACACTGAATTCTTCAGGACGCTGCACCCAGAATAAGAATGCCATGTAATTTAAAACCTTCATAATGACATAATTGGTCTAACAAACTGTAGAATTGCTCGGCATATTTATTTCTCCAGTTTCTGAAGCTACTGGATTTAAAGGGAGATTGTAGTGTAATTATTTGTAATAGGAACAGCCACACCTTGAAATATAATTCCTAGGTTCTTTTCACATGACCTATGCCGGGTGGTTTCAGATATGTTTTTCATGGAAAGCTGACTCTGGTTAATTATTACAGGGAATAACAAGAAAAAAGCTCTGTGTGATTTCAGAGATATGAGCATGCCTTCATTTGGCACTAGTTAGTAAATATTTGATTTTGTAAGGAAATCACCAATCCACCCTAAAATCTGTGGTCAGTCTTGGTATAAACTCAGAAATAATCTAAAGACTATTCCAGTAGAGTTGAAAAAAAGTCTCAAAATCAGCATATACAAGCATTATTTCCTATTGTAAAGCTGCTTCCACTCTAAAAAGGGAGTATTGCATAATTTTCCCCCAGAAAAGAGTTTTACAAAACACTAAAGACAGGACACATCCACACAATCTGTATTTCCACCTACCAATCCCCCACAATGCAGCTGGAAAGCAATCTTTGTCTTCATTTCTTCTGACCTTGAATTCACAGGGGAGGTCCATGAGTCAATCAGTTCTCTCTGAGTGACCAATAGTAGAAGACAAAATCAGTAGCAAACGCTCCTTCATTCCCAGAAACTATAATGAATCAATACACACAGAGACACATTATTCAATTATCTGGTGATTTGCCTAAAATACTAAGAGGCTGCTATGATAAAAAGTTATTGCAAGAACAGGCCAGTTTTTTGCTTGGTTGTTGTTGTTGTTTGCTTATTTGTTTTAAAGCTATGAAAGGTTTTCCAACTGCCTTGCTAACATTCCTCTGTTGCATTCAAAAGATGCTGTGAACTGAGAAATCATAGCATGTTGATTGTTTGCAATTAGGCATTTATCCCAAAATGTAATCATGATTATTGTCTCTTGCTAGGGTGGCAATAGTGAAAGAGTGAAAGAAAGGAGATGAGTTCTATCTATGAAGGAAGGGAGAGGTTATGTGAACAGGATACTGCATCTTTATAGGGTGATGCAAACCCCAGACCATGGCAAGAGTTTCAGCTTATGGGAAAACAGGCTACCCAGAAAGTTTGCAGAAACTCAAAGGGAAATGAGTTTTGTTATCGTTTCCCATAAAACAGAGTAGAATTTGACAATTCCCGAAGCAGAAATTACTCAGATCTTTAGAATAGGGTCATAACTATACCTGATATACAGTAGTTCATAGAAGGCATGTAAAGGCAGGCCCTAAGACTAATTTTCAGTATTGGGGATTTTACAGAACTTGAGGCAGTGATACTAGCACAGACAACTGATTCTAATCGCCTTATGGCTTTTTCTGATTGTTGATGTTTTTCCTCTTATCTTGCTCTTTTTTTTAATGTGCAAAATATAGGATTCTAGAGCCAAAATGAGATTTGGGAGGGGGGAATGTCAAATGTCAGTTTCTCAATATCCCCTAAAATATTTAATAAGATATGAACAATTTTCTTCACGTAGCAACAGCCAGGGATGAAAATTACTTCTAATGAATATTCAGAGGATTGAGGCGTGGGAAAACTGAGAGTACATTTTCCTACCTTTTAAGGGGCAAAGAATTGTCTGCTCAGCATCTTAGAAGCAAGAAAAGCTCATGTGAAGAGATCATGCCAGAAAAAGATATTGGCATCTCCAGCCACATGCACAGACAAGTTTAAATGGCAAATGTTTTAAATGTTGATAAAAACTGCAATGAAGCAACATGCTACTACATACACCTAACTCAACTTTTGATAGCTTGAGAAAATAATCACAATGCTGCTAAAGAAGTGTCTGGGAAAATCAGATCCCAGAATTCTTGGTGCAGGAATGTGGCAAGGTACCATTCTCTTTAAGGAAAAGCGTGAGGAGAGGGATGTTGAAAGTTAGGCTATTTGTTGCCCCTGACTTACAAGGAGGCCATAGTAGAATCTGACAGGCAAATTTTTGAATAGTCCTGGAAATTGCAAGTAAGAGAAATGGAGTTTCCAAAATGTAAAAAGAGGAATTGTTTTGTGTAGTTTCTGTTTACAGAATAGAGAACGTCTCCAGATTTTATTACGTCACTCTCATCTCTTCTGATGACAACTCATAGCTTCTGTGAACTTTGAAGCTAGCTATTCCTTGTATTGCTTGTGTGGTTTTCTCCTGAGAGTAACATTTCATGGTTGCCATGTGTCCTTTTGAAAAAAGCAAATCTTCACATCAGCCAGAGGTGGCACCATCAATCCTTGTGGCCTAGAGGCATTATATACCCTTGAGTCAGCACTGAAGGATGAAGCTTAATTCTAGCTATACTTCAGTATTTGAAGCTATCACAGGGATGTTTTTTTTCCTTCAAGGAGGTAACATCATCTCACTAACTTCAATAAATAAAAATGTACAGAGAAAAAAATTACATTGAAATAAAATGCAAAAAAAAAAGAAAGAGGATGGCCCCATGTCCCTGGCTTCAGAATTTTAAATAGAAACAGAGATAAGAATACGGCAAAATATTATTTCAATTGATAGGATGAGAAAAGTTTGAATTTTAGAAAAAACACTCAAGGTTCTTCCCTTGATGGCATATAGCAGACATGTCAAACACAAGGCCCGGGGGCCAGATCCCCCATGAAGCCATCCTGGAAACAGTGAGGGAACAGCCCCCACTGCCTTGGCCCTGGCCCAGAGACCCTCCTTCTGCCAGAGACCCTCAGATCTGTCCCACTCCTGCCCAGGCCCCCATAGGCACCTTTAATGCCAACGATGTAGAGCTGGCCATGCCCACCCAGTAGGCCATACACACTTTAGCCACGCCCACCCAGTAGGCCATGCCCACCCAGGCCACACCCACCCGGCCCCCTGAGGGCAACCGCAATGCTGATGCGGCCCTCAATGAAATTGAGTTTGACACCCCTGGCATATAGTGTCTAGAAATCATATTACTTGCTGACTATGTGGGGCTAGGAAAGAACAGCAGTGAATGAGTTTCAAACAGAGAACATTACCATATTTCCCACTAGCTTGAAAACACTTTTAAGAAGTGAAATTTAACTACCTTCAAACCTGCCAATTTCAAAATGCTAAGAAGCATTTCCCTCAGTAGCAAGAACAAAATAAAAAACCCTCATTCATATTCTATGAAAAATAGAAATAAAATGGATTGCTTCTGTTCCTCTTTCACATCTTTCTTGCTATATGCATTTGTTTAGGAAGTTTTTGTTTCTTGTTTTTATTTCAGTCACCTAACATTTTGGGGAAGGAGAGCAACAAAGCCATCAAATCAACTCTCCCTTTGAAAACCATGAAACCCACAAGCAGGAAAGCCCCTTGAGTCAAGAGTTGTGTGAAAATGGATTCTCCACAAGCTCTGGAGAGCTGTAGAATTAAGTTTTAGACTACTTTTAACGCCATTTTGAAAACACTGACACATTTACCTACATTTATTGGTGCCTGGAAACCTCTTGTGGACTTTTTGCATAAAAATGAACTTGTGATTTATGGTTTTGATGTTAGAGAGGGTAAATGACAGAAGAAAGAGTATCATGATGTAACTTTAGAGAGAGAGGTTAAAATATAATTATACTTATAACTACTGTGAAGAATATCAGAAACCATGTCTTTGTAGGTACCTTTCTTTCTTTTCTGTTTTTCTTTAACTTTTTTTCCTTTTCTTGCACTTTTTGCTTTCCCTTTGCTTTTTTTTTTTTGCTTTTTTCTTCCTTATTTTATATTGCTGTCAGGTATAAGCCCACAGACAACACCATGAGACCTAACTAAGTTCACCCTCAAGATGGTGATATACCGTGTTTCTCCGAAAATAAGACCTGGGCTTTTTTTTTTGCCTCCAAAAGAGGCACCAGGTCTTATTTTCGGGAGGTGTCTTTTATACTCACCTTTGGCACTGACAGCCCCGTTCAGCTGGTGCACTTCTTCTATGGCCGAAGGAGTCACTTCATTCTGCAGCTGCATTCCAGCCTGCATTTTGCAGTCAGGCCTTTCCAGAAGGCCTATGCAGCCAAGTACTGAGCTATGGATTCAATCCATAGCTCGGTTCTCAGCTTCAGAGGTCTTGCAGAACCAAGCTATGGATTGAATCCATAGCTCGGTTCTCAGCTACAATGGCCTTCGGAAAGGCCTGTGATTGAGAAATGCAGGCCTGGCTACAGAAGAAGTGGGCCAGCAAGGAGAGACCTGGCTACAATCAAAGTGGGTGCGGGGCACATGGAGCTGCTCCACAGCCCCACCCCCACATAGCTTGATTTTTAGGTGTGTGCCTCAGCCCAAAACTAGGATTTTAGGGGTAGGGCTTATTTTAGGCCCACCCCCCAAAATTAAGCTAGGGCTTATTTTAGGGGTAGGCCTTATTTTCGGGGAAAACATGGTATCTAATAAACAGAATCTTGCCAAACTAAAACCATAACTTTTTAACTTACTAGATGTATCCTTAGGGATTCTAGGCTGTGGCTATCCTGAACCTCTTCCTCCGTCTGCCATCCAGCTTGGGACTGCTCAGTCTCTTAATATGGGCCTCTTTCTGGGGAAGTCCAAACTCACTGTTCTGCTACTCTGTGTTATTATTTAATGATTTGGGATGCCTTCCTGTTGATATTTGATTGTGTCTTATTTTTCCATTCATTGTGTCTCTTTCATGAAACATTGTAAAGAGTTTATCAATCCACTCTTTTATTTTATTTTTTTACTAGACTGAAGGGAAAAAATGCATCAGGAAGCATAATAAGGAAAAAAAACTGATGGGAAAAGATTGAGAGGATTATAAATAGAAAATGACTGGACCCTCAGCTTTATAAAATGACATGAATGAAGCAGGGTGGTTACATACTTAACCTGCCGAATGGAAACACTCTGGGAACATGCAGAGTTTATTTAATTTTAGGTCCCATGTAAAGGCTGGTTAAAAATGGAAGCAAGGCCCACTGATAAAATATCTGAGTTCTCTGAAAAAGGAAGCAGAATCACAACCTTTCACTCACATCTTCCCTATTTATTAAGGCATAACTTGAGATGCTGAGTAACATCTCAGCCCTGAACAGAATATTCCCTCCTTTTTCCTGTTTTTCTGATTCATAGGAAAGGGGGAAGGGAAAATACCATGAAGTACAGTATTCACTTGCAAAATATTTTTGCACCTCAAGGCAAGTATCAGATGGAGCTTTTATCTGAAAAGATCAAACTCATACCAGGTCCCTCCAAAATGATGAAGAAACATTTAATTGGCCTCCTCTCCATCCTGCAGTGGGAGGGATGTGTCAGGATGTTGCCATCATAGTTACTGGAATACGCAAAAAAACATTTCTAAGCACACCTTCCTGAGTTGAGGTGCAATTCAAGAACCTGGCCAGGAGGTGGCAGCAGATTATAAAATGAGCTGGCACTGGGTACCTTTTCATATTTTTAATGATTTAAAATATTTAGCTGTATTTTTTTTACCTCTTATTCAACTTTCATTGTGTGGGGCTATGTGGGGCTAGGAAAGAACAGCAGTGAATGAGTTTCAAACAGAGAACATTACCATATTTCCCACTAGCTTGAAAACACTTTTAAGAAGTGAAATTTAACTACCTTCAAACCTGCCAATTTCAAAATGCTAAGAAGCATTTCCCTCAGTAGCAAGAACAAAATAAAAAACCCTCATTCATATTCTATGAAAAATAGAAATAAAATGGATTGCTTCTGTTCCTCTTTCACATCTTTCTTGCTATATGCATTTGTTTAGGAAGTTTTTGTTTCTTGTTTTTATTTCAGTCACCTAACATTTTGGGGAAGGAGAGCAACAAAGCCATCAAATCAACTCTCCCTTTGAAAACCATGAAACCCACAAGCAGGAAAGCCCCTTGAGTCAAGAGTTGTGTGAAAATGGATTCTCCACAAGCTCTGGAGAGCTGTAGAATTAAGTTTTAGACTACTTTTAACGCCATTTTGAAAACACTGACACATTTACCTACATTTATTGGTGCCTGGAAACCTCTTGTGGACTTTTTGCATAAAAATGAACTTGTGATTTATGGTTTTGATGTTAGAGAGGGTAAATGACAGAAGAAAGAGTATCATGATGTAACTTTAGAGAGAGAGGTTAAAATATAATTATACTTATAACTACTGTGAAGAATATCAGAAACCATGTCTTTGTAGGTACCTTTCTTTCTTTTCTGTTTTTCTTTAACTTTTTTTCCTTTTCTTGCACTTTTTGCTTTCCCTTTGCTTTTTTTTTTTGCTTTTTTCTTCCTTATTTTATATTGCTGTCAGGTATAAGCCCACAGACAACACCATGAGACCTAACTAAGTTCACCCTCAAGATGGTGATATACCGTGTTTCTCCGAAAATAAGACCTGGGCTTTTTTTTTTGCCTCCAAAAGAGGCACCAGGTCTTATTTTCGGGAGGTGTCTTTTATACTCACCTTTGGCACTGACAGCCCCGTTCAGCTGGTGCACTTCTTCTATGGCCGAAGGAGTCACTTCATTCTGCAGCTGCATTCCAGCCTGCATTTTGCAGTCAGGCCTTTCCAGAAGGCCTATGCAGCCAAGTACTGAGCTATGGATTCAATCCATAGCTCGGTTCTCAGCTTCAGAGGTCTTGCAGAACCAAGCTATGGATTGAATCCATAGCTCGGTTCTCAGCTACAATGGCCTTCGGAAAGGCCTGTGATTGAGAAATGCAGGCCTGGCTACAGAAGAAGTGGGCCAGCAAGGAGAGACCTGGCTACAATCAAAGTGGGTGCGGGGCACATGGAGCTGCTCCACAGCCCCACCCCCACATAGCTTGATTTTTAGGTGTGTGCCTCAGCCCAAAACTAGGATTTTAGGGGTAGGGCTTATTTTAGGCCCACCCCCCAAAATTAAGCTAGGGCTTATTTTAGGGGTAGGCCTTATTTTCGGGGAAAACATGGTATCTAATAAACAGAATCTTGCCAAACTAAAACCATAACTTTTTAACTTACTAGATGTATCCTTAGGGATTCTAGGCTGTGGCTATCCTGAACCTCTTCCTCCGTCTGCCATCCAGCTTGGGACTGCTCAGTCTCTTAATATGGGCCTCTTTCTGGGGAAGTCCAAACTCACTGTTCTGCTACTCTGTGTTATTATTTAATGATTTGGGATGCCTTCCTGTTGATATTTGATTGTGTCTTATTTTTCCATTCATTGTGTCTCTTTCATGAAACATTGTAAAGAGTTTATCAATCCACTCTTTTATTTTATTTTTTTACTAGACTGAAGGGAAAAAATGCATCAGGAAGCATAATAAGGAAAAAAAACTGATGGGAAAAGATTGAGAGGATTATAAATAGAAAATGACTGGACCCTCAGCTTTATAAAATGACATGAATGAAGCAGGGTGGTTACATACTTAACCTGCCGAATGGAAACACTCTGGGAACATGCAGAGTTTATTTAATTTTAGGTCCCATGTAAAGGCTGGTTAAAAATGGAAGCAAGGCCCACTGATAAAATATCTGAGTTCTCTGAAAAAGGAAGCAGAATCACAACCTTTCACTCACATCTTCCCTATTTATTAAGGCATAACTTGAGATGCTGAGTAACATCTCAGCCCTGAACAGAATATTCCCTCCTTTTTCCTGTTTTTCTGATTCATAGGAAAGGGGGAAGGGAAAATACCATGAAGTACAGTATTCACTTGCAAAATATTTTTGCACCTCAAGGCAAGTATCAGATGGAGCTTTTATCTGAAAAGATCAAACTCATACCAGGTCCCTCCAAAATGATGAAGAAACATTTAATTGGCCTCCTCTCCATCCTGCAGTGGGAGGGATGTGTCAGGATGTTGCCATCATAGTTACTGGAATACGCAAAAAAACATTTCTAAGCACACCTTCCTGAGTTGAGGTGCAATTCAAGAACCTGGCCAGGAGGTGGCAGCAGATTATAAAATGAGCTGGCACTGGGTACCTTTTCATATTTTTAATGATTTAAAATATTTAGCTGTATTTTTTTTACCTCTTATTCAACTTTCATTGTGTCTTTAGCATTATTGGCTCATGAATAAATTTTATAGAGCATGTCATCTACATCTGACATGAGCCAGCCAGAGGAGGCAGCATAAACATTATATTGCACATTAATAAATATCTCTGGATTTATTTGAAATTGGGATAACAACACTGGATTTTCTTCCTCTTTTTAAAAAATAATTAGAATCTGCCTTGCTGTGACTTAATTATTTTTTCTATGTCCTGCACTTTGGGACAATAAAGAATAGGTGTGTGACTTCTTTTTAGATCAAGGGTGTCAAATTGCCAGCCCACAGGCCGGTTACATCATACGGAGGCTGCACCCACCCCAGCTCCGGCAATCCAAAAAAAAGTTGCGATATGTTGCAATACATCATGTGACACGGCAAGTTTGGCACCCGTGTTTTAGATAGTTAAAAAGTGCTGTATTATCTCTTGCCAATTTTCTGTCATAATTAAGCTTTTCATATTCCTTCAGACTTTCTTCATAGGACTTAGCAGGGATGTCTATCAGCTGTGATTTTTTTTAAAAAACCCTCAAGATGGTGATATACCGTGTTTCCCCCAAAATAAGACCCGGTCTTATATTTTTTTTTGCCTCCAAAAGAGGCACCAGGTCTTACTTTGGGGGGATGTCTTACCCGCCTACCTTAGGACCGCTACAACTAGGCCTCCCATGCCTCACCTTGCCAGCCCACTTCTGTGGCCACTCACCGCCACTTGCACGAGTTGCCCCCGGCCTCCATTTTACTGTCAGAGGCCTTCAGGAAAGGCCTCTGCAGCTGAGAAACAAGCTCCTGATTGATGCACGCAGCACCGTCCTGGCCCCTGTTTCGCTGTCAGGAGCCGTATGTTGTTAAGTGAGTTTTGCCCCATTTTACAACCTTCCTTGCCACAGGTGTTAAGTGAATCATTGCAGTTGTTAAATTAGTCACATGGTTAAGTGAATCTGCCTTCTCCATTGACTTTGCTTGTCAGAGGGTCACAAAAAATGACCACATGACCCCAGGATATTGCAACTGTCATAAATATGAGTCAGTTGCTAAGTGTCTGAATTTTGATCATGTGACCCTGGGGATGCCACAATGGTCATGTGAAAAATGGTCACAAGTCACTTTTTTTCAGTGCTGTTATAACTTCGAACAGTGACTAAATGAACTGTTGAAAGTTGAGAACTACCTGTATATTGCTTTATAGCAGTCATATGTGTGAAATGGATTTCTTATTTTGCCTAAAATTGAGCTATCAAAGGAGAGGCAATTATGTTTTCCAATCCTACCATTTTGCCACCTGCTGCCTGAGTTCAAATACATTTTGCAGTTCAACAGGGAAAAATAATACTGGCATGAAACAGACGGTTGTCTATTTTCTTTTATTGTCTTTTCACAGGAAGACTAAGCAACAGCTGGGCGGGGATGAAGAGATAGGATTTTTATGGTGGTGGGGGGAAAACACCACCAAGGAAACAGTTAAGTTCCTTTCGCTTACATAGTTGTGATTCAAAGCCCCCTGCTGTTTGTTCAAAGTCTGCTTGTGTGTTTGGCTTTCAAGCACAGTAGGAATGCTTATGATCCAAGAAGCCAAACTGATATGCTACTCCTAAAACACAGGAGGTTTATATGTCCTGAGCATATGTCAATAAACCTGATATACCTCTTATTGATGGAATGTGAGCAACAGTTTGTTGACTTCTAAGATGGTTTCTAGATGAGAAATGTCAACTTGCATAGAATAGCAGAAGTCCAGCTGAGGCAAAATGGACTTTATTTTTTTTAATTTAATTTTTATTTTAATCCCATTTATATCCCGCCCTTCGCCGAAGACTCAGGGCGGCTTACAATTTAAGCATAAACCAATGTGCTTAGCAATAGCCTTCATTCTATGTATATGCCTGCTTATTAGGGCTTTCATACACCCCCCCCAAGCGGCATTATTACAAAGTCAGCTTAATTGCCCCCAACAATCTGGGTCCTCATTTTACCTACCTCGGAAGGATGGAAGGCTGAGTCAACCTTGAGCCTGGTGGGATGCGAACCTGCACTAATTGCAGGCAGCTGGTGTTACTTAAGGAGGCATTAGCCCACTGCTCCACCAAGGCTTTGGTTGCACTTAGAGCATGCTGGCCAAAATATACTGAAATTGACCAGTACTATCCTTATCGTTATCAAGGAATGTTGCATGGACATCAGCAAGACTAATGCACAGTTCATAAATTTGTCACCCATGTGTAATCTGTCTAATAATGAAGCTGGTATCAGGATTCCTATCTGGATTCCAACCTTTCATCCATTTTGCCCATATTGATGGCCAGGAGTTTTTTCTGGACACCCTGATGGATTCTGTTTCCTTTTCCTTCCCAAGAAAGCAAACTCTTAATGGCTTTCCTTTCTACAGGTATGTCTTTTGAGGACTGCTGGGGCAGGTAGAGACCATATTTCATCCTCTCTCTTGGGTTAGGAGGGAAAACCTGGCAAAGCTCCTGTCAATTTCACCAGTTAAAAAGGGTGAAGAACCCAACAAACAGCAGCCATTTCACCTTTCATTTCTTTCTTTCTTTCTTTCTTTCTTTCTTTCTTTCTTTCTTTCTTTCTTTCTTTCTTTCTTTCTTTCTTTTTCTTTTTTAAAAAAAATCATCCTAGCAACCAAAATGATTGGTTCAACACAAAGCTTGGACTGGAGGGAGAATGTACTGGCCAGAGCAAAACCAGCAAGTTCAAATGGAGGTAAATTCATAAAGTACAAGAAGGAGAGAAAAACAGTAGTTTTGATGCAGAGCCAGGTAATTCAGGTGGGGGTTGACTTCCCAGCAGATTAAGGTCAGAGTCAAGATGACATCAGCCATTCCTGTCCTCCTAAACAGTAGGTGGCCTGCTGGGATAGCAGGAAGTGAGGACTGGCTCTAAGGTCACATATCTTCACCTAGTCCACACCTTCTCTATCCTATTAAAATGTGTTGTCTGAAAGCCTTGATTAATTAAAGCAATGGTAGGTGACGGAAATCACTATCTATGGGCTCATCTAATGATGACCCTGGCATAGGAAACATTGCACCTTGGAATGTAAGAGGACTAAACAATAAAGACCATAAATTAATGAATGAAATCAAAGAAAGAATGGATTGTGCTGGATGTTTCTAAAACTAAAAGAAAGCAAAAGGATGCAATAAATCTGAATGAAGGTGGTCTCCCCTTGTGGAGTGGAACCAATGAAAGATTGAAAGAATCAGTGAAGGATTCAAGGTTTACGAGAAGATATGAATCATTTGGTAGCCTTTGGAGATAATAATAATTGAGAAACAATAGATGTTGAAGAAAAGAAAAGACGTAAAAGATAGTGGAATGAGTGTAGAATGACTCCAGGAAGAGAAAGTACAAGACTTATATGAAAGAGGTTCTAAAAATAGATTAATCTCCCACCAGAATGAATGGAAAGTGGCTCTTAGGAAAGAGAATATGGACACAGCTTGGAATGGAATGAAAAGAATTATGTTACAAGGTAGCACAGGAACTTGTGGGGGTATGAAGAAATTATGAAGAGAATGAGGTAGTAGGCAGGAAAAATTCACATAAGAAAATTTAATTATTTGTTTATATTCCACTTTTTATTTTTGCAAATAACTCAAGGTAGTAATCATATCCAACATAGTTGCTGCTGAAAGAATGAAAGATAATGTATATTGAAAACAAAATATGGTTATCATCTATAATGTACATTGAAAACAAAATATGGTTGCAGATAATGCAGTCAAGGAGAAGAACAATTAAGATTAAAAGAGGCAGAGAACAAGACTGATGATTCCAAGAAATACTTTTTTTTGCAAAGTTTGCAAAGAAAGCTACACAAGGTGCATCTAGCAAAACAAATAGGATTGAAAATAAAAATGAAGAAATTATTTGGGACATGCTCTATGGCAGACATGTCAAACACAAGGCCCGGGGGCCGGATCTGGCCCGCAAAGTGGTTTCATGCAAAGCCATCCTGGAAACAGTGAGGGAACGGTCCCCACTGCCTTGGCCCTGGCCCAGAGACCCTCCTCCTGCCAGAGACCCTCAGATCTGTCCCACTCCTGCCCAGGCCCCCATAGGCACCCTTGATGCGAACAATGTAGAGCTGGCCATGCCCACCCAGTAGGCCATACACACTCTAGCCATGCCCACCCAGTAGGCCACGCCCACCCTGGCCATACCCACCCGGCCCCTTGAGGGCAACCGCAATGCTGATTCGGCCCTCAATGAAATTGAGTTTGACACACCTGCTCTATGGAGTGTTTTATAGACTTGTATGGAAATTATCGTAATATAGTGGTACCTTGGTACTCAACTGCTCTGAAACTCATTGAAACCTATTTTGATGTGAACATTTTGTCCCAGTACTCATTATTTATTTGGTACTCAAGGCACAAGGTAGAACTCGTCAGTGTCTGCTGCCTTGTGACTCACTATATTATTCCTTATGGGAAAAATTTATTTGGTACTCATTTTTGGTACTCATCATTTCTGGTACTCATCCCAGATCCAATTAATGATGAGTACCAAGGTACCACTGTATATGAAGAGTGGAACTGGAATAAATGCTATCAAAGGTAATGTGCCAGGAAAATAATTGATCAAAAAGAAGTCATAAATTGTGTGGAATATTGAAAATGGTAAGGCTGCAGATGTAGGTAATATAACTGGAGATACATTTTAAAATTATTTGTTTTGTAGCAGCTGCCATTTGTTTAACATGTACTATATGTGAAGACTATATCTGTGTCTGGAAGAATGTCAATTTTTGTAACCCTGCACAAAGGGGAAAATAGTGTGATTAATTCCAAAACTACATGCGGATTAAGTTGTTAAGTATGCATAACACTGCTTACCCTGAAAAGGAATAGTATGTTGGATATGTATGTCTATACGTAAGTCTGTACAGTTTATTTATGAAATAAGTTCTGGCAAAACAGGCTTTTCTGTGCCACTTCTGTTTTGGCCTAAAGCACTGCCTGCCAATACTGGAGATACTGATTAAACCCTAATTAATAGACCTATAAGATCTGCACTGGAGGGGGAAAAAAGTTGTGCAAGCATAAGGTTCAGGGATGTACATACAACCCTTTTTAAAATCAAATTTGGCTCCTATTACAGGAAGCAAATCTAGGCTTGACTGCTATCGGCATGGGACAGTACTTGGGATTCCAAGAAATAATAAGCCAGAGGCAGTTTTATTCATAAGTAGAGCAGACCCTTTGAACACAAATCCCCCTGTTAATGAGTTAATTATGATGAACCTACGCTTCATTATCTCAGCCTGTCTAATCTAAGCATATCTAAGTCTACACCCAGCTCATTGGAGGAAGAACAGGAATCTCAGTACGAGTATGCAAAACAAAAATAATAATCCCCAAATCTACTCAGAACCAATCAAACCCATTGAATGTTTATTAATTTAAATGGATTTTAATTCTAGAAGGGAATTTAGAGCAAATTTCCCCAGCCTTAACAGCAATATTTCCTAGCCTTGAGATAGGTTTCTCAACCTTGTGCTTTCCAGAACAGGAATTCCTAAACTGGTATCTCCCTTAATGTAATCTTAATGTACACACCTTTCCTAAAAAAATCCAAATACCAAAATGAACAATCAGCACAATACGATGAAACCTTGGGAAAAGTGGATTTATTGTAGCAATGTAACTAAATGTCTTACATGTCTCTGGAGATTCTCATCATCATAGTTGTCTCAAAGGTGCTTTTTTTTTCTTCAAAAGGCACTTGGACTGTTTTTTTACTTGAGGAAGAAGAAGAAAATATTTAGCTTCTCATCTAAAAAATTTCCTCAGTTCGGATGGTGGGGGGTATGGAAGGAAGTCTCAATTGTCAATACCTACCCCTTCCATTCCCCTCCCCCCCCATCAGAACCGATGAACATCTTGGATAAGAAGCTAAATGTTTTCTTCTTCCTTCTCAAGGAAAAAACAGTCCTTTGAGACAACTAAAAGGTTCTTCACACCTCCCCTGGTCTCCACACCTCCCCACAATTTAAGAAGACTTGTATTTTTTTTTATAAAAAAAGAGATGTATTGGTGGAAACGTGGTAGCTCAGTGGGTTAGGACACTGAGCTTGTTGATCAGAAGGTCGGCAGTTTGGCGGGTCGAATCCCAAGTGCCGCGTAACAGAGTGAGCGCCTGTTACTCGTCCCAGCTTCTGCCAACCTAGCAGTTCTAAAGCACGTAAAAATGCAAGTAGAAAAATAGGGACTACTACAGTGGGAAGGTAACAGCGTTCCATGCGCCTTTGGCGTCTAGTCATGCCGGCCACATGAGCACGGAGACGTCCTCGGACAAGCGCTGGCTCTTCGGCTTTGAAACAGAGATGAGCACCGGCCCCTAGAGTTGGAAACGACTAGCACGCATGTGCGGGGGAACCTTTACCTTTACCTTTTATAGCAGAGAAGATTGCTTAAAAACATGTTTTGCACTTACAGGTTCTACATTTAGGCAAGAAAAACCAAGTGCACAGGAACAGAATAGGTGGAACGTGGCTCAATAGCAGTAACTGTGAGAGGGATCTTGGGGTCCTAGTGGACAATCGCTTAAATACGAGCCAGTGGTGTACTGCAGCCACCAAAAAAACCCAATGCTGCATTAACAGAGGGATAGAATAAAGATCACATGAAGTGTTAGTATTGCTTTATAATGCCTTGGAAACCACATTTTGGAATATTGCATCCAGTTTTGATTGCCACAGTATAAAAAAGATGTTGAGACTCTGGAAAGAATGCCGAGAAGAGCAATGAAGATAATTAGAGCGCTGGATGCTAAAACATAAAAAAGAACCAGGAATTGGATATATCTAGTCTAGCGAAAAGAATAACGGGGGGTGACATGATAGCAGGGTTCCAAAATTTGAGGGGCTGCCATAAAGAAGGCACCAGAAGGCAAGACAAGAAGCAATGGATGGAAACTAATCAAGGAGAGAAGCAACCTAGAACTAAGGAGAAATTTCCTGAGAGTGAGAACAATTAACTAGTGGAATGGCTTGCCTTCAGAAGTGGGTGTTCCATTACTGGAGGTTTTTAAGAAGAGATTGGACAGCCATTTGTCCAGAATGATATAGGGTCTCCCGCTTGTGAGGGGTTTGGATTAGAAGTCCTGCAAGGTCCCTTCCAACTTTATTATTTTGTTGGAAAAAAAGGAGTTATCAAGAAGGAATACTGTGGGGATTTTCCTGAGTCTCCATCATTGGCAAAGGAGTCCATTTCTCAAATTGGCTAAAAGAAGGAAAAAAAGATTTTGCCAACTTTTTTGGCCTTCTTCCATCGTCCTTCCTCGTTTTGTTCTTAGTGATACTTATTTTAAAACAAAACAATTGTTCACATTACCTAACAGCAGGCTGACCCTGATTCAAATTTTCAATCAACTACGACAACCATTGCAAAATATTGGTTTTCTAATTGGCTTCATTTATAAAAATTTGCAAATTTGCAAAAGGCATTAAAATGTACAAAAACAGGAAGGTATAAAGATCCCTGTTGCCACCTAGCTGAGAAGGCAAAAATGTGGTCATATTTTATCTTAGCAGGCTGTGTGAACCAGGTATTATATTATGTGCTATATAATTTATTTGTGTGGACAATATAACTGAATATGTTTATTATTCCTGAAGCAGAGGTTAAGCAGAGGTTAATATGATATGTAAAGCCAATTGTCCTGCCCAGCCTGGCTTACTTCAAACACTATAAAATAAAGGAGAAATAATAAAACCATCCATATAGACAAATGTGCACACACACTACAATCCTGGTCTCCTTGAATAAAGAGTAGGCTAAACAATGTAATTATAAACTGATTTCCAGACTTATTTCACCGCTTTTATGCATTGGATACATTCTGCTGTGTGTCTTACTTACAGGGAGTTTGTTTAGTGAGTGTTCAAAGTTACAACGGCACTGAAAAAAGTGACTTATGATCATTTTTCACAGTTATGACCTTTGCATCATCTCCATGATCATGTGATCAAAATTCAAATGCTTGGCAACTGGTTCATATTTATGACGGTTGCTGTGTCCCAAGGTCATGTGATAGCCTTTTGCGACCTTCTGACAAGCAAAGTCAATGGGGAAGCCGGATTCACTTAACAACCATGTTATTAACTTAACAACTGCAGTGATTCACTCAACAACTGTGGCCAGAATAGTTGGAAAATGGGGCAGTTTAAGTGAACAAATGTCTCACTTAACAGCAGAACTTTTGGGCTCGTGATTATAGGTCGAGAACTGCCTGTATTTTATTCCCAGATAGCGCTCAGCATTTGTTGTTGACCTCAGCCTTTCTAGAGCACTCGTTTCAGAGGCAGTGAACTTCTTTGGCATGGGGTTCTGTGAGGATTTTGTTTTTCCTACCTGTCTTAAACTCTTTAAGCTGAACAATCTTTTAACTCCCCGCTTTTGTGAGATTCAAACCTTTTCTTTCAGCTTGTAGTCTTTCTCTCTGTTCAAATCCTACAAGTTTATCTTGTTTAAAAATCAGGCTGCTGGTGCCAAGTGCAACAGAATAATTGCCCAGCTTGGCATCCATGTGATCCTCAAAAGGAACACTTGCTCCTGGCAGGAGCTCTTTCCCTGAGTCACACAGATAATTCAGCAACAGCCGCTGGGGCCACCACTACCAACAGGCAGAGGGTAAGAAGAGAAGGTCAGGGCAAGAGCAGCAGGCAAGAAGAAATTCCTTGGGACAGAGGCGAAGTCACAGGACAGCTGGATAGGAGGGAAAATATGTGCATGGGCGCAATTGTGCTTGTGGGATAACCCAGGATTAGAAAAACAAAGGGTGCCTTCTGTGATTTATGATTGGAAACACCCAAAGGCAGATTGCCAACTGCAGCCTAGGTGCCTGGAAGGATGGCTTTCTTTTAGCAAAGACAAGGTCTCATGACTCATGAACGTTTGAAAAATCAGGTCAGCAAGGCAGACTCAATCACGTTTTATGTGCAACCTGTAAAAAAAAAGGTGAGGCTTTGATTATAGGGTTGTGGCCACCATTATTTTGACTTTTTGATCCCCTCTGCAGGCACCTCTGCCCCATTGCTGCCCCAGAACGATTAGCAATCAGAAAGCTTATATTAACTATTGATTAATTATATTATTCTTCCCAGTAAAAGAAGTTCTTTACAAGCAGTTAAAACATTTTTTTAAAAATTGTCCAACAAAAATAAACAGCATAAAGCCTTACCTATTAAAATTTAAGCTGAGAAAAGTTCAACAGGTAAAGCATTAATCCACAACTATAATATTAAAGGTCTGAAACACCAAGAGAGGTGGGAAGAAGGAAACGTTTTCATCTTTCAATGAAAAGAACCAAAGCAAGGACCTAGCAAGCCATTCCAGAGAGGGGAACTGCCCCAAAGGACCTTTCTCTGAGAACCATCTGCCTTGTTTTATGATTTATTGATTTAATCCATTTATTAGCCACCCCAATCACCAAAGCAACTCTCAGCAGCATGCATGTTAATAAACCATTATGACTGAAGATAAAACATTCACAATTGGAAATATAATGCTATATGCTAGAGAACAAACAATGCCTTGTAACACTCCTTAACAGAAATGCCTGAAAAAGGAAAAGCTGATTATTTTAGAGCTGTCATAACTATAACAGTATATATTTCTTGAGATGATCCCAAGACTCAGGCAGTTTTATAAGTTTGTAGCAAGCAGGCATGTCTTACACTGGTCAAAAAAAGTCAAGATGGCAGCCACAACTATACAATTGAAAATCTGTCTATTTGTAAGTCAACGTATGTAAAAGGATGTGGCCTTCAATCATGCAGTCACAGACATAGTCTCTTTTTAAACCATCATACCCAACAGATATCCCTGGTACTCACATTTTAAATTAGTCTGGAAAACTATGTGGTAATCAATAGAGGAAGAAATACTGGAATAATATACTTACAGTGGCCAGACTATCTATGTGGTCTTAAGAATCAACAATTTGTTTTTCTTTTTATAATTTTTACTGGAGATTTTAATTACAATAGTAAAAGCAATGCAAACTTATCTCGGAGAGAGAAGTAGAAATAGAACAAATGAAAAGAAAGAAAAAAGATAAAGAATCCTGGGAAGATTCTGGAAAAGATAATCAAACAACGAATCAGCGAACACCTAGAGGCAAACAAAGTCATTACTAAAAGCCAACATGGGTTTGTCAATAACAGATCATGCCAGACAAATCTTATTGCATTCTTTGACAAAGTGACAAAATTAGTGGACCAGAGTAGTAACTGCGACAGGGATCTTGGAGTCCTAATGGACAATCACTTAAATAGGAGCCAGCAGTGAGCTGCAGCTGCCAAAAAAGCCATCACAGTTCTAGGCTGCATTAACAGAGGGATAAAATCAAGATCACATGCAGTGTTAATACCACTTTACAATGCCTTGGTAAGGCCACACTTGGAATACTGCATCCAGTTTTGGTCACCACGATGTAAAAAAGATGTTGAGACTCTAGAAAGAGTACAGAAAAGAGCAACAAAGATGATTAGGGGCCTGGAGATTAAAACATATAAGGAACGGCTGCTGGAATTGGGTATGTCTAGTTTAATGAAAAGAAGGACTAGGGGTAACATGATAGCAGTGTTCCAATATCTCAGGGGTTGCCACAAGCAGAGGGAATCAGGCTATTCTCCAAAGCACCTGAAGGCAGGACAAGAAGCAATGGATGGAAACTAATCAAGGAAAAAAGAAACCTACAACTAAGGAGAAATTTCCTGACAGTTAGAACAATTAATCAGTGGAACAACCTGCCTCCAGAAGTGGTGAATGCTCCAACACTGGAAGCTTTTAAGAAGAGATTGGACAATCATTTGTCTGAAATGGTATAGGATCTTTCTGAGCAGGGGGTTGGACTAGATGACCTCCAAGGTCTCTTCCAACTCTCTTATTCTGTTATTCTGTTCTGTTATTCTTAAAAAAGTAACATATTTAAAAATGACTTCTGATCTTCATCCCAAATATAAACAAACTTAGTAGCTCTTCACCCCTATGTTACAATCAAATTTCTTCTCATATCTTTACCTATGGAAATCCATAAATTATCACTTTTGGTGTCCAAAAAAACTCCATAAAGAGTTACCAGAGCTTTATATAAATATGTCTTATTTTAACCTTGGTAAAACAAACCAACTTTATATTCCATCCTTTTTCTTCTGACAATGTTGTTGTTGTTAGTTGCGAAGTCGTGTCTGACCCATCGCAACCCCATGGACAACGTTCCTCCAGGCCTTCCTGTCCTCTACCATCTTTTGAAGTCCATTTAGGCTCACACCTATTGCTTCAGTGACTCCATCCAGCCACCTCATTCTCTGTCGTCCCCTTCTTCTCTTGCCCTCAACCTTTCCCAGCATTAGGCTCTTCTCCAGTGAGTCCTTCCTTCTCATTAGGTGGCCAAAGTATTTGAGTTTCAACTTCAGGATCTGGCCTTCTAAAGAGCAGTCAGGGTTTGATCTCCTCTAGGACTGACCGGTTTGATCGCCTTGCAGTCCAAGGGACTCGCAGGAGTCTTCTCCAGCACCATAGTTCAAAGGACTCAATTCTTTGGCACTCAGTCTTTCTTATGGTCCAACTTTCACAGCCATACATTGCAACTGGGAAGACCATAGCCTTGACTATACGCACTTTTGTTGGCAGGGTGATATCTCTGCTTTTTAGTGTGCTGTCTAGATTTGCCATGGCTTTCCTCCCCAGGAGCAAGCGTCTTTTAATTTCTTGGCTACAGTCCCCATCTGCAGTGATCTTGGAGCCCAGGAAAATAAAATCTGTCACTACCTCCGTTTCTTCCCCATCTATTTGCCAGGAATTGAGAGGGCCAGATGCCATGATCTTGGTTTTCTTAATGTTTAGTTTAGTGTCAATCTTGACAATCTTCAATCTGACAATCTTGATCTTTAATTCATTCAGATGTTGTCATAGGATTTGATCTCTTTTCAGTTTTTCTTTTTCTATCCTAAACACTTTTTTGAGGCTTTAGCAAAACTCATTTGTAAATGCAGTAAACAGAAAAAGTCGTTATCTGAATCATCCTCTTAGTTAATCATTTGTATTTCCACTTTGATTTCCATTAAGAGTAACAACTTGATGGCACATAATCATCATCCTTATCAAATTACCAGACTCACCTAACAGCCTAGACAAATCTGGGCTTCTGTGAACGTGCTGGATCAAAGAATATCTACAAATTACAGACACTGAAAAACTCTTATAGAAAAGGAGCAGCAACATTTAATTCACTGTTTCTCAACTTCAACAACTATAAGAGATTCAGACCAACTTCCAGGATTCAGCTCCATTCAACTCCAAGGGATTGAAGTCCACACATCTTAAAGTTGCTGAGGTTGAGAAACATGGAGTTAATTAGATAGATGGATCACTTGCGATGGATGGACAGCCTGCATGAAGACATGTGAGTGGAAGGCATGTGCCCCACTGGTGCTGCATAACAGGTGAGTGGCAGACAAAATACAAAACTGCAGACCCCATGATATGGTGGGAATAAAACAAAGAACAAGATGGATCAGTTGAAAACCTAATAAAAATTACTCAGACTAATATCTGCCTATTACTGGACCACAATTTTTGCTAGCAGGAAATATACTCTCTGAACAATTTAACCACACCAACAGTTAATTCATTGTGAATCCATAGATCCATTCACACATTCCTTGCTCTTTATGGCCTGGTTTTCTCCAATATAGCTTGACATGACATCTGAATTGGTAAACTGCATTCAGCAGTCTGCTAAAATGCATCACAGTACTTGAAACTAAGATTGGAAGAAAATCATGCATCTGTGATTTGAATTTAATCACAGGTTTCCATTTTAACTAATTATGATTAAAATTAAATCAAGGAGCAATGGAAAAAAACAAGAAGCAAGGCTAACTCTGAAAAACTCTCAGACTTCCAAATCATGTTTTAGAAAATCAAGTGTTTACGTCTTAACCAAAGTAAATATATGATGCAAGGGAAAAGCAAACTAGTTTCTAACAAGGGAACCACTGTGACATGTGTAACTGCAACAATTTATTTTACATCCATCTATTACATTTGAGTCACAATTCTTATTCTCCTCATAAGTAGAATAAGAATATTATTCTGATAAGAATATAAGAATATATTATTACTGAGGTAATATTCCTGGCTGCTTTTGCTGTGGCTCTTTCCAATACAACTAATGCTGCAGTGACACAAATGCCAATTGCGCTAGTTGGGTAAGGTATCCACTCCTAAGTCATTGGAAGACTTGTCTCCAGTAAGCAAGAATGTTCATATTATCATCCTGGGTTTTCCCACTTTTCCATCACTCTCAAGTCCTACTCCACCCTCAGCTAGTGAGAAAAGCATCCAGGGATCCTAGCAACTGCTGCCCATGCCACCATGAAGCAAACCATATTATTACATCCTTTTAAAACAACCATGGGTTGAAAAGCACTGGACTAGAAGACTTCCAATGTCCCTTCCAACTCTGTTATTCTCCTCAGTTGAGTACAGTCAGTGAAGTTAGATATCTTTTGTTGGATCTTTAATGACCTAGCTAGCTTGAGTTTGGAAATTTAGCTACGTTTTAAAAGTCTGAAATGAAATATATGGATTGAAAGGCACTAAAAGAATTGCATAACCATCACAAGCCATTAAGGACCACTTTGAAAGGATACTATGTGGTCGTGCTAGGTGGAATCTCTCTACATGAAGAAATATTCTTGGTTTCTAGATTATGAATGTGGCATGAATTCTGTGATACCTCCATGGATGGTATAACTGGTGGCACAGCCTGAAAATAGCCTCATTGATTTAAAAAACATTGTGGCCTGAAGTATATTTTGCTATGAAGTAAGATCAACTTTAAGAATAAAACTGAACCTTTCAATTAAATAACACCAGCTGGGCTAATTTTAAATAGCTTTTTGGAGAGAAACATTTACCTAAAGTTTACTACTTTTGCTGGCTGAGGAATTCTGGGAGTTGAAGTCCACAAGTCTTAAAGTTGCCAAGGTTGAGGACCCCTGCTCTATTGGATTCTTAGCAATAAAAAATACAGAAAAAAGGGAATATTTCTGCACTACAAATTGTGTATTTATCTCATTTTTGTCATTGGCACATACTGCAGTATTCTATATTAGAAGAATTGTTAAGTGAATCTGTCAAGCAATAACATTCAATGTTAGCAGTTGTTAAATTAGTAACACGGTTGTTAAGTGAATCTGGCTTCCCCACTGACTTTGTTTGTCAGAAGGTTGCAAAGGGGGATCACATGACCCTGAAACTTTGCGACCATCATAAATATGAAACAGTTGCCAAGCATCCGAATGTAAATCACATGACCCTGGGGATGCTACAACGGTCATAAGTGAGAAAAATGGTCATACATCACTTTTTTCAGTGCTGTTGTAACAGTCACTAAGCAAACTGTTGTAAGTTGAGGACTACCTGTACTTTATCATTTTTCCTTTTTTGGGGGGGGGGTCATCAAGTTTTTGACACCTGGCTAGGCAACTGTGGTACTCAAATATTGCCATATACTAAAAGTGGTACAATCTGTGAAAAGGTTGAAAAGCACTGTTCTACTCCAATCCCCTGCTCAAGCAGGAAACCCTATACCCTAAACCAGGGGTAGGCAACCTTGGCTCTTTTATGACTCGTGGACTTCAACTCCCAGCATTCCTGAGCCAGCATGGCTCAGCTTGGAAACCTCTCCCTTTCCCCTCAGCATGGCTGGCTCAGGATTCTGGGAGTTGAAGTCCACGAGTCATAAAAGAGCCAACTTTGCCTACCCCTGCCATAAACAAATGGTTGTCCAATCTCTTCTTAAAAGCTTCCAGTATTCACAATTTCTGGAAGCAAGACCCAGCTCCAGACCCAGCTCTGGAGTTAGAAGATCCAAAGTGAACCCCTGACATTTCCAGCTAGGACTAGAAAATCTTATTCATGAAACTCAAGACAGCTTCTGATAGCTAATGCTTACAGTGAGCTTTTAATGGCCCCTGAGCTAAATTCCTATGTTCCCAAAGTCGTAGTTCCAGTCCCCAGTATCTTCAGCTACCATTGTCCCAGTCCCCAAGAAAACTGCAGTTGAGTGCCTGAATGACTACAGACCTGTTGCATTAACGTCTGTAGTCATGAAATGCTTCGAAAGACTGGTTGTCCCACATCTCAGGACATGCCTCCCACTGGATCTCGATAAACATCAATTTTCCTACAGGGGGAACAAGTCGACAGATGATGCCATAGCTACTGCTTTACACTCTGTAGCAAGTCATCTTGAGAAACCTGGAAGCTATGTCAGGATCTTTTTTGTTGATTATAGCCCGGCTTTCAACACCATTTTGCCGGGCATTCTCATCGAGAAGCTCACTGACTTGAAATTTTCCCCCTCCATCTGCAATTGGATTCAATACTTTTTTAGGGACTGCTTACAAACAGTGAGGGTTGGGTCTGTCCACCCCCCTGAAGCTTTGCACCGGCTCGCCCCTACCTGTACTCTTTGTACACATACAGTATGACTGTGTATCATCTGACCCATCTACTGTGATAATTAAGTTCGCAGATGATACTACCGTGGTGGGTCTTATTACAGGTGGGGATGAGACACCATACAGGGCGGAGGTACAAAAACTATCCATATGGTGTTGTAACAACAACTTGCACCTGAACATCGGCAAGACGAAAGAGATGGTGCTAGACTTCCAGAAGAAAAAGGAGGAATCTGCCCCACTTTACATCGGGGAGGACTGTGTGGAGAGAGTTTCCTCCTTTAAATTTCTGGGAGTCTACCTCTGTGAAGATCTGACCTGGAAAGTTAATACAACCCAGGTGGCCAGAAAGGCCCAACAGAGACTTCACTTTCTCAGGGTCTTGCGGAAGAACAACGCCTTATGACCCTCTTTTACCGGTCTACTATAGAGAGCGTCCTCTTGTATGGTATTGTGGTTTGGTATGCTGGTCTGACAGCCACGGATAGGAAAGCGTTACAGAGGGTGGTGAGCACAGCACAAGACATTGTGGGCAGTCCCCTGACATCACTGGATGACATCGCCAGAGCTCGCTGCCTTGGAAGAGTGAGGAAAATTCTCAGGGATGACTCATACCCTGGACGGTATCTCTTTACTCTACCATTGGGTAGGAGATATAGGAGTATAGCCAGCCATACCAACAGGCTGAAGAACAGCTTTTATCCGTGGGCTGTTAGGCTTTTGAATGGGAAATAATTTTATAAACTTTATGCATAATTGACCTTCTAGGCCGGTGTGTTGTGTAATTAGCTCACATGGTGTATGGAGGGTTTGTCTCCCTGTAAGTTGGGGGTGGGGGCATGAAGGGAGGCTCAGCCAATCTCAATGTATACGTGGTTGTACTTTGACAATAAAGGTTCATTCATCATTCCCATAGAACTAGATGGCTTTGTCTAACACGTCAGTTTTTGCAAGTCTTAAAGATGGCTGCAGATAAAAGGATTAATTCAAAGCCATAATTTAGGTGATTGCATTAGTCCATTCCCCACCATTCCCTCTGAGCCCACTGAGCCCAAAACTGCTAATCATGGATGGTAGAACCAGATGTGCTTGGATGTGGCTGAAAATCAGGAGTCAGAGGAGGTGATGCTAGCAGACTTTAGCCTTTGTAAAAAAAAATTGCTCATTTGGGCTGGTAAGGTGGAAAAATACCAGGACTGTCATTTGGTAACCTTGGAAGAGGGTGTTAAACCATTTGCTCTGTTCAGTGAGTAAAGAAGTGTTTGTTGGCCATTTTCCTCTCTCCAGCAAGCCAGGAGGTAAACAAACATGTAATTTGTAACAGACTGCCAGGAAACTACTCTTTTACCTTGTGATGGGTCATATTTCAGAACTTTTTTTCTATTTCACTTTTCGGAGTACTCCAGGAGCACAACTGAAAAAGAAGAAAACTAGAGATTTCTAAGGAGAAAAAGGAGGGGTGAGTTGGTCAGGGAGACTTAAAGGGCAGATTAGATTTTAGCTGGTTCTTCAGATAGCAAGTGGCCCTTGCTAAACTACTACTGGGAGCCAGAAACCTCTTCTGGGGTACAGGTTTTATAGAAGCAATGAAATTGAAAGGCATGGGATATTGCCAGTTGAATGTTTTATATTTACTTTTTGACATATATTTATACTAGAATTAACGAACCACTTTTTTATATATTGTTACAGCACAATTCTTCCATAGTGGAACTCTAAGATTAGCAGGTAAATATTTTGGCCAATAAAGAAAAAGCAAAACAAGTTATGATCTACTTCTACAATCAGTTAGGAGTCAAATGTAGCTTAACCTGATTTCTGAATTAATCCATTTTCTATGTTTTGTAATACACAACCATAAACAGCTAAGTTAGCTAGTTTGCTCAAAATATCAAGCCATGCATACCCACAATGAATAAAATTAAACAAGCTTAGTATGAAATCTGCAAGCAACCATTGGTTTTTTAATTTCAGTTGAGTTGACTTTCTTGAGCATGAACCAGCCACTGAAATTGTATATATACATGGCCATCATAAATTCAATTTAGGGAATACAGTTTACAGAAAGGAATGATTAAATAGACATATCTTATTCTTTCTTTCTCTCACTTGATTTGAAAGCAATTCAAGCTTCTTATTTGTAAGTGAATGTCTTATGCCCTTTTACACAGCATTCAATGAATCAACAGTTTGATCAGGAGTCTAGATTGGTCTATGAATCAGCTATTCATAAAAGTTTAATACAATTTTAGTCTATGTTAACAAGTCACAAAAAGTTATTATTTTTTTGCTGTTCCCCTTAGATATTATCTGCAGTACTGTATTCCACCTGTGGTCCTACATTTATGGACCACAATTATAGATGAAAGATGTGAAGAATAATAAAAGTACCAATATGCCAATAGTGCCACTGACAAATGACAAGAATAAAACTATCATGCTCTGAGTCAAAGTCCCAACTTCTAGCATCATCTTCATTTCCAAGAATGCTTTTAGGCCTCACAACAACATTCATAGTAAATAAATGTGGTAGGTCGAGGAGAAGGAAAAAAGCAAAGGAGGAGCATTGAAGAAAATTAGAAGCAGCTTGTCTTAGTGCTTCATTATCTCAGCCAAGATCAACATATATATCCCTTCTTAAGCAGCTTTTCCTGAAAGTAAAACAAGAAGAAATACCTTGTCTGTTACTCTGGTACAAGAAGTTGTAGCAGGAATGATGGAATTGCTGATGCATATTTCCCTCTTTCTTGTCATTCAAAGGCCAATATTTCCATCAGTTTTGAAGTTTTCCAGGACATACAGCAAGTCCATCCTGCCATTTTCAACTCATCTCCTTTTACTTCTTATTGAGCAAACCCTCCATTCTTGGAGGTGGGGAATGGAAGGATTTATATTCCTTGCAGATAGTGGACATTTGCATTCTTTTAGAGAGTCATTAAAGGACACTTGGAAGTTTATCTGTGTCCTCAAGGTCACCTGAGGGGTGTAAATGGGTGTGGAACCTCCTTGGAACTACTGAAAGGACTGTGTTGTAAACATGATAGGTAATGTTGTATTCCTTCCTCTCTATTGAGAGGGGGCTGTTCAGTTTTAATGTAGATGGCCTCTTTGACCTCTCTTTCAAACCAGTGTTCCTCTCTGTCCAGAATTTGGACTTTGCTGTCTTCAAAAGAGTGGCCTTTGTCTTTCAAATGCAGACAGACTGCTGAATCTTTTCCTGATGGGTTTGTTCTCTATATTGTGCCATGTATTTATGAAGTGATTGTTTTGTTTCCCCAATGTACAGATCTGCAAATGTCTCACTGCATTGTACTTCATATACCACATTGTGTTCTGTTCCAGCCTACAACCGGCCCTGTTTGAAGGTCAGGGACAACCCCCTTTTGTAATCAACAGGCTGGAAAAAACCCAACCTAATTTATTTGCAAAGAGTTCAAACAAAAGTTAAACGAAAAGTTCAAACAAGACTTAAACCAAAAGGTTAAACAAGAGTTAAACAAGAATAACAGACCAGGACTCTAGCAGAAGATCTTCAAACGGTTGCCTTCAGCAACCAGCACCTCCCACACATTCCCCTTTTATCAGCAGTCCTAAGGCGTGGCTTTTCATTGCCTTCTCCCGAGTTGCCTCATTGCTTTCCTCTGTTCTGCTCTGCTAGATTGCCTCCTACTCCTAGTGTCCCTGAACAGAGCCAGCTGTGGATCATCTTCTTCCAATCCCTCATGCTCACACAGCTGAGTGAGGAGGAACAAGATGGGAGGGGCCTGGCTGAGAGTTCTGCAGTGCATCAGAAAGTTCCTATGACACCAAAGGCTCTCCAAACCCCTCCTCCTCCTCTTCAGAATCATCAGACTCAGCTGCCGAAACCACAGGCTGATGCTGAATCACAACACATTGCTTAGTTTGTGTCTCTCTGTGTTTTATCCTTGGGGTGGACAAGCTTCTGCTTTAGTATATTCTTGGGTTTAGTGTGTGCACGTATGTTGTGTTGGCTGAAAATCCTCCTGAGCTTTTTAGATATTCCTGCAACATATGGAATGACAACATTGCTTCATTTATTGTTCTCTTCTGCTTTGGAGGAGCTCTTGCTGGGTCTTTTTTGAGATTTGATGAAGGCCCAGTTGAGATAACCACATATTCTGAGGGCTTCCTTGATGTGTTTTTAGTTTTTTTTCTTTCCCAACTTTGCTGGTAGGCAAGCCTTCAGCTTGGTGGTGTAGGGTTCTGATAACTCCCATTTTGTGCTCCAGTGGGTGGTGAGAATTAAAATGTAAATATTGATCTCTGTGTGTGTGTGTGTGTGTGTGTGTGTTTGTTTCTGTAAACTTCAGTGTTAAGTCTTCTATCTTCCTTAATGTGTATTGCACAGTACAGGAAGGGTAGACTATTTTCCTTAATATCTTACTGTGTGAATTTCTTGTATCTGTCCACAGAGTTGGTATGTTTGGTAAACTTTCAATTCCTATGTTTTGGTCTTGACCCAAGTATCGTCCACATAGCTATACCAGTGAGTGGGTGGAATTCCTGTGAAAGAGTTTAGGGCTTTGGTTTCTACCTCTTCCATGTAGAAATTAGCCACAATGGGGACACAGGTGAACCTATGGCACAGCCGTGTTTTTGTCTGTAGAAATCTTCATTGTATTTAAAATAGTAGTAGTCAGGCAGAGGTCCAGCATGGCACATATGTGGTCTGGGCTGAGGTTGATTCTGTTACCTAAGATGCTGTCTTTTTTTTATTGAAAAGTTTTACAATACATTTTTTTAAAAAGACAAAACCCCTCCCAACCCCCTCCCCTCTCCCCAACCCTCCCCAACACCTCCCTCCCCTCCCCCTCCCCCCTCCCCAACTTCCCAGAGCTCAATACAGGGTATAAAAATACAAACAATCATAGTCTACCTTATGCAAACAACAATAAAATAAGATGCTGTCTTGTAACAGTCGTTACTTCACAACAATGACAGCTTCAGTTGTTGGAATGCAGATGAAGAGGGAAGTCACATCATAGGAAACCATGGTCTTATCTGGGTCCAGTTTTAGTTTCCAAACCTTGCTGGTGAAGTCCTGTGAATTGCTGATGTGATAGCAATAGCAAAAGCATTTAGGCTTATATACTGCTTCACAGTGCTTTACAGCCCTCTCTAAGCCGTTTACAGTGTCAGCGTATGGCCCCTAACAACCTGGGTCCTCATTTTATTGAGCTCAGAAGGATGGGAGGCTGAGTCAACCTTGAGCCAGTGAGAATCAAACTTCCGAACTGCTGGCAGTCAGCAGAAGTAGCCTGCAGCACTGCATTGTAACCACTGCGCCACCATGGCTTTTGATGATGGGTGGTGTTGCCAACTAGAGGAGCTAATAAGGTGGGCAGATGTTTTGCAATGTGGTAGGTGCAGAGTTGACGCTGCTGACAATTGGTCTGAGTGGAATTCCCTCTTTGTGGATTTTGGGGAGTCCATCTATGCATATATGCAAATTAAATCTAAACCGTTAAAATAACATCCCATGCAAATTATTTAGTGCTATCACAGCAGGCAAACCGACATTTTTCAGCCTCTTTTGTGAGTTTTGGGCTGGACATGATAGCTGTGTTTTTGGAGGTGTTTGTCCTAAAATGTGCCAAAATTGTGCTACTGGAAACAAGACTAGGGAAGCTGGAGGAGGCGAGTGGGCTGGAGGTTTTGGAGGTGTCAAACAAAGCATTAATCCACATTCCAAGGATGCCTTTGTGTCCTTGGGCATTCTTAAAAAATAAAAATGGAAAGGATGACATTCTAGTAGTATCTCTTTTTGAAGTGTGCCATCTGCCCCTCCCCCCCAAAAAAAGTAAAATTAGGGTGCACAAGTTTGCCTTAGGAAACTTTATGAGGCTAGAGCTGATGGCAAGGAAGAACTTCAGCCACCTAACCTTTTGCTGTCTGGCAAGTGCTATTTGGCTGGCCCCTGCTGTCATCCCACACTATGTGCTCCAAATTCCAGAAGTGTGCAGCAAACTAAAAAGGTTCTGCACAACTCTAATGCAAGGAATGTTTACATTTAAAAAAGGAAATTTTCTTTCTTTTTGTAAAATGTTTGAGGGAGCCATAAATAAAAATCCAACTTTTTATGTTGGATTTTCAATAATCTGCACTAATTGTTCCCCACTTGGCTGTTCTCCTTTGTCTTGAATTATTATGAGTATCTCTTCTTAGTGTACACCACACCTCCAGGGAAGATTCCATAATCCTACACATAGGAAGCTGCCTCTCTTGGCAAACGGAGGGTGTGTGGCAGGGGTAGCATGAAAAGAATGTGGTTAAGGCGGAAGCATATAATTTTTCAGGACTGAATTCCTAGAAAACTAAATTGAGGAAAAACATGTCCCAAAAAATGACTGTTTGGATATTTGTAGTCACATGCAAGGATCTTAATTTATTTAGTCCAATATGTTAATTTCCACAAACAGTGTTTCAAGTGGGTGTTAAACTATGCAAAACATCTTGCTTTTTTGTAGATATTCAGCATTTTCAATATACACAAATCTTAAATGCTCAGAAACCATTCTGGCAGGTCCTTTGAGGGATTTATGCATTTGGGACAACTGCATACACATTAAAACAAATAATAAAACCTAGTAATCATTCTAATCCCAACCCCAGTAAGTTAGTAAATTCTCCACATTGCAGGGGGCCTTCAAGGGGAGGATAAAGAGAAGCAGAGAGACAGCAGCTAGCTTTGTTAAAGCTATCAAGTGACATTTTAATTCAACTGAGATGTGACCTGAAGTGCAGACTTTCTTGCTCCATCCTTACAGCACAATCTTAAACATGTTTGTTTATTTATTCAGAACTAATCCCATTCCAGAGACATGGCCCTTTATTCCCCCTTAATCTTGTTATACTTGCTGGAATAGGATTTGGAAGGAAGGAAAAGTAGTAGCAACAGGAGATGTAAAATGGGGCAAAGACCAGACCAAGCCAAGCCAAGTAAGAGAAATGCATTAAGAAGTAAAACAAAAAACAAAAACAAAAACAAAACACCAGAGTGTAAATATAGAATGAAAACTAGGAAACCAGGTTCTCTTATTTCCACTGCTCTGCCCCATAGCCCCAGATTTTCTTCTCCAGCCTCAGCCCCATCGACTCAAGCCGATTTTTTCCCTCCACCTCCAGACTCCTTAGATTTTCTTCTTATCAGTCCAGACACCTGTCACTGCTGGAGCCCGTCCAGTGAGGAAGAAAGGATTATTAGCAGAGAAGAAAAGAACAAAACAAAGAGTGGACCTTGAGCACAAATTGGAACAGCTCCTACCATTTGGTGAACAAGCTGGAAAGGGAGGGACTGGATTATTTTGGAGACAGGCTTGCAGGCTTGTTGGAGAGCTAGTCAGGCTAGGGAGGCTGAGACCTGAGTTCCAAACATCAAATAAATTAGGAAGTTTCTAAGGGATGTATGGGAGAGTAGAAGCTCTATGCAGGAAAACTAATACATCCATGTATTAATTGGTATTTAAATTATTGTCAACAATGTGATGTTCTGAGACTCATTCCTCATCAAACAAATTGTTCCCTCATTTGGCTTTTTCTTGTTGTGTTAGGACAGGGGTAGGCAACCTCGGCTCTTTTATGACTCATGGACTTCAACTCCCAGAATTCCTCAGCCAGCCATACTGGCTCAGGAATTCTGGGAGTTGAAGTCCATGAGTCATAAAAGAGCCGAGGTTGCCTACCCCTGTGTTAGGATAATTGCTCTTAAAAAAAAGGTAAAGGTTCCCCCGCACATGCATGCTAGTCGTTTCCGACTCTAGGGGCCGGTGCTCATCTCCGTTTCAAAGCTGAAGAGCCAGCGCTTGTCCGAGGACGTCTCCGTGGTCATGTGGCCGGCATGACTAGACGCCAAAGGCGCACGGAACGCTGTTACCTTCCCACCGTAGTGGTCCCTATTTTTCTACTTGCATTTTTACGAGCTTTCAAACTGCTAGGTTGGCAGAAGCTGGGACGAGTAACAGGCACTCACTCTGTTACGCGGCACTCGGGATTTGACCCGCCAAACTGCCGACCTTCTGATCGACAGGCTCAGCGTCCTAACCCACTGAGCTCTTAGAAACAGACAAATGCAACCAAATCAAATCAAAATTCTTATCTTGCACAACTGCTATGGTACAACACAGATCAAAAAATGTTGGTACCTGGTCACAGCAGTGTTTCCTGATTCTTGGGACCAACACTTCTGGATTAAATTATGCTGACCTTTGATTTAGGACTGTGGCCAGAAATAATATAATGAAAAGATGGCATCTACAAGCGTCTGGCATTATGTTCTGCTCTGGAAAGAATTTCACTGTGGATTTTCTTCTCACCAGAGTTGCTCTATGCTACTTCAAGTGCTAAGAGATTAAAACCTACTAAGCTACAGCACTGGAATATCTCAGGATTAGATGGTAGAGATAAACAACAAGCAAGCAGATTTCCATGAAATGTGCAGGGTGGAAAGAGGCGGGAAAGGAATGAGGCAATTGTTCCCTGCTCCACCTCTGAAGGTAGGCCTGTTCAAAGTATACCTCAATATTCAATGATTCGTACTGTTCATCCAGGGCAGTAAATAGAATAATCAGTTAAACTATAATCCATGTTATTTCCAAGGTCAAAAAGTAATGTGGGAAAAGCGATCATATTGTACAAAGATACAGTGTGGAGAAAATATATGTCTCGGCATGTGTTATGTGTGGGGAGGATTCAAACTGACTTCTGTGTTTCCCCCCATGCAAGTTCCCGCAAAAGTTTAAGTATTTTCTATGCACTTTTCTTAACTTCTATAGAGTTTGGAAAACTGCCAACAGAGATGGAAAGTTTTGATTGTGGGAGGACAATAGAAGTTGATATCCCCTCAGCTCACTGAAAGCCACTCAACTGCAGTCTAAAATATTCATGACTTTCTTTAGAAAACAACACACTGGTTGTCTCAGCCTTCCCCAGTTTGGGGAGAATGTAGAACAATTTCTTTGGCTTTGAATAGGAAGCCTCTTGAACTCCCCCCTCCCAAAAAAACAAGGTCTTGGCTTTCCCAAAGGGACAAGCCAGAATATCTGCCATTTACAAGGATTTATTTGCAAAGCTTCATCTTCTTCTAAAAGTGGTCATCAAAAATATAGTGTGCTGGCCTTGTTCAATTGCTTGCGGCAAGTCTGCATGTTAGTAAGAGGTAAAGGTAAAAAGTTTCCCCTGTCCAGTTGTGTCCGATTCTAGGGGGCAGTGCTCATCTGTTTCTTAGCCAAGGGAGCCAGCGTTGTCTGTGAAGACTTTTCTGTGGCCATGTGGCCAGCATGATTATATGCCAAGACACATGGAACGCTGTTACCTTCCCACTAAAGTGATACCTATTTATCTATTTGCATTTGCACGATTTCAAATTGCTAGGTGGGCAAGATCTGGGGCAAATAAAGGGAACTCACCCCATTGCATGGAGCTTGGGTCTTGAACCTGGGCTCTCAGCTTTCCAGCTGACAAGCTCAGCATCTTTAATAAGAGAAAGCACCAATATATATATATATATATATATATATATATATATATATATATATATATATATATATATATATATATATATATATATATATATATATATATATATATATATATATATATATATATATATATATATATATATATATATATATATATGCACTTTTAATTACTTTGGCCGAGAATAATACCATTTTGTCTTTCATGGACTGCTTCAAGATGCTCATCGTATTATAACACTGCCATTACCTTGGAAATTGGGCTTGGTTGTCACTGATTGTTCCCTCCAATTTCATCTTGGTGCTTCCTAGTTCAACAAGTCCCAGCATCGGAAAAAGCCACAGGTTGAAGTTAAAGTGCCTGATACACTCTAATATATAAATATAATTTATACATCTACACTTTTTTTCAGACTCAAGGACTGGATGATTGCATGTTAACACAGCTGTCATCCATCACAGCCCTCACCCTCAATTTGAAATACAACTCAGCTGTTGTAAATTGCTATGCCAACCGTGGTTTAATGCCATAAGATATTTCTCTCTGAAAAAACAGGCTTGTAACCAAGAGTTAAGAGCCTGTTTGGTGTAGTGATTAAAGACATCAGGCTAGAAACAGAAGACTCCGAGTTCTAGTCATGCAAGCCAGATTGAGTTTGGGCCAGTTACTCTCTCCTCCTAAGAAAGGAATCAGTAGCAAACCACTTCCAAAAGCTTGCCAAGAAAACTGCAGGGACATGTCCAGCAAGTTTCCAGAAGAAAAAGGCAACAAAACAAAACGAAGTAAAAATATCCGAGATGTTAGGATTTTTGCTGCAGCAACTCCATTGGCCACCTGCAAGTATGACACCAAGGCAACAGCTATCCTATTGTTTGTCCCCAACTACTTTTACCTCTTTGCAGATTTGTAGAACTGCAAAATGAGTTTTGTTTTTGTTTTTTTTGTCATTTCACCCAACAGAGGATCAGTAATGGGTAATATCGAACAGCATCAAGACCCTCAGAAGTTACATCATGATATATACCACATATATGCTTCAATTGCAGATGCCCTTTGTTCCCACAACTCATCACCAAATCAAGTTAAAAGTAATCTTTTAATAATCTTGATTGCAACCCTAAAAATGCCTCCATCATACTCAGATTAAAGGTCCAGATAAAGTTACTGAATTTAAGGCAACGCTCTTGAGTTTCAGGTAAGAGTCTTTCTCTACTCCTTAATGGAAAATCACAGCATGGGTTTTATCATTAAACTGCATTCTACAATATCAAGGGCATTTTATCATCTGAACCCAGTAGTTGGATTCACACACTGCTTTCAGTCATGGTTTGTTGAGCATACCATAATACTCTGCCTTACAAATAACACTATGTCATAAATAAAATGTTCCCTTTGACTTAGCTTGTGAACAGAACCTTTAAGCCTGTTATCTGAAAGTCGAGTCATGGCTACTGGACTTTGTCTGCCAATCTGAAACGTTCCACTGCTTATCCAAATAGTTTCTTCAGTCTAAGCAAGTTAGTATTAAGCTTGTTATCTTAACCATTGTTTATAGACCCAGCAAGTCAGGCATAGCTTAAATGCAGCAAATGACTGGCAACAAAAGGCAAGTCTTCACTCTCTATAAAAAGATGGATGTGGTTTCTCTAGAGACCAACCTGTGGTCACCATCTAAGTAACACTATCTTCTTCCCACAAACACAGAAGCCATCATTTTAGTTTCAAGGCAGGCAACTACACACTGGAAGGTTATAGACCATTTAGAGCAGTTTTTCCCCAATCTCATGGCTGGCTGGGGAATTCTGGAAGTTAAACTCCATACATCTTAATAGAATAATAGAGTTGGAAGGGACCTTGGAGGTCTTCTAGTCCAACCCCCTGCTCAGCCAGGAAACCATATACCACTTCAGACACATAGTTGTCCAATCTCTTCTTACAAAACTTCCAGTGTTGGAGCATTCACAACTTCTGGAGGCAAGTTGTTCCACTAATTGTTCTTAAAAGCTCAGATTGAAAAACAGTTTTAGAGCCTTCCCTAAGAAAGTGGGCAGGGAGAGACTGTTAGCACCTCTCCATGATTCACAGAGTTTAATTATACAAGGACAGAATTTTAGAAAGTACCAGTTTATTTTATCAAATCAATGACAGTGAAAGTAAATATACAAGAAATATTCAAGCAACCAAAGGCAGACATGGGATCCATATTTTCCAAGTACCGTTAATCAAAAGTGTTTATATGCTGTATCTCCCTCTTACTCCAAAGAACAATTCCTGAAGCAGACCCAATTTTAAAAAAAGAATGTTACTATTGCTGAAACAGAACCCTTGGCATAGTCTTAACTTTAGCCATATGTTTAGCAATCCCATAATGACATGATAAAAATCATAGCATGAATTTGCTGCCAAGAGCAGAAAAGGGAGAACAGTCCTTATGCAACTATGAATAAACATTGGTACCAAGCCTTGCCCACACCCCTTTTAGCAACATGAGTTTTGCAAAGGGAAGCAGAAGATTATGTCAGGCTTTTAAAAGAATGCAAAATTAGGAAAAGATCAAGATTATGTATGTCAGGATTTATATGACTCAGGCTGTTTCCCTTTAGCTCCTGCTAAGTAGGTTCAAGACAAGATTCACAACTCCTGTTGTACAAGCAATAGTCTAAAAACAAGGGTAGCAAAATCAAAATTGATAGATTGATGCCACCACATTGACTGAAATCCTTAAAAAGGATTTTTGAATTAATGGATGTCTTCCAGGTAAAAATCTTAGATAAAAATATACATCTCACATGTCATTGTTCTGAGCAGCAGTTTTGCATGATCCTTCAATGGAATGCACAGGATGCTATATAAAGTAAGTAGTACAAGCATCTTCACCAAGTATCCTGAAAACCAGCTCAGCTGCTCCAATTTCACACTTCATTCTGATCTAGTACAGAAGAGGCAGGCTATTTAAAATCTTCTATCTGCCCTAGCTTGCTAGAGATGGATCACAAATTCTCCCCAAGACATTTTTCATCAAGTACAATCAGCATCTCTATTCTTAGAGAAGAAATAGCTGTATGCTCATTCAGAACTTCGAAAGCCAAGAGCATCAGCCAAGGTTCTAAAAGGGAACAAAATAGCATTCTAATGTCTTGGTTGTTTTCATGAAAGAACCAAGTTGCTAAGAGAAAGAAATAGTCGTACCATGTGCTTCCAGACCATGTTGTGTGCTATTTCTTAAGCTAGTTGAATTATCTTTGTAAATCAGCCCCACCACCTGCAAAGCAAGAAATTCTAATCAAGTTACCAGCTGACCATGCAAGTGAAGCCAAGAGCAATCTCAGTTTATCTGAGCTACTTTCAGTTGCCATGCATGGCTCTGTGAAGTTGTTGCTCCACCTAAGAATAGACTGCTATTAAAAACAAAACAAAACTCCATAATTCAGAGAAAACAACCCCATCACCCATGCAGAAAAACTGCATAACATCCTTCTGGTATTTTTATAAAAACTGTGCACTTTACTGAAAAAATATAGCTCTATAGTAACGATAATATATTACAAAGCTAAAAAACCCTTCCCCCCCCCCCTCATTACACTTATTTCAAAGAAAACCAATTTTGCACATAAACATTAATTCTAAGCAGAGATTATTGCATCTAGGATATATATATATATATATATAATACACAGAATAAAGCTTAAATAGTTTTCACAATCATTAGGAGTTTCATTATATTAGTGTTTTACATATAAAAAGAAGTTACCCAAAACAGAGCAGCCATCTTGGAAACTATAAATAGTTCTATTAAAAACAAACACATCTTTGCTTTTATTTTGGAAAAAAATACATAAATATCTTCCACTTGTTTAATATCACTTATGATATGAACATAGAAAGCGGAAACATTCTCAGGTTGTGCAATCTTGATCCGAAATGCTACCTTGATAGAAAGATGTCCAGCAACAGGAAGGGAGAAACTACAAGTGAAATATTTATGAATCTATAAAACTTGTATTATTATAAAGCAGTATTTTGATGGATATTTATAGGCAGCTATTGACATTTTTAGTGAAATCACTAAAAGTATCCTATTACAAAATGGAAGACATGATGTTCCTCTAACAATTTGCTTTTGTAGGTGACAGAGTACCTGTCCTCCAAGAAGGAAATCCTTCTTTACATATAATCGCTTCTCAGCAAGACCCAAACTACTAGCAGAGCTACTGAATAATTTTCTCAAGACCCAGGCTAATTTAGGATGCATGTAGTGTAGGAAATTTCATAAATAGCTTTGTTTAGGAAAAAAAAAAGATGACAGTGGTTGGTCACACCTTTTGTGATCCCTAAGCTGGTTATGGGACAATCCTCTTAACACTTTCTATAAAACAAAGTAAGCTGAAGCATTGCAACCAAATGCAAGAGTTTCATATACAACCCACTTCACCCAAATATAAAATTCAACAAATTTCCTCTCTATATTTAAAGCGCACACTACTTTGTATGGGGTTTTCCTTCGCCATCCTAGGATTCTGAATGCTTTATTTATTTTATATCCTCATTAGTGGGAAGGGTTGGAAAGGAGGGTTTTAAAAAAACAAACAAACGTTTGACATTAGATCCAAAAGAGTATTTGTTTCGGAGCATTTTGTCCATGGTCCAAATGCTTTTTCTTTTTCTTTTTACAAAGTCTATTTCTGACTCCCAAGTTGGTACATAAAGCAGAGGCAAGCCTTAGGCGTAGAACTCATTTGTAGGAGCTTTCTTGTAGATGGGCTTCTTGCCAAGGTCATAACTACCCTCATCCTTCTTCTTCATGCGGTAGATTAGGAGCAGGGTCAGGAAGACAGCGAACAAGAGCCCAACTGCTCCACCTGCAATAAGAGCTGAAGTGGAAAGGGATGAAGGAAAGAGAAAAAGAGAAAGGGAAAGTAGAATAAATGCCATGGAAACTTGAAAAGCTCTGCATTGACATTCAGCTTCAGTCTAGTTGTGCAACTTTATCACTGCTGATTTTGGAAACAGCTACTGGGGACCACTTTCTATTCTGCTTTAGTTGACTCAGAATAAATATCATCCACTATAAACTGGAGTTTATACTGAAAGAAAACAAATAAAGGCAGAAAAGCTACCGTAACACTTCTGGCTGAACAATGGATGCCTGGACAATGATCATGGAAAGCTTCTAGTCAGACAGGAAATGAGAAATCCTTTTTTAAAAAATCTAGCTTTAAAAATTAGGTGAACAGCCATTCAGCAAAACATACTAAACGTTGGGGATTGGGGAAAGACAGTGGATTACTGTCTATGCAGTCATTATATTGCCATTCATATTTTCCAGAATTATCCTGGAATGAGGAGGAAATGAGGGATGTGGCTAGATTGTCAGTATTCCAAAACCTCCATCCAGTAGTCAAGAGGGCTGCACTTATCCATGGATGTGATCTGCCTATGTCTTGCATACATAACCTCTACTCCTACCTCTAGAGAACAGTTCATGTATCTGAAATTGATCAACATAAGCTACTATACAGCTACAGTAGCTTTTCTGGAGGTAGTGGAGCAGCAAATCCTGCTGGGACAAGCTTCTAGTTGCACTGAAATTCCATCAATAAACTCACATTTCTGAACCTTGTGAAGTTCATGGATCATCAATAGTGGGGGAAAAAACTTCTGATGACTTTAGTTTTTATTACATTCATGTAATCAAACATGTCTGGTTTAAGCAGCAATGCATATGGAACACCCAATTCCTTAGAAAAGTTCAACTTAAATGTTCTACCCCCTCATACACATTCTCTTTTTTTAAAATAATAGCTATGGAGACTGGGAATTAAACAAATTAAAGTTCAGCATAGCTGAAGAGCTCCAGTCTGGGAAAAAGTAATTTTAAACCAGTAGTCAAACAATTCTGGGGTTTTTTTAGATTAAAACTAGCACTGCAGTATTATAATTTGTTTCTGTATGTGACATTCTTAATCAAAAGCTTTGCTTCAGAAAGCACAGCCTCTTCCTTAGTTATGGAAAGCCACGTTTATCCATCCATCAAAAAGGTGGTTACCTGCAAGTACTTCTGTTCTCTCAAAGATGCTCCCATTGGCTGTGCTGGCCATTGAGACCTTGTTTGACAGGTCTTCTCCTTCAGGAGGTGTTTTTTTGGGAACAATAATCTCATTGTCTATCACAGCTGGTTCAATTTCATCCTTGGTATCTTTTTTGGAATCAGGAATATAGTTGTCCATGGGATCCTAGTAAAGAGAAGAATGTAAACCCTACCTTAATGTACAGTTGAAGGCAATAGTACAATATAAGTGCAGTTTGAGCATTTTCAAAAGCAAGACTTTGATAAAAAAAAACCTCCCTTTATTCTAAGTGTTTCTATTTAGGGCTGACCACATATTTGAAGGCAATACAATGGAGATTGATGCAATAATTGGAGAATAAACAACAGCTCCTTGTTGGAATCAGTTAGGTATGCAACTGGTGTCACACAATACCTGCGGACATTAATAATGCTACTAAGGGTTTCTACTGCGCAGTACGCATCATTTTCTCTCCACATCTTTTTTTTAAAAAAAACTTTAAGAGTGGAAGAGATCGAGAAGTTTGCAGTGGGTAACTAGATAGGAACCACATATTTCCAGAAGGTATGCCTTGCACATCATCTAGACCAAATGCACCAGTGTCAGAATCCGCTAAACAGGTTAAAGTTGGTACCTTTAAGATGTGTGTACTCTAACTCCCAGAAACATGCTGGCTACAGAAATCTGGAAGTTGAAATCCACATATCTTAAAATTGCCAACTTTGAAAAGCACTGCATGAAACCATGGCTATCCAGCTGCAGCACTACAGAAGAGGTTTACTATTGTTCTAGGCAGACTGTTCTATTGCTTAACTCATTTACTATCAGGACATTTTTCCAAATAATCCATTAGGTTTCCGTTCTTTAATTTCCGTTCTTTAATTTCATCCATTCTTTCTTTAATTTCAGTGCATTGTCCTTTGTCCTGCCTTTGTCCTGTTTTAACTTTTAACCAAGTTTTCCCCTCTTGCATGGGAAAGACATGTATATATCTGTAAACTGCTTTTTCTTTTGTACGTGAAACATTCTATTTCCTTTAATTTTACTCAGAGGGTTTGGTTTTCAATCCCTTGTATGATTCAGACCTTGCTTTTTTATGTTCCTTATGAAAAGTGGACCTAATACTCTTAAGTATAATCTACTCAGTCCAGAGTAAAACTGAGTTATTACAACTTCCATGATTTCAATATGCTATTATTAATGCACTGAAGATACACAGTTCTAACACAGCACTTTTCATTTTCAGTATCATTCATGGTGATAGGTAGGAAAGCAAATAACCAGTTGTTTCAGAAATTAAATTTCAAATGGAAATACCTACCATAGAGCTGTTGGTGGCAGAAACCAATTTATCCTCCATATCTGTATAACCTATAGGAAAGGAAATATTTAATCCTTGCTAAAATTAAAATTGTGAAATGCAGTATTTCAAACAATGGTTAGCTTAATCTTGAGTTCTTTTGGTTAGTTTGCACCAGATCATGCACATTCCTCTATCAAATACTTCCTCTCACTAGATCAGAGGTGTCAAAATTGCCGGCCTACCAGTTGCATCATGCAGAGGCTGCAATACGTTGCAATACGTCATGTGACGCAGCGGGTTACAAAGACCTGAATTACAAGTCATTCAGAATGTATTTTGGCTTGGCTTGCAGAGAATCTGCTGGTTTTTTTAAACACCTATTTCTTGAAGGTGGCATGAGTCCTTGACTCATATTAACCACCAGATTTGCCTCAACTTGTAGTGTGCTAGTTTCAGAGTTTGTTTTTCTTGAGAACACAGTGTACATGAGGGCAATGCATTGTTGCAAGTAGTATGTGTTGAGAATTTGGGAAGAACCAAGACCAGATTGTAGATTAGTTGCAAACAGAAGATAAAAACAGAGAAGGGGGAAAAAGGCCTCTTCAGAAAAAAGTGATAATATAATGTAATGTCAAAAGCCATGCCCGCCCCCAAAAAGAGTGTTAAAAAGGTATCAAATTAACCAGAAGATAGCAGGTTTTCTTGAAAGGTTATTTAGAAAATTCAGACAATGTGGGACTCTTCCACTGCTGGGGGGCATGTGGAAACAAGGGTACTGGAAGTATTACAAGTTAAATATGTGAACCAGGTAGGTTAATTTGGATGATCAGAAAATATGAAGCAGCAAGTCCTCCAGTGTTCATCAATTCCACCCAGCTTAAGAACCATTTTGCACAGACACATTCTCAGGTCAAAGCCAAGGAATTCAATACTGGCATCTCAAATTTTTTAAACAAATGGTATTCAGAAAAGTAAACAGCAGTACAATACATCCAAGCTGAAATGTAACTTTAGATTTATGAACTATGGTGTGTGTGTGTGTGTGTGTGTGTGTGTGTGTATGTATACACACAAACACACACAAGCACATACATACATACACAAGAAAAACCAGGAATTAGTTCTGAGCAAGACCTACCTTCTTCATCTCCTGAACCTGAGATCTCATCAACATCATCATAATCAATGGTTAAGTCTGACCTTGCATCCTCATCATCTGGCAAGTCACCAGATGCAAATTCCTCTATGTTCAGTTTTGGATCCATAATCTCAGTTTCTCTCACCTAGAGAGAGAAAGAGAAAAAGAGAGAGAGAGAGAAGAAGAGTCAGAAATGAACAAATGACCAAACTCAGGGTTTGCAACCCAAAAAGAGGTTCAAAATGGTGAATTTAATAGCCTGATTTGACGACTCAGAACATGACCTAATTTCACAAGTATTTTAGAACTGCATATATGCCAAAACAAGTGTAAAATTAATGAACATTGAAGATTCACAGGAAAAAAAAGAAACATCAATTCCAATGCAGAAAATTGCAAGGGAGGTAAGATTAGTAATATAATTAATTGCGGGTGCATATTGTGCAATATTCACGGCTTCTGGAGGCAGGTTGTTCCACTGGTTAATTGTTCTAACTGTCAGGAAGTTTCTTAGTTCTGGGTTGCTTGTCTCCTTGACTAGTTTCCATCCATTGCTTCTTGTCCTGCCTTCAGGTGCTTTGGAGAATAGCTTGGCTCCCTCTTCTTTGTGGCAGCCCCTGAGATATTGAAACACTGCTATCATGTCACCCCTCACCCTTCTCTTCATTAAACTACACATACCCAATTCCAGCAACCATTCCCTATATGTTTTAGCCTCCAGTCCCCTAATCATCTTTGTTGCTCTTCTCTGTACCCTTTCTAGAGTCTCAACATCTTTTTTACATCGTGGTGACCAAAACTGGATGCAGTATTCCAAGTGTGGCCTTACCAAGGCATTGTAAAGTGGTATTAACACTTCATGCCATTCAAACTCCTTAGCTGACAAGGGTGTAAGCTGGGATTGTCAGGTCATCACTTAGAAACAGGATCTAATTTGCTCAAAACCCAGATCCAGTAGGAGACAATATAATAGTATAATTTATTGCCCTTCTTGTCCTTGTGTTACCTTCCCTCCATAGTTAATTTTAAAGATGGAAACAAGATTTTATATAATGGGCAAAATGGAATGACCTTTTTTTTTACAGCATTATCATCAGCTCCCTTTTTCCCAACTTTTATTTTACTTGTATACTCCTAGTGGGTCAAGGGTACTTCTTTTCCCAGTCTGTGAATGCTAATGTCTCAAGCCAACTATATTTAAAGAAAACTGTTTGCTTTTCTGAGGCCTTTACCTATAATAGTAATTGCCTTTAAATGGGACTATTATATTCAAGTCAAAACTGAGATTTGTTTGTACCTCAATCTGAAAACGTGGCTGATGGAGGATCAAAGGGGCTAGCCGCTAGTCTGCAAAAAATATTAACTCAATTGAATTAAGCGATCCATCAAGAACATTACCCTTTATAAAGCAAACTCCTTAACTGCCCTTTGGGGGGGGGGGGAAAGGCTTCAATGCTGGGGCCTAATAACAGATGCAGATATAGTGCTAGCATTGCAACAACAGATAAGCTACTCTACAATACATAAAAGCCAAAGTGACTTTGCCAAGGTTGAGATATCAAACTACACGATTGTATCAGAGCTCATTTGCCTTGTACCTTGAAGGAACCAGAGAGGACCTGTATTACAGAGCTACGAGATAAGCCAGCTTCCTGCTGTATACTATTGAACCTTGGATAGCGAAATGACTGGGACATTGCAATTTAAAATTGCAGGCAACTCCTTTCCAAAACCAATGGATAGTTCTGTTACTTTGATAACTCGTGGCCTTGCTTTTGAAAGCAAGACCTTCATCTGCCTGAAGAGAAGTATCAAAAGAGTCCTTTGTGCTCTCTGAGCTTGCTTGTTTGCTTGCAGATGTTTTTTTTACCCAAACTAGGTAACATCATCAGTGCTAATAATCATCAGTGTCTAGCACTGATGTTACCTAGTTTGGATAATGAAACGTGTGCAAGAAAACAAGCAAGTTCAGAGAGCACCCCTCATGTCAACCCTGAGTTACACATATTCTCCTTTATTAGAATTATCAGAGTTTGCAGTCAGCTATAATTTAATCCACTTATTTAGCAGCATGAATGAGAACCTGTAGTGTACAGAATGGAAAATGAACAACTGAGGACTAGAGTTATCCTTTCAGATTCTCCTACCCACAGACCTAAAGGTTTCAACATCCATTATAATGTCCTTCTGGAATGTTTATGTGTCAAATTACAGCTTTGAGAATTAGATCAAAGTACCTGATACAAGCTCAGTACCACTTACAGAGGGTGCCAAATGTCTTCAGAAATTCCAAAACAACAAGGTATGGCAATATGCCCAGCTGCAAAATCTAGAGGGTCTGTATAAATCTTGCATGATCAGAACTCTGCAAACAGGATATGTTCTGCTAACAAGTTTTGGCTTCTGATGCCAGGGTTATGGAGAACTCTTTGTGCATGTCACTCATGAACTCATACCTTTTGATTCACTTTTGTCCTATTTGCAGAACAGACATAAAGGACACACCTATATGCCAACTCAGACTGCATTCACTATATTGACTAATCAATGCAACTTTCCTTCAACAGTCATGCTGTTGCTAATAAGAGATTTGAAAACACTGAACAAATTTTACTGCAAGAAAAGAGCTGAAAACAGTAGATGGTGTATTAAAAGAGGATAAGCAAGATCCAGAAAGATGCATATATAATCACCTGTGTTCTAAGTAGCTGCTAGAGGAGTTTAATTGAAATAATGTAAATAGATTTTAGTGGTAAAATGGAGCACTTTACATAATCAAAGACTTCATTCAAAATAATGTCTTTCTCAAATTTTAAGATCATATCTATATAGTGTGTGTGTGTGTGTAAGAATAAAACATGCTTTAGTAATACTCTTTCCCATTTATATGTAATACATTGAATAAAAAAATTACTTGCATGCATAATCTTGCAGTAAATGAAATCTTTCATCAACACCTAGGATGATTTTAAAAGTAATTATAATTTCCAGACTCTTTTCAGATTTTGTTATGGGTGTAGTAAGTGCTGAAAATCCACTTTCAAAAAGGTACATTAAAGAAAAAAATAGTTGAACATTTAATAGCCTCTTTACTAAAAGCTCATATTCTGTAATATGAAAGCCCATGTTTGTAAAGGATACATTAAAATACTGCTAGGTATCAATTTGTTTAACATACTGCTGAAAGTCTGTTTAGTATATTTAATTGCAGGTTACCAATCACAGGAACTTCAAACAATGTTAAGTACTTCTGAGTCTAGTTATTCCATCCTGACTGAAGTTGGGCATCTTCACCATCACACCAAGATCTTCCTTGATAAGGCAGCCATATTTTTTTGCTGTTTAGTTTTAACCTGATCCTTTACCATATTGGCTGAATCTGGCCTGTTTGATTAGTTTGTGTTCAATTTAGCACATAGATATGTCCACAAGGATCCATCTGTCCACGTATATGCTTTCAAAAATCTGTAAGTGTGTGTATATCTGCCATCTTTCAGACTTTGATATACCCACTCTGCAAAGAGCAATGGTATATCCATGAAATCACCAAGAGTTGAACTCAACTAAAAAAAAATGACTTCCTTTTTATTGTGCCAAGAAACCCAGACAAAGGGTCAACTAAATAAACCCTGACAAAGAGTCGACTAAATAACCAGATTAAACATGTGAACAAAGTTTTCATTTGAAGCAGACTATCTGATTCACTCAGAAATACAGTGCTGAGGCATAAAGAACATTACACAATATACTTTATATGAGTAATACCAAGTTTATTACAAACTTCCTATGAATAGACAATATACTTTCTCCAAAACAAACCCCATACTCAGAGTTTTAATTACACAATTCTGTGTGCTGAGGAATTTCAAAGCCACAATGGTAGAATGGTCAAAGTACTTGACTGGAAGGAAGAAGACCCAGAAGCCCACTGGGTAAATTTGAGTCACTCATTCATTCTCTCAGCCCGATTTACCTCACAGGTTTGTTACTGAGGTGAAAGTAGGATAGGATAAGATATATGGAGCTCCCAAATAAAAGACAGGATATATATGTAATATTTAAATCGGGCTCAACTAGTCCACCTTTAAAAAAAACATATTCGCTGTCTTTTCTGATAGATATTAGTGTTCCCCCCCCCACATTTCAGCTTGATAAAGGTTGTTTTTATACATTTTATATGAAATATCCAGTAAATATTTAATTGGCAGTATATATGCAATCAGCCAACTTTATCTGGTCCTCTTAATATTCAACTCAAAGGAAAAAAGGGTTGATATGTAACATTGCTATTCTTCTTTAAAAGTCCCAAGTTTCAGATGATATGCTTTGCCTAAACAAAGCCCTCCAGATTTGCCAATTTTGCTTTTTGTAGAAAATAAGCTGGCAATTTTACATAGGATCCATTAGGTTGTCAGTTATCAGTTTTTTCTACACCAGAAGTGTTCACTAAATACATACTATATTGAAAAAAAGCTGGATAAAAACAGAGTTGCTATACATTCCAATTCTTATGAAGAGACACAGGGATGGTGTACTTGACTTGCTGGCTATGACCTGTTTTTTTATATATAAATATAAAGCCTTACTTGGATTCAGAACATGAGGTTAGCATGATATATAGATTCTGGCTTTGGGTTTTTTAAAACTCCATCATGACTTCATCACGATACATGTGCCAGAAAGGTTTTTGACAGAAAAGGAGTTCTTACAGTTCTGACAGTCTCTTCTTCTGCCTGGCTCTTAATCCATTCTCCAGCTGAATCCTTTAGCTACTAGAGTCTGTCATTTCTACATTTAATCCAGTTCCAGTGTATTTTCTGAGCATTAAGCAGCTTTTACCCATATTGAATGCCAAGTGAGATTAGTAAACATCATAGGGAGGAGCAGAGGGGTGGAGAAGCAGATTTTCTAACCTACAAATCGCTGAAAGATTTACTTCTCAGCTACCAGCCACAAATCTGTGCAAGCACACAAGCATGCCTTGAAGCTGCTAGTTAGGAATGGAACTGCAGAAAGATATAAATATTTACAATCCTGATAATTAACTGTACAACTAATATGCTCAATAATGCATAAAAACAGCATTTAATGCAGAGAGTAAAGATACTTTTAATGATGTGGCTCTCAGAAAAGGCAGCAAACCTGGATTAGACAAGTGTTACTTAAAATTTGGAATAAAATTAGAAAACAAAATTACATTAAAGTACTAGTCTGGTTGTCCACCCTTGAAGTGATAGTCTACCCAAATTTGTTTAATTTGGAAAACAGTACTATATATAAGGATATTACGAATGAAATGGGAGAACTGAAATCTAGACAGGAACTAGAACAACAAGGGATAAAATTGGAACGGTGGGCTTACCTACAGATACAAACACAATATGGGAAAGATAAGAAAGAGTGGGGGCTAAATATTCAAGAAACTGCATTGGATAAAATTTTATTGGGGCCAGATGAGAAACAAATAAGGAAATTGTATAGTTTGCTATTGGGGTACAAAATGTTTGAGGAACAAGTTAAAGAACCAATGCTGATATGGGCTAAAAATTTGGGATATGGCAGATTTTGATATCTGGCAAACTCTCTGGGATAGAACTAAAAAGATAACGCTGGCCTCAGCTTATAAAGAAAATTTATATAAAGTGTTTTATCGGTGGAATCTCCCCCCAGCACAATTAGCCAAAATGTACAAGACAATATCCCCTAGCTGCTGGAAGTGTTCCGAAGAATTAGGTACTTATTTTCATGTTTAGTGGTCCTGTAATAAGATGCAAAAGTATTGGCAAAGGATTTGGACATGGCTAGAGGAAATATTAGGACGGAGAGTCGAATGTAGACCAGAATTTTTCCTGCTTGGCATAACAAAAGAGAAACATAGCAAAGAAGAGTTATATTTAATAATACATATCATAACAGCAGCGAGAATGACGTTCGCCCAGAAATGGAAAAACAGTGAAATACCGGAAGAGAGTGAAGTGATAAGTAAAATTTGGGCGTGCGCAGAAATGGACAAGTTAACTTTGGAAATTAAAAATAAAGACCAGTCAGATTACTACAAAATTTGGAATAAGTTTTACTCATGGTGGCATCAGAAAGGAAGGTCACAACAGAAACACACAGGATGCTGATTTCACATATTACTAGAATAAGGTGGTTGATAAGATTGAATATTCTATAACTGTATATAAATGATATGTACATAAAGTGTATATATGTATATAAAATACAAAAGTGATGTAATGACAAGAAGGATTGTCAGACCGTTAACACCTTGTCCAAAGTTTTTAAATAATAAAATTTGTTATAAAATAAAATAAAATTAAAAAAAGAAAAGGCAGCAAACCTAATAGCTTCTTTTTCGTGACTTGAAATGTTTGGGGTCCACTTAAAAATTTTAGTTTATTGTTTTTCAGACTGACTTGGTGCTAATTCAGAACACCAATTTGCAGAGCATTTTGAAGACAATCAAGTTTTAGGGAAATCTTATCTGTAGCTTTAGCAAAAGAAAGTCTATGATTGAAACTTTCAAATCTATCCAAGGATTGTTCAAAGCCAAAGATCAGAATTTTCTACTATAGATGTCGTATTTTCTGTTTTCAATAAGACAAATAATTAAATTTCAGACGGTTCTATTTAATCCTTATTAATGTGTACATTATGGCAAAGAAAGTAAAACAGCCACAGCAATCAAGTCCAAAATTCTGAGCCAAGAAGCTTGGGAAATGAAGTATCAGTGTATCATTAACCATTTGCAGCCTGCAGAAGTATATTTATTTTTTCAGTACCCCAAACAATTTGTATATCTTACAGTATCGGACCAGTTCAAGTGACAATGCATTTTCAGGAATGCTGCCATTTTTGCAAGTTGCCAAGGGGACAGAGGTGAATTAATTTGCTTCTCTCCTGGTGAACTGCCTTGTCCATGATCTTGCCTAATAGTATCCAATGAAGATGCAAAACTCTCTGGTTGGGGTGTGGCACTTATGTATGACAGGTGGGTTTAAAAACAATTCTCAAGTCAATAAAACATTGACTTTTAATGGCACTATGATTCTTGCCAGTCTTGATTTTTCAAACATGCTAGTTCTTGATTCTGTTCTGACTCAGATAGGAGGTGCAGGACGAATGGATCTTATTAAATCTAAAACAACACCCTGCTCCCTCCCAGACACGGTCACACAATCTCACGTGTGTACTCTTTGGTGAACTGTACATAATTCCACTGTTTACTTAGGTGGGCAATAATACAGCTTGGCCATGTTTGCTCAATTTCCCAGGAATGAGCAGACTGGAGAAAAGAAGAAAACTCACACATAGACCACAGGCCCCTTTCACACAATGAGTGGGTAATTGTCTTCCAATTTCTTTTATCATGCTAAGTATCTGATCACTTTATCAAAATTAGGAAGAACTGACACAAGTGTGTCTTTATCAGGGCTATTAAATCATTTTGAATCTAATCTTTAGGTGATGGACCAAGGTTATGCAAGATTGGATTAAAATGGCAGAAAACCCCTGGTTAAGACATGCTTGTATCAGTTCCTTCCTAATTTTCTCACACTCCAGGCAGATACAGATTTGAATGCAGAGGTCCTAGGAGCAAATGTTTCTGTTGTCATGAGGGGGGGAGGGGGAAGAGAGATTACAACCAATTCTTCTTCCTGCAGCTCCCTTGAGCAGGAAATTGAAGATACAGAAAAGGTTAACTGAGGACTAAAACTTAAGACCCAGATGTCTGCTACCATATTTTCATCTCAACAGTTTATAAAGGACTAGAGCAGACATGTCAAACTGCTGGCCCACGGGCCAGATGCATCATACTGAAACTGAGCCCGCTTGTTGCCGGCAGGCAATGGGGGAAAAGTCACGAGATGTCGCACAATGTCACGTGACGTCGCAAGTTTGAGATGCCTGGACTAGAGCAACCTTTCCATCTAATTACTTTCAAAACTAGCAGGATAAAAGTTTAGCTACTAATATTTATTAATTAAACAAATTTATATAATATTTTTTGGGCTTAGAGGTCTCCAAAATACATTGACAAGGTTTAGGGAGCTTTACAGTAGCATTAAGCTCACCAGATTTACCTAACATGACTTAACAGACTGTGTTGTTTGGACAGAACCTTATTGAGAGAATTCTAACGGCAGCCCCGAAGGGCAAACCTGACACTCCCATAGCCTCTCCCCTCATGCAGTTACCACATAACTTCGTGGCAGCCTACATGGTCCGGAGGGTGCCTCAGCCAAAGTAAATCTTGTGTGCTCTGCAGTTCATTAGATTTTCAAATCCCTCATTTACAAAAATGCTGCTTGAGACTTGCTGACCATTTGGAAAATTTGTAATTTTTACATCTGCTCTGACTCCTGAAGTTCCTTCAAAAAACCCCTTTGCTAAGGGATTGGGTAAAGTGGTAAAAGGTTACGTCTTACAACAAGAACATTGAGCAAGAAAACAGAAGTATCACTTCATTCAGTCTTATGACTCTACAGTTCTAAGGAAGTTTAGAGAATCCTTCTGTCAGCAGACTCTGGTGAAGTTACGGTCATGCACCAATTCAACTCTGTAGGTATCAAACAAAGCACCTTGTTATGGAAGACCTTCACCCCATCCCTCCAACTTGTCAGAATACAAACTACATTTTAAAATAAAGTCACTTTTGAATGGGAACTAATCCTATGGGCTCAGAGAGGTAGAATACTTGGATTATGTGTCTTCAAGTCATTTTCAACCACTAATGTTCACACAGGTTTCCTCCATAATCTGACCTTAACTTGGTCTTTCAGGTCTGCCAACACTGCACCCATTGCCACTGTAACTGGATTCATCCATCTTGTTGCTGGTCATTTCTTCTTCCCTTCCACCTTTCCCAGCATTACAGACTTTTCCAGAAAGCACTCACACTCATTCTGAATGTGTGAATTACAAGAACATGGATGTTAACAGAACAGGCAAACTAACAGGAAAGAAAAAGGTAGAATTCTCTATTTAAAATTATCTAAAGATAGTTGTTTAGGTAAATAAAGCAGTGCTCCTGAGAACATCCAGTTAGTGTAAGCAGTCCAAAATCATGCTAAGAGAAAGGAAGAGTTGACATCCGTTTCTCATATCAATAGTATACTTGGATCCAGCCAGATATACATGCAAGGTATCAAAGAAGACACAGAAGAACCAATTCTAAATTGCAGAAAATTATAAATTTAAGCATTACTCTGCTAGAACCGAACAAATGTTCTGCAGTTGGTCCATAGTGGCCAACCAAATGTCATTAAGTCATCAGCATAAAATATTAAACAACTGGTACTCACAAACGTGAAGCCTTGGATCTGCCATTTTGACTATTGTATATACTACCCACTGAGTAGCTTTTGATCTGAGGTTAACATAAATCTTTTCAGCACAAAGATGCATTCTACCTCCATGCTTAGTCTATTTTTTAAGTATGTCTCTGAAATGTTTGCCATATCAGATTAACTTTTTAGTGTTAAGAAAGTTTTGTTTAATTATTTAAGTGTCTGGCACTCTATTTGTTAAATCTGATGTAGTCAGCCTGCATTCAAATATACTATGAAGATAATCTAGACTTGTTTGTACAGCTAAATTCTTGCATGATGTCCACGCTAACTGTTTTAATCTAATCAGGATGCCTAAAGATTAGCATAACTTTCTTAATTTTCAACTAATTCAGATACAGCCTTTGACCTTTATGGTTAATTCAGCTTTGCAAATCCTCCAGTTTTGACTGATATAAGTCTCCCTATCATCATCCCTAGGAAATAAAGTGAAATACATGAATGTATTACATGCAGTAATTCTAATCTAGTTCATTATTTCAAAAGGTTAAAATTCTATTAGCTCTTCAATTATACTTCCCATAATTTCTCAACTATAGTCCCCAGATTTTGACCAGAGTTGTTGGGAACTTCAATAACATCTGGACAGACTGTTCATCCCATTCTATAAAATAAAGATATTTAATTAGGCAAATAGATGCATTAGTAGTAGCAGCAGAAAATAGATTCAGGCCAAGAAAGATAATTATTTTCTTGCTTTGCTCCCATGAACATTTTATATTGAGATTGCCCCAAAAACAGCAGTTATCCAATTTGGAGGAAAGGACCTAGAAAAATTAAGCAGAGTTGGACTTGTTTAACATTTAGACACAGCAACCACTAAGAAATCTCAGGATCCTAGGTTAGATTGAAAAACTGGAAAAAAAAATCCCAGAAGGCGGCAATGGCTAGAAAATTAAAGAACACGTCCATACGTCACCAGGAATCTAGTTCTCAAAGGACATTTTTATGATGCCATTGCCACAAAAATAACTAGTAATTCATTCCGTTAAAAAAAATTAAGTCACTATGGAGTCAAGTTCAACCTCTGGTGTTTACACAGATGTATCCAGTGCAGTGTTCTTGGCAAGATACATGAATAATTTGTCATTTCCTTCTTCCAGGATGCATTTTGCCTTCCTAAGCAATAATCTACAGTGCATTTACACCCAAATATTAACATGGCCCAGCTTACGTTTCTAGATCAGGCAAGGTGGCCAAACAGGACCACATGCATACCTCTCTGAAAATCCTGGAAGTTTTATTTTTACCTAAAGGATTCCAATATTCTTAACAGAAAGATTACTTTTTCTGTCCCCACAAAAAAGCTCCTTCAAATCCCCTGATTAAATATAATTAGATCCTTTTTCTGTAGGGCTGCAGAAATTCTTTTTAATTAAAAAACATCGCAGCATCAAACAGTACATGTAAATTCTATATGTTCTAAATAAATACATACTAATGTCCACAGCATATTTCACTTTTATAAATTTCTGCACACAACCCTTTGTATTTTCCACTATATTCAGAAAAGAGACCCTCATAAATATTTTTGCTGAATTACACTACAAGACTGGATTGGAAAGGCTAACCATTAATTCACAGGTTCTCAGGATACCTGCTTTAGTGAACTTCAGTTCCCCATTTTCTGAGTCCAGAGGTCATTGTGTCAGATAATCAGTGTGCATCATCCACTCACCCAAATTATTTATTTATTTTTGCCTAAAACAAGGTTAAAAACAAAATCTGTTGATTAAATGAAATACATCAGTATTAGCATTTGGCCAGCTGTAGAATGTCGATTAAGGAGCAGCAAACGACCACTTCAGCTAAGGGGTTTTAAGTAACCATTACAATAAATATTTTTTATTTTATTTATTTTATTTTAATCCCATTTATATCCCGCCCTTCTCCGAAGACTCAGGGCGGCTTACAATTTAAGCACAAACCAATGTGCTTAGCAATAGCCTTCATTCTATGTATATGCCTGCTTATTAGGGCTTTCGCCCCCCCCCCAAAGCAGCATTATTACAAAGTCAGCTTATTGCCCCCAACAATCTGGGTCGTCATTTTACCTACCTCGGAAGGATGGAAGGCTGAGTCAACCTTGAGCCTGGTGGGATGCGAACCTGCACTAATTGCAGGCAGCTGGTGTTACTTAAGGAGGCATTAGCCCACTGCTCCACCAAGCCTCCTTATATGTGTTTGCTTCCCAAAATACAAGGAGTTTCCATAAGCGATGTTTATTTAATTATGTCTCATTTACAAACAGCAAGGTGGGGAAGATTGATTGATTGTGAACTCCTTGTAACAAGGACTTAACCTTTTCCTAATGTAACTCCATCCAGTAGAATATATTGCACTACTAATGTAATATGATGCTTTGCCTATAGGAAGTAGAAATGAGGAATGAGGGACAAATAAGAAGTTGACTATATAAGCCTATTCCCAGAATATAAAAATGAGACCAGGAATACCAAACAATGTTGAATGACATCCCAGGAGCCTTTAATTAGATGGGCCTGAGGTTTACAATGTGTGGGCGAGCATTATTGTGAACCATCACCACACCAGAAGTCAGCATGTCCCATGAGGGCATAATACGGTTTGCTATATGTGAAGACATTGTTACATTATATTATAACTCATTACATTGTAACTTATAACTATGATGCAAAGTATACCTGAAAGTAATGTACAAAGTCATGTTTTATTTCACATGACTCTACTGAAGAACACATCTTGAAAAGGTATATATATTACAAAAGCTTAAAACTAGCTTCTGCCAAATATACACTCAGCACATTGCAGTGATATCAGAATACTGTGAATAGATTTCACATAATTGTCCATATCAGAGCTGCATTCCCATAGCCTCTTATCAGACAAGTCAAATAAATTAAATTCAGAGATTACTTGCAAGTAGATATTATAGAACTGCAACACATGTCTACATATAAAAGATATTATATGTTTTTTCTTTTAAAGAAACATTTCTTATTTGCTTCAGAATTGAGTGTATGTATTCAGGGTCATTCCTCCTAAATTTCAGTATAATTACAAAAGGCAGGTCTCAATAAAGCTTTTAAAAAGAAAACTATTAAAACTAAAATAATCAGTTGCTTGAAAATGATCAGAGTCTGCTATCTTCTCTCACCTCCATAGATAGGTTCTGCTGCAAAATGGCAGTGCAACCTCCTGTGTTTCTGCATGAGGAAAAATCGATGTTCCACAGGTTTACCACATAATATTTTCTTTATATCAACAGGAATCCAAAACCTAATATTAAATTCTCATGCTGAGCACTGATGCTTTCAAATCTGATCTTATATACCGTAGTAACTATGGACACATCTTGCTTGGAAGTTATTTGCAGAATCTATCTCTGCTCTGTTGGGAAGTGCTGAGCTTCCTGAGTCCCCTCAGGCCTACATTCTATGGCAGATCATTGCTAGAATCTGTCTGAGGGCTTGTATTACTTCCAAATCCAAACAATTTGCCAAATGGTCAATAACAAATACCGGTACTAGGAAGTCAAACATCTTTGGGGAAAATTCACCTCCACTGTCAACAGCTACAAAGAGGTAGAGAAATGCTGAGTTTTCAGCATGCTTGTGTACATTCTGTATGCATGTCGACCTGATACTAAATCTCCTTTACAAGGTCTTCTCTCCTCACTCCATTGCTGTAGTTGACAAGATTCAGCATTTCCTAACTATGCTTTCCCTGCTCTACAAGATCCAAAAAGTTTCAGATCAGATGGATACAGGATGTATTCTTCATTAAATACTGTTTCTAATACTTTTGCAATATACCTTCCTCCATTCCCTATGTGACATAAACCAAACACTAGGAGGTTGTCTCTAACCCCCAGGAGTTGTTTCCACTTAGTCATCTTCCATCTCAAGTAGCAACCTGTAGACAAAATCAATATGCCACAGTACTACATCATACTCTTTCCACATGTTTAATCTTTCCAGCGTGACGTACTGGGCCCAGAGAGCAAGGCATATTAACTATAGCAAGAATTTTCCTAGGAGGAGATCAGGCAGAACCACTTACACAGTTTTCTATGATGCCATTCCCCCCACTATAAAGTTTTACAGTATCACAGCCGTGCATTTAGACTCAAGAATTTGGAGCATTTCTTTTAGAAGAACAGTGGGTGCTTGACAAGTGGTGAAGTGGTACAGTTTCAAGTGATGGCAGTGAACAGGTGAATAGAAAGTATCTTACTGTTATTGAAGTCTCACAATGTAATAAACCACATCCTAATTCATTTGCTAGTAAATATGAAAACAAGCTAACTCACTTTAGGGTGGCAGGATTGACAATGAAACTGAGCCAAAACAATGCAATATCAATATTCTGAAATGTATTTTATAATGGCCCTAGTTCTGTGCAATTTTTCTATTATACACTCAACCCTAGATTAATGGAAAATCAACAAATACTTTCTTTCTGCTCCTAGACATAAAATCCAGCTAAATTAAGATTACAAAAATCTGGACAATCATATGGCTGCCAAAGGATTCTAGTGGTCTTCCAATTTTGGCAACTAGTAGCTCTGCTCAACTTACATTAAATTACTACCTGGGTCTTGGATGGTCTTCTAGCACCCAGTAAGTTTGTTAGGTCCACTTCTTGCAACCCAAAACATGTATGACCTATAACCCAGTGGCAGTGAAAGGACGCCTGAAAAGATCTAATGCTCCTTCAAACATAATCCAAGTCAAGAGTTCACAAATATAAAGTCATATTGCAGTTCTTTGATTTCGTTTTTATATATTGTTTAAATCCACTTCATTTGCATAATGTGAACTTAGCCATTTGTGCCTTATTCAAACCATGGCCCCAGAACATTATAGCTTTATAGGCATACTGTTTACATGGCACTATGTGTCAGCTTTAATCAGTCCACTATTTTGCTGATTTCGTCATTTGTTGTTTTTATTCAAAAAGTAGGAACATGTCTAGACAACTCGTTTGCTATCATATTTATACGGGAAATCTTATGAAGTCAAAGACTGAAGCCAGTTAAGATATCCGATACAAACTAAACATCCATTTTTCTTAATGTTTTTTTTATTTCAAATTTCTTTCCTCTGTGTTTAAAAGACTTAAGACACTCTCATCTTCTGGAGATATTGATTGATGGCTTTGGATGGTACAGGCCCAACCATATTTTAATTCTGTGGCATGTTCTGTCTCCTGTCCCATATCCCTACATGCTCAAGGGCTAGAAACTATAGAAACATCTCAAGAACCACACAAAATATTTGGCCATTCACTGCTAAATATATACTGGAGATGCTAGTAAAAAGAAGTTAGTCTTCTTCGACTTTGTCAAGCTACAAGGTGCTTCTAACACAGTCTTTGAACAGTCGTTTAGTCTACGGACAGGGAGTTATATCATATTGGCCAAATGAGGGTACATCTGTACTGTGTCTCAGCCTGTCTAAACCACACGTTATAGATTGGAAATAAAATTACATATTTAGGCTAACAATGCTGATTTGATTTTGAGAGACAGAAAACAAAACTGGAAAAGAGTAGAAAGAACAAGCCTGAGGGATCCATGGCAGCAAGACAGGACAAACCGGTTTGTTCATTAATAATGCTGCACTACTTTTCAAAACAATAAGCTCAGCCAGATTCTTGTATTTTTTGAAATTAGATTAACACTGCCTGAACACCAAGATTGGAAAAACTTGGCATGCTGCTTTTATGACACAGAAGCTCAATCTGATTCTCTACAGCAAAGCTTTGTGAATGCCAACTGTCACAGCAGTGTAAAATATGATTCATGCATCACCCTTTCATTATAGTCCTTGGGGGGCCTTCCAGAAAGAGTTAAGAGGAATGTGTGCAAAATAAAGAGTAAAAGGCAGCATTAAACCAGAGACATGTACCATAGGTAAACACTTATCATACAGATTAATCAATCAGAGCTCTATTAAAATGTGCCAAATGAATAGCCCACGAGGAACCTGGAACAGTTTTCAGCAAAAACAGAAGGCTGGGGAGGAAATGACTAAATAGATTTTGCATGGCTATAGTAATTTTAATGTCCAATCATTTAAGACATTCTTTTACAGAAAAGCTATTTATTCAAAGTTACAACAGCACTGAAAAAAAGTGACTTAGGACCGTTTTTCACATTTACCATCTTTGTAGCATCCCCTTGATCATGTGATCAAAATTCAGATGCTTAGCAACTGACCCATACTTATGCCGTTGCTGTGTCCCAAGGTCATGTGATCACCTTTTGCAACCTCTTGACAAGCAAAAATAATGGGGAAGCCAGATTCACTTAACAACCATGTTACTAACTAATCAACTGGGGCAATTCACTTAACAACTGCAGTAAGAGGTAGTCAAACGGCTAAAATTCCCTTAAAAAATTTCTCACTTAACAGAAATTTTGGGCTTAATTGTGGTCATAAATTGAGGACTACCTGTAATCTATAGCAATCCAGATGTTATTGAAGTACCACTCCTAGCAAGCCTCAGCACTGGTTAAACTGCTGAGAATGGCAACTCAGCATCTCCTAAAAGCCTAGAGTCTTTCTGATCCCTCTTTTACAGAATACCAAGTACTGGTAGTTAGAATCTCCAAACTTTTTTACTAGTCCAATAAGGCAATAAAATCAGCCCTCAGATTCATATACCTTTCTGCATGGATCCACTTAAAACAAGTGAGAACCTCCCATGTATTTTATTATTCCATAAAATTAAGGTGAGTTGGTATTTAGGACTTTCTCTGAAAAACTAGATAACTATATTTTACTAAAGCCTGAAGAAAACATCAACACAAGCTTTGACTGAGAAATTGCAGGAATGTTTAAAAGAAAAGTGATTAATTTCAGAAATTGTTATCTTGAAATTCTCTCAGACTCACTTATCCCTTTTGAGTCCAAGACTTTTTGCATTTTTAAGCTAAATGAATGTTGCCTCTGATAATAAGTCCATAAATTACTACTGCTTATAAATAAAGATAAGCTATGCAGATCCATTAGTAAGAAATAAAAGTTTGTGTTCCACTAACTAAATGCAGAATTTTTAGGAACAATCAGGCAAAGGATAACAAGCAGCAAGTACAAGAGGGTTAAAATATTTACGCTTCTGAAGTCTACAGATTACTGCAATCCATACCCAAATCCAGCAAAAACCGAAACCATTTGCATGAGATCACAGAACATCCTACAATTACAGGAAAAGGCTCAAATGACAGAGAAGAAAGCAAGACAAAAACTAAGCTGGCGAAGGAGTAATACAGCTAGATATGAAATAAGATAAAGGGGACAGAACCCTAACTCTCACTCAAGTTGCTAAAAACATAAGCAACATTTCCTAAGTATAAGCTGTTGAGAGGTAATTTAGCCTGAATTATTCCTCTATGCTGCTGTTCAAGCATTCTGATCTTCTCCCAGCATAACCTTATAAAGCAAGTTGCAACTAATCTCCCACCACAGCCTCTGAGGAGACACAAAGCTTTAATGAATTTTATTAGATTTTTATCCCGCCTTTATTACTTTATAGTAACTCAAAGCGCAAACATACTTAATATCACTTCTTCCTATTTTTCCCACATCTCCGTGAGGTGGGTTGGGCTAAGGCAGGGGTAGGCAACCTCGGCTCTTTTATGACTCATGGACTTCAACTCCCAGAATTCCTGAGCCAGCCAAGCCTACCCCTGAGCTTAAGGGAAGGTGACTGCCCCAGTCATCCAGCTGCCTTTCTTGGCTAAGGTGTTACTAGAACTCAATCTCCTGATTTCTAGACCAGCAACTTAACCACTCCACCAAACTGAGATCAGCAACAGGCAGACCAATGTTTGGCAAGGTCAAAGGATGAAGTGTGTTTGCAAGAGGATAAGAGAGTCTGGCGTAAAAATTGAAGAGAGAAGCAAAACAGAGCCTTTCTTTTCTCAAAAAGCAGAAGGTGGTGAATGCACCAGGAGCAAAGCAATCACATTCAGATTTACAGGAAAACCCCAGATCTGTAATGTGTCAGACTACTGGGAATTTCACTTAATGGGCTCTGTGTGACGATGGAGAATTGCAACAGAGCCAGGCTTTGGGTCAGCGGTTACTCATTCCACAGCTATGAGCTGGAGGAAGTGCTAAATAAGGCAACAACACGGCATGCTGTTTGCCAAACTGCGCTGGTACTTGGGAGACTCCGAGAACATTTGGGGCGGGGGGGGGGGGAAAGGGACCAGGAATCCACCAGGCAGTCACCAGATGATGAAACCCATTCCGCTGGTCGTAAAAGGACGGAGGAAGATATTGCCAGCGGGGGCCAAGCTTCTCCCCCTTCCCCAATTGCAGTAAGTTCAAAAGGACCGAGAAGATAGATGCGGGGTTAAGCAAACGCTACGCTGAAAGTAATAAGAAGATCGAGTAAGAATAAACTACTAAACGGAGCCAAAGGGATTGCAGTCTCTCTCTCTCTCTCTCTCTCTCTCTCTCTCCCTCTCCCTCTCCCTCTATCCTAACTTCATGAGATGAGTTTCTCTTCAGAAGAGGGGGGGACGGGGGGGTCCGTCTCTCCGGCGTGGCACCGGGAGTACAAGGCGATCTCCTTTTTCCCATTACTTGACCGGCAAAGCCATCAGGGGGAAGAAGACCGGAATCCCGGTACCCAACTTCGTCCTAACTCCGCCAGCGAGAATGGCTTACGAATCAAGGCCGGGCAATTCCCCCCCCCCCCACGATCCCAAAACCCACCGCCAACCCTTTGCTGCCCCCCCCTCCTCCTCCTCCTCCTCTTCCCCCTCCACGCAAATCCCCACGTCGCCACTCACCGACTCCGCAGCCACGCTGACGGCGAGCAGGAGAGCGGCGCACAGGCCGGCGAGGCGAGCGAGCTGCATGGCGTTCTGCTGGAGACGAAGCGAACAGAGCGAAATCAGCCGCGATGCGTCCGATGTAACCCCCCCGCCGTCGGCGCACGGCTTTCTTATAGGCGGCCCGTGACGGCCCGCCTGGTTGAGGAGGAGCCAAAGAAGGGGCCTCTTTCTGCCAGGACGGACGGCGGGAAGTTTCCCTGCTTTCGCGATTTCTTTCCTACTGCTCGCGCCGCCCCTCTCACTCCCTTTAGGCATGTACCGTAGATCAGTGTTTCCCAACCTTAGGAACTTGAAGATGCGTGGACTTCAACTCCCAGAATTCCCCAGCCAGCTATGCTGGCTGGGGAATTCTGGGAGTTGAAGCCCACGCATCTTCAAGTTCCTAAGGTTGGGAAACGCTGCCGTAGATTGCGTCTTGTTCCCCGGCCCTTCACAACAGCCGGTTTGGGTCGTCCGCCTATTTCAGTCTGAAATGGAGGTCTGGCCGCCAGCGGGCGATACAGGAATGTGTTGCTTCCGCACCGTGAAGTAATGGAAGGATGCTTGGCTGTTGATTTTTACTTGCCCCGCTCTTGGACATATAAGGAGCCATCGATTTACGACCGTAATGGAGCCCAACTTTTCTGTTGTTAAGTGAGACATTGTTAAGTGACTTGGTTTTGCCCTTTCTTGCCACAGTTGTTAAGTGAATCACTGCAATTGTTAAGTTAGTGACACAGTTGTTAGTTGAATCTGGCTTCCCCGTTGACTTTGCTTGTCAGAAGGTTGCAAAAGGCGATCTCATGACTCCAGGACACTGCAATGGCCATAAATATGAGTCAGTTGCCAAACAGTCCGAATTTTGATCGCGTGCCCATGGGGATGCTGCAATGGCCGTAAGTGAAAAACGGTCATAAGTCACTTTTTTCAATGCAGTTGTAATTTCAAACTGTCACTAAATGAATTTTTGTAAGTCGAAGACTACCTGTACTCTGTACAATCAGTTAGAAAACAAGGGGCAACCCAGCCAAAGGCTTGTAATTTATTCAATGAGCTACTGCTTTCACGTTGTCTGGGAGAATAGGGGGAGTAATTAGGTATGGACGTCTTTCAAAACACTTGGGAAATAAGGGGCAATGCCAAAGCCTGGTCTCTCTCTTAATCAGGGGTTCCTAAACTTTTTGCCATCACATCTCCCTTTAGTGTAACTCTAATGTATACACTTCCCATAAAAATAAAAACACCAACATGAACACAAGTGAAGAATAGAACAGAATAGAGCTGGAAGGGACATCGGAGGTCTTCTAGTCCAGCCCCTGTGACGCTCTAGCCTCTTCTTAAAAACCTCCAGTGATGAAGCACCCACAATTTCTGAAGGCAAGCTGTTCCACTGGTTAATTGTCCTCACTGTCCGGACGTTTCTCCTTAATTCCAGGTTGCTTCTCTCTTTGATCAGTTTCCAACCATTGTTTATTGTCCTGCCCTCTGGTGCTTTGGAGAATAACGTGACCCTCTCTTCTTTGTGGGGGCCCCTCAAATACTGGAACACTGCTATCATGTCTCCCCTATTTCTTCTTTTCTTTAGACTAGCCAAAGCCAAGTCCCACAGCCGTTCTTCGTATATTTTAGTCTCCAGGCCTTTGATCATCTTAGTTGCTCTTCTCTGAATTTTTTCCAAACTCTCAACATCTTTCTTGTGATATGGTGCATGAAAACAATACAATGAAACTTCAGGAAAAGTAGATTTATTGTAACAATATAAGCTCTTCTCCAGAAGCAAAATAGTAATAATATTCTGTTTTGTTTTGTTTTGTTTTGTTTTTAAATCATCCCAGATTTTGAATGTGCAACCTTCTATTTGCAAGATAAGATTTATATAGCCATTGTGTTATTATAGCTCCCCAGAGGTGGTACACCTTTCCAGTTTAGGAAATCCTGCTCTAGATGCATTGCAGATGCTGCTCCTTGAGTACCCAGCTAACCTACTTTTTGGCACATTGGCTGGAAACATCCATTCTAACTCATCTAAAAAATGCCAGGTTGTGGAAGGTTATTGTAATTAGACCTGGAAGATGCTTTTGGCAAGATTGCTTTCAAAGATTCAAACTAGGCCTGGAGGAGGGAGTGGGGGATTTCCATGGGGCCATATGAAGAAGCAGTGGCAGAAGTAGAAAATATTTCTATACTATAGTCTGAAGGCCTGTCCAGCCTCTTAGAGATGGGGAATGTGGTTTGTTGGATCATTCTGAATTACAGTTTCAGGCATTCCTCACTCCTGGAAGTTATAAATCACTGTGATCTGGAGGGTGAAAGGTTTCACATGCCTAGCATCAACTATCTTTTCATCTTCCACATTACTTGCAATTCCTGGTTTTTTGTTTAGCTATCTCTGCTGTATGTGAGACGACATGGTACTAATATCTCTCTCTGTAAACAGGCAAGGTGAGAAATTTGGGTGCTTACACATGCAGACTAACAGATAGTCCTTAACTTACAACTATTTGTTTAGTGAGCGTTCGAGTTACAACAACACCGGGGGGAAAAATAACGACCAGTCCTCGTGCTCATAACCATCTCATCATCCCCAGTTATGTTATCAGAATTCAAGTGCTTGACAACCAGCATGTATTTACAACCCTTGCAGTGTCCTGGGGTCATGTGGTCACCACTGTGATCTACCCAGCTGGTTTCCGATGAGCAAATAAAGAAAGCTCATTAGCTTTACGACTGCATGATTCACTTAACGACTGCAATGATTAGCCTAATGACCATGGCAAAAGAGGTCATACAATCAGGCACAACGTACTTAACAGCCACCTTGCTTAGCAATGGAAAAGCTGGTCCCAACCGTTGTTATAAGATGAGGACCACCTGTCGTGTGCTGGTGCCCCATTCCAATTGGTTACAGAAGGGACAAAAACTGAATGCAATTAAAAATTAAATATAGTCAAGTAAAGCCATGTGGCTTTTTTCAAAAGGATGCCTTGCCTTGTGGAAGGCTTGAGCAAAACTATCTTACGAAGTAAAACTTCAGAGCAGTGTGACCTGCTTTTAAACTGTGGAGGATTGCTTTGCTTTATTGGCTAATGGCTGCTGTGTAGGTGCAGCACTTCTACATAGGGTCAAAGCAAGGCTATGCCGTGATTTCTGTTAGGACACAATGAATGCTTCTACAGGACCTGTACTTCATCAAGGCACATCTGACTATTCTGCCTGTAGTTAATATCGTTCTTCTTTAGGCTCTTTCTAATGGCCCACTAATATGCTTTCCTCACATTCTTGAGTTGGAATTTTAGTACAGGAGGTCCTCGACTTATGCCCATTTGTTTAAATAACCGAAGTTATCACAGCACTGAAAAAAGTGCCACATCCCAGGGCCACATGATCATCCTTTGTGACCTTTCCAGGGGCTTCCAGCAGCAATGTGGGAAGCTGGACTTGCTTAGCAACTACATGATTCACTTAACAACTGAAGAGAAAAAAGGTAGTAAAATTGGGCATAACTCACTTAAGAACCGTGATGGAAGTTGCAGCCCAATTATGGTTGTAAGTTGAGAACTACCTGTATAACTATATAAATTATCTTGCCCCCACAAGTCCCACCAGGCTCAAGGTTGACTCAGCCTTCCATCCTTCCCAGGTAGGTAAAATGAGGACCCAGATTGTTGGGGGCAATTAAGCTGACTTTGTAATAATGCCGCTTGGGGGGTTTGTGAAAGCCCTAACAAGCAGGCATATACATAGAATGAAGGCTACTGCTAAGCTTGTAAGCCGCCCTGAGTCTTCGGAGAAGGGCGGGATATAAATGGAATTTAAAAAAAAACAATTTCTTTCCAATGTCTTAGCAACTAGCTTAGGCAGTACTGCTATCCTGGCATACATAATACATTGCGATGCAGTTTTGGGCAGCAGTTAGTGGCTTCCCTACAGTTCTTTCCCCTCCACACAGCATCATCTGCCAGCAGGAAAACCAGCTAAATTCTGCCAGCATCTCCTCCTCTGCCCACAGAGACCTGGCCTTTCTAGCAAGAGGTCTGGCTTTATCCTGACCCAAAAAGCTGCACTATAAGCAACTCTAGCAAGAAAAGGAAGAGAAGAGCAAAACTTTAAGGGAGCTTGGGAAAATGTTTAGATTCGGCATGCCTTTTTTATTCACACATACGTGTGTGCTGGGGTCCCTCGTGAAAGAAATGTGCCAAGAGCAACTTTTACAAGCAGAGTGGGGGAAAGAAGCAAAAGCTCTGGGCGAGGACCCAGCTCTGTTTCTGGATGTGAAATGAGTTGGCAAAAGTGCCGGATTTTATTGCAGATATGTGAAGAAAAGCAAACTAAGGTTGGTCTTTGGCACAGAAGAAAGTGTCTTTCCTGCTGTTTCATCACAAATACTTCCACAGCTAGGGGTTCTTGAGGGCCAAATTTCTCTCAGAAAGGTTGGAAATCATCTTTTGATCAAAAGCAAGTTTCGATCGCCAATTAAATAGTCCTGAATTGCATTGAAATCTGTGCATTGCCACTGATCATGGATTCACAGTAACTGAAGAAACACACTGATCTGCCTTTCTGCCAAATGCAGTGTCTTTCCATTGCTCCCCACTTTTCCCAGCTGTCTTGCTCCTTTCAAAGCTCTTGAGGGTCACATGTCTCAACAGAAATACAGTAACTGGTTATTGCACAGAATATTGGAGAAATGCCATAGCCTTCATTCTTACTTTTCCTCTTTATTTCTGTGAGCCATCCTTTTTTTGATTGCTTCTAACCCAGTAAATTGTAGGAAGAAATTATCTAAAGAAGCTTGAGACTTTATCTTTTGGGAGGATAACTCTCTGAAACTTGGAACAAAAGCAAATCTGGTCTAGTAGAAGAAACCAGACAAAGAAACTTTAAGTTCAAAAATGGTCTGAATCTGGTAGAAGGTTGGGGAGAAAAATAGTCCAGGAAAAAAAAATCGCCCAATGCATCCCTATGGGAGTGGCAATTGGGCACTTTGTGGGAATACTATCAGTTGTTCCATGCTTAGCCTCTGCCCTCTGATTAGGCGACCCAAACTGGAGCTGTTACAGGTTACAGTCCTCAACTTAACGACCACAATGGAGCCCAAAATTTCTGTTGCTCAGCGGGACGGTTGTTAAGTGAATTTTGTCCCATTTTACAACACTTCTTGCCAAAGCTGTTAAGTGAATCACTGCAGTTGTTAAGTTAGTAACATAGTTGTTAAGTGAATCTGGCTTTCTCATTGACTTTGCTTGTCAGAAGGTGGCAAAAAGTAATCACATGACCCCAAGATACTGCAACGGTCATAAATGTGAATCAATTGCCAAGCATCTGAATTTTGATCAAATGACCACGGGGATGCTCCAACAGTAACAAGGGTGAAAAACGGTCATAAGTCACTTTTTTCAGTGCTGTTGTAACTTCAAAAGGTCACTAAATAAAATGTTGACTATATGTATTAAAGCTGTAAAATACTAATTCAGAAGTCATGCTCTCCGTGGTTTTTCCTATCTTGTCATTCTTTCCAACTCAATGGAATGTTGAAAAGAAATTGTCAAAGAGATTCAGGACTGTCCTTTTATCTGTCTCATCAGCAGGATAATTTCAAAACTGAGCAGAAGAGAACCAAATGCAGTGTGCATGGAGAGCCCAGCAAAAGAAAGATCAAGTTCAAAAATGGACTGGATCTGGTTGAAGGTTGCAGAGTAGATTAATCCAGGGGGGAAAAAAATCCCTAATGTATTTCTGTAGAAGAGACATTTGAGCAGCAACTAGTAAGGTTATCAGAGCCTTCATTCTAAGAAGGATATTTTCTGTAACTTATTGTCTTCTTCCATTCTGTGAATGTTTCCATTAGGACACAGACACACACTTTAATCATTTGTCTCCAAAACAATGTGTTTGAATGTTTTGCTGTACACCTGGAAAAGCCAGCCTGACATTCTGGATTAGTTACATTTCAAGAACCAGAGATGGTTCCAAATGGAGGACTGGACTATGTATGAGTCATCCCATTTCTAATTCCAACTGTACACTTCTGGAAAGGCAAAGCCACCTCAGAACTTCAAATCTACCCATAGGGAAATGGGGTGGGATGTTGCAGAAAACCACCATTCTGGTTTTCACAAAACTTTTCCTTGATGTTCCTCAAGCTCCTGCTCTAAATTTTTAAAGAGTATTTTTTTTTAATTTAGAAAAATGAATGAAAAGCTGGCATGGCACCAGCCTGAGGTGTACCTTGTATCTTCCGCACTGTTTTTAGACCCCACATAGATTCCAGGTTTTATTTTTACATTTTTTTTAAAAAAATCATAATTAGGATGGCTGCAAATGCTTTGTTTGCCTTCTAGAAAGAACAGTGCTACTCAGCTTTGGTAACTTTTAAGATGTGTAGATTTCAACTCCCAGCCAGCATCTATGCCCATGCATCCCAGCATCCATTCTGAGAGTTGAAGTCCGCATATCTTAGTTGTCAAGATTGAGAAACACTGTTCTAGAATGTGAATGCTTTTTGTGATTGGTTGTGTCTGCAACCACAACTTTGGGACTGTCTCCATCCTATGCTCTTAAAAGTCCAGTGTTTCCACTGGGCCAAAAATATTAGGGATACTTGTAGCTCAACAACTTCCAATTAAATTATTAGAGCTAACATTGATCATTGATAATAAGAAAAAATCAAGTCAAATAAGGAATACAAGATATTAAACACAAAGAGATAGTGTAGCTGTTTCAAAGACCAGTGTTTTATCTAACTTCAATTTTATGTTTTTCTCCTGTGGTACTCTGTTTTTATAAAAAGCCACTTGACTGTTTTAATTACTCATATCACTTGTAATCTGCGGAATGAACTTCAATGTGGGCTTACTGAATAAATAATATATCAATTATGCAAAGTCCCAATTTTTGAGGCACAACTTAATGCCCATTTTGTTTCTTGTATTAGGCCAGTTGCTTTTAAATTTCTAAAGAAATAATAATAATAATAATAATAATAATAATAATAATAATAATAATAATAATAACAACAACAACAACAACAAGAAGAAGAAGAAGAAGAAGAAGTTGGAAGGGACCTTGGAGGTCTATCTAGTCCAACCTCCTGCTCAGGCAAGAAACCCTATACTTCTAGTGTTGGAGCATTCACCGCTTCTGGAGGCAGGTTGTTCCACTGGTTAATTGTTCTAACTTGTCAGGAAGTTTCTTCTTAGTTCTAGGTTGCTTCTCTGTTTGGTTAGTTTCCATCCGTTGCTTCTTTTCCTGCCTTCAGGTTCAGATTATGTGAGAGGCTCATTTCCAGTGCATAAGAACAAAATCATCTTTTAGCCTCAACGGAAAATACTTTTTTTTCTTTTTTGAAAAAGCAGATTCAGAATATAGTTTTGTATTTAAAAGTAACTGCCACTGAAATCCAGAATAAAAATTACTCTCAAGAAGACCTGTAAGGGATAAATTAAAACTCATTTGAAAAAATGAGTACAAATTTATGCCCATTTATTGAAATTAAATATAGTAAGAATTACTCTTAGATAAGCACACTTAGGATTAAGTTATAAAAGTTTCTTACTGAGCATCTCATATCCTTATGTCTTTCATGTTTCAAAAATAATTAATTCCATTAAATTATTTTGTTACTTGTTTTAAGTGTGCAATATATGTCATTGCTTTTGATAAAGTTCAAAGATGGATTGCAAATTAGTTAATGCTAACAAGTTTAGTAAAAAGTGCAAATTTTCTCAGGACAGAATCAAAACACTACTATAACAGATTTTATTTTCTGACTTATTTGTATGGGAAAGAATATTTTCAAAGACATGTGTTGCTTACTTCTAAAGTACACTGCAATGGCACAAACATTTTATTTATTAATGATACAACCTTTGTCAGTGTACTATTCTGGTTCTGAAAAATTTCTGAAGGTGTTACACTACTCTGATTTTTGCATCTAAATTGCTATAAGCTGAACCCTGAGGAAATGTGTCTTAAAGCCTGTTAAAGGAGCAGTTGATCGCTTTTATGCCAAAGAAAGCATACAGATAGTGGGCAGTGATGATTCATCTTTATTTCCTTCACATGGAAGGACAAGCCACTCATGTGGGTGGCTTGTCATTTGAATAGCTTGTGTCGGAACTGTATAGGAGTTCTAGGGAATTCATGAAGCTACAGGATTTCAGAGACAAAGCCAAACTATCTGGGATGCCAAAATCCTGACAGTCATTAAATAGCAGCCAAGAGTTATTTTATGTATGTGTTTTGTAATTGTCCTGAATTATGTAGAAGCCTTTCTTTTAAATAAATAAAAACCTGGGCAAAAGCTCATAGTTCCACAAATGTGTGCAATAAACAACACTATCAGGAAGATGACAATGTGCACCAATGACATCATAACACAAGCAGCAGTATTTGTTTTGTGATTCACATTCCATTGTGTTCATATCACATTCCTTTCCTAAAGAAACCTATGGACGCAGCGACATGTCTGCTTAAAAGTAGGGTATATGCATGTACATTGGTTTCTTTACCTGACTGCTACACAAGCATGCACCAAAACGATATGCCTGGAGCTCATCCCAAGCCTGACTGAAGACCTAGAACTGTATTGTAGAATACAATGGAATGGAATAGGAGTTGGAAGGGACCTTGGAGGTCTTCTAGTCCAACTAGTCCTGCTCAGGCAGGAAACCCTATACTATTTCAGACAAATGGTTGTCCAATCTCTTCTTAAAAACTTCCAGTGTTGGAGAATTCTCAACTTCTGGAGGCAAGTTTTTCCACTGATTAATTGTTCTACTGTCAAGAAATTTCTCCTTAGTTCTAGGTTGCTTCTCTCCTTGATTAGCTTCCATCCATTGCTTCTTGTCCTGCCTTCAGGCACTTTGGAGAATAACTTAACTCCCTCTTCTTTGTGGCAACCCTTGAGATATTGGAACACTGCTATCATGTCACCCCTAGTCCTTCTTTTCATTAAACTAGACATACCCAATTCCAGCAACTGTTCTATGTTTTAGCCTCCAGTCCCCTAATCAAGTTAATAATAATAATAATAAAGTTGGAAGGGACCTTGGAGGTTATCTACCCCCTGCTCAGGCAGGAAACCCTATACCATTTCAGACTTTGTTGCTCTTCTCTGCACTCTTTCTAGAATCTTACTATTTTTGGCAGCCAAAAGCAGATGTGGTCTTATCAAGGTATTATAAAGTGGTATTAACACTTCACATGAACTTGATTCTATCCCTCTGTTAATGCAGCCTAGGGCTGTGTTGGCTTTTTTGACAACTGCAACACAGTGCTGGTTTATATTTAAGTGATTAACCATTAGGACTCCAAGATCCCTCTCACCGTTACTACTATTGAGCCAGACACCAACTACCATACTTGTGCATTTGATTTTTCTTACCTAAATCTAGAACCTTTTTTCACCACTGAATTTCATTTTGTAAGATAGCACCCAATGTTCAGGTCTGTCAAGATCATTTTGTATCTTAAGCCTATCTTCTGGAGTGTTGGCTATATAGAGAGTGTAACTTTTATATTTAGAATTTATTTTAGTAAAATATCCCTGCTAGTAGTAGTGATTGAGTTAACTAACACTTTTCAGTTAATTGCATTTCTACCAGTAAGAATCAAGAGAGAAACTTTAAATTTATTCCACCCCATCGACAAATTTTCATCTATATTTTCTTTACAGATAAAAAATGTATATATTTTATTTACCAAAGATACTGAACAAATGAACATTTGTATGATATGAAGGGACATTTTCCACAATAAAAACATTTTCATTTTGAGATATAGTTTTGTAGTAAATGGATAATGCTTCCTTTCCTTTGTAAATCGATTTAAATCTAAATTTTTGGTAGCTTACCTCTGGGGAATTTATTTTCAACAATTTAAAGTAATCCCTATGAGTTAAGAGATTTGTTAATTAAGAGAATGCTTTTGCATTTACAGGCTTCTGAAAGTTGCTGTAAGTCCTCTTGGGAGAAAGAGTTATTTGGGAATAAACTGATGGACATAACAGAGTCTTAGCAATCAGGATTACAGTTCAGTAGTGTTTACAGTATACTTTCCCTATTTGTTGCAAGGACACCAGCTGCCAAGTGAGCCTGCTAGGAAAACATCATGCATATTAGAAGTACAAAGATCACTCAAATGACATGTTTCAGTTTAGAGAGGTGAAAAGAGAAAGAAAAAAAATGGAATAGCCATAAAACACAGGTTCTTAACTCTTTTGTGCCATGGACCCTCTGAGAGTCTAATAAAACCTACAAAGCCTTTCTCAGAAAATTGTAAATGTATAAAATAAAGTTCATAGGTCTAGACTGTATCACAAGATATGCTCAAATATAGTGATAAAATACTTTAAATATAACAAATACATAGCAATATGCTTTTTTATTTTTATTAATACATTAATAAAAAACAAGCTAAATTTCATTTAGGGGTTAGTGACAATATAAGTAGTCCTTGTTTAATGTCCACTTGTTCGAAGTTATGATGACACCGAATGAGGGCACACATATACAGTATACATATATATACACATATACATATACATATACATATACATATATATATTCCATCCATTCATGGAGTCCTGGAAAACCATTTCTAAACCTAGATCAAGACTACTTATCATAAAGCAAGTAGATAGGACGTGGTCAAAAGTCTTTCCCCACTCCTGAATGGAAGTGTTCTCTATTCATCCTTGATTCAGAAAAACTAGACCAGCACAAAATTGCTATTCCCATTGCTGTCTTGCCATTGCCTTGATTTCAAGTCCCTGCCATTCACCTGGGTTCCCTCCAAGGTAAGGATGACCAAGCCCAGCAGATTTTGTGCACTTGAGTCTGTCACTGGACAGTGTCAAAATAAGAAGAAAAGAACAAAAATGTGGGTTAGACAGCATCACCACCAGATGGATTCCTAACTGGCTGACCAACTGCACCCAACACTGTCCTCAATGGAACTGCATCTATATGAAGAGAAAAAATAGAACTGTGTATCACTTTAAAGAAGAAACATGGGGTATAAATGCAGTGAATAACTAACATCAATACATCAGGAGAAAAATATTTTGATTACTTAAGAAACTGAGGAACACAGTCTTCAAAAACATTGCTATGTATTTTTATACAGCTTTGAGACTCAGAGCACTACACAACATTAAATCTAATTCAGATCTATGAATTCAAATAGCAACAAGTGCCATATTTCACAGTAAGGAAAAGTAGGTAATATGAATTCCATCATTCCAAGAGTCATTTCTTCCTGTGGCAGGATATAAATGTAATAAAATATCACAAAAAAGGGAGTAACAGTTGTTGACATGAAAAAAAAAATAGATACCAGGAACCAAAATAGCTATGATGACAGCCACAATCATGCAATAGAAATTTCATCCATTTTGACATCATGGTGCATGTAAGAAATGGTGAGGCTTCAGTTACTCACTTCTGGGGGCCATTTTGATTTCTTTCAATGCACCCTTTCCTCACCCAGATGCCCTGGGTGGAGGTTAATATTTATTTTATTTTCAAAAGATGTGACCTTCCTTTGCCAAAGGGTAAAACCACAAGACAGCTACGCTCTTCACAGAAATCAAATTGTTCAAAGTATCTCTTTTACAAGAAAGTTTACAGAAAAAAAATCCCCTTTGAGTTATGTCAAAACAGATGCAGCTTATTTTCATTTCATTATGCTGGTTATTTAAAGCCCATTCCTTTATTAAAATAATAATTAAATCAACATTAAAAATACATCATTGAGAAAAAACAAAACAAAAGGAGATATAAATAAAAATGGCAGTAAAATATCAAGGGGACAGCAGTATTAAATATTATAGCAGATTAATGTTTAAAAGCTATTCTAAATAAAAAGTCATTATCAAATAAACATTATATTATCTTTTCATACTTTCTATATTGTTCTCTATGTTTGTATCACTTCAATTCATGTTTGTATTTCACCTTGCACACGTATCGGTACTGGATAATTCACAGTGCTTGAGCGGCATATTTTTGTGTAACACCTGGCATTTCTAGTAAATTTGCATATATTGTTTTCTGGACCAAGAAAAACATCTCAGCAGCCACATTCCAAAACAAAATGAGTCAATGTAAAAAGAATTTAGAGATGACCTTAGGATGGTATGAAACAGCTACTAAGGAGGGGCCTGAAGAAGTGGTTAGACAGTAGAGAGACTGACAGAAGCAGGAGAAAAATGCTCATATCACCAGCCCCCAGCTTGTTTTTATTTAGTATGAGATGGGACAGAGAAAAGTCTAGACTTTCATATTCTATTATAATACCCAGAATAATAAAGTACTATTCCTTAAATCCCTGCAGGTCTGTCCTTGATTTGGGTGACCTTGGACAACTGACAATAAGACTAGTACAGAACCTAAATTTGATATACACTTAATCCTTGACTTACGATCACAGTTGGGACCACAATTTCCATTGCCAAGCAAGGCAGTTATTAAATGATTTGCACACGATTTTACAACCTTTTTGTCATGGTTGTTAAGCAAATCACTGCAACTGTTAAGTGAATCACATGTATGTTAAGTGAATCCAGCTTCCTCCACTGACTTTGCTAGTCAGAAGCAAATTGGGAAGGTTACAAATGGCAATCACATGATCCTAGGATATTGCCACTATGGGGATGCCGTGGCGGTCCTTAGTGCAAGGACCGGTTATAAATCACTTTTTTCAGTGCCATTGTAACTTTGAATGGTCACTAAATGAGTGGTTGTAAATTGAGGCCTACCTGTAATTTATATTTAATTAACATTAAATATTATACTCAATCCTCATCATGTATGGGAATTATGTTCTTGAAAACCTCTGCAGAAACAAAAACTATGGTTATTGAAGCATTCATCCTAGTGAGAACATGTGGTCTGTTATCAGTACTGACATGGAGACTTGTTAACAAAAACGGCGAGGACAAGAAAACAAGAATGTGGTTTTCTGTGTGTAGCTCATGTTGACATTATGCAGTAAGGCTCTCAGACATTTTCCCTGCTCTGCATGGCTGCATAGAACCATGCTGACACTGTGTTTCATGATAAATGGATTACACATTTATAGACACATATAAGAAAATCTGCAGAAGCAGAATGCACAAGGATAATGAGGATTGCTATCTTTAGTCATCTATTGAATAATTTTCTCTCGGTGGCACATTTAACATTATAATATAATAATAGTTTTTGGAGATCTATTGGGGATATATCCAAGGTTCTTGGAGACTGCCTTAATATATTTAAGCCAAAAGGATTTCTAGCTGAAATCTTGAAGAGCTGCTGCTAGGCAACATAGACAAAATCCCATGGTCAACTCTTTGCCTTCATTCAGAAGCCATAATAAGAACATATTTATCCTTAGTATTAGTTCCCCCCCCAACAAGAAATTGCAACTTACTGCATCTTCTAAACCAGTGGTGGCAAACCTATGGCACGCGTGCCAGAGGTGGCACGCAGACCCCTCTCTCTGGGCACGCGCACTGTCGCCCCAGCACAGAGTTCGCCAGAGTAGCTTCCGCCTTCACTTTTCCTGTTTCTGGTCTTGCCCTCCTTCAGTGGTAGCGAAGCCTGTGGGGCAATGGCAGCTGTACAGGGCCTCCATATTTTGGTGAAGGCGACCGAGCCAGAGCCCATGGAAATAGAAGAGGGCAAGCTGTTTCTTCAGACTGGAGCCCCCGCTACCTCACCTGTGCTATGGCATCAGTAGAGGAACTAGCCGTACTGGTGGAGCACTCACTGACGGAGCTGCTGCTGGTAACAGAGCTGGGGAAACGGGCCAGGTGGTGGGAGCTGCCCATGCTGCCACCATGAGGCAAAGCTGGTGGGGGAAGGGGGATCGAACCCATGCACCCCGCTTCCTGATGTGATGTGGCAGCGTTGCCAAAATTGGCTACCACAACAGTGGGGCAGCGTAAGAGGCTGCAGCAGGATACTGGGAAGCGGGTGCATGGGTCCAATCTCCTTTTGCCTCGTGGCAGCGGCACTGGCAGCTCCTCCACCCCACCCAGCCTGTTTCTCCGGCTCTGCCCCGGCAGATGGAGATGGCAGCGAGGGGCTGGGGGTGTGCGGGGGTTGATGCAGAGTGGCAGCTGTGAGGGGTGTGTGCATGCCAGAGCCTGCCTTCACCCACTGCTGCCCCCACCAGTGCGAGGATGGGCAGCACAGCTTCACTTCCAGAGCTGTTGCCAGCCGGGCCTGGCTATGCAGGGATCACTGCTGCTGCCTCTTTGCTGGACTTTCTCTGCAGTGTTGGATTGCAGGAGCTTAATTGCTACTTCTTATCAGCCATAGCCAGGGCATTTTGAATTTCGGTATTTACTTTGAAATTTCAGGTTGAAAAATGTGAAGATCTTGGTTTCTCACCAAGCAAAGTGATAAAAAAATGAAAAAGATTACTGACTTGAGGCCAATGAGTAATACATGAAGTGGGAAATGAACTTAAGTGCTAATGTGTTTTCCAGCCTTAAGAGATTTGCATGAATTCAGTAACATTTCCTGAACAAACACTGAAGGTTTTCATCTCCATTTTTAAGTTGAAACTTTTAAAGTTAACATCGATTCTTATCATGTGGCATATGGTTTTCAGATTAAGAATATGAATATCATTTTCCAATCAGACAAAAACAATCTTTCAAAATATTAATAACTTTGATTCTCCATACAATATTTGTGTAACTTTGACTATATCTACAGGTGAAACTCGAAAAATTGGAATATCGTGCAAAAGTTCATTTATTTCAGTAATGCAACTTAAAAGGGAAAACTAATATATGAGATAGACTCATTACATGCAAAGCAAGATAGTTCAAGCCGTGATTTGTCATAATTGTGATGATTATGGCATACAGCTCATGAAAACCCCAAATCCACAATCTCAGAAAATTAGAATATTACATGCAATCAATAAAACAAGGAGTGTACATAGAACAATATTGGGCCTCTGAAAAGTATAAGCATGCATATGTACTCAGTACTTGGTTTGGGCCCCTTTTGCAGCAATTACTGCCTCAATGCGGCGTGGCATGGAAGCTATCAGCCTGTGGCACTGCTGAGGTGTTATGGAAGACCAGGATGCTTCAATAGCGGCCTTCAGCTCTTCTGCATTGTTCAGTCTCATGTCTCTCATCTTTCTCTTGGCAATGCCCCATAGATTCTCTATGGGGTTCAGGTCAGGCAAGTTTGCTGGCCAATCAAGCACAGTAATCCCACGGTCATTGAACCAGGTTTTGGTGCTTTTGGCAGTGTGGACAGGTGCCAAGTCCTGCTGGAAAATGAAGTCAGCATCCCCATAAAACTCGTCTGTGGAAGGAAGCATGAAGTGCTCCAAAATCTCCTGGTAGACGGCTGCGTTGACCCTGGACTTAATGAAGCACAGACCAACACCAGCAGATGACATGGCTCCCCAAATCAACACAGACTGTGGAAACTTCACACTGGACTTCAAGCATCTTGCAGTATGTGCCTCTCCATTCTTCCTCCAGACTCTGGGTCCTTGGTTTCCAAATGAGATGCAAAAGTTGCTCTCATCAGGACTTTGGACCACTGAGCAACAGACCAGGTCTGTTTTTCTTTAGCCCAGGTAAGACGCTTCTGACGTTGTTTGTTGTTCAGGAGCGGCTTGACAAGAGGAATACGACATTTGAAGCCCATGTCCAGGATCCATCTGTGTGTGGTGGCTCTTGATGCACTGACTCCAGCCTCAGTCTACTCCTTGTGAAAGTCCCCAACACTTTTGAATGGTCTTTTCCTGACAATCCTCTCCAGGCTGTGGTCATCCCTGCTGCTTGTGCACCTTTTTCTTCCACACTTTTCCCTTCCACATAACTTTCTATTAATGTGCTTTCATACAGCACTTTGGGAACATCCAACTTCTTTTGCAATTACCTTTTGAGGCTTTCCCTCCTTATGGAGGGTGTCAATGATGGTTTTCTGCACAACTGTCAGGTCAGCAGTCTTCCCCATGATTGTGATTCCTACTGAACCAGACTGAGAGACCATTTAAAGGCTCAGGAACCCTTTGCAGGTGTTATGGATTAATTAGCTGATTAGAGTGGGACCCTTTGAGCCTAGAATATTGCACCTTTTCACAATATTCTAATTTTCTGAGATTGTGGATATGGGGTTTTCATGAGCTGTAAGCCATAATCATCACAATTATGACAAATCACGGCTTGAACTATCTTGCTTTGAATGTAATGAGTCTATCTCATATATTAGTTTCCCCTTTTAAGTTGCATTAGTTAAATAAATGAACTTTTGCACAATATTCTAATTTTTCAAGTTTCACCTGTATATGCATAGTCAAGGTCTGTTAGGTATTGTTGCTGTAAATAGCATGCAATCAGGAGTGTGAAAACTGCTTTTTTTCAAGGCTATCTGCCATTAAATCATGTTTAAAGAGCACAGTTCATACCTGGGATTCCATTAAAGCAATATATAATAGGAATTCTTCTGCCACCTACAATTAATGTTTGAAAGGTAAAACAAAGGAAAATAACTTTGGTTCACCTACCTTTTTTCAAAACAAGTATTAGGAGTTTAGAAATTATGTAAAGTCTGCCAAACTTGTTACAATAAACATTTTAAAAGTGTGTTTAACTTGCCCAACTTACTATAGTTTTGAAGAACGGACCCTATATATTTTTTCTTGTTTATGTCGACCCCAACTATTCCAATTTCTGATGAATGTTCCCCTCTTAATTACCAATACCTAAGAAACAATGAAGAGATTGTTAATAGTAAAGTACACTTACATGGACAAATGGCAGTCCAAAGGATAGTGTGAGCCTTCAGATTGGTTTGGGAGTAAATTTTGGATCAGATCCTAAGGCTACTACTTCTTCAAAACAGTAGCATATGCTTTTTAATAAGTATTTCCCCCGACATATAGTTTTAACCTTTGGCACCATTCAAATACAGTTGCACATTCACCATTGAAAATTTTGCCTTCCCCAGAAAGACAGTGACCTTCACCTATCTGTCCTGTAAGAGCTTTGCTGGAGTAAGTAAAAAAACAATCTAACACAATGTTTGGTTCCTCTAAAAGTCAGGTGCTATTATTTGCAAAACACAGGTGTTAGACGAAAAAACCCTCAATGCTTTAGATTTAAAATATGTGAATCTGCATCAAGTGTTACCTTTTATTATTTCCAAAACAACAGTATGTTAAAAAGAATCTATGCAAAGGGGCTCAGAATGCTATCCAGCTAACCAGCAGTGAAATGACTCTCCCCAAATGGAAAAGAATGAGACTATGGGGTAAATGTGGTATGATGAGAGAAGCTGGCAAAAGAAATATGGATTATAATCAGTGCTTTTTTTGTAAAAGAAAAAGGTGCCGGAACTCACACATGTCATACAATCCACCTTGCCTACCATACAAGGTTCCATCCAAAAAAGGTGCCGGAACTCCGTTCTGAGCGTTCTATGAGAAAAAAAGCCCTGGTTATAAGTGCTTTGGGATTGTGGGAAAAACATTCCAGAAAAAGAATCCTAAATTCCCATTAGGAAAGGCTGCCAAATGCCCCACCCTAAGCCCTTTCCTGGTCATGTGATCCACAGCAAAGCATATCCAGCTTGTTCTATGCTTCCCAGTGCACACATAATACCCAAGCACAGAGAGATGTAGCACAAGGGGAAAACAAAAACACAGACAAAATACACTACTTCATTGCACAGGGGAAAAGGGCCTCTTATGACCACTGTTGGTAAAGGGATTGGAAAGAATTTAAAAACCCATGCCCTGCATTTTCTTTAACATTTTTAAAAATAATAATAATAATAATAATAAACCCACAGAAATTACAAAAGGATCTGGCCTCTTCTGTTCAGAAGATGGAAATAAAAAATATCCACTGACTTGTCCAACAAAAACCAAAATACATGACAATGAGCAATAGTTTTCTGCAGCTCAGCTACCATGCTAGGCGTATGCAGTATCTTCATCCCATAGAACTATTGGCATCATGTAATTAATTCCCCAACTTTGAGAGATGGACATGTAGATTTGGAGTGGAGGATCAGATACCAGGGTAAGGAAATAGAACCAGTTCTTGATCTCACCATCCTTAGGAAGTAGCATTTCTGTACCACTACAAAGCTATAAATTGAAATAATATCTTATATTGAATTCTCCCATTCCTACAGCAAAGAAAAAAGGTGAAATCCTTTGCTTAAATATCAGGAATAAATCATATTTCCTGGCCATCAATCAAAAATCATTTTGGGGAAGAGGATTAGGCACAGGTCAGAGGGAATGGAGCACACAAGGATTAAGTGGAGAGATGATGCAAAGGAAATGGATTGCACAGAAAAGATTCCGGGGGTAAATGGAGAATATAATAATAATAATAATAATAATAATAATAATAATAATAATAATAATAATAATAATAATAATAATAATAATAATAATAATAATAATTTTATTTGTATACCGCCCTTCTCCCGTAGGACTCAGAGCGGTGAACAGGGCAAACATATAAAAATACAAAGATACAAAAGTTAAAAAAGAATTAAACACAATGCCCAAGCTAAAACAATAAATAAATAAATTAAAAACAACAATAAAATCCCAACCCATCCCCCATCAGGCCAGGCCGGCTTGTTCAAACAAATAAGTCTTCAGATCGCGTCGGAAGGAGCGAAGGTCGGACGCCATCCGGAGCTCAACCGGCAACCGATTCTATAAATCCGGTTCGCCCACAGAGAAGGACCTCCCCCTGGGGGCCACCAGACGACATTCTCTGACCGGTGGCACCCTGAGGAGGAGGAGAATATGGGGAGAGAGTTTCTTGCTTGTGAAAACAAATTATTCTGTTTTAGCACAAAGTGAGAGTAATGTATTGGCCATTTCTGTTAAAATCACTTGCTTAATGTCTGATCACTTGCTTAATGTCTGACCTACTTTTCTGTGTTATGTAACGGTTGCTGTTACTGAGCCAGACTTGCTGTCTCCAGGCTGATAATTAGGTTTGGGGCAGGAAACTGCTACTTTAAACCTATTGGTCGCTGCCTAGAGGCCAACAGTGGGGATTGTTATCAACCTAAAAATGAGTAACTGCATGATTGACGTTTGGCAACTGTGCAACTGAAATCTGGGTGCTCAAGTCAGAGGTGGGTCCAGAAATTGTAAAACTAAAACTAAATGACTCCACATAGCTTTGGAGCCCTTCATTACCCATTTCTTGTACATCATCAGACACCATCATGTGAACATCCACTTGTCTAAATGCAGATGCACCCCAGAGACAGATTCTCAGAATTTCAACTCTCTGATAAAGTGCTCAGAGATAGATAGAAAATGGAAACTAATTGCTTAAAAATTGTGCTATAAGGAGAAATTCTGTGGTTTTGTGGTTTTTTGCAGAACAGGCTGAACAGCTGAGCTGGGACTTTCCCAAACATAATGGCTGATTACATCACAATCAAATTATCTGAAAAGGCCTGTGCCAGGCCCTGTTGCCTGGAAAAGCCAGCAGCACCACAGGTGGGATTTTCCTTCTTTCTAGCTAAAGAACTTATATTTAGAAAGCTGCCCACAGATATCACAGTTCACAGTTGTGTCATATTCAAACTGACAAAAGGAAAAGGGAAGCTGTAGTGTGTGACATAAGCCAATTGGAAAAATTCCTAATATAGCAAATTAATCTTGCAAACAACAGTATCAAACCTCTTCTTACGCACAGAGAACCAGGAATTTTTTTTATTATTATTCACCTTCCTGAAAGCTGGGAAATTGCTGAAAAAGCATTATTGCTGGATATTCCTTTTCCCTTCCACAGAGGAATATTACTCAATTTCCTTTTCCCACATTGCCTTGGAGACATTCCTGTTCATAAACCTTGGCATCAGAATTATTTTCTTAAATAATTAAATAATAAATAAAATCATAGAGTATACTGTTTTAAAATAAAAACTTAAATAACCCACAGTTAGTACATGTGCACCAATTCAATCCATTCCACCATGTCTTATACACAGTATATGTCCTGCATAATAAAGAAATAAAAGAAATACAACTAATGTAAGGAAGGCTTCCCCAACCTGATGCCCTCCAGATGTTTCCAAAAAAAGTAATGTCCTCTATATAGTGTATGTTAGGCACAGTCACTAGTCCACTTTTCATTCCCTCAAATACTCTTTGAAAACGACTCATAATCTGCTTCACTTTCAGTAACAAGAACCCAAAAACTTTGCTCATCCTGTGTTATTGCAGGTGTTCTTCTGCAGCAACAATTTGCAGAACAAATGGGTGAAACTGAAAATATTATTAATTTCATACCTGTTCCAAAAACCACTGCTAGCCTTCCTTTAGAGCAGAGGTGGGGAATAATGGCCTTTTATGACCTGTGGACTTCAACTCCCACAATTCCTGAGCCAGCCATGGTGACTCAGGAATTCTGGGAATTGAAGTCCACAGGGCATAAAAGGGCCATCATTCCCTATCTCTGCTTTAGAGCTAGGTGGCCAATGTTTTAGGATGTGGGGACCAAATTTAGCTTTCTCACTTTCCAGAGAACTGCAGGAAGCCATCAGTGGCATCACTAGAAGAGATGAGTCCAAACTATTTCTGCACAGTTCCTCATTTTTGTGGGAATAGGAATATGAGGACTCTGAGGTAAATAATTTCCATTCCCTCCCCCCTTAATTGTTCCAACCCACTGAAAAATTGCATAACATGGCTGTGCTTGGGGAGAGTTGTGAGATGGGAATTGTTTCCCTTTCAGAATCTTCTTGCTCCTTTCCCAGCTTTGAAATTCTCAAAGAATATGAAAAACTGGCTGAAATCGAGATCCTGGAAAAAAAACTTTGGAGCATTTTCTGATGCACTGAAGAATGGGGATGGAAGAGAGACAGATCTCCCATTCCCAAACCCACCTTTAATTCATAAAACAACAAAAAAGCAACACTGCAATTTCAACAATAAAGCTGAAAGGTCATGCCACCTGTGTCTTGCAGGAAATTGCTTGCCTCTAAACTACAGTGTGACAACATTTCCATATGAAAACCAGCTTCAGAGCAATGCCTTTGCAGCTGAGCTAGAAGTAAACCAGTTCATCTGCTAAGGCATGGTTTAAGAGCATGGGTCTTCAAATTTGGCCCTTTTATGACTTGTGAACTTCAACTCCCAGAATTTCTGAGCCAGGCACACTGGCTGAAGAATTCTGGGAGTTGAAGTCCACAAGTTATAAAAGAGCCAAGTTTGAAGACCTCTGTTTAAGAGCAATGCAAAGCCAATTCAGGGGGAACATAAGCATCCGGTGTGGAATTGTCCTCAGATGACATTCCTCATCACTTCCACCCCCGAAGGTAACAGAATAGGGAAATCTGATATAAATAGTATAAAACAGACATGTCAAACTTGTGATGTCATGTGACATTGCGCAACGTATGAGGACTGTTCTGCCATTGCCAGCAATGGGGTGGGTGCGGCTTCCACATGACATGTCCGGCCCGTGGGCTGGCAGTTTGACACCCCTGGTATAAAACAATTAGGAAATTTAAGGCATGTGGACATTTAAAGGAATATTCAGCCCCAGTAAACCAGAAGAGTGATATGAACTACATTAATCTCCCTCATACAGTACATTGAAAAGACTGCTTTTTCAAAATATTATACTACAGGTACTCCTCGACTTACAAGTTCATTTAGTGACCATTCGAAGTTGCAAAAGCACTGAAAAAGTGACTTATAGCCATTTTTTACTCTAACAACCATTTCAGCATCCCCATGGTCACAGGATCAAAATTCGGGCACTTGGCAACTGACTCATATTTATGACGGTCGCAGTATCTTGGGGGTCATGTGATCCCCTTTTGTGACCTTCTTTTAAGCAAAGTCAATGGGAAAGCCAGATTCACTTAACAATCATGTGATTCACTTAACAACTGTGGCAAGAAGGGTTCTACAATGGGCCAAAATTCACTTGACAAATCTTTCACTTAGCAATCAAAATTTTGGGCTCAGTTGTAATCATATGTTGAGGAATAGCTATAGTTTATCTAATAGACCACATTGACTGACAGATCACATAATAATTATTTCCATCCACATGGAATAGCCATGTTGAAGTCTTGCTCAGGAAGGACTAATACAGCAATGAATACTCTTCAAGCTACCTCAAACATAAGTACTATCAACAGTTTCACCAATCCGATGCTGTGCTAATTTGGAAGCGATGAATTCAATCTGGGAAGCATGAGGTTGGGAAAGAAAAGGAGCAAACCTATTTAAAATGTATGCTGAAATAAATGAATTTCACCCTACCGGTATGTACAGATTGACATATATATATATAAGTTGTGTTCTATCTTCATGGAAGTCACCATAGCTACAGGTTCACTATCCCCACCCAGTTATTCTAATACAGGCATTCTTGTAAGTCTCTAGAGGCTGCTTTAGAGTTCCTCATGTCAGGATCACTTATGTGAAATACACAGGTTTTGTTTTACTTAAGTGAAACCAAACCATTGGAAGAATCACCTCTTGTTTCAATTATGCACAGCTGAAGTTGTTGCTCTAGCTTTCATGCTGCCAGATGGCATTCTCCTTATGTACTTGTAAGGACCATATTAAAGCCTATTGTATTGAAGGGAATTAGCCTAGCATGTAGACCAGGGGTGTCAAACTCGCAATGTCACGTGACGTGTCACGATGTATTGTGACTTTTTTTCCATTGCCAGCAATGGGGTGGGTGTGGTTTCGCCATGATGCATCTGGCCCACGGGCCGGCAGTTTGACAACCCTGAAGAGTGAGCCAGCTTTTTCCTGTTTAGGGACACAATGCTTCTAGAGAAAAGTGAAGCAAGCACTAACTGTGACCCAGACAAAAGTGTTCTCTGACTCCTTCCTTTCTTCCCTCTCTTATCACCCTTTTATCTCTGTTCCAAGTCAAGTTTAGCATGCCTCCGATTAGATCTTCCACAGAGGGTCTCTGAGATTATATCAAGAGCCACAAAGGATTGCATTGTTGAGTCAATTAGACTTGATTAATTTTCTTTTCTATAAATCATTAGCCAAAGAAAATGAAAACTAGAACAAAAGTGGTTGCTTGTTGGGCAAATAAGTCATATTTGGCATGGCTTGTTGCAAATGAGAAGTCTTGATTTGTTCTTTCTTTTATACAACCAGGTAAAATTAAACAGAAATGGATATTTGTGATATTTGAACCTGATTTGGCTGCCTTACATTTCTGTCTCATTTAGTAGCAAAGAAACAGGATTCCATGTTCAGACATTACAATAAGTTACCTTTTCCTAGTTTATTTGCTTGCATGTATAGACAACCTGGTACCCAGTACTTATTTTAAGCCCCATCATCCCCAGTCACTATAGATATTGGGAAATGATTGTTGGGATTGCCCCAAATACCTAGAAAATATCAGATGATTTGCTAGATCAAACCAGGCAATTTGGAAATGTTTGATATTTCCCCATATGAAATAACCATGGGCTTTTGCAACTAAGAGAATTTCAGAAGTAGTTTGTGAAAATTCAGCCAGAATTTCACAAACCCATATAAGGTTAACATCATTACAGCACTAATGTTATAAAATATTGGGATAGTATGATGATTATTACCTCAAACAAGACAGGATGAAAATGAAAAAAAATGTATTAATCTGAAAAAAGTAGGGCGCAACCCATACAGAAGTAACCTAGACAAAAGTCTTTTTGTCATATTAATGAGCCCCACCTGCCCAGGGATTTCCAGTCTCTGACTGGGGAAAGCACCCTGCTGTTTGTAATGGATCTGCATATTATTTCTGCTTTGAATATGATAATGAGAGAAGTAGGTGAGGCTAAACAGGTTTTTGAATACAACACGGCATTCAAAGGTTAGACGTATATGAAAAGGATCATATTTATAGTACACATTTCAAGAAGTGAAACCATTTCACAGTTATATAATAGTTATTTTCCTCTTAGCTTTGTGTACATTCCTCTTCTACATTTTGCATCATCTTCCAGAATTCCACCCTATATTTTCTTGTTTCATTCCTTCAGGATTTATTTATACATAGTCTTCACTATTTTACACTGATTAATATATAGCTCACATATGTGTTATTTCTACTTATTCCACCAATGACTAAATTGAGAAGATGCTGGGAGTTAAAATTAACAATATGTGGAATGACACAGGTTGTCCATATCTAAAGAAATCTCATTGTAAATAACATTACTCATGTGATTCTTCTGAATTTGTTTGGCTTATCTAGACTTCAAGACAATTGGAAATGCAGACAGAAGATTCTGCAATGTAGACAAGAAGTAGGTGGGGGCAAGTAAGTTGTGCCAAACCATTACAATGGTCTAGTTGTTAACTCTTTGTACACCCATCCTGTTGTCAACATTACCTCATAAATGTGAGTGATACCATAGGACATGGCACACTGCCGTGGCAGTCTTAGCAAGGCTCTAAAGTGGATCATCCAGAAGACCTGATTCACTCAACCAGAAAAAGTACATGAAATAATCTGTACAGAAGTTGGAAGAGTCATATTTTCTCTTCCCTTCATCAATAGCATGAGAAAAAAATATTTCCTCATTTTTAACAATCCAAATTACAGGCATGTTACTACAAGCTATGAAAAGCAGCTACAATATTAGAAAAGAAGTTCATATACAAAATAAAACACCCCTGAAAATAATATGTCCCAAATAATTAAAGAGCATTTGGTTAACACTAGTTATGCAATTCTTAAAAATAACTGTTCCAACCAAACCTAGATTATTTACTGTATTAAGAAAATTTGCCACCTAGTGCCAGCAAAGCAACATGACACCAAGATAATTACAAATATTTCAGGGCAGGATTTGCCCATCATAGAGATGAATATATCTAAACAACTGGTTTAATGTGCTTTCATATACTTTTTGAGATGGTAAGTTTGCTAGCACAATTTTCCACCTACATGGTCGGTCTCTTCTCTGCTCAATAACAACGCCAGCAAGTCCTGCTCAAGAGCTTTCTCTAGCAATTATTGTTCTAGCAGACAGGCTAGGATCTTTCTAAAACAACTTGTCTGTCAGGCCCATGTAGCAAGAAATTCTCTAACAGGCAACAAGATTGCTAGAGAAAATGAAAATCTAAGACATCTCTGAAGTGATCTGATGTCAATCCAGCATCACCAACCACGATGCTCAAGAAGGAAAACTGGCAATAACTGAAGAAGGAAATGGTTATTATTATTTTTTTATATTTGTATACCGCCCTTCTCCCGAAGGACTCAGGGCGGTGAACAGGGCACATAAAAAATACAGAATACAAAAATTAAAAAAGAATTAAATAAGAGCCCGAGCTAAAAACAGTAGAATAATATTAAAAATCCCCAATAAAACCCCCAGCACATCCCCCATCAGGCCAGGCCGGCTTGCTCAAATAGGTAGGTCTTCAGACCGCGTCGGAAGGAGCGAAGGTCAGGTGCCATCCGGAGCTCAACCGGCAGCTGATTCCATAAAGCCGGGGCGCCCACAGAGAAGGCCCTCCCCCTGGGGGCCACCAGCCGACATTCTCTGATCGGTGGCACCCTGAGGAGGCCCTCTCTGTGGGAACGCACAGGGCAGAGGGAAGTTGACGCCGGCAGCAGGTGATCCCCGAGGTACTCCGGACCCATGCCATGTAGGGCCTTAAAAACCATTACCATTGCAGAAACCAACAGGAACTAACTGAACTTTTATTGGGAGAGAAAATGGATAACACTTTTTCCACATCAGAACACCCTGATGTTAACTGGACTTGAGTGTAGATCGTAGATGAGAAAGAAGATTGTCATGCAACCATGTCCCTAAGGAAGGTTAGTGAAGGTAGAGGAATGTGGATGTGCCGCTTGACATCTAAAATTGATTGAAGAGAAGGATGGAAAAAGACAGAGGTAGTGTATGATGGAGAGTGTTTCCAACCAAGAAATTTGTTCTTTTTCCCTTCCAAGCTCACAAAGATTCCAGAATTTCTTGCAAAATATTTTTTAGGATGATACTTATTTATATTCTTCACTTATGAGTTCGGAGTGGCACTGAAATCAGTTTCACAATCCTTATTTTAAGATCACAACAATCCTGTAAAATAATCATGCCTGGGAAACAATGACTTCTTTTAGTTTCCTTCTTGTAAGTTTCAATGTGTAAACATAAAGCACAGAGTAGTGAGAAAATAAAAGAGTAAAGGCTGTTCAGCAATCAAAATAAAAAAGCAATTCACAGCACCAAATGCAACATATGACTTCATTATTTCCTTTAAACTCAGACATAACCATTCTCAGACAAGACTTTGCATATATCAATTAGCCTTCATTATGGATGTCCTCTATTTACTTATATCATTTTTGTTTCTCAATAGAATTTGAGCTTCATTCAGTAAGACTGACCACGGTTTAATCCCAGAATCTATGATTACTCCATAGGTTTAGTCTTGACTTTGTGCCTTGACTAGAAAAGAATGAGGTGCTCCTAACTTGCCATCTCCAATGCAAGAGGGTTACTTTGCTTTTGTCTCTTTACTAAAAATGCCCATGAAAGAGTTGCCTTGGCTTATGCAAGAACTACTGAATGTCATTTACTGTATTATAGAATGGCCTCAAAGGGTTACTTCCATTAAAGCTTTGATAAACATGCCTTTTCAAAAGGTTTGCACAGCCATCACTGCAGTAATCAACCTCTATTCAAAAAAAATATGGATCTAAAAATTATTGCCCCATGGCATTTTTTTCTGGCTTGGCCTCCAGAACAAGGCTGGCAGTGTCTCTGTTCTCCAATAAGGATAGTGATTGTTGCTGCTGCTGCTGCTGCCATGGGTAGCAAGAATTGCTCTAAATAGGTTGTAGCCAGGCTGTAAACATCTCTTAAAGGTAAAGACTGCAGGCCCTTGCTGCTACAGATACCAGAAAGAAGGGGAAGTAAATAGTGTGGGACTTGTCCCACCTGTGGAGACTTATCAGTATGTAGGGGCAGACACTGTAGTTCATTGATAGCTGGCCCAAAAAAGTTGACAGAGTAGACTGTGGGCAGCAGCTCCAGAGTCTCAAGTGAGTGCAAGTCCCGTCATGTATTTACAGCTGAACTGGGAGAGCCATTACCAGTGCAGCCCCTCCCTGCAGGAGCTACTGATGTGAGCTTACAAGCTCAGACAGTTGCTGATGTGGGTCATATTTGTTCTGTTTTTGTGCAGAAATGGGAATATTGTCTTTTGTGAAGTTAACACTTCCCTGACACATAAATTGAAAACTAAACAGTCTTGTGACTCAGAATGTTCATATAAGAGGTTTTCTTCCATTTTCCATTCTGAGCAACCTTGGTCTAGTTTTAGTTCACCTCAGCAGCCAGCTGCTCCAAGATGGAAGTCTTGATGTTAGGACACATCATAAACAGTAATTAGGCTATCTTGAAGGCAAGGTAAAGTATATGAATGGGCCCGGTGTCCAGATAAAACTACCTGCTTGTTTAGCCTTAGGGTTTATTTTACTTATTCAATTCACTTTATGTCCCATTTTCATGAGCTGAGAGCATGTAGGAAAGTTTCAACTGTTGAAGGACAACTTCAAAGCTTTCCTTTCTTGTAGCTCTTTATTTTTAAATCAGACAGCACTTTAAGTAGAGGATACTTTCAAACAAAGAAGTGTCCTTCATAAAGGAGGGCCTATTTCACAAGACCATAGTAACAACTGTTTACTTTTCTTAAGAATTTTCAAAGAAAGATTAGAAAAACCACCAATCTGGCAGCCCAGTTTCTCATATCTTCAAAGATAAATGCCACTGTCGCTTCCAAGAAAACACACCCAGGTTTGCAGATTCAGAAATTGTCTTTTTAGTTAATTCTTTGGAAGGAACTGGACCTATTTCATGACGGTCAGCAAAAACAAGCTTGTTTTCTGATAACACATTTCATCAATCAGCGCACATGGTTGTTTTTGGTCTGTCTCATGGAGGTTGATTCATCTGTCTTATGATTCAGAAGATTTCTAGTACTCTTGATTTTGAAACTTCTTCCTCCTTCCTTCTTTTCTTCATCTCCTTTGTTTCATCATAGAGCCTGGTTAGGAATGGGTGAGCGTAGATCTTTTTTAACTCACAATGTTTTCCAAACTTCCTTGCTTCTCTTAATAATGGAAAATGACATGAGGTTAACTGGAATGGGGAAAACAACCTAGGAAACAAACATATGAAGAACTAATGAGAAGAAAACGGGTGTTGTTTTCATATTTGTTTTCACAAATACAATGAGGGTAGCATAGGATAGCCTTTTCCAGTTGGATTTCTTCCAGATATATTCTTGCCTCCAGGCAGCTGGAGGATAGCAAGCAAGGGAAAGCAGCCATAGATATTTAAAAGTACTATAGTTCTGTGTTCCAATCAACATGTTATTTTTATCTCTGCACAGCACAACACTTGTTGTAAAATATTGGGGGTGGTACACTAGACAATCCTGAAAGAAGAATCAAAGAATTTGTATAGAATCTTGTAGTTGAATAAATGCCTGATTATTTTCTGAAGCGTGTCATTTGATTAGCAATACAAGCCCATGTATTCCTGCATTAAAACAGACTGATAAGTAAGAATATGGCGTTATTTCTGGTTACGGTACATACAGATCTGCATTGTTTATTTGCAACAACTAAGTTATTTGGCACTGCTTTTATTCTGGGAAGGTTTTTTTTTTTGGATATCCAATCTTAGGTACAACTCAGGATTTCCTGATATTCTCCCATCCAACGACCAAAAGAATCCTATCCTGTTTAGATTTTCTAGATTAGCATATTTCTAAAGTGCTATACTTGGCATTACTGTATACTATAGCTATTTAGTCATTTTGAATTTCACAGCAGCTCACGGGAGCGGGGTTAGGTATTCTAATACAAAATTTAGGAGGGATTGCATTAATTGACCTCCCCTATCGAGTATGAAGAAGAGGTTTAAGTTTCTCTCTTTACATCTTCGGCTTGGAAAACGACAACCCAAAGAAATAAGTTATTTATTGCACAATGCGAACGTGACGGACGGACGAAACGAGTACGGTTGACTCAGCACTGGGTAATCCCGACCACTTCAGAGTTCCCTAGGAAGTGATGCTTCTGGAGCTAAGATTCAGCCAATGTCTCAAGACATGCTTGAAATGGAGAGTGAAACACTTGTACTTTTGGAAAAACATTTAAACATTTTGTTAGCACCGTAACACGAACCCTAACCCTTAGCACTGTTTTGATGAACTCACTGGAAATTAAAACCAGTCCACTTTTCTTTTTAATGAGCATCTCTTTTCCTCTTTGAAAAATATCGAAGGCTGTTTTACAGAAAGTTAAGGTTTCAGCATATTATGAAAATTAGTAAATGTACAGCTGTATTTAATGAATTGGAGCAGGGGCTCACACCCCCTGGGTGTGCGAAAACTTGGATTTAGAAGTTTCAAAATTATAGTGTATAATATGCATAACCAGGTATTAATTTTGTAAAGCGTGCGAAAATATATCAGAAGCATTCTAGGGCTGCGGCGTATAGAAAAGGTTGGGAACCGCTGAATTAGAGAAAACTATGTTCCCTTAATTCTAAAAGTATTTCTAGAAAAATATACAATGATTTAGATTTATTTTTTTTTAAAGTATTCTCTAACTTTTTATCTCTACGGCTCAGGGAGAACATAGACGCCACAGGCCGCACGTTTCCTGTGTTTAATGTCACTTCCTTTTACCTTTCTAGGCGCGCGGGGTTGTTTCCATGGCTCCTCAGAGGGACGAGGTTGTCTCAATGTTCCTTCTAGGCGATTGGAGGCCGCGTGACTCGGTGGTTCGAGGAAAGCAGTCAGCTGCGGAGACGGGCCTGGCGGTGGACGAGAGGAGCCTGTAGTGTCGTGGCTTCTCGGTCCGGTAGAAGAGACGGAGCGAGTTAGCGGGGGACCGGCGAGGAAATGCGAAGGGTAAATCGGAAGGATTTGGGGGAATTACGGATTTGCCGCTCGATTGGGAGCGGTGATCGTGAGAAGGGGGTCGGATGGGCCTCTTTAGGATGGTGGTCTTTCTTTCGTTTCTTTCCCTTGACAGAAAACCAGCAGGGATGCTTTCTCCCATCAGGATCTACAACAGTGGAGTTGTTTTTTTCCTTTTCTTTTTTCTTTTGTAAAGACACCGGAAACTACTTGCTTTTTTTTTGGTCTTTTCTTTTAAAGGTCCACTTTTGTACAACCCGCGAAGCCTCAATGCGATTTGTTGTGTGTGAACTCAGCCAATTATGGTTTAGGTGACTTGTGAGTCCAGTCATTTGTAGTTTGTTGCATAAACAATGGGTAAATCATTCATGACTTACAATTTATACATCGAGCCAATTCATGGAGCAAGCCCTTCACCTAGCATCTTTCAAGCTTAGTATCTGTTGATGGTGAAAAGGTTGCCCTGACTGTAGAATTGAAGTTTATCAGTCTTTTGACTCTCTCGCTAACATATATAATGGTGACTGGTTTCTACATCAGACTATATTATGTGATTGTTTGGGGCTTAAAATAGTGTAGGAATCCAGTCACTGTGATTGGCAGTCTATGTTTTTTTTGCCTTCATTGTTTATGAACTCAATTATTGTAACTTGTAACAATCCAAATACCTAAATATATCCATCACTTAAAATAATATGTGAGATACCACCAACTGATGCAGCTTTCAAAGTGCATGTTCAGTCTCAAAATTTGGACCTAACAAATGCTGATCTCTGAAAAGGTATATAATGATGTTTGGTTTAATTAACTGGTGGAGCAGCTTGCCTTCAGAAGTTGTAGGTGCTTCATCATTGGTAGAGACTGGACAGTCACTTGTCTGAAATGGTGCTATAGGGTATCCTACTCGAGCAGTGGGCTGGACTAGAAGATCTCCGAGGTCCCCTCCAGCTCTATTCTGACTGACTGATTGGTTTTCTGTTATATTCCACAGACATAGAGTGAGCTACTGTGTATTTTCCTGTATAAAGAAGGGCTTAGTACAGGGGTGTCAAACTGCCAGCCCGTGGACCGGTTTCATCATACCAAAGCCGCACCTACCCCATTGCTGGCAATGCAAAAAGAGTCGTGATACGTTGCGACATGTCACGTGACGTGGCTAGTTTGACACCCGTGGCTTAGTATCTGAGAGTATAAATTATGAATTACCATGTCAAACACTTGTTGGATGGTCAATATTCAAACCCAAGTACTCAGGTAGTTATTGATTTATGACCACAATGGAACCTATCAATTATAGTCATAAATCATGATGGTCATAAAGCAGATAACAATGTGACCACACCCAATTTTACCACTTTTTTGCAGCAGTTATTAAGCAAATGCTAAAATTGTTGAGCAAATATCCTGGTTCTTAAACAAACCCATTGCTCACTATGGCACCTTTTTTGTGGACACTCAGAAGTAAATTTAATAAATTCAATTAAATTCAAATTCAAATGGCGGTTTCTGACAAAAATGCAAATTGCAGTCATGTGACCAAAGGGTTTTGCAAACAATCGTAAATGCAGGCCAGTTGCCAAGCACCTGAAGTGTAGTCACATGACTATGGGGGAGGAGGCCATAAATAGCATTTCTGGGTCTGTTGTAACTTGGAATGGTCACCAAGTGACCTGTTGTAAGGTGACAACTGTGTAACAGTGAGACCTTCTTCATAGGAAATCTATGATAGTTGGGAGAAAGAGCATGGCTAAGTCAGTTAAACACTTCACAAAGGATGTACTTTTGAGTAGATAGAAAAAATGTTTGCAATGTAATGTACTTATCTACAAGTCTCATTAAGTGCATCTGAACTTATTGCTGAACAAATATTCAGTTGTTATTTTACAAAATTAAATAGATCCAATGTCAGAAGGATGCAATGAAGTCCTTTACCAGTCAATGCAGAAATGGAAATAAACCTACTTACATTGCACTGGGTTGCAAATTAAATCCTAAATTATGATATTTTTAAGGTGTGTGTTTCATATATATTATAAATTTCTGAGAGGAATAAGACTATTAACTGATACTAGTCATGAAGGAGCCATGACTAATATGTGCTCAGTCTGTTTTTTTACAGTGGAATGTCAGTAATAGAAGCAGAATGTTGTATTTGCTGGATCTTTTTCATGGTCAAGAAAGCCAATTTTTCCATTGTTTGAAGAACAGCATCCATTTGAAACCATTTTTCTTCTGAATTTTCTAATGATATTTTATTCATGTTGAATATATTTCATCTCAAATCTTAAAGAGTTAGATTGAATAATATATACAAATATAATTCTGCAGTGCCTCCTCTGAAATAATCAGAGTGCATACTAGTTCCATTTTATTTATCCCCTTTAACCAGATATGAGAAATTTCATTTATTGTAACCTGTCTAATAACTTTCCTGTGCCATGCTTGGGTCAGTGACCTCACTTTAGGAAGCTGTTAGTAACACTGGTAGTATTGTAATTGGAAAAAGATGCAATACAATTCTTGGATTTTGGAGAAGAGGTACATTAGAAGGCCTTCTTTTTGTAGGATTTAGTTGGAATGACACAAATTATTTTTTCTTTCAGGTACTGATGGAATCACTCTGCATTCTCTAGACAGTGACCCGAGGAATTTATGTTTTAAGACATCTGTGGATTATTTATATATGTCTATGCGGCCTCTGGGCTGTTGCTTCAGGAATGGCTCCCCAGTTCCGCAGTTATGTTTGGGATCCTGCTCTTATCGTTTCCCAGATTATGCTCATGCAAGCAATTTATTATAGCAGTCTGGGGCTTTGGTTGGCTCTAGTAGACAGTCTGGTACAGAGCAACCCTTCACTGGACCAGATTTTCAGTTATGAGGTAGGTAATTATGTTTTCAGTATGTCAGAAACAAATTTTGACAAAGAAGGCAGTAGAAGATCTTTAGGAGGAATACTGAAAGCTAATGTGTAACTTCATGGATTACTTCTCATATAATTTACATTTAAATTTAACGCACAGTATGGCAAAGGTTAATTTGCACTGTTTCAAATTACTGCCTTTATTATATCAGTATTAAAATGAGTTTGATTAGTTGTCCAGATGTTGCCTCTTGAACTATAGAGCTGATGTAACATCATTGAAGCTGATAGATCTTAGCTGGTTTACAGTTTATTGCAATGGCTATGTTTCTTTGTACCTGTACAGGATTTGGGATTTGCCACCTCTCCAGGGAGACTTTCCACAATGGCATTTATCCTGAATGCGCTCACCTGGTAAGTCGGGTTGTTCTTCTTCTGACATCCTCAAACCAAACAACTTTAGAGTGGTGAGATGCCTCTTGATAAAAACAGAAGCATTCAGATTATCAGTGCTGTAAAATTGAAGGCCAGACTAAAGAAAGTTGGGACTAGGCATTTAATATGATTAGCTAAGTAGCCCAAAATATCTGACTGCCAGGTGGGCAGATTGAGCTATTGAAGCAATGGCTGAAAGACCAGGCTGGGAACACAGTGTCCAGGAGAAAATCTACCTATGTAATTCCTAATAGTAGACACTGAATTGATAATACATAATGAAATCAGGTTGGTTGAACTGCTCAAATCCTATGGAGAGATCATGAAGAGGAGTCTAGAGAAAAAGTATTGAAGTAGAGCCATTCAGAAAGATGAAGCTGAGGCTGATAAATTATAAGCCAAATAATGGTAATATCTAATGCAAAAAAAGGAAAGAAAAAAACTAGAGTTGTTTAACATGTAATGAAGAATAGGAAAGAATTTCAGTGGGGAGAATATCCAAGAAAAATGTGCTTAACAGTTACAATTTTAGAAAGGAAAAACGCATAGTTTTAATTACCCAAATTTTCCTTGACTTAGCCACTCATTTAGTGACATTTGAAATTACAATGCCAATGAAAAAAAATGACTTAGGACCATTTTTCACATGACCACTGCAGCAACCCCATGGACAGCTGATCAGAATTTGGGCACTTGGCAACTGGCATGTATTTATGACAGTTGCATTGTTCCATTGTCATATTATCACTATTCGTAACTTTTCCAACTGACTTCTCAAAAACCAAGGGGGTGAAGCCACATTTGCTTAATGACAGCATGATTCACTTAACAACTGCAATGATTTGCTTAACAACTTGCAAAAAAGGTCATAAAATGGGGGGGAAATTCACTTAACTGCCTTGCTTAGCAATGGAAATGTTTGGCTTAGTTGTGGTTATAAGTCAAGGACTACCAGTATATAATTACCCTTCTAGACTTTGGAGACTGGTTTAAAAAAAGGCATACGTATAAAATAGAACAGTTAGGAATCTTTTATTTATGAAAATTTCACTTTATTTTCAGCGACCAATTTTTTAAAAGGATCAAAAATTGCTGAAATATAAAAATAATATAAAATGTTTATCTTCGGAGTCTAAAGTTTCCTTTAATTTCTTTGCTTTCTCACATAGCTTGGATAAAGATTTAAATGAAAAGTGCTTCCATGAGATATGTCTTACATAGCTTATATGGAAAATAGAATGTTGAAGTATCTTAAGATTTGACATAATTCTTTTCTTTTCTTCTGCAGTGCCATTGGTTTATTGCATTTTATTCGACGAGGAAAGCAATGCTTGGATTTCACAGCCACCGTTCATTTTTTTCACCTTTTGGGCTGCTGGATTTACAATGGATATTTTCCGACAGCTTTGACCTGGTGGCTTGTACATACGGTGTGCACAGCACTCATGGCTGTGATTGGGGAATACCTCTGTATGAGGACAGAACTGAAAGAAATCCCATTAAATTCAGCCCCCAAATCCAGTGTATAGGCCATCAGAGACACTGTGTTTCTCCGTCAGTATCAGCATCTTGGTGCTAGTTTGTGAAATGTGGAAATGCAACTGAAGAAATCCAGAGGGCCTTAAAATATATTAGCTGGGAGACTGACATACTTTGCTAGGCCAAGATGAATATAGTTTTTACATAACTCATTTTTATTACTATGCAGACATGCCCAATTTGCCAAAGTGACATAGATCAGACTCGAGTGTCGGATAAAATGCATAAAAGACATGGGAAGTGGACTGATTTTGAGAATTTGAGAAGCAAGCAGTGAGTTGTGATGATCACAGTTTCCCTTCTCTATAGTGTGAACATCAGTTGACTAGTGAACGCCAACAATTGCACAATAGACACTTTGTTCCCTTTTATCCCTTATATATCTGATACTTCCTTCCACTTTTTGAATTAAAAGATCAAGGAGATCAAACAATGCAGAAAGGCACAGTACTATTATTCGCTTGGCTGCTCAGATTCCAGAAAGTGTATTAACAGCAAAAAGTGACTGTATTTATTTGACTGAAGAAATTACTATTTTATTTAATAAAGACTTCAACTTTCCATTGAAGCTTTACAGTGTATTGATCAGGCTAGTTTATATTACTAATATGACAGTAGAAATGAAAAAAATATCAGTCTGGAATACAATTCATGAAACAGTGGCTTAGACACTTTTAAACTATTGGCTTCAAAAAGGTGAACAAGGATTTAAACCACTCTTGTTTACAATGTGTGGCATAGAGAGGTAACTGCCCCTGGTCACATACTCCAAGACTCGTGATAGTTCAAATGAGCTCTCTCTTTTACTGCAATGAATGTTTTATCTTGAAGATTCACTATTCATAATTAAGGAAACTTGCAAGGTGCTGTGCAAGGCATGAAAAACAGGATGGTTAATTCTTTTTGTAACTACCACTGTCAAGATAAGCTTATTTTGCATATAATTTTAATTGTCTTCTTAGAATGGAACTTGAATAAACTCTGTCCTCCAGAGCAAATATTGACTTACTGTGAAAAGAAAGTATGTGAAGGGAAGGTTCATTTATAATGCACCAAAGGGTAGCTGTAGTTTTTATTATTTTTTAAAAAAAATAATAATTACTTTTTTGGATATATCCCAGAGTTTTCCCTTTGTACGTAAATATTTTGGAATGCTAATTTTTGTATAAGTTGGGAAGCTAATGTTTGTAATGATTAAGGTGAATAATTTTGGAAAATGAACTTTATAAACCCTCTCTCAAAGCGTTCTTATGGGACCCATTGATAACGTATAAAGAAACCCAAAGGTTCTGCTAAAATAGCATGTTCTGTTCCACATAGTATAGATTTGGGCAGAGGGAATATCTTTCCTTGCATGATTGTTGTAGTTGGAAAATATAAGTGAGTCACACTGTCTTCATCCAATGTTAACATATTGTAAAGTAGTGTATAGTATGCATTGTTGAATTTGTTGTTGTTTTGGCTGCGAAGTCGTGTCCGACCCATCGCGACCCCATAGACAACATTCCTCCAGGCCTTCCTGTCCTCTACCATCTTCTGGAGTCCGTTTAAGCTCATGTCTACTGTAGTTGTTGAATTACAGCTGCATTAACATCACTTCTTCCAGAAGATGGCACTGCTTCCTTTTAAGACAGTAGTGAAAGCCACTGCAATTCCTGTTGTAAGCTGTGTATTATGCAATCTTCTCCGCAGTAGTATATGTATGTTCACATGTGTACTCAAGGCATTTATTTTCCTTTGGGAGTATCATAATAGCATACCTAATGCAGCAAAGGAGATTTGAAGCCATTTCAATGAATCTCTGTAGACTTAACATTGACTAAAGACTGGAATCTAATTAGACAGACAGTGGCAATCTAAGTACTGAGAGTTTGTCCCCATTATTTGAGAGCTATTTAGCAGATCTTAACAGGGATTAGGATGCACATTTATTTATGATCAAAGCCTGTGTTTGAAATTAAGGGTTGTCTTTAAGGCAAAGTGAAAAAGTAGTTAAAAAGAAACAGGTTTGTTTGGAACTTATTTGACCCTGCCTACTTTTCCATAAATTGACAGAAGTCATAAGCATAATATGGTGGTGCTTGTGATTGGAGATCGGAATGCCAGAGTTGGAAATAATGAGACTCAATTGAATCATAAGGCCAAGGAAACGTAGAAAACTAAGCAAAATAGTGACTTTCTGCTAATGATGATGATACTTAGTTTCTGCTAATCAAATTATTTCTTGATTGCTGACACAAGTCTTCAGATCACCAAAACCATGCCTATGTGTATGGACATCACCTGATGGACTAAGCAGATATCAAATCAGTTGTATTATTAATGCAAGGAGGTAGAAGTCTTAGTTATATCAAGAAAGAATGAAGTCAGAGACTGTTTGAAGATCACAGACTGCTCATGTACAAGATGTAAGTCTATTTCCATGTGATCTTGAGCATATATCCATCATTTTCAAGAAGAATATCAAGAATTTCTTCAAAATCCTGTCCCTTATTGACAGGCAACCAGAGGAACAATAGAACAAAGTCAAAGAGGCTGTTAAAGATGTGGAAAATTCTTGAACCCAGAAGGAAATTCCATCCTTAAAATTAGTATTATAAGGGGCACTAATCTACAGATAGCAAAAGTTGTTCTCAAGTTACAACTATAATTGGAACTGGAGTATGGTTGTAAATTGTGGTTATAAATTGAGGCATCGACATGACAGGACCCATTTTTTAATGGTCTTTACAGTGGTCATTAAATGGATCATGTGTTCATAAGTCTGAATCATGTAGTTATTAAGCAAATCCATTCTGAATGAGTGGGTTTGGGGTTTGGTTTTTGGTTTTTTTGCTGGAGACTGGCAAAAAAATGCCAGAAACAAGTAAAAAAAAGTTGCAAATTGTGGTCACATGACTGGGATGCTACAGCTGGTTACAAATGCAAGCTGGTTGCCAAGCACTCAAAACATGGTCATGTGACCGTGGGATTTGCAACGTTTTAAGATAGACACCCTTTCTGAAGCCACAGTAACTTTAAACAATCATTAAACAATTGGTCATAAATCGAAGACTACCTGTAATGATTCAAAGAAGATCAAACAAAAATGGAAGGAGTATATTGAAATTCTGAACAGTATGAATGTTAATATCCAAGATACCTTAGAAGATTTCACCTATCTACATGAATATCAAATACTAGAAAATCAAGTTAGATCAACACACCAGTAACTTATCAAGTCAGAAGGCTACAAGAATTGATGAAATAGCTACGGAAATATAGCAAGCAACAGAAGAAGGATCAGTTGAGGTTCTAATCAACCATACCATCAAAAAATCTGGAGAACAGCATAGTGACCAACAGATTGGAAGAAATCAGGCTAAATACCAATACTAAACAAAGGCAACTTAACACTAATTGTGACAATCTAAGGTTGCTTTGTATATTTAGTACAAATTAGAGAAGTGGAATTGGAAAGAGAGATTATGAGAATATGTTGAAAATAGCTGCAACATATGGCATATCCTACTTCATGTACAGAGTAGAGTTATACAAGAATTCATATGGATTTTAGAAGGGGGTAAGGAATGTAGAAAACGTAAGTTGAATTGTAGTTCCCACGAGCCTCAACCACAATGGGCAGTTACAAGGAATAGTCAGAGAAGCAATGAACAGAAAGTTCCATTTCTCCACTGCTATTTTACAGCAATAGCCATACTTCATTCAAGTGATCCCCTGAACATCCACCCATCCTGCAATACAGAAGTTTTCCTTAGAAAATTGCAAGGATTTTTACTTCTAACTGAATATTTCTTTCCATCTCAGAAATATTTACTATACGTGACTGCATTTTGCAAGTTTCATTGGAAAATCAGGGAGGAGGAAAAACTAGTCAGGAATGGAGAAAAAGGGATATTACAGCATTATTCCTTGCATGGGTTTCAGATGTTCTGCCTTAAGCTATCTCAGGGTTTTGGTCCTTCTTTCATTCTGAAGTCATATACCAACATAATCTGTTGCATAACTAATCATTCTTTCAAATACCTCTATAGCAAGTCAATCATCAGTCTGTAATCTTGCTTTGGACATTTTGGGGAGCTCATTTCAGGTAGGTAATGAAACCAGCATGATCTACTGAGAGAATCCAATTATTTTAAAACTTCACGCTACCCTCTTGAGTTCCCCAACATTTTCTTTCATAAAACTGCAAATATATTAATTACTGTAGTTACGCCTCCATACAAAAAGAAAGTTGCTAAAAAGTTCTTTAAATATAAAAATCAGAACTACAGTTAGAATGAAAGCCTTACCAAAGCAAACCCTGATTAGCAGGCCAATATACAAAATCTAGTGACACCATTCCAATTGTGCCACAGTTTCCTATGCAAGCTGTATTTTAGTAATTTAATTTTGAGATCCTTAAGGCATGCACAAGTTTTGATAGTCAAAATTCAGTTGGAACACTTGCCATACTTACAATTGATTTCACTGGAAAAAATTAAATATTTGGAATGCTGTTATCACAATCAAAAATTCACTAAAAAAGAAAAAAACCACAAAATATTTCCTAAATATTAAGGGAAAGAAGCATATGTTCATTTGTACAAAATCACAGAGCTGTTGCCTTCATAAGTTGAGCCAAATGAGCATCAGAGTGATGCCTACTAAACAAAGGGTTGGGATCTGGAATGAGTGTAAGTTCTGGTAGTTACTGGAGATGCAGAGGTCAAAAAGATTGCCTTCGAATTTGATTTTTCTAGATTCCTTTTTCAACTTTTCCCAGACAGTCACCATCTCCCTCTGGCACACCCAAAGAGTAGCCATCGCACAATTATGAAATTCATTCCAATATCTGCAAAAGAAAGAGTAAACAAATTATTTGCCACCAACAGAAGAGAATATTTATAGCTTGGGATTGAACTGTGGGGTCCTTGGTACTCTCTTGAGATGCCATGAAGTGCAGAGAGCACTAAGGACTCTGCAGTTCTTTGCCACAAAAGTCACAGATAGACATGGGCCATCTATGAAGAACATAACCTGTCTTATCCATCTGCCCATTCACCATCCATCATAATATCTGGTTAATTGGTCCATGCAATTGTGATCTACTTTAGTTCTTTTTTTAATTAAATGATCTGCTTTAATTCTATCCATTATGGAAAGCCAACTCTGGGAATCAAAGAAACCTATTTTCTGAGGGTTTTAAAAAAAATTTAGGTTGAGCGTTTTTCCATACCTGTTCAACTAAAGCCTGTTTTAGGGCCTCAGCAACACTTCTTTGTAAGCTTCCTGCCTGAAAACTGCAAGACATATTTCCACTTATTTTTAACAGTTGTAGTCAGATAGGATTATAGGGGCAGCAATGAAGGCAGCAATGAAGAGATAACCCCTTCATCTAGGTGTTTTTAACTTTGGATGGGTAGACTTAAACTCCCAATACATCCATCTTCAAGTTGCCAAGTTTTAAAAACTCTGATCTATGTGGATACAGACCTTCAAAGCCTATTTTTTTTCTTCCCTTGTTTATTTACCAAGATTAGAACTCATGTTCTCTAACCTGGTGCCTTAACCACTACACCAAACTGATGGTATATTTACAATTTTATATTGTGCTTTTATAGTGTGCTAAAGCAGCCTTACTGAAACTGGCATTTTCCAGAAGTATTGTGTTAAAACTTGCACACTGAGAGCAAGAAATAGTGTTGGTACCACTTTAAACCACAAATACGGATATTTTTAGACTTTAAGAGAAATGTTTATCTAAAGAACCCATCACTATATATTCTTACTATATTCTACATCAGTGTAATAGTTTTCCCCATTTATTTTTATTTTATACATTGAAATCCATAGCTTAATAATAAACCATTACAAAATTGACAAGATAGCTTTTGCCAACTTGCGTGAAAAATATTAAACCACTGAATGATTTCAAATATTAAATTATCCTTTGGAGGGAGCCTCCACCATGTGGTGGTGCCCAGGGCAATTGCTTTTCCCTTAAAAAGTCTCTGTAATCACGCTAAAGAACCTCTAATTGACTGCCAACTGTCAAGAACTCATTAAATAGAAGAAATGTGGTAGAAGAAATCTTCTGAGACAATAATGAGAGAGATTGGTGTAAAACAAGGTAAACTCTGTTTTGATTTTCTATGGTGGTTTCTTCCAAATCCTGCAGCAATGTAGTAGGGGTGGGTAGAGTAAGGGAGAAGCAATCCAATATGAAAGCAGTTGAATGTTACTTGGTTACATATATATATATATATATATATATTTAAAAAGGAAGGAGCAGTAACTAGTAAGGACTGAAGTGGCAATTTGTCAGAGGACACCAAATCAGAATTCTCTCTTTTCCCGTTTCAATTGGATAATTTCAATTTCCCAATGCCTGGTTTTACAGACTTTATTTGTTTGGGAATCAACCTATGTCACATGCCCTGTCAGTTCTAGATTTTGGGGGATGTTGCACAATTTAACCTCCCCCCCAAAAGGCAAATAAACCAAAACAAAACAACCCTAATTTCATTATAGATCACTTTACAAAGAATTAATTCTAATCATGTCTGTCACTTTTTCTTCTTGTAGACAGAGAAATACAGAAGCTTCCTCAGAAAAGGTGCTAGTTTTAGTTGCACAACAGTACTGTAGAAGGAAGCCTAAGATTTTTGTCTTTGTCTGATGCCTTGTATCATAATAATAGGGAATTTGCTTATTTTGTGCTAAAACCCTTCAGGAACCCTAATTGTTCCTGACGCAGAGGTAATAGGAAGACTTAGAGGTTCAAACAACAGAGTGCTTTTTTCATAAAGAGGAAAAAGAGTTAGAAAAATATAACAAGGGAGCAGGAAAATGCCAAAAAGTCTCCCTACCAACCCAGCAAATGTGCTGTCTGCTAGGAATCTATGTGACCAATATAACATGGGTATGGAGGGACAAATTTTTCTTAAAGTGGCTAACCAAATTTATGGAAAACAAACACAGAACATTAAAAAGTTTTAAACAAATTAAAATTATCCAGGTCATCAATTGCTCATCATTGAACAATTAAGAACTTCACAAAAGGATCAACATTTCTTCTCAATATTGAGACGTTGGGAGCAAATATAACTTCTGAGCAACCACATCCTATACACTGAGAGCAACACAAGAGCAGGACTTCTCAGTCAAGAACCAGAAAAATAACCCAGTAGGACACTTTCAAAAGGACCACTCCTGCACACCAAGTTTTGATAATTGTACCCTAAGGTATATAGGGCTTTAAAAGCCAAGGCCAACATCTTAAATCGTGCTTGGCACGTAACTGGCAGTACTGCAGATCTTTCAGACTGGGAACTATATTCCTCTACCTTGCATCAGCCTAACTATACATTTTACATCAAGCTGTACTCCGCAATAGCTCCATTCTTTTTTTCCGCCTGTGGAAAAAATTTTATTACATCCCTCATCTTTGCTTTTTCTCAAGGTTGCACATTGTCATATTGTTCATTGTTCATGAGTGTAAATGAGTTCCTTCAGCACTGAATCAAGAACCTCTTTCATTTTCCAATGATACTTTAGACAAACTTCATTATCAGTCTATTGGTTTATTTCCTGTTACATTCTGTACCACTGTTTTGCATTTCTTCACATCTTGAATATGCAAACAGGCCTTATATCCCAGCACATGTTTAAGTTTGAAGGTACTTCTGATAACTGATTTTTCTTTCTTTAAAAAAAAATGGAGCTGAAATTTAGAAAACCTTGTTTTATTCTGTGATAGATGAGGGGAAAAACCTAAATCCAAATAGCTTTGGCATTTTTTTGGAATCTGTCAGCCCATAAAGGTAGAGCAAATTAAGAAACATATATACGTCCGGTCTATATGTCTACTTTTATTTTAACAACTTTAGTACTGTAATAGAATCTTTTACGTCTGAATGTACTTCCCCCTCCCTCACTTTATCTTTGTGTGACGGGCTTGTCTGAGACATTGTTCTCAAGTTAGGGCTCTTCTTCCTGTCCTTCTTTATTCCCAATACACAATCTGAAGTAAGTGTATCTAGCTTTCAACATCCCACTTTAGCTGCAGTGGTGAACTCATAAGCATCTTCACTGCCATTGTCTTTCATGATAAACACATCCAATTCTGTGCAAAGTGACTGGTGGATTAAAAAACATCCAGTTCAAATCTTCTGTGGATTTGTGTATAAATCTCTCCCTATTGTCCTTAACTCCACCTTCCCTATTGAAAAAAAGTACTGGGGACAATAATATTGAATGAGGTGGCAGGATTGTTGGGAGTAATGAAATAATACATTGAAAGTGCTTGTAATATTTGAAAGCACTGTGCAATCTTAACTTCTGTTCCTCTTGGTCACAGATTCTGCTTCTTTTGCATTGTTCTAACTTAGTTCACACAACAAAGCTAGCAACGCATGATGCTACAAGAGGTTTTGTTTCCCTGCCAGCTTGTTGCAAAGCCTAACACTTGAGTAGGGCTGAGAGGGAGTGACTGGCCCCTGGTCACTCAGCTGGCTTCCATGTCTAAGAAAAGACATGAATCTTTCCAGTCCTAATCCAACATCTTAACCATTACATCAGGCTGGCTCTCTTGAAAGTGCTATACGGATAGTCCTCAACTTATAACAGTTCAAAATTTGATCAAAATTTGGATGCTTGGCAACTGATTTGTATTTATGATGCTTGCAGTGTCCTGGGGTCATGTGATTAGCTTTGGCAACCTTCTGACAAGCAAAGTCAATGGGGAACTCAGATTCATTTAACAACCTTGTTACTGATGATTCCCTTAACAACTGTGGCAAGAGAAGTCATAAAATGGGGCAAAATTCACTTAACAAATGTCTCACTTAGCAACAGAAATGTTGGGTTCAATTGCGGTCATAAGTCGAGGACAACTTGTACAGTAATCCATACCATCATCACCACCACTATCTAGAAGTAGGATTCCACATCTAGTAATGTTCTTTACATCAGATTCCCTTCTTCTGTCCTCTACCAAACGCTTATTTTTCCTTTATTAATCCCTTCATTTTATTACATGAAAAATGTCTTTGCCTCTTCTATCTGGTCTTTTTGTCAGCTTCTAATTTATTGTGGTTTCTGCATTCCCCATCTCAATAGTTCTTCTCACACCGTTTTGGCAGGATGATGCTTCTCCAGATCTTCTGCCTTTTTCCTTGATCGTTATGTACACTTCCTGGTTTGTCTATAGGTTTGCTCAGTCCAGTGTTTCACCCTTGGAAACTTCAATTATCTGCATCTATCTCTACAATTCCTTTCTTTCTTCCCTTTCCCTTGTCTGCTTACAATCAGTTCTCTACTCAGACTTGCTGCGGGCTAAATTTCAAACATCTTGATGCTTCTGCTATTTTACTGCCTTCTCCTTGCACTTGATTAAAGATAAACAAACAGCTGTGTCTGTATTCTCCTCATTCCTCTGGCTGTGAAGCTGCCCAAGGTGACAAACCAAGCCTGGCAAAGAACAGTGGGGATAACAAAAGACTACCATTATGGTTAATATTGGTAGTCAGAAAGTGCATAGTTTAGAGTCAAAGAGGATTGCAGACCCAGGAAATACAAGAAGCATCACAAAAGAAATAATAAATCTATATTAATTAAAGCTTTGAAGGTTATAGTATTAAAGCGAATGGAGAAATTATGCAAGCTAAAGGATGAATTCCATCCTATGACTATGGCCCTAACTCCATACCATTCTCTCCTCATAATTGTCTTAAATCAAAGAAATGGATACCAGAAAATCTAATCATGTTATATCCAGGACTGAAGGGCACTGATAGGCTGAAAGCTACCACATGAGTTGGTAGCCAACCAAAACTGCTCAGGCTCAAATTGTGTTCATGAAAGCAGGTTTCTTAAAATCCTAGTATTCTTTCCTTGAAAGCAAATGCATGTTACTTAGGAGGCAGCAGAACTGGCTTTGCCTTTGCTATCTACAAAATGACATTTCTAATTGTGATTGGAATCTAGTTTTGTAACATGCCAATAATGGACAGCAAGCCCTTCTCAACAATGAAGGATTTGTTCTCTTGTATTGCTACCAACTTCAACTAGTCTTTTGCTTTCAATTGATGGTTGTCTTTGATGAAGTGCTTATGACAGTACTTCCTATGATAAAACATAGTAGATCCAAGCCAGTTTCAAAAGAAAGTTCCCTTCCATTATTTGTGGTTCCTATGGCTAAGCAGAAAGATGGAACCATTTTCTGTGGGTAACACAATTTGCTAGCCAACTGATAGACATGAGACCAACAACACTACTATGTGAGTGGAAACCTTCACTTTTTCTACTAGTATTTGGAGAATATTCAGTGGAAACATTCACAGAGGAGTAAAGGGAAGGGGATATCAGTCATTCTGATTTAAAAGGTAGGCAGGACAAGAAGCAATGGATGGAAACTAACCAAAGAGAGAAGCAACCTAGAACTAAGGAGAAATTTCCTGACAGTTAGAACAATTAATCTGTGGAACAACTTGCCTCCAGACATTGTGGGTCCTCCAACACTGGAAGTTTTTAAGAAGAGACTGGATAGCCATTTGTCTGAAATTGTATAGGGTTTCCTGCCTGAACAGGGGGTTGGACTAGAAGACCTCCAAGGTCCTTTCCAACTTCGTTATTCATTATTCTAAATGGACTAAAGAGACAACTCTATTCAAGATACACATCATGATAGGATATTCCTACAGTACATTTCAGAGGTTTGCTGCTCACCCACAAACAACCTGCAATCCTTGCAGCAGACTCTGGTTCACTTCGTCTTTTTCAGCTTCTTCTTCATATCTAGCCATGTTTTCTCCTAATTTTAAGATACAGCCAGAGAAATCTTGATAAATATTTTCACACTGAGTTTCTGCTGTCAGTAACTTGAGCAAGTGCCCTGCAAATGGAAAGGGGATTAATGTAACATCTAATAGCACACATCTTTTTCCAGGCATGTCATCTAAAGACCAAAAGCAATTTCCCTTAAATAAGAAACATAAAATATATGTGTGCAACACACACACGCGCGCACACACACATAATGAATGGTCAATCATACACAAAAGGCAGCACCAAAATTAAGTACTAGATAGAATTCTGCTTCAAACATTGCATTAAGCCATAATGTCATCATCGTATCATTTGAAAGTCACATTGTATGGTTTATTCAAACAAACTGTAGTGTGGCTTAGTAAGAGACAGTTTGCTTGACAAGATCAGTGTTAGGGATTTTGACCTGGAATGTATGATTTCCAAAGGAGGGACTAAACAATGAGCTGAGCCAGTATTATCTCTTGTAAACTGCCCTTTTTCCCCAAGGCTATTTCAAACGTAAAATGGGGTGGGGTGGGGTGGGGTGGAGATGAGTTTGGTACTTTAAAAAAAAACAGCCATAAAGAATAGGACGAATCAGTAAGTAAACTTGCTTCATTTTGAATTCGCTGCCCCTGCTTTTGGAAAGACTGGCCAACTTACCTGAATTCTTAAAAGTGTTCCTTGGAAAGGTTTCCTTGGAAATGAAGCAATGAATTTAAACAAGTTTGTAGTGAGAAGTTGTCCGTCACTAACACTATCCTGGACTCTTCTATCATCTTATCAATTTCGGGAAGTTAGCAGAGGAGCGTTTCCCGTAATCTTCTAGCGATGCAGAGAAAGATGAATAACCTCAATTCTTGCTAGGAAACTGTGGTTCCCTTTATCATTTCGCCCCAACCATGCACCCACCCAGAGGATGGATGCCGTTCCCGCTGGACCGTCGCCCGCGATCGCAACGAGATTTGGGCTTACCCAGCGTGAGGAGTAGCAGCGCCGTGCCCGGTCGGAGTGCCATTGTCGCCGCTGTGGCTGCCTCGTTTAGGGGCTCCGAGTAAAGTGGGTCGACGCCACCGGCAGCCCGCCCATTCCTCTTTCCCGGGGAGGAGACGAGGGGCTTCTCGACCTCCCGACGAGAAAGACAAGGCGGGAATTGACCCTGGCCAAGGTACCGCGATCCCCCCCCCCCTCGGAGCGCGCTTGCTCTGCCTCTGCTCTCGCTCCGGTGGGCCGGACTCTCTGGCGCTGAGGGCAGAGTAGACCTTGCCCAGGTGCTTTGCGGAACAGCCAGGCGAGGGGGACACGGAGGAGGAGGTCGCTGGTCGAGGAAGGCAGGGAGGCACAAGAAGAGGGGCAGGGCAGCACAAGCCCCCTTCTGAGCAAATCGAACTGAGTCCATTCCGATCAGCTCAGCTCCAGCCATGTGATCTTAGCCCCAAGTCCTGGCGCAGGTTCCGAAAAAAGTTTGGGATCTGGAGTAGTCACATCAACTACTGCGACATCCATTAGGTCCAGCCAATCCTCAGGGGTAATGGGAACGGCAGGCAGTCCTCCACTTACGACCACAAGTGAGCTCAACATTTCTCTTGCTAAGTGAGACGTTTGTTAAGTGAATTTTGCCCCATTTTTCAACCATCTTTTGCCACCGTTGTTAAAGTGAATCACTGCAGTCGCTTAAGTTAGTTGTCACGGTTGTTAAGTGAATTGGACTCTCCCACTGACTTTGCTTATCAGAAGCTTGCAAAAGGGGATCGTTCGCGTGACCATGAGACACTACAACCGTCGTAAATAGGAACCACTCGGCAAGCATCTGAATTTTGATCATGTGACCATGGGGATGCTTCAACACTTGTAAGTGTGAAAAAAACGGTCATAAGTCACTTTTTTCAGTGCTGTTGTAACTTTGAACAGTCACATGAACTGTTGAAGACTACCTGTATAATCCCAAACACCCAAAGAATACCATTTTAGAATTAATTCTACATGGTATGCTTATCAGATACTTTATCAGTTTTGAAAACCACCACTCAGCTTTCCCTATTGCTGTTTTTCTGGAGGATAACAAATTGGAGAAGGTTATTGTACAAGTGGCCATGGTCACTGTAGTGAGGATTTCTGGTTCCTTCCCAGTGTACTCCATCTTCTCTTATTAACCTGGTTCTATTGAAATGTGTAAGTCATTGTGCAGAGACATCACCCTGCCAACAAAAGTGTGTATAGTCAAGGCTATGGTCTTCCCATTTGCAATATATGGCTGTGAAAGTTGGACCATAAGAAAGGCTGAGCACCAAAGAATTGAGGCCTTTGAACTATGGTGCTGGAGAAGACTCCTGCGAGTTCCTTGGACTGCAAAGCAATCAAACCGGTCAGTCCTAGAGGAGATCAACCCTGACTGCTCTTTAGAAGGCCAGATCCTGAAGTTGAAACTCAAATACTTTGGCCACCTAATGAGAAGGAAGGACTCACTAGAAAAGAGCCTAATGCTGGGAAAGATTGAGGGCAAGAGAAGAAGGGGATGACAGAGAATGAGGTGGCTGGATGGAGTCACTGAAGCAGTAGACGTGAGCCTAAATGGACTCCAGAAGATGGTAGAGGACAGGAAGGCCTGGAGGAACGTTGTCCAGGGGGTCTCGATGGGTCGAACACAACTTCGCAACTAACAACAACAACAACAAGTTATTGTGCAGAGTTTCTGCATTGCCTTGTGTTACCTCTGGAACTGAGTTCATCCCCCAATAGTCCACAAATTAGTAGCTGCCCTGAATTAATATTAGCAATATTGTAACACTTTTTTTTCTTTTATTCAAAACATGGAAGTAAATTGTGTGTGCCTGCTTTCCAAGGGAAGAGGAGTTATTATCTTTGAAATCCATTTATCAGTATTCAACCAAGGGGAGCAACTTATCTATATGTTGGTTTTGTTTTGCCAATGGACTTTTTTGTAGTATTGTTTAGTTTGTTTCATTTTTGTATTGTTTTTTGTATTTTAGTAATACTATAACATTTTTGACTAGCATTCGAAGCCATAATTCTAAACTTCCTAACTCTGCTTAATCAGCTCATCCTAAAGTTCAATAGCTTGGCAAAGAAGTCAGAGGCAGGATGTACTTGATCAGAATCTACCCATTCAGAATATGTGAAATTACTTTTGAGTAGGTTTATGAATCAGAATAGATAATATAGAAGATAGGCCTCTAGCCAAATTACAGGAACATTTCTAATGACTAAAATGTCTTAACTCAGCCTTAACTCCTATTAATCCTGCTTTTGAAGTCCTCAGTAGCCCTATTTCAGATGCTCGGTGCAGTTAAAGCAAAAGATTAAGGCTGATTTTAGTCTTCTGCTTCTGATCCACACCAAACATGTTGGTATTGATTGAACTGGCTCTCCTTCAGAGCATCCTTTGCATGCATCCTGTTGAGCTGTAAGATGGCCCATAGCTCTGGGAGAGATTTGCTGGCTCTGGTACCTGCATTTAATAGCAGCTCAATTTGTAGGAGGTAGTGGCAAGATGCCAACTAACTTGCAGCCTTCTCGATTCTTTTAAACTGCTATTAAAAAGACAGGCACTCTTAGACCATTGCTGGACAAGCACAATATCCTAGATCAGTGATTCTCATCCTTTTCTTCCATGGACCACTGACTTAGAACCACTGTCTTAGATATTTCCAGCATTAGTGCCCTGGGGAGCCAGTGTGCCTGTAAACAATTTCTTTAGTTTCCTGCTTTATTTGACTTTTTTTTTTTACCAAAATAATAAATTTTGAAATAAGGTTCCCAACTGCCAATCTTCAGCATCAAGTTTATTTGTAAGAGGTTTCTAGATGTATGGCTCCAGTTGAATCCTTTGTCTAGAAATGTATACACTTGTCTAGGAAAACGTCAAAGGTAAACAGGTGGGGAGCGTGGGTGGGGGGAGTCAAAATTTAGACAGAGGTCTAGTAAGTCAGTGCTTTGTAGCTGCTTATGTTTCTTATGGCCAGCCTGTTATGCATAATTATCATTTCCAAATGTTCCATTATATATTCTATTGGATCTATGTCTTCAAGTCAGTGTTGATTCCTGGCAATTGCCTGGACTAGTTCTTGTAGTTTTCTTGACAAGATTTCAGAAGCATTTTGCTGTTGCCTACTTCCTAGGGCTGAGAGAGGGTGATTGACCCAAAGTCAAACTAGCTTCAATGCCTAAGACAGGACTAGAATTCACAGTCTCCAGGTTTCTAGCCTTTAACCACAATACCAATCTTGTCCTCATAATTAATCCTATAAAAGCTTAGAGATTCCTGCACAATAGTAAAATATGGTTGATTCACTGTGTTGCACAAATAGAGGCAATTGGGATTAATCAGTAAATCCTGATCCAGTTAAGGCTGCTATATTAGAGTAATGCTCTTTCCTGGCTAAGTGACAACCCTGTTCTGGGCATATTTTTTGAGGTTGGTGCTTAAGAGCTCACTTTAGCCTCTCCAGTATAATTTTTGTTACATGTAAATGATGCTGATGCAAGAGAGGTCATGTCTACATTCCAGCTGGTGCCCATGATTATATTGCACAAGGCAGCCATACAAAAACACTAAATACCCTAAATATTTAGGATATCCTGTAAATATCCTAAAATGTTGGCCCATTGAGGAACCTGAGGTCATTTATTGATGAGAAAACCTAGAGAGCAGACATTTTTATTCTGCATACACACTGATGAGTACTAAGTCTATTTAATAAGCAAACCATATTACTTTTTCAGATCAAGAAAGTTATCTTGCAAAATCAGAATACTAAAAGAAATGTGTTTTCATAGAATTAGAGAGTTGAAAGAGACCTTAGAATCTAGCCCATCCCTCTGTTAAGTGTGGGAGCCATGTGAGCAGATGACTATTCAACCTTCATTTGAAGGAAGTAATAGTCAGGAAGTTCTTCCTTAAATATAATTTTCCTTGTGTTTTAATCCAATAGTTCTGGACCTTGCCCTCTTAGGCATTAAGGAATGACCTCCTTCTGTGTCACAATCCTTCAAGTATTTGAACACTATCATGTGTTTCTCTTTTTTTAAAAAATTTTATTTATATACCGCCCTTCTCCCGAAGGACTCAGGGCGGTGAACAGGGCAGAGATATAAAAAATACAAAAATACAAAAGTTAAAAAATATTAAACATATGCCCAAGCTAAAAACAGTAAATACATATATTAAAAATGACAATAAAAAACCCAACCCATCCCCCATCAGGCCAAGCCGGCTTGTTCAAATAAATGTGTCTTCAGCTCGCGACGGAAGGAGCGAAGGTCGGGTGCCATCCGGAGCTCAACCGGCAACCGATTCCATAGTTCCGGGGCACCCACAGAGAAGGACCTCCCCCTGGGGGCCACCAACCAACTGTCATCTCTTCTGTAGACCAAATATATAAGAGCCGTGGTGGCAGGGTTAGAATGCAGTATTGCAGGCTAACTCTGCCCACTGCCAGGAATTCAATCCTGACCAGCTCAAGGTTGATTCAGCCTTCCATCCATCTGAGGTCGGTAAAATGAGGACCCAGATTGTTGGGGCAAAATGCTGACTGTAAACCACCTAGAGAAGGCTGTAAAGAACTATGAAGAGGTATATAAGTCTAAGTGCAATTGCTATATCAGAATTTTGTAACTGTCACACATAGAGCTTAGTTTTCAGACATCTTACCTTCTAAGTAGCCCTTCTCCTCACTTAGTCCAATTTGTCACTGTCTCTTTTAAATTGTGGTGTCCAGAACTTTTTAAAATGGGGCTGTGGCGATGCCCCACCAGCTCACACACATTTTCTCCGTATTTCCTACATAAATTATGTTGCTTAATATGGTCATGAAACATTACCAATCCTAACACCAAGTAAAGACAATACATAGGCATATACTGGCTATGCCTGCAATCTGTTCTTCAGAAAGAACATTTATAACAATTCGGACACTAGGAGAAAGTATAGTTAAATCAGTCCTGAGCAAGGACTTGGCTCCCACACTTTTAATCTTCCAAAAGGCACTCAAGACCCAACCTCTATTTTGAGGAGCCCTGGTGGGGCAGTGGTTAGAGTGCAGTATTGCAGGCAAACGCTGCCCATGATCTGGAGTTCAAGGTTGATTCAGCCTTCCATCCTTCTGAGGTTAGTAAAATGAGGACCCAGATTGTTGGGGCAATATCTAAATAATGCTGAGATTGTAAACCACCCAGAGAGTGCTATAAAGTGCTATGGGGCAGTATATAAATACTATTGCTATTTTCCCCCATATGCTGGGATAGAGATTGGGGAGATGAAGTTGTTAGTGGACCGAATGGAAAGGTTTCGCTGTGGTGCCAGGTCTCTTTTAGTTGTGATGCAATAGAAAGGGTATCAACACTGTATGTGCCTCTGGTTATTGGTCAGGATAGGCAAAACCTAAGGAACCCCCCCCCCACGGATTACAAATCCCATAATCGGGCATGCATTTAATTATCTTTTAATTTTTGTAAATTTCTGTGTTTTATTCTTGCCCTGTACACCGCCCTGAGTCCTTCGGGAGAAGGGCGGTATAGAAATGATATTAAATTAAAAATTAAATAATCCTTGACCATTATTCCCCTTCTTTGGCCTGAATAAGCATGCACAGCTTATTGCAAACTGCAGACAAGTTTTGTATTTGAAGGATGATCAATAACCCATTTATTGTAGGAATATGAGTTAATAGGGCACTTAATAGATCTATCTCTTCAGGGTTCTTCTTACTACAGTATCTTCAGAGCATCTGAAATGAGCTGTCAGTCCGGTCAATCCAGTTTCTTAAAAGAGAAAATGTAACAGGAATGCTCACATGTAAGACTTCCAAACCAAAGTTCCAAAATTCTATCACTGCTATTATTTATTATTAATGTTACAAGTTTAATCCCTCCCGTTCCTTTCTTTTGCCTGCGGCAAACACACTTTTCACCTACTTAGACCTATCAAAATCACTTAATGATCATCCCAAAGATATTCATCAAAGCCTTTCTTTTAAATCTGGGGGGCGGGAACCACCTGATTTTATTTGCTTTTTTAAAAAAATGTTTTTAACTTAAAAAATGTAGAAAATTACCATCATACAGAGTAAAGCTTCGGCCTACAATATCACATAGGTCTGAGAGATATTTCTAAGAAATAAAAATGGAGGGTGGCTTAGAGTACATTTTTCAGTTTTGTTTGGGTGTGAATCAATTTGGTAAAAGAAAAAGACAGAGTTATCTGGAGATGAATAACAACCATCTTGAGAAAGAACTACAGAAGTCAATGAGAAGCACCTCACAACTCTGCTTTTTGCTAAATGTTCGGGGGGGGGGGAGAGACACAGGGAGGGAGGAATTGGCCTTAACCCCATGGTAATTCTTTTTGGGAGAGTGCCTAAAAGATGTTCTCAAAATTAAACTGTGACCACCAGTCCTAAAGGAATAGCCTGTCTCTGTTTTAATTCCTTGCAAAAAGTCTTGCAAGAAATGAAAGTAAACTCTTAATTGTAAACGTGCTTCCTCAATCTGAGTAGGCAAAGATATTCCCCTTTTTGGTTGCCAGTTGGTTCGGCAACTCTGTTCTTTGTGTTTTCATTTCTAATAGACCCTAAGTTATTGATATAGCTATTCATTACTTTAATGAATCTAACTCCTCTTGATCAGTGAGATCAGGTGAGGACTTTGAAGCTTGCTGTTTATACAATTTCTGAGTCTCTGTCCTTGTTCACTTCAAGGGTAAGCAGGATGGGAATAGCCACAGAGACATTATAGTAACTGGGGAATATTCCCAGATTGCTTCAAAGTAAAGTGCTGCAGCTACTGACAAGACTCCTAATGAGACTCAAGCCTGACTTTTAAGCAAAACCTGGCTTCTTTGGCAGGCATGAGTTTCTTTAAGAGACTCTCTATCCTAGGCAACAATAATTGAAGTTTGGTTGCTCACAGAATATGACTTCTGACATTCTGAATAATTGATGGTGATGATGTGCTCCAGGGTCTCATTACATGATCTGGTGCAGCAGGGCTTGGTCCACCTCAGAGCTGAAGGTCTACAGAGCATTCTGGGTGCTGGCATATGGAACCGTTGAGGCAGGCCTTTCAAGGAGAGTGCCTCATAACGTTCTGAGGTCGAAGCCTTTAAGGACGTCTCAGGAAAACAACCATCTTCCACCTCTTTGTCAATAGATCCCTTAGCAATATCCATGACAGGCTCAATGACCACATTAGCATTAGGACTCAGATTATCTTCAGAGGTGATGCTCATCCTGCCATATAAGCAGAATGGAAGCATTATTATGGAGCCGCATTCTGGTTTGCTCTATCTTTCTACCATGGAATATAGAAAGATTGTTAGCTTATTGTTTGGAACCACCCATTAAATTGACACTTGGCTTTACTAATAATTTAATGCCACAGACTGGTATCCTCTGGAAGTACTAAGAGTAGCTTTAAGCCAATTTGGCCAATGAGGAGCTGTAATTCCAGTACACTTGCACTTACCAGATTGGCTGGTTTGAATTTTGACGGGTATCAAGTTAATTAAAATAGCATAATTTCACTAATACATTTGAAATCTGTGCCATAGCCTTTCTGACTGAACTGCAAAGAACTTTTGCACTATTGCTTTCTATGGGGAGGGCCATATGAAGTTCTATTGCAATTCTTGAATTAATCATGTTTCTTTCCCCTCCTTCCACTGTGAGGTCAAATAATATATTGGCCTCTAAACAACCATTGTCACAACAATGAAATGATATTTGGATGAGAAATTACTGGGATATCTCAGGTCTGTAGGAAGTAAAAAAAAAACATTCCCAGAATAAGAGAGTGCATACCATTTCCATATTATTGCCAAGAAAACTATCATCAGCTTAACTCAAGGGAGTCTTTACTTCTCTTGGTGGTGACTTAAAAACATCTCACTTTAATGATCCAACTTTGTCCCATTTGTGCAAAATGCACACACACAAAAATTATCAATTATTCTCACTTACCCTGAAATGGAAGTTGGCTTCTCAAGCACTAGCATTTTCAGGTATTTGTGGGCTAATTCACAAAGCCACTTAATTCTGCGGTTCTGGCTCTTGAACATTTTCAGCAGAACCAATTTCTTCATTATCTACCGGAGTTTGCAGAGAAACAAGGTAAGTTTGCAAATGCATTCTACTATTTTCTGCTCTGGACCACATTCCTGAGCCAGCGTGTTGTAATGGTTAAAAGCATAGGAGTTAAATGTCTTTCTGATGACTGTGAGAGAGATCATAAGGGAGTATAAAGATGTTGGGAGATGCCTTCCTAGTCCCACATGCCCAACACCATCTTTCTATTGGGTGCACAGATTTGCTCCTAACTATGCTGTTGCAAAATCTCATTTCTAGTGTTTTGTATTCAGCTAAAAAAAAATAAAAAATCTTCTGAGGAAATTGTACATTGTGGACAGGTTTATGAGAAGTCTCCTCTGAAGATGAAAAACTTTGATATCGGGCTGCCCTGTGATTCTCACAGTGAAACTCACAGGATGAACAAGGAACGTCGGGAGTTGACATCTGCTGGTGATGCTATACAGTGCTATCATGATATGAGAGCACATCGTAGAACCTATGCTCATTCTTTTCAGATTATGAAGGTGGAAGAGATTGACAGATTATGTGGATTTGCTGTCAAACAGTTCCAGGATTCTAAAATTAAGTTGCCACTGCCACAAAGAATGATGTGCCATCAGTATGCTTCATTACCAAGAGACCAAATACATTCTTCTAGATGTAGGCTTGATTGATATGCTCCAGATATCAATACAGTTCTTTCTGAACATTTTGAACGATTTGCCTCCAGAATCATTTTAGGTGCTCCAACACTGGAAGTTTTTAAGAAGATATTGGACAACCACTTATCTGAAATGGTATAGGGTTTCCTGCTGAGCAGGGGGTTGGACTAGAAGACCTCCAAGGTCCCTTACAACTCTGTTATTCTGTTATTTACAAACAACAACAACAAAAAATCCTGGATGAGGCCTGGAGAGTTTGCCGTTAGCCAGACATTCACTAGGTGGCCTTGGGCCACTCACAGTCTTTCAGTCCGATCTATCTCACCAGAAGACAGTGTGATGTGAGTATCCTATAAAAGCCTGAAGAAATGAGGTATTTGGGTTTTTTTTGTTTTGTAATCTGACAAATAAAGTTGCTTCTTCCCAAACCATTCTGCGCCTAATTTAGGATTTGACTCATAATTTGACCAAGAGTAGGTCACAGCCTATGTGTAGTCCCTGAAAGTCCTTTTGGCGGATGGTTTTGTCCCTTCCTTCCTTCATGCTCTCCCCTCTATTTTGATTCTTAGCTATCACAAAGCTATCTAACCTAACTTAAATTTGAGGGAGAAAGGAAGAAATCCTATCTTACCCTTTTGAGTTGGCTTATTACTTGCACTATATTGCTTATCTGTGGTACTTTATTTATCACATCAATGATCTGGGAAACGGAAAGGGAGAGGGAGAGGGAGAGAGTGGAAGGAAGGAAAAAAGGAAGGAAGGAAGTTATGGGAATAAGAGAAAAAGACATATGATTAATAGCAATAAAGTATTAGAACAGCCTCATCCAAAAAAATTAGGCTAATTCTATAATATCAAATGACCCCTCCCAACTATATACCCTTCCGAAAAATAACTTTAAAAAGTTCAAAATATCCAAGCTTAGTATTTGGTGCAAATATAGCCCCATGATCTTTAATTTAACTTGCCATAAAATTGCTTAAAAAGGTTCTGAAACAACTAAATAGAATGGGTTTCCCCAACAAGGTGTTTTGTTGAAAATAGAAACACCAGATCTCTGAACCAGCTTGGCCTTGGCAATCCTGAGCACATCTGAAGGATGCCAGGATGGAGAAAGCTGCAGGAGGCAAGTTGTAAGTAGAAATACACATGACATAACAACGAAAGATGGCTCAGCTTTGTGATCAAAGGCCAAAGGCCACGCTGGCTAGGGAATTCTGGGAGTTGTAGTCTACACCTCTTAAAGCTTTTGTCTCTTTCACCCTCAGCAACAGTTCCATGCTGCCACACCATCATCCCAATTGCTGTGTTCATAGAGTTGGCCAGCACTTCCTCCAATAAGAAGGACTCCACCCCAAAAGCAGCTAATGTGCACTTGAATCCAAGGACACCTAACAACATTTGCTTTTTTTTCAGCTAAGAAAAACATACTTAACTGCCTGCTGTGTAAGAGGGCATCAGTGCCATCTTTTGAAGAGATTGGAAAAGCTAAGTGGAAGAAAGACAGACCCAAGGGTCTTGTGTTGGGTACAAGCGAGAATGGGGAGGTCACAGGATTCAGTAGGAGGGATGTGGTTGGAGTTTGAGTAGGAAATGGACTGCCAAATAGCTTCAAAGAAAATGTTGCAAATCAGCCTTTCCAGTGTGTTCTCCAAAGCAGGAGCTGCTAATCCCAGACACACATTTTCCATGGCAACATGGGGACAAAAGCCAAGAGTTACTGATAATTGATCAGTACGATCCTTGCATGTGGGAGAAATTATAGACAGGACTAACTTATTGGAAATATTAAGACACTGAATTCAAAATACTTTTGTTAAGCATTATTACATCAGGAATAGACTTAAGAAAAATATCAGGCAGTAGCTGCTCATTTCAGCAAATCTTTGACCAAAACACAGCTAAATTAGGATCCAACCTGATTAAAATAAGATGAGACAAAAACAAAAATACCAGAAACTTGAGAAATACAATTAGCAAACATGTCTTAAAGACCAATGGCATCAATTGCTTCTTTGAGTATCTCATGTTTTCACAGAGCATCTGAAAATCATTGAAATAGCTATGACACGAGTTGCCTTGGAGAGAGAGTTCCATCCATACGTTGCCGTTACCTTGGCAGAAGATGGAAGTGCCATCTTTAACTGATTGCCAACAGAAATTTGAAAGTTAGGTTTATTTTATTTATTTATGTGTGGTCCATCTTATCTATAGATTTACATGAGGAGTAAAATCTATACTCAATATGAGATACCGACCACTCCTTCTTATGACTGGCAGGGTGTATATAGGTAATCCTTGACTTACAGCAGTTCATTTAGTGACTGTTCAAAGTTATGGAACTGAAAAAAGTGGCTGATGATCATTTTTCATATTTATGACCGTTGCAGCATCCCCATGGTTATTTGATTTACAGTTGGATGCTTGACAAGGTGGTTCATATTTATGATGGTTGCAATGTTTTAAAGGTCATGTGATCCCCATTTGTGACCTTCTGACAAGCAAAGTCAATGGGGAAACCAGATTCACTTAAGAACGTTGTTATTTAACAACTGCAGTAACAGATTAACATATATGGCAAGAAAAATCATAAAATGGGACAAAACCCACTTTAAAAAGTCCTCACTTAGTAGCCTAAATTCTGGGCTCAACTGTGGTCATAAGTCAAGGACTACCTGTATCAGTAAAGTGTTTATCCTGGACCAATGAAATGACCAGTCAAATCTTTAATCGACTGGAAGCATCTAACAGATATTAGATATTAGACCTGAATTGGCAGACCTACAAATTGTCAATATCACATAATCACTTATTTACTTTTATGAAGCTTAATTTCATTCAGTTTTGAGACATGGGATGGTAGAGACAGAATGGCCTGTAATCTTGACATATGGTATATACTACCCACCATCTACTCTGGCTGTCTCCTCTATCTTTGAAGTCTCCATATGGCTTTTACTGTTGATTGATAATCCAATTTAGATAATCAAGCTCCTTGAATAAGAACCATGATTTTGAGAATTTGGAATACACAGTATTGCTACAATATCATTTGTTAGATTCACAAATATCATTTGTTAGTTCAACAGATCATTAAAGTCAATATATAACACTGATTACAAGGGAAAGAGACCTTTATCAGTTTTGCTTCTATAGAATTTAATTCAATATTTCTCCCCTAAAATGACATTTAGTTTACATGCTATGATTCATTAGCTTTCTTCCCCAAGAACAAAGTTATTTCCTTCCTTTTATTAGTTAATAACTTGGGATTTAATCCTATGTACCAGGATGGGCAACATGAGATCTTCCAAATATTGCTAACTGAAACTCCAATCAACCCCAGGCAATATGGCCAATGGTGGAGAATCACAGGATATGTGGTTAGGCAACATCTGGAGGGCCTTCTTTTCTTCACATTTAAATTATGGCTTGTTGATATTAATTAGTCTTACTTCTGAAGAGAACAATGTAATACATCAAAATTAATGCACAAAACCATAATGCAATAAAATATTTCAAATAGAACTCAGTATTTGCAAAGTTACAAATAATTCCATAATGGAGATTGTTAGACCCACTATTAAAATGATAATAAACTTTCAAATGAAACTTAGGTCCATAATATTCAGAATGCCTCAAGAGGGAATACATTAAGACATTCTTTCTTCTTCTTGACAGCCTTCATCTTCTTTCGGATGGTTCAGCGAGAGCTTGACAGGAGGGCCTATAACTCATAAGCAAGGAAGCTGAGAGAAAAGGTGGCTGCTCCCTCTGGCTCTGAGAAGCTACTGGTCCTCTTGAGTTTGGGGAGCCATGAGTGATGCTCAAGCTGCACAGATGCTGTGACATCATTTCTTTGTGACATCAGAAATCATGACAGTAATGGCAGAGAAATTATAGTGATGGAGCTTGGGAGGAGAAAAGGGTGGGAGGAGCAGAATTATGGAAAGCAACTGGAAATATTACTGGAGGGTTGTTGTTTTCTGAGAGGCTGATGCAGACTCCAGTAACAGAATCCTAAGACTGTCTTTAGGCTAAGGCTGAGTAGGCAGTGGCTTAGGATGCCAAAGCTTAGGAGGTGCCAGCACCACTCTTCCTTCCAAATCATTCTACAAGTGCAAATATTTGTCTTGACGGGTGGCAAAGTGGGCAATGTGGCTTATGGGCATTGGAGAGCACCAGCAGCTTGCAATGGAAGGAGTAGCCCTAACTGCTTCATGTTACATTAGGACAGCCCTCTTCAATGTATTGTTGTTCAGATGTGGAGAGTGAGATTTGCAGACAATTTTGCCAATTTTTCCCCTGGTCCAGATAAGTGTGCTAGTCCTTCAAAAGTCATTCAGAGAATCCAATGATCAAGAAGGGACTCCTAGTCGGATTTCTTAACCGCTGAACATTTGATTTAAGAAAGTGTCATATAGCGTGAAATCACATGCTGCAGAAAATAAACACACCAGAGCTTACTGTTGACTTGAAGAAATTTAGTTTTCAGTTTCTTCTTCCATAGCTTGTTTTGCACAGCTCAGCGCTGCTGTTCAATATTTGTCCCAAAGTAGAAAAATAACTTCCTTTCCTTTTCTAGCAATAGTGAAGTTTCCCTTGCAAAAAAAAAGCCTTGGTGGAGCAGTGGGCTAATGCCTCCTTAAGTAACACCAGCTGCCTGCAATTAGTGCAGGTTCGAGTCCCACCAGGCTCAAAGTTGACTCAGCCTTCCGTCCTTCCGAGGTAGGTAAAATGAGGACCCAGATTGTTGGGGGCAATTAAGCTGACTTTGTAATAATGCCACTTGGGGGGGTGCAAAAGCCCTAATAAGCAGGCATATACATAGAATGAAGGCTATTGCTAAGCACATTGATTTGTGCTTTAGATTGTAAGCCACCCTGAGTCTTCGGAGAAGGGCGGGATATAAATGGGATTTTAAAAAAAAAGAAGCATCACAGAAGCCTATAAGGAATTTCATGATGTGGGGAAGAATTTTCTTTCTATTCATCATTGAGGCCTGGGCTGAAACTCAATTCTGCACTCCAAAGTTTGGAAAGATTTCAAATTAGATATGCCCAAAGTGGTATTGTGGGAGAAAAGCAGGCTCAGCTGGAGGCTAGGGGTAAACATGTCAAAAGCTCACAGGAGGGACTATTCAAGAACTAAACAAAGCTCATATCCAACCCCATCAAGGTATTGTCATGGTTCTGACAGATGAAACCCTTCAAAAGAACTTCGAGGCTTTGTTTACCTTAAAGAATCTTTTATTCGGGAAACAAAGTATCGGCACTACATAGTCGAACCCAAAAACTAAATTCCCCTCACCTGGATACAAAGTAACAAATTACAATTCCCACCCCCAATAAACAGTCATAAAGCACATTCTCCAATTAGCTTGAAATGTGGGCTTTCTCCCCAGCTCTCCAGCCTGCCAAAACGTTATCAGCTCAGGATCCAGTTTGTCCTTGGATTCCCACGGCAGAGTTATTACTATTATTATGACTAACTGAACTCTCATCCCAATCCCCCATCCCAGCACCAACTAATTTTGAAAGCATAGAGAAAATGGCTGCATTTTCATCTGTTGTCAAAGCAAGAACATCTGATGTTAGCAGCATTGACAAGACTCATGTTACTTTATCTCTCTCAGGCAAGCAGGAAAAAACTGTTGCTGTGTTATTGGATTCTGGGGCAACAGCCAACTTTATGGACTTCAAAACAGTGAAAGTGCCAAAGATTCCCATATCCCTTTGAAGTCCCTGTTGCAACTAAAAACCATTGATGGTCAACTTTCGAAGGCAGGTCCAATTCCACAGTCCCTTTGCACTTAACCATCGTGGAACACACTGAAATGTTAACCCTTTATGTGACTAACCACCTGGACCTTCCAATAATTTGGGGGACTGGAGGGCTCAGCCCCACAATTTGTTAGAAGAGACGTACTATTTCCTTTGATGGCTCAGCTTGCATCAATCATAATTCTCTGAGGACCAATCCTTCTACTCCAACTGACATTGAAATCTGATAAGGAGGTCACCAACCTACCTGGCAAGTATGCAGATTTCACATACATTTTTCAGGAGGAGGAAGCTTCTCTTTTAGTCCCCCCCTCCCCGAGACTGTGACTGTGCCGTTGACCTAGTCCTGGGGATTAAAATACCTACCAAATGACAGTACCCAATGACAGCTAAGGAGTTAGTAACTTTGAAGCAATATTTGGACTCCTCCATATTTGGAATTAAGGGCCTTATAGTCATGGACTGTACTGTACAAAGGGAAATAATCAAAATTATTTATTTTCAGATTATAGTTGACTTTCATAATTAGACCAGAATGAGCTAACCACTTATCAGTTATTCATAAACCTAGGCATGTAGAGTGATTTTTTTTTAAGGCAACTTACAGATTTGGGAGCAATGCCTCGCATGTGCCATTGAATCCTGACATCCCATCCTTCATTTTAGACACTGCACCTTATTTTGAAGCACAGAAAGAAATTATTCTCAGATGTAATGAATGAGGAGATTGAAAGGAATGAGAGTATCAAGCAAGCTGGAATTTTAACTGATAGCAGGTCTAAAAATATTAAATAGATTATGAAATGCAGGATGCATTGATATTTAATCAGCAGGGGGCAATGTTGCTCAGATTAAAATCACCATGGAAACTATACAGTAATGCAGGATAGATAAGCAAGGAAGATTCCATCCTTATTTTTAATAGAACTGTCAAGTAATAAAAATGATTAGTCCATCCACTATCTGGCATTTAACACCTTGATTCATGAACCTGTTAAAATAAACACTGAAGTGTCTCACAAATAGTTGACACTGTTCTTGAAAGACATACTGTATATACTACGCTTCTACAACAAGTACCTACCTTGGGCAAAGGGTCATACTGCTGCTTTAAGATCAAAGGCAATCAACAACTTTATGAGGTGGGACTTCAACACCCAGAATTCCCCAAACAGCAAGCAAGCTGCGTGGGGTATTTTACGAGTTGTGGGGAATTTTACAAGTTGAAGTCCACACTCCTTGAAGCTGCCGAGACCGAAAAACACTGTTCTAAATGAAACAAAATTAGTATTGTTAATTGGTTAGGATAGGTTAGTAGGCTGCCAGAATATACCACTGCAGTAGGCTAAATTAAGAAATCTAAAACTCATCCAGGAAAAAAAATGATGGCAAACTCCTTCCATATTGTAGTGTATGCAGTTCCAGCATACATGAACTGTCACCACAGCAGGAGGCGCGGGGCTGGACAGCTCCAGGCTATAACCGCATTTGTTGGGAAAGCCTGGTTTAAACAGGTTTGACAGCCCCGGGCTATAGCCAGACCTGGTGGGAAGCCAGGGTTTAAAACGATTGGCTACCTGTACTGGCGGGAAGCCCAGGTTTGAAGCTATTGGTTGGCATTCACCTGGGCAGGTATAAAAGCACGCCAGGTAAACCCCTTGTAAGCTTGGGAGTCTTGATTTCAATAAAGAGTCCTTCACACACACCTGAGTGTTCTTTTTGTGTGTAACCACGCGATCTTACACATATTATGCCAAGAAACCTATGTAAAAATGTCCATAAAATTAATAGGAGAAAGGTTTGACTCAGAGGTGAGTGTACCTACTAGAATGTTAGGGTCACAACAATGGATTTCATGGACACATACTTAGACAAAAACCATGGATTATGTTCAGCAAATTATTCCAAGGCCATTTCCTGAATTTAAAAAGTGCAAACAACTTGGCAATGTGGTACCTTTTGTAAAGGACAGCTTTAAATAAAATCCAATTTTAATTCCACCTTCTAAACTGGCACTGAGTCAATTCACTGCTTACGAATGCTGCTCTGACTCTAAAAAATATCTTTCATTAGCAACCAGGTTCCATAGATAGCTCCCTGGCATGTAAATAGAATTGCAAAAACAGTGCATGAAAATTCAATAATATCCAGATCTGCCCCAAATTCCTCTAACTGGGAAATCTTCTCCCATCCTTATATAGCTCCAACCTTATGGGTTCTAGCATTGAGGAGGGGATCTGTGGCCCTCCTCATGCTGCTGAATTACATATAGGTTACATTGGCCATGTGGATTAGTTAAACAGCATTTGGAATTCCACAGCATCTTTCCTCATTCCTCTAATATGAGTTCTTGAAACTGTCACTTTTCATCTCTACAATACAATCAACCGCTGGTATGGAAAAGAACAAAAGCAAGTGATCCCAAACGAAAAGACAAAAAGTTTGGTCTAAAATCAGAGGGGCAGCCTGAAGTAAAAGAGAAATGCATGAAAAGACAAGGCAAGCAAGCCAGTTAAGATAGCCTATAGCAGGGCTTTTCAATATTTTCACCCATTGTACCACTTTTAGGATATGGCAACATCCGAGTACCACCAGTTGCCTAGCAAGGTGCCAAAAACTTGATGACAAAAAAAGGAAAAAAATGATGAAGTACAGGTAGTCCTCGACTTATAACAGTTTGCTTAGTGACTGTTCGAAGTTACAATGGCACTGAAAAAAGTGCCCCCAAAGCCACAGCCGAGCAAGACACCTACCTGCCTACCCGCCCAGCGGCGCTATTCCTCTTGTCCGAGGTTTTCATTGTTGTGAGCATTTCTGTTGAGGATTGGCAGTAGGGCTGGAGTGGGAGGTGTTTGGTTTTTATCCCCTCCCCCCCCCCGTCTGCTGGGTGGTTGCAGCAGATTTTGGTCACTTCACATGACCCTGGGGCACTGGGACCATCATAAATATGAATTAGTTGCCAAGCATCTGAATGTAAATCACAAGACCCTGGAATTGCTGCAAGATTCCAGCTGATCGGTGCTTCTTCTGGGCTCAAAAGCGCCAGGATCAGTGCCGAGCTCCAGCTGGAGCCTGGAACTGATCCTGGCGCTTCCACTGAGCCCTGACAGCCCTGCAGCTCCAGCCATCTCTTGCTCAGGCTTGTGCGGTGCTGCCACCAGTTCACCTCATTCCCCTCCCCCACTACCACTTTTCTGGGATGGTCGCGTACCACCTGCCAGGTGCCAATATACCACAGGTGGTACCCGTACCACTGGTTGAAAAGCCCTGGCCTATAGCACAACAACATGCTGACCCAATGCTAAACAGCCTCCTTGAATTTAATATCCCCCAGATGGGAATTGTATGCATTCCAGGCCTCCAATCTTGGAGGAGGGGGGAGAAAAGGTTGAAAGAGGGACAACAGGCCCATATTTTCACCATAGTCCCTAAGACCTTCCACAGTGGCTCAGTGATTATGGATGTTAATACACTCCTGTTGAAGACCACTTGGTGGAAAGAAGCCAAGGTTGTGTTCAATGATGACTTGGATGAAGGAGACTTTAGGGCACTCTCTTGCCCTGGAGGTGACAAATCCTCCCTAAATGTGGAACAACTAGCCTGATTTGGTCAATGGCATAGACTGGGGAAAAGATCTGGTTATTACCACATCCCTCTCTCCCACGGTCAGCCATGAGTCAAAGCAGACAATAAAGACTCAAAGTCAATCTTCTGGAAGAAGACACCTGAATGAACAAATGGTAAAACTGGAAATGCTACTATACAGCCAGAGTTGGAGTGCTCTAGCTGCACAGCTAGCAGAATTATACTCTGTGCAATTCTCATCCTTTGATTTATTTGCATGGCAGCATCAGGAATCAAGAACCAATAACTAGGTGTTACAAATGTAGGAGTGACATGCATCTGTCAGTCATTCAAAGTGGTCCCAAAAATGGCAAAGGAGGGGAAGTGGACAAATGTGGCCAATAAAAGGCTGTGATGGATCCTTCCCCTAGATATTGGAGATTATAATTATATATTTTTTTCAAGTATCACACTGTTGCACTTCAATTTTAAAGCATTGGTGAGTCAGGGTTTAGAACATGTATACACGAAAAAGACTATTACATCTTATCTTCAATGCCCATGAAGGCTGGTTAATATTTGCCTAATTAAGAACTACAGGATGTACCATAAATGAGTACTAAATCCTGAATATATCAGGCATTTCAGTTGCTTGGAGTGGAATTCAGCACCTTGGGTGACATTTTATCCATCAGCACAAAAATACAGTATCTGACAGGATTGTCCCCCACAGATATCTGTCCCACATAAGGAGATTCTATTAACCTTCCTGGTTAATAACCATTCATAGCATCATCCTTTAATTTGTCTGAGCTAGCAGCAGTATCTGCATCTCAAGTAGCATACTGAATCCCATCAATTAATTGTGCTCAATGTGCAGGAGTACTTCAAACTGATTAATAATAGATCAAAACAGATCAAATCATTTCACAGGAACAAGATATCTAGGAGAGAAAATCTGTGTGCCAGAGAGACATTAGACACTACCAGTAGATTAAGTAACATTGGACTCACAGAATTATTAGTTCTGTAAGCAGCTTTTTTTTGGCAGCATTGATCTTTATACCTCACACATTTTTCTGAATCCTTTAGTATTCATCACTAATATTATCAGACAAAAGAAACTGTGGGAAGAGAGCCACGTTACTCTATGGTGGCAAAATATCCGATAAAGTGATAGAATAGAACAGAACAAAACAGAACAGAATAAGAGAAGGGACCCTGGAGGTCTTCTAGCCTAACCCTCTGCTCAGGCAGGAAACCCTACACCATTTCAGACAAATGGTTGTCCAATCTCTTCTTAAGAACTTCCACAACTTCTGGGAGCAAGTTGTTCCACTGATTAATTGTTCTGTCAGAAAATTTCTCCTTACTTTCTAGGTTGCTTCTCTCTTTGATTAGTTTCCATCCATTGCTTCTTGTCCTGCCTTCAGGTACTTTGGAAAATAGCTTGACTCCCTCTTCTTTGTGGCAGCCCCTGAGATATTGGAACACTGCTATCATGTCACCCCTTGCCCTTCTCTTCACTAAACTAGACATACCAATTCCAGCAACCGTTCTTTATATGTTTTAGCCTTCAGTTCCCTAATCATCTTTGTTGCTCCTCTGCACTCTTTCTAGTCTCAATATCTTTGCTGACCAACTCTGGATGCAGTATTCCAAGTATGGTCTTACCAAGGCCTTATAAAGTGGTATTAATCCTTCACGTGCTCTTGATTCTATCCTTCTGTTAACACAGCCTAGAACTGTGTTGGCTTTTTTGGTGGTTGCAGCACACTGCTGGCTCATATTTAAGTGATTGTCCAATAGGACTCCAAGATCCCCATCACAATTACTACTATTGAGCCAGGTACCACCTATACTATACCTGTGCATTTTGTTTATCTTACCTAAATGTAGAACCTTACTTTTTTCACCACTGAATTTCATTTTGTTAGATAGGGCCCAGTGTTCACATCTGTCAAGATCCTTCTGTATCTTAAGCCTATCTTCTGGGGTGTTGGCTATTGTTGCCAGCTTGGTGTCATCTGAAAATTCAATGAGTTTCCCATCTATCCCCTCATTCAAATAATTGATGAAGGTGTTGAAGAGCATTGGGCCTAAAACAGAGCCTTGGGGTACCCCACTGCATACTTCCATCCATGCAGATGCAGTTCCATTGAGTGCGGTTGGTCAGCCAGTTATGAATTCATCTAGTAGTGATGCTGTGTAACCCACATTTTTCTATCTTATCCAGTAGTAGGTTGTGGTCTACTTTCTCAAATGCCTTACTAAAGTCCAAGTAAATTATATCCACAGCATTACTCTGGTCCACTAATTTTGTCACTTTGTCAAAGAATGCAATAAGATTTGTCTGGCATGATCTGGTTTTGACAAACCCATGTTGGCTTTTGGTAATGACTTTGTTTGCCTCTAGATGTTGAATTCTAATATTGCAGGATCACTCCCCCCACCAAGGGTCCTATAGCTTCAACACCTTCTATCATTTCCTCTCTGTTAGTGAGAAGTCCAATATGGCTGATCCCTTAGTTTCCTTTACTTTTGGGGAGACAAAATTGTCTGCTATGTTTGTCAGGAACGTGTTTGACCTTCCACTTGGTGAAGAGTTTGTCTCCTAATTGATCTTAGGCCTTTTAATAAAAAATTGTTTGCCAGAAAAGGCACTTTCAGACAAGGAAGAAATTTAGTTTATCACACCTCCCGCACTGCCTGCCCTCCTTGCCTGGGTTCCCTCTGCAACCACAAGGGAATGGAAGCAGCTGTCTCACCTCCCTGCATAAATGGAAAATAGTTCAAAACACAGGGACTTCCCATTTAGTATGGACGCATCTTAAATTTCCAGTTCTCTGTGCCATACTGAAGCCACAAGACACTCAGTCAAAACGAAATTCTCTATATCAGTGTTTCACAACGTTGGCAGTTTTAAAACGGGTGGATTTCAACTCTCAAAATTCCCAGGCCATCCAACCAACTAGGGAATTGGGTGAGTTGAAATCCATCCCTCTTAAAGATGCCAAGTTTGAGAAACACTGCTCTCCCTGCATTCCCTTTTGTATGAAAGAAAGAGCCTGCTGGCTTTCAAGCATCTGAAGGTACATTTAGGTGTCTGAAGGCACATTTAAGGCTACATCAGCTGTAATATTATCATTTTCATCCTATTTCCACATGTTTTTAGAAGCTCTACGTTCCTACGTAGGGCGCAGTTCCTCCTTCATTCTCTTCCACAACAACAACCCTGCAAAGTCAAGTGAGCTGAATGAAGATTGCTTAAGACGATGAGCTTCTGCTTGTTTCACTCATCGGCCCCGGAGTCCCTCCTGACAGCCCATCTTTGCAGCCTTAAGCCTTTTCTTCTCCGACTGCTGCCGCCAGAGTCTTTTTTTTCCCCCTTTAATCCCCGTCCGTTTTCCACGTCTGCGGTGGTCCTGGGAAAAGCAGTCTTTAATAAAAAAAAAATAAAAATAAAAATAAAAAGCCACGGGCGAGTCTGTGGGGGCTCCAACGTGCTGGGGAACGTCTGCGCCACTCCAGCCTCCTCATCCCGTCCTCCGCTTCCGACCTCGCCAAACGAGGCGGGCGGAAAATTCGGCACGAAGAGCAAACACCCACCACCACCACCCCTCGCAAGCGCACACGCCGCCCCGCGATCTGCGGCTCCACCCCCTTGGCATCTCCGCCACTTGGTACATTCTGCAGCCGAAGTCCCAGTCAGCCCTGCCGGAGCCAGACAGCCGGAGTTCAGCTGGTGGCCGGTGGAGTCCCCGAGCTGGACCACTCCCTGGGAAGATGAGAAGGCGCTTGGGAGCGGCGGGAGTATTCGCGGCCCATCTGCTGTGAGAGAGAGAGAGAAAGAGAGAGCCCTTCTGCCCGGGAAGGCCGTAGAGACTATCCAGGCGACCCAACGCGTAGTTGCCCACGGAAAGCGATGTCAGGACCCGAAACCCATCACGGTCACAGCCGGAGGCTGCCCTGTAAGTCCGCCCTTTGCCTGGGGAAACCCAGGGTGGGCGCTCCCCTTCCCTCCTTTTTCGAACCGAAACTTTTATTAGGTATTTCCAGGGCTTTTTTTTCTCATAGAACGCTCAGAACGGAGTTCCGGCACCTTTTTGGGATTGGAACCTTGTAGGGTAGGCAAGGCGGGTTGTATGACATGTGTGAGTTCCGGCACCTTTTTCTTTTACAAAAAAAGCACTGGGTATTTCTAAGTAACGGAAGTGCCAAGGCAGACGTGTATGGCCCAAAGCGCTTGGCAGGTGAAAGATGGAGGGGAGGAAAGAGGGCTTCCTTTTCAGCCTTTTAGGATCCAACTCCCATCCAGACTTTCTGCCCTACAACTCCCGCCTTGCCCAGCCAGCAGGTGTTAAAGGGGGCTGTGTCGACTGGCCTGGAGTAATGAGGGCCAGCCAGGCTGAAGAGACGCCCCTAATACCCCCAGACCTCAGAGTCCTGGTTCCCAACTGAAATGCAGGGCCAGCTTCTCTCCATATACGCTCCGAAAAAAAGAGCTTTCATCTGAGAGCAGGACTTTTTCTTTCTTTCTTTCCTGATTCCTTTCCTGCCCTGGGTTATTGTGGGAAAATAGCTTGACTGGGCATCATTTCAGGAGCAGGGGAATTGCTTGCGCACAAATCCCAGGATCCACACCTCTTGATTAACATCAGGAAACCCCATCCTAACCATTGTCTTCTAATTGCAGTTCATCTCTTAGTATTTTGTCCCTTCAACAACAACCCAGGGCGTTTCTTTCTCAAGACAATCTGACTCATAGGCTTGCATTTTTTTCCCCTGTTTCAATGTAATTTATATGGCTACATCATTTATATGCTGTTGAGAATTTTTCTCTCTCTCTTCTTAAGAAATTACAACTCATCTCAACCCCAGTTAGCATTGGAATGATCCAAAGTCTCTGTAAAGCCCCATGTTTATTAGTCCTGCCTACAGATACTCATCTGCTAACCTTGGACTTTGTGCCTCTTCCAGTCTCTTCCTGATCTGCCATCAGGAAATGCCTATAGGCAAATCTGAACAATGGCTCCCCACTTCCCACCCTTCTATCAAGTCTATATAAGGTGTTTAATTTACATTTGACAGGTGTTTATGGTCAAAAATAAATGTGTTCACGTTTTGGCTAAGAAAAATACATTCAGTACACCAACTGTCTTTTTCTCTTCCCCTGGGATCAGCACAAATTGTAAAGTATTTTTTTTCCTGACAAAGAGAAAGTTTTGTTCTCATAGGCAAATTCAGTGGGAGTTTATGTGTAGTTTCACAAGGTGCAAGTGGGAGATAATTGCTATCAGACAGCAGGATAAGAATAAAAGCAACAAGCCCAGTCCTCATTTCCTCCCCCTCATTTTAGTCGAAGTATGCCCTCCTCCCTTCTCCCCCACAGCTTTCTTTAAAAAAAAATTCTCCTACAGTTCTTAGGCTTTTGTGTGGATCATCCCTGCAATTTCAACTTTGGTCTTTATATTATATCCCCTTGCTTTGATTTAAGGAGACCTTTTAACTCTAGTGGGTGATGGGGCCTGAGATGTTGTGATAGTGATGTCATTTTCCTGACAAGGTAAAGATACTTGCCACCCTCATAAAAAGCTATGCATGAACTCTTATTCCTGAGAAATGCACCCTCTGCTGCAATCTCTCTTCAGAATGTATCAATTCTGATGAATTCACATGATTCTTAGATTGATGCCATTTTTACATTGGCAACTTTTCTGATGCAAAAGAGCTAAATCTATCTTTGCATAATGTCATACGCAAACGTGCCACATTCCCTTTTCTAGATATTCCTCCACTTACAATCAATCTTTGATATTAACAATTTTAATTCCTTTTAAATTATAAGTGTATTTTTTAATGCAAAGATGCATTTAATGTGATGTCCAGTTCTAACGTGTGTGGTTTTTTTGCTGTTGGGTGAAAAGCTTTTATTTTTAGATGAGGTTGCTAAAACAAGCCTCTTTTGATCTCCATTTAAAGTCTTTTTCCCTAGGCTCTGAAGAGAAATTGAGTAACATTGGCTTTTTTGAGATCTGTTAGCCTATGGCAGATACTGGAAATAGTTGAAAGATCAGTGGTAGAATTCCTTTATAGAAAAAGAAAATAAAACCCTTCTATTCTGTAGGAGATAATGCATAAGCATGTCTTAGGAATAATACTGTATGTATGGAAAGATGAACTGGTCTAAAACTGGAGATTTAAAATCCATCAACAATTCCCATTTGAATGCTCTTCTCTGCCTTCCTTTGGGATGTGATACTGCAGTAAAAGCATAACTCAAACTGCGGGAAGATGAAGTGCAAGAAAAAGAGGGAAGGTGGGAGGAAAGACTGAAAAGCTGGTGACTTGAGAAAAACAGGATGAGGTAAAGAATTATTATCCTGTGACCCTTCCCCTCTGTTTCAAATTCATAATGAAAGCTAGACTGGCCTATCCTTAAATCCCTTGAGTCTTGGAGCTAAAAATATTTTCACAGGCCACGGCTCTCTCTCTCCCCAGCAGAGGCAACATCATAGGACCTGGTTATTTAAGGGCCATGAGTTGCTTTTTATAGAATGATGAGCAGGATAAAACCAGGAACACATTAGAGAGGTTGATGGGAGGACAAGAGATGTTCAAAACCCCAAGGACAACAAAAGGAGGCAGCTTCCTTGTTGTGCTTGGTCCAAACTGTAAGGTCAGCAGCCTTGCCTGGTTCAGTCTGGGAGCTGTCTTAATTCTCTAGATGGATTGAAGTATGCTCTGTATTAAAAAAATTTTTCCTGAATCTATTCCTTAACTTTTGCTGCTCTCTTGAAGATTTTGTTTTGGTTGCAGGAACATTAGTGGTGTGGATTAAATCAGGAGGCTAAAGGGAGAAAAGAAGGGTGGATGGATGGGAAAGAATGGTGTTAGATCAGATTTGGATGGAAATCACATCCTTTGCTGAAGAAAATTTATCCCTTAATCCAAATACCTACAATTGCATGCAGCACAATTAAAGCATTCTGTACCTATATAAGAGCTATCTGTAGTTACCATGCAAATGCAGAAAATCCATTGATATTCATGCAATAAATCTAGAATCATTCCTGAAAATAGCTGTGTTGAATGGGCTGAATTACCTTAATAGTAGCAGTGTGGGATTTACCTCCAGATGACAAATAATTTATGGCTCCTATAGATCAGCATTCCTAATCTGAAGACCTCCAAAATGTGTTGAGCTTGCAGTACAGAATTACCAGCTAGTCAGAGAATGCTTTCTCCTATATCCCAAAAGAACAGAAATGAGGACCTATGGTTGTTTTTCAGTGCTACGATTTTGCATTCATCCTTGGGAAATAAATGAGAGCCTAGTTGGTCTAATGGTTAAAGTGCTGGACTAGGAAAGAAAAAAAACAAGTTATAGTTCAGCCAGCTGGATCATCTTGGGTTCGTCACTCCTTCTCAGCCTTAGGAAGAAGAAGTCAATGGCAAACCACTTCCAAAAATGATGCTTAGAAAGAAATCTGTAGGGATTTGTCCATGCAGGCACCAGGAGTCAAGTCTTTCTCAAAAGGAACCCCCACCCCCATGACTTGCAAAAATATGCCAAATTATACAAAAAGGAACAAATATATGCCATTTATATGTAGAATTCATCTTTGGGGCCTGAAGAATTTGGATAATTCTCAGGTGGTTCTATGGAAGTACTTTTCACAGTTCTGGAAACTGGTGATGTGAGATGTGAAAATATGACTTGAATTATGAATTTTTAAGATAGCACTTTAGCAGGTCTATGTTTTTCAAGTTAAGTTTCTATCTGCAACATGGATATAATAATAAAGTAGAATTGTTATGTAGAATATTGAAATAAATCTGGACATTTTTGCAATTTCCCTGACTCATTCATGGAATTTACAATTATATTTGTATCCTGCTTGGCTGTTGGATGCTGACCATTTCTGACAATATATAGAATGTCAGTCAGTACATGCAGTATGGAAAATGTTCTTTCTAATTTACGTACTCATTCTAACTCAATAAATGTGTGCTATTCAACCAGAATCTAGAACCAACCTTAATACCGTTTCTGAATTTTCCTGACTGAATACAGATAGTCTTTGACTTATGACCACAACTGAGCCAACGTTTATTTTGCTAAGTGAGACATTTGTTACAAGAATTTTGCCCCATTTTACGACCTTTATTGCCACTGTTGTTAAGTGAATCATTGTAGCTGTTAAGTAAACAACCCAATTGTTAAATGAATCTGGCTTCCCCATTGACTTTGCTTGTCAGAAGGTCACAAAATTTGATCACATGACCCTGGGACACTGCAACCATCATAAATATTAACTAGTTGCAAAACATCTGAATTTTGATCACATGACCCTGGGGATGATGCAGTGGTTGTAAGTGTGAAAAATGGTCGTAAGTCCCTTTTTTTCAGTGCTGTTCCAACTTTGAATAGTCACTAAACAAACTGTTGCAAGTTGGGGACTACCTTTATTGTCAATTGCCCATTTTTCAGCCATGACAGTTTAAAAATGTCTGGGAGTTTGGGGGAACTAAATTCTGTGTGCACATTAATAGTAAACATAAATAATAATGTTTTATCATGGCTTAGCAATAACAGGCTTGAAAAACTCCTTTTCATACAAGTGCAAACCCTTCATTTTATACAGTGGCCAACTGGGCAAACCACGAGCCATTAGCATTAGCAATTCTAATTTAACCTATCTTAGCATTCACATCTGGCCTGGAAAGAATTTCAGGTGTTATGTACTGATTAAAAGTAGAGAAGCTTTACTCTTAAGAAGCTGCATTTCAAAACTCAAGGATTTTAAAGAGCTTCTTAAAGAAGAAAAGCCATCTCCCACAATCTTCTCTTGGAAGTATGCCTACGTTAACAACACCCCTCCTCCATCTCCTTTCATTCATGCTGCCTGCCTCACAATAGGCATTTTGTAATCAGGATCTAACTGGACAAGAAAGAATGACTAAAGCTACCACTCCCAGCAGAAATCCAGTCCAACAATTCTTACAAGACTTGTCCAAAACAAGGCATTGCTTCCTGGTCTCAAGACAGCCCAGAAAAATCTAAGCCTGCCCCAGAACTCTTAGGTTAAATATATCCTCTGTTCCTGACACTTCTGCAGATTTTAATCTTTTTTTTTATTTTTTATTTTAATAATATTTCTATACCGCCCTTCTCCCGCAGGACTCAGGGCGGTGAACAGGGCAAGAATAAAAATACAAATTACAAAAGTTAAAACTAAATTAAATAAATGCCCACATACTAAAATAGATATTTAAAACCTAATAAATAGCCCCCGATCCCCCCATCAGGCCAGGCCAGCTTGTTCAAAAAAGTATGTTTTTAGCTCGCGGCGAAAGGAGCGAAGGTCGGGCGCCGTCCGTAGCTCAACCGGGAGCTGATTCCATAGCTCCGGGGCGCCCACAGAGAAAGATCTCCCCCTGGGGGCCACCAGTCGACATTCTCTGACCGGTGGCACCCTGAGGAGGCCCTCTCTGTGGGAACGCACAGGGCGGAGGGAAGTCGATGCCGGCAGCAGGTGTTCCCTCAGGTACTCCGGCCCCCTGCCATGGAGGGCTTTGAATACCATTACTAATACCTTGAATCTTACCAGATTTGGCAGGTTTTCTTGCAAGTTTATTTCTGCTGAAGATAAAAAAAAAAGTTTTATTGAAAGACAGCCTTGCTAGACCAAGGAGCCACCAGATGTGTGGGGATTTCAGTTCCCCAGCTATTGTGGCCGTTAGCTTAGAAGGCACTAGACTACAAAGGCTATTCTATGCTGTCCTCATTTGGTGTCTTGAATTAGTTAAGACTGCTAAACATTATTTATACTGAAGAAGATACAAGCTAAGGCTATAAAGATGATCAGACGAATGACTCCTGCCCTACCAGGAATAGTTGAAGGATCTATGCTTACTCTTAAGAAAGGCAGGTGAAAGGAAGATCGTAGTACTTTTCAAGAACCAGAAAAGTGTCAAAATAAATAAAAAAATCCCTCAGAATGCAAGTCCAAAACAATGTTTAAATTTTAGAAAAACTGATTCTTCCATTTGATATCATGAAAATGTTTCCCAATAGCAAGAGTAGTTTGATGATAAAAACCAATTAGTGAAGGGATGTTGTGAGCTTTTCTTAATTCATATTTTCAACCAGATGTTAGGTAAACAATTGCTGAAGGTACTTAATTTGAATTCATGTTTTGAATAGGAGACTTCCTCAACGGCTTTTTCAAGCTTTATTATTCTCTGAAAAGCAATAACTCATTAATTATCTGTTACTTCAAACAACAGCATAGGTGAATATTGCACCCTTACTTCTCTTGGATTTATTGGTTTATCACGATAGGGAACAAAATGCTGGCATACAGGCTTACTGTGGAATTCTGGAAGTTGAAGTCCGCAAGTTTTAAAATTGCCAAAGTTGGACACCATTCATCTAAATACTAATAGTTAATTAAATTAATGAATTTGAAGTGTCTTACATGTGTGACCTCAGCAACCCTGGAATTTTGTTCATGCTCATAATCTTTATATTACACTTCCTTATAACTTTGTACAGTGGCTCATTGTTCATATTTTACAGTCAATCAAGTGTAAAATAGTCATAAGATTAGTAACTTGTATCATATCCCCTGGTGATCTCATATCTGAAATGGGATTTGAATGGTCATATTAATCACCTTCAGCTTTTAAGCTAGGTCTCATAGGCTGACCATGTTAACTCAAAATAGTGAGTGATTTTATTTATCAGTACATTTCCAACTCTGAAGTAGACCAAGCAGTGTAAGAGAGAGGAAGTCATTTTAGCTGATCTGGCTGATCTCAAAAAGCTAAGGAAGGTCACAGATTGGGTTAATACTTGGGACAGGAATGTGTTAGGATAAACCACAGCTGCAAGCTAGATTGAAAAATTAATAATAAAAAAAAGAACTAGAAAAAGGCAATGACAAACTATTTACATACAGTTGGTTGTCAATTTATAAGCATTAGTTTAATAGCAATTAAAAGTTATGACAGGAATTCAGGTGCTTGGCAACCAGCTTGCATTTATGATGATTGCAGCACTTTGCAGTCACATTATCATGATTTCCCAGCCAGCTTCCAAAAAACAAAGGCAATGGAATTTACTTAATAGCCACATGATTCATTTAACAACCATGGTAAAAGGGTTGTTAAATTGGGTCTGTTCATGTGATGACTTGCTTAATAATTATATCTCTTAGCGATTGAAATTCTGGTCCCAGTTGTGATGGTAAATCAAGGATTACCTGTATTGTTTCTAACAAAACTACATATAAGGAAATTTTAAGTTTGGAGAGGGATGTATGGCGTTTGAAGCCGTACAATTTTCTACGAGGAGAAAAGATTGTTCAAACCTGGTTTCAGTATGGGCAACTGCAGGCCAGGTGGAAAGATCAGAAAATTGGTTTTTCAATGACTGATGAAAATTTGGTAAAGCAAATTAGAAATCAGGGTCAAGCACATATTAAACGGATATATCTTGCATTGATAGAGATTGACTCAGAAACAGAGCTTGTTAAAGATTGCATGATAAAGTGGGCTCAGAATATTCAAGAAGTTATTACAATGGATACTTGGGAAAAGATTTGGGTGAGAAATGTAAAATTTACACAAGCCCAAAATTTAAGAGAGAATTTTTATAAAATGTTTTATAGGTGGCATTTAGATCCCAAAAAGTTAGCAAGTATGTATCCGAACTATCAGCCTAAATGTTGGAGGTGTGGTGGTGAAGATGCAACGTATTTTCATATATGGTGGACCTGTAAAAAGGTCAAAGCATTTTGGATTAAAATTTGGTGGAACATGCAGAAGATATTTAAGAAAAGGATAAAGTTTTGTCCGCAATTGTTTTTACTGGGCATTATTACTGATACTACTGTTGTGGACACTAAGTTGATGTTGAACTTAATTACGGCAGCAAGACTTTTAGTAGGTCAATATTGGAAGAAGGAGGAACTGCCGACTATAGAAGAATGGACTTTAAAAGTTTCTAACCTGGCGGAAATGGCGAAGATTTCAGCATATTTGAAAGACCATTCGCAACAACGTTATATTACAGAGTGGAAAAAATGGATTGATTACATCCAGAATAAATATGGGACTAAAAAGTTTCATTTAGCATTTGAATAAGTATTGATGTGATATTTGTATTGCTTGTAGTCATTTTATAAGAGCTATAGACCTAATAGTTTATTGTTGTTAGCATATGGTTGTCTATGACTGTTTTTACTTTTATACCTTGTATTTAGCTCTGGGAAGTCGGGGACGGGGAGGGGGGGAGGGGAGGGTTGGGTAGGGTTGGGAGGGGGGTGGATGGGGAGGGGTTGTTAAAGATAAAATGTATTGAAAAACTTTTCAATAAAAATAAAAAAACTACATAAACGTATTCATTTGAATCAAAAGAGGCTTTCACTTTTATAGTACAGTCTGTGGTGAAATGTGGTCCAGATTCCCAAGATGGATGGATATAGGAGCAGAAGCCAACAAAGTTTATATAGTTAGGTGAGGACAGGGGTGTCAAACTGCCGGCCTGTGGGCCGGATGTATCATAGAGAAACTGCGCCCACCCCATTGCCGGCAATGGCAAAAAAAAGTCACGATACGTCACGACACGTCACATGATGTTGCGAGTTTGACACCTCTGGGTTAGGAGAAAAAAGAGTTAAGACAGCTGATTCCTAGGAGTTCTTAGAGTATATGTTTAATGGTGAAAGCGGTCTGCTAAGTAAGGAACAATAAAGGAAACTCCTTAGAAGTACTTCTTGGTTTTGGATCTTGATACAGACAAACATTCAGGGCCTTTATGGGAGCTGCAGTATGAATTATTAACAAAGTTGCTGAGATGAACTTTTCATGCCCTTCTTGTTGTGGAACTTAGGCGCCTAAGACTTGAAGAAAAAAAAAAGATTCAGAGAAGCCACAGTATTGTGGTTAGATAATTTTATAGTCTGGACATAAGGATTTTCTGGTCCCACACAATATGACCGTTTGTATTACCGGTATTTTAGTTGCAGAAACATCAAGAAAATTTGGGAATAAACAGCTGTTAAGAAATATAGTGAGTGCAAATAATCATGTACAAATCCAGCTACAGTAGCTTGCCCCAGCAAACAAATGTTTGTAAAAAGAAGGCAAAATCAGTTTCATCTACTATGAACTCTAACCTGTCCATATAAATCCAGATTGCCATGACAACCTACTTCTTAATCAGATTTCAGTAACTAGTTTAGTAGTGGTTAATGCAACAGATTAAAATCTGAGAAAGTCAGGTTGAACTTCAAAATTCCATTGTTCTATCCAAAAAGTGCATTTGGAAAGATAGAGGTAATTTATGAGGAATTAGTTGGCTAATATAAATTTTAAAAAAGAACAAATGTGAGTAAAACCTTTTTTTAATTAAATGATATTTAACATTCTGTTAAATGGGCAGCCCACACAATTTGCCACTTTTCAATATGATTAAATACAAAAGATATTCTTAGTTTCCTGGCATTTTGCTATTGTAAATTTGCAGCTAATAATGAAAATTGCATTTCTTGTGTTGGACCATTTTATACATATCCTAGGAAAAATGGATTATAAAGCTACACTAGTATCAATGTCTGGACTGTTATCTAATCTCTTGAAAATTTTCAGCTTAAAAAAGTACCATTAAAGATGGTAATACAGTGCTTTCAAGAGAGTCTATTGTATATGATGGAAGATTTTAATGTGATGATTTTAAGTGATGTGGATATGCCATACATTCAGTGTTAACATTCTTGATTTATATGCTAAAATTACCTCCTGAAGACATTAATTCATTTGACTCATTTCAAACCAAATTAAAACTTGAGTGATCCATTCTTATGCAGAATATATTCAATAGAAACCTGTTACCCATCAACAATTAAATTTTGGAGGCTTTATATGCTTCTTCCTTTGGATAAAGGTACAGCACCTGATGCTAAGGTTAATCCAGCTGCTGGGAAGCCTCTCTTTGTTCAAAAACCCTTTCATGTAGGTAATGAAAAACGAATGAGAAGCAAATCTACAGGTTTCATTCCCAGATTCATTCCTTTCTTACAGTCCCCACTTTCACATTCAGCCCCAGACTTCAGTGCATAATGAGTGCGCAATAAGAGCCGGAAGGATTAGTAGGCAATAGGGAAGCTAGTGCTTTGGAACCCAAGTAGCGCATGCATGGTGGGGGGGGGGGCAGCATATCAAGAGAAGGCACTGTGGCACGGTCCACCCCACCCCCCACCCCACCCCTGTTGTGAATGAGAGCAGGCCCCAATTGGTTGAATGCCCTGGGAAAGAAAAGGCAGCAGCAGGTATTTTTCTCCTTTTAAACACAGAATGCAGCACACAAGAGGAAACATTGTGAATGAATACATAACAGTTGTGTGGTACATGCCATCCTGGTGAGGCAATCTTAGTACCCGGCAGTGTGAGAGGGCCCATCAGTCATAAAGAGAAGAAAAGGCATCTGCTCTGTTCTTTGCTAAAGAAAAGCAAAAGAGAAGGCTGTAAAAAAGCTTGAATCTAAAACCTGTTTCCTTCTTGTCTGCCCAAGATATACAAGGTGGAATAAAGAAGATGGCACCATTTCTGACCCTCAATTGCTGTCCTAGTACAGTACAGTCTGCCACCAGCTGCTCAACAAAGCAGCTGACTATCAGCAAGAATTATATAATGGAAATTCAGTGCTTGTAGCCAGCTGCCCAGCTGGCTAATGAAATTTCATCAGGAATCTATCAGCAGGTTTGTTAATTTATCTAGGAAATAAATCCAGCACATCTTTTTGATTCAAGCGCTAACATAAAACATTTTGTCCAAGCCATGGCATGTTGCCTCACAGTACCAATCCGTTCCATCTCTCTTTGTCTTGACGTTTAGTATCACTTTCTTCAGTTTCACAGTGTATTTGCTTGAACAGTAGAACTGTTCTACCAGGAGAAGAGGAGACCCAGCATAGTGACCAGTATTGAATTAGACCACCATGAAATGAGAACTGCAATTAATTTTAGAAAGCTTTGTTTCTGAGCTGAAACTAAACCTTGTATTCTCAAGCAGTAGGAATAAAGAAAGTTTGGCTCTGGATATTTAATTGAAAAGAAAGGAGTGCTGTTTTTCTATAAAAAAGCCACACCATTCAGCCAAGTTTCAATTCTATGTGAACTGAATTCATGACTGAGACCTAATAATATTTATCAGAGCACTGTGGGTAGATTAGCAAGTTACAGAGCACCAACAAAACCAGGAAATGAATCAACAAAACAGAACAATAAAACAAAAGAACAAGTTTACATAAAATTGCATGTATCAATTTAGTTGTATGTAATCAGAGCTGGGACAGGCAATCTTTAAACTTTCAGATATTGTTGAACTATAACTTCTACCAACCCCAGTCAATAAATAGTATATTAACATCTAGGAAGCTATAGTTGTCCCACTGCAAAATAAAATATAACCTTATATTAGCCATGATCACTGGTGAATTTTAGGACTTAAAGTCTGCATATTTGGACGTTGCCAAGGTTGATGAGGGCTATTTAAAGAGAGGACTCCATCTTCTAAAGGAAGAACATAACAGCATAAGAATAGCCTTGCTCATTCAGGCTAATGTTCATCTTTGTCTTGTGTTTTGTTTCTTATTATAGCCAACTGTATAATTCTGGGATACTTAGAAGCAACAGATGACAATACACCCATTTCCCACCATATTTCTCTCGTAATTAATATTTGGAGGCATGAGTCTTCAAGATTAATGCCCTTGTTAAACATTCATTAATCTACCAATCCCCTTTTAAAGCCATTAACTTTGGTGGTATATGTAAAGCAGTATTTCTATTCTAATTAGGTGGATGTGTTAGGTAGCTTGGAGGAATATCAGATAAAGAAGATAAGAACATAAGCAGTGCATTGCTGGATTGGACTTCTGACCCATTTAGACTACCAGTTTGTTCTCAAGTGGCCAGCCAACTGCACTAGGAAGCCTACTCGTCTCCTAGCAGATGGCCTTCAGAGGCAGTCCCACTACCATCAAGGCTAATAGTAATTGATCCCATGACTTCCATGAATTGCTCCAACCAACCAAGATGATAAGCAGCACTACATCCTAGGGTAGTGAATTCTAACATTTAATTATGTATTGTGTAAAAAATTATTTCTTTTCATCCCAATTTTTTCAACCAATTCTGTTAGATGTCCTCTGGTTCTAGCATTTTGGGAAGGGAAAATAGCTTCTCCTTGCCCACTTTATCTACACCATACATAATTTTATATATCACAATAATATCCCTTCTCATTCACCTACTTTCTAGACTAAAAGGCTCAAAGGTCACAACCTGTCCTCATAGGGAAGCTGCTCTAGTCCCTTGGGCAGGGGTCTTCAAATTTGTCCCTTTTATGACTTGTGGACTTCAACTCCTAGAATTCCTCAGCCAGGCATGCTAGCTGAGGAATTCTGGGAATTGAAGTCCACAAGTCATAAAAGGGCCAAGTTTGAATACCCCTGCCCTTGGGCAACTTAGTTAGGTTTATGTTTTTTGTGTTTAATGCTATTAGTGGAGAAATTAATTGATAAATATTGAACAAATAATGAAAAAATATTTTCTTCAAAAGTCTTATTAAGACGTATAAATTCAAACAATATTATACTGTATACTTCATAGAATTTAAAGATGTGTTATTTGTACAGGTAGTCCATGAGTTATGACCATAATGGAGCCTGCCCATCATTGTTGTAATTTATGACAGTTGCAAAGTGGCTCAGTCATGTGATTGACCCAATTTTACAATCCTTTTTTGTGGTGGCTGTTAAATGAATGCAGTGTTCATAAAGTAGCCACTGCAGCCCTTAAGCAAATGCCATGGCCATTAAGCAAACCAATGATTCTGTATGGGCTCGGTTTTGCCAAAAAAACACCAGAAGCAAATGTCAGTTTTCTGCAAAACTGTTGTAAAATGTGGGTTACTTGACCATGGGATGCTGCAAGCAGCCCTAAATGTGGTCTGACTGCTGAACACCCATCGTTCAGCCATATGACCATGGGAGGGAGGCAATCATCAAAACTTTGAATTTGGGTCATGAGTACACCCAGGTAAAAGTTCCACCCAAACTTTGAATGGTCGCTAAATAACCGGTCTTAAGTCAAGGACTACCTGTATTCATTCCATTTGTTTCTAGCATTAGATGGCTCATAGGCACTACATACAGTACTTTCCCTTGTTCTTTGCACATTATCCCTGCAATAATTTAGTGAAGTAGGTTACTTCCAAATTGAGGGAACACCTTCAGTAAGCTTTAGCAATCAAAATACCAGTTAATTGTCTTTCTTCTTTAAAGACATTTTTCCCCTTAGGAAAAATATGTGTATTAGAAAGTGTATAAATGCAAGACAATGATTTCTAAACCCATGGAAACATTATGCAAATAAGACGTGGAGCTTCCACTCTGAAAATATCGACTGCAGATATTTTAAGTAATGGGGACTGATCTGAGCACTTTTTCACAGGCCAGTTTATATTTGCACCCTAGCTCTAAACACAGTATCTCACACTGTTGTGTATGTAGCTCTTTCTTTGTCACACCCTTGAAGACAGAAAAATGTATAAGTATTGGCTGTGTCAGTGTCCAAAAATATTTTTCTGCTGATGGTGTCAGCCAAATTCTAAAATCCTCTTTCTCTGCAATAAACCTTGAAGTTCAAGCCCAGATTCCGAACTATTTATTATATTAATGTGAATATATTAGGAATGCCTTGGAGAGTTTAGAATTGGCAATGGGCTCCCTTATGCAGTGTTGATTTCAGCATTTATCTCTGATTTTAGAGAGATCAAATGTGTGGCTCTCGCATATGCATTATTATTACTATTTTGATTGTATGTGCTTTGGCAATTGATGAAGAACAGAATGAGCTCTCCAAGCATTGGGGGTTTTTCTTTTCCTTTCATGTTTTGTTGAAGTAAGTCAACATTAACAAACTGTGGCCTTCCTGATGTTTCTGAACTGCATCTCCCAGCATTCTTCACTATACGCCATAGTGGCTGAGGCTGGTGGGAGCTGAGGTTCTGCAACATCTGAAGTATCCGTATGATGGGCTTCAGAATGTAAAGGGTATTGAGAGTAAGGCATTGTACTTAAATTGCTTTTCAACTCTTGAAAAACAGACACCACGGCGATCATGCAAAACTAAGACAATTTACACATTGCAGAGTTTTTACTGTCTTGCTGAGGATGCCATTTTGGAAATAAAGCCTCAGATTATGCCAATGCTTATAATGCAAAAGCTTTGGGAAATTGAACAAGCACACCTCCAGTGTTTAGAAATAATTGCCTCAGCAATCAAATCTGATTCTTGTTCATCAAAAATTGGCTCTTGCTTTAATTGCTGGCTGCTTTCTATAGGAAAATTCAGCTAAGCAGCTGACTATTCTTGTCTGTTAGTAAAGGGTTCCAGAAGAACATCTAGACTTCATTGGAATAAAGAGGAACCACTGTGGCTGAAGAGAGATTTAGTAGCCACAGCTAAGTATTTTGAGACTGCAGACCCATGAACATGACACAAAAGCTATCATGTGGATGGGTCTGCAGGAATTGGTGTTGACTGTGTAGTCAGTATTGTCTGCCCTGGACCTTCCTCTATTTTGCTGACATCATGATATATTGGTTCTTTTATGGATCATTCTTTTGTAGTTGTGAAGGGCTTACACCTCCCACTGAACTACATCAGTGGGAATATACATTCCCAGCAGTGTCACATTTGACAGCCAGGTCATTCGTAAGGGCTTAGACTAAATTTTATCCATTGGAGATGTACCAAATAATGCCAAGAAACAAAATGTATATTCAAAAGTGGAACAATGTCAACATAGTAACAGAAAACAAGCCCCCATTTTGGAAGGTCAGAAAGTATCTAAAACTGTGAGAAAGTAAGAGAGGATCAGTTAGGAATAGAACTAGTGGTTAAGGATGTGGCTGGATTAAATCCAAAAATATATTCACATGTTGATGTGCCTATTGATAAAAGGGTGATTTAATGATGATAAGATATCCTTCCTTCCTTCCTTCCTTCCTTCCATCAATCCATCCATCCATCCATCCATCCATTGAATGTCAGAACCATGAATCAAGATAAACTTTATATTCTCAGAATATAAATATATATAAATATCAAAGACAGGGAAGCAGCAAAACTGAAATGGTCTGGAATGTCCATTAGAGCATCTACAGCAGGAAGAAAATATATAGAATAAGTGGAGTAGCCAGGGCTTTTTTGTCATAGAACGCTCAGAACGGAGTTCCGGCACCTTTTTTGGATGGAACCTTGTAGGGTAGGCAAGGCAGGTTGTATGACATGTGTGAGTTCCGCACCTTTTTCTTTTACAAAAAAAGCACTGGGAGTAGCTATATTTATCAGCAAAAAGTCAAAGTTAATACTGTGCTCAAATACAAAGCCAAATGACAGAATGATTCCAATATGAGACCAAGGTAATCCAATCGATATTACACTGTGAAAGTAGAAGCTATGATGACTTGCAACACCTTATTGACCTAAGTGACACAATACCAAAAAGGCATTGTACTAATTATAGAAGAGTGGAATGCTGAAACTGCAAATAAAATACTCTCTGAAAAATGGGAAAACTCGTCCTTTTTGTATGAAATGACATAGCAATCAGACAAACAGAATTGTCAGGAAAAATTCACAGGTCCATCTTGTGTGCCAGTTGTGCAGTTCCTGGATTGGCAACCCTTGCTTACAGTCACTCACATCCTAGTCACCTACAGATTGGACTACTGCAATGACCTCTACATGGAGCTGCCCTTGAAAAGTACCTGGAAGCTTCAACTGGTATAGAATGCAGTGGTGCAGGAGTTATGTGCACTCCTAGAACAGCATATGTTACACCTACTTTCGTGAGCTGTACTGTTTTCCAGTTTGTTTCTGGGTCCAATTCAAGATAGTAGTTTTAACCTTTAAATTTCTTCAGGACGTGGGACCAGATTATCTAAGGGACCATTTTTCACTGCTCAATCAGCCCTCCCTATCAGATCTGGCAAACATGCCTGGGTACCTTCAGCTAGAGATTTACATTTGGTGATTCTAGGAGAGGTGTCTTCTCTGCTGTGGTGCCCAGCCTATGGAATATTCTTCCTCCCACAATTAGATTGGCCCCATCCATTTTAATATTCCAAAAAGTCCTTAAGACTTGATTATTTAACCAGGCCTGGAGTTCCTGTGGAACTAGAGATTTATCTAGATGGCTCCATTGTTGAGGCCATTCATCTATGTATTTTTGGTTTCATTATATTTATTATTATGGTCTTTTATATTTGTATTTACTCTTTTTATACCTTTGCTTTTTATTGTGCACTGTCCAAAGTCACCTTGGGTGAAATGGGCAGCTATATGAATTTGATAATAAATATATAAAAAAGGTAAAGGTTCCCCCGCACTTGCGTGCTAGTCGTTTCCAACTCTAGGGGCCGGTGCTCATCTCCGTTTCAAAGCTGAAGAGCCAGCGCTTGTACGAGGACGTCTCTGCGGTCATGTGGCCGGCATGACTAGACGCCAAAGGCACATGGAACGCTGTTACCTTCCCACCATAGTGGTCCCTATTTTTCTACTTGCATTTTTATGTGCTTTCGAACTGCTAGGTTTATACTCAATGTTTATTGCAAATTTCTTCATCCAAGTGCCTAAAAGATTATTCTTTTTGGTAATCAGAAGGTAGGAATTATTTTTATTGTGTAATACTAATGTGTTCATCTGGGATACTGGCACAGAAAAGGCAAAAATAGAGAAATCTATATGTCCCTATAGAAATTACAGTACAATATAAGTATTTATTCTCTTTCTTTTGAACCAGCCACTCAAACCTATTTAAAGTATATATGATTATGCAGTAAAAATAAAAATAAATTAAATAGATTAGATTTGATAAATAGGGTTGCCTGAAAAACTTCGGAATGAAATTTATGGCTTCATTAAAGGCGATGCCAACAAAAATACCCAGTTTTTAACAATACATGGGAAGCACAGTAAGAAAAGCTGAATGAAAATCATGTCATCTTTCAGCTGTGGTGCTCAGGAAAATCAAAAATACCCTTGAATGGAGAAAGGACAAATTATTTAGAATTAGGTCATGTGAAAACTGGGTACTCTCTGAAAGCAGTAATAAGGAATCTTAGATATTTTGTATCTATAATGAAAGGGAGGAGAGGTCTTTGGAAAAGATCTTGATGCTTGGACAAATTGAAGGTAAATGAATAACTGAACCACAAACATTCTTATAATGTTTAGCTTTTGAACATGCTGATTGGCAATTATGGTTCAACACATCTGGTTGGACTACTCTGTTCTGAGTGCAAGCCTTCAGGACAGGAGAGACATTATTTTCATCATCTGCTACTGGATCCCTTTTAATTGAAGCTTGTGCTAGCTGGAAATTCTGGAATTCGAAATCTCAGCATATTTGAAGAGTGGCATGTAGCATGTAAATTTGCTTTCGAGTAATTGCTCAGGTAGAAAAACATGTTGGTTGGCTGATGAACATGTATTAAAATAGTACATGAGCCATATCTGTATATAGTGGTTAAGCGTGCCTTCTTTTATTGTATTTGCTAGCTGCATAGGTTGTTGAATTATCGGTGCTTCTTGAAACATAAAAGGCTGCCATTGCCAGGTTGATATATAGGAAAAAATAGTTTCAAATCAAACATTAGGTGATGCTTTTCTTAGGACTAGCCAAATGATAAGAGTTTAGCTTCCTAGTTCTCTTGAATTCAGTGACTTGTTTGATGAAAAGTTCTGCAGAACTTTAAATTGCATATTTATTATGTCATTTTGATTTGTACCAATGGATTTAGGGGGTTTTCCCTCCAATCTGGAGCTGAATTCATAGGCCACACCACAGAGACACTGCCTCATCTCTCTTCTTTCTTTTTTCCCCTCCCATAACAGGAAGTTTAACAGTTGTTGCTGTTGAGCTGAAATTTCCCCTGAAGCAATTGAAAAGGCTGTTCTACTTGAGACAATTACAATTTTCACTATTTGTTTGGTTTCCTTGGTTATGGCACTGCCCAGCTTAGTAATCACATTTTCCTTATGTCAGTCTAGCCAGTCCCTATATCATCAGTTGTTGAATAGAGGAAGTAAAATGTCTTTAATTTTTAAAGGCATCTGATATTTGCTGTGGAAAATCTCCTAGATAAGGTCAAGGGGCCATTCTTATTCCAGATGTTATTTTGTTCCTTGATTATGTGGGTTTTTACCAGAAAAAAAAGATTTCTCAATGTTCAGCCTTTTCATAATGGGATATGATTACTTGATTGAATCTGGTTCTTTTTTGTCCCTTTGTGAATTGCATCTTTGAAATAATTTTGATTTGATTAAAAATTGATTTTTAAAAAAACCAAGCAAAGACTTGCTTATCTGTATCCATGTTCAAGGACTAATTGATGAGTTATACAGGCTCCCCTGAAATAATACATTTAAATGAATTATATTTTTCTTGTGCTATATTTCTTATATAAAATTACTTATTTGTCTGTTTGCCTATCTGCCTGCCTGCCTGCCCATCTATCATATCTATCATTTCTATAGCTGTCCATCTCGCAGAACAAGTGCCTCTGGGCAGCTTACAGCATATTAAAACAATAAATACTTAAAAATCATAATTATTAGCAGAAAATATCAAAATGTTTATTTATTTACTGATTTATTTATTTACATAGATTAGATGTAAGTGAAACTCAATTATTTTTCTGTAGGTAGATAGACAAAGCTCAAAGGGGAAGCGTTATTAAATGTGAAATAAGGAAGATTGTTCCCACCATATCAAAATGCTTTCATATTGGATAATGATTAAATTTGCCCTCAAAGACCCTCTTCAGAGGTAGTATTTATCAGCATCCTTTAAAAGTATTTTTTTTAATATTTTATTTGGTTAAGTTAATCAAAAGGAATCAATCAATTTGATGTTTTGAAAGTAGCCTTTCTTACTGATTCCTGTAGCCTAGGTAATTTAATAACACTTTACTATGTCGTTTTGTGGTTCATGTATATTTCACAGAACTAATCTGCTTTGTAATGAATAGGGAAAACTTTTAATGTTCTTTCTCATCATCACAAATAGGAAGGTCATTGCATTTCTACACCCCTTGCATCCAAGAGCAAAAGGCTGTGTACACAGTACTTTTTTTCCTCAAAGCAATTCTGTGCTATAAACTATGCTGCAGTATGAATACATTCTAGAAAGGATTATACATTATTTGAGACTTTGGAAAGAGAAGAGGATTAGCTGGTCAGAATACAAGCTTTGCTTTGCATCATCTTGCATCGTGTTATAGTTCCGCAGAAAATAGTCCAGCTGATTTGGCAGGATAGAAATGGTTGGGTCTGCTTTCTTCATAAAACTCAAGGTAGCTTGAAAAGATAAAATAATTAATACTAGCTACAAAGTATTACGTCTTCTGATTTTCACCACTACTAAACATGCTTTACTGGGGTTTGTTCCTACCGTACTTGGCAGGAAGTGACAATAAAGCAAAACTATGAATCATGCATGAAAGCATGTAAAAATGAAAAAGGATCTTGGAGATAATTTTAGTCCAGCTTCCTGCCCTGTGCCAAAACCCCACAAAAGTGAAACTTTTTTCAAACTGTTAACATTTCTCTTTAAAGAAATGTGTTTCTATCCTGCACGTTGTCAAGGACAATTTTTGGTTCTGGAAGGAACGGGAGAGAACACTGATTTCTATGTTTCAACTTTTCATTCTGATTTTATTTTCAGCTGATATTGAAAATGGACAGCGGGGGCTGGACCCTGAGCAGATGCAACAACAGCAACTTAAACTTTGGGAAAGGCAGAGATTCTTTGAAGAGGTTTTCCAGCATGATGTTGATTTCTTCTTCCCAGTATCACACCTGCAGATAGAACACAGGAGACGTAAGTTCACGTGTCAAGTTCATAGACCATACAAGAGCAACCGGTATCATCAAGTACCAGTGTTGTACTCCAGATCTCTTTGCAGCAGTTGTACCACTGCTTTTCTGCAGGAAGACAGCTTTCCCCCATCTTGAGCCCCCCAAAACCTACAAAAATAACAGCATTTGTCCTCATATAGGCTGAATGCTGTTAATTAACAAAACAACATCACATACAAATCCCAAAAAAGTAAGAAGAAAAAAATAGGGGGGGGGACTGGTCCTGTCCATGCCATGAAGCAACCTTGCCTTCTCTACGTCATTGTGGAGCTCAGTTTAGTCCTCAGGTTCCAGGAAAGGCTGCCTATCCTGTTTATAAACAGTGAATGAGAATATAGGAAATCTATGTATTATTTGTGCGAGAAGGGTCAATAAGTTTGTAATTTACTTGTGATTAATTTCTTCCATAATAGGTGTAGGTATAAACAGGCGTCAAGCTGTGTGTAGGTCTTGCCCTCTGTTATGAGAATTCTTCACGCAGTATGATAATTTCTACATCTTTCCAGCTCCCCTAGGTAGCATTTCTTCCATGGAGGTCAATGTGGACATGCTGGAACAGATGGAAATGTTGGATCTCTCTGACCAAGACACTGTTGATGTATTTCTTAGCTGTGGGACAGAGGACAACAACAATGTAGCTACCCTACTGCCAGGTATGTACAACTTTGATAACCTTCCATATCAATTGTTGGCCCATGTGTTCCATCTGGGATGTGTTATGGTAAACTCTTCATTCAGGGAAAAGGTTGGAAATTTAACCAAGTTAAATGTAGGCATATGCAGTTCATCAACACAGGTCCAACATGGGCATTAAAGGTAGAAATTAGTGTGAATGCAGATGCACTGGGCAATAAGAATAATCTTGAGAAACAGTAAAACAATGGTCACAGACAAAAGAAATTTCAGTCTGAGGCAGAAATGTAATTTGAGAAAGCATCTCAGTCTTGACCCTCCCTATTTCTAATGAAGATAAAGGGAGAGGGGAGGAGGTGCATTCATTTGAAAAAAAAATTATGTTACTGTAATATTACAATAAAAATAGTTTTAGCATTCTGGACTTTGATTTCCTAGTCTGGTCTACCTCAAAGGGCTGACAACAGAAAAGAGATGGACTGCCAGGGAAACACTTAGAATCTTGATTATTAGAAATACCACCTTAAACATAACTTTCATTGGTATCCTTTTCTGCAACTATGAAAAATACTGTCGAAACTTAAAAATAATACTGTTTCCTTTTTCTGTCACATTCTCTTGCTCTGTTTGCTAAAATTAAAGACAGGTGGGATAGAAATCAGGGAAGAGAAATATTCATAAGTGGGATGGTATACAGTGGAACCACACTGAAAAACTGTGGTACCAAACAGAGTCAGTCAAGTTCTATGTGAGGCATGTTCCTTTCAAGGGAGATTGTTACTGCTTCTTAGTGGGAGCATTGATTTGGGAGATGAAGTCATAACCCCAAACAAATTTCCAAATGGCCGGTGGACAAGGCTTGAGCTTTTTGCTTTATAAGTTCCCAACTGTAGCTGAAAAACACAAATACATATAAAAAAATTTAAATCCAGAAGATATCATAAACCTTTGTGTTAATCCAGAAACCTCACAGCCCTGTCTAATGTTCTCCTATTACTACACAGAAACTCAGTTTTTCTTTTCTTCTTTCCTACAAAAAAATATACATCTCCAGGCCATTCTTTATTTGCTCCAAACTTTCAAGTATTTCCTATTACCCCTTTTCATAAATGTATACCGGTAACTTCCATGTTGTCATGTCTGGCCCTTTCTGTGTTAATTTGAATTGAACAACATTGATATAAGCAATGAAATAAGAATCATGGATATGCTGTGGGCCATGAATAATTCTGGCATTTTGTAAAACTTGAAGCATCACAACATTTATATAGATTAAAGTCTAAGGAAACAATTGACTTTCTTACTTCCACCGACAAGATTTGGATACGTATTTATCCACTCCTAACCTTAGCAATAGGAATCTTGGTTTAAGCCAGGAGTGGCCAAGTCATGATGGACCTCTGACAAGTGCCCTAGCCCCATTGTGATCCCCAGAGCATCTCCAGCACACACTGCTGAGAGTGGCAAAATCATTGCCACCATCTTTAGGGGTTTGGGGCAAAATAAGGGGCAAAACAGGAGCAGGCCTCCTTTAGATTTAATATACTTATTTCACTCCATAAATTGAAGCCCTAAATTAGACTAAACACTTTTGCCCTAACTAGCCTCATGACAACCCAGTATTAGTGGCCATGCTCCGTAAGTACTCGAAACCCTTTCAGAATTTGCTTCAGTTGGAATAATTTATAAGCCTTGTAAATAAATAAATTAAATAAACACACAATTATTTAGTGTTAACAAGAGAGCAGTACAGTTTCTAGCCATATATGGTATCAGCATGGAAAAACTCCTTCTTGGCTTTCCAGGACAAGACACACACACACAAACATCAAGAAATGAACCCGAGGAGTTCCCTGTGGTGGGTATATCACATTGCTATTTTGCTGGTCTTTTAGGATAAAATAAAGTAGCCAGCCTTAAGAAGGGGGATAGCAAAGGCAGCCAGGGTGTCCCCAAATGTGTATTTGCCCACTTGTGCCAAGAGGGCAGACTGTCTCGAGTGCAGGTCCGAGCCTGTTTTGTGTCCTGTGATAGCAGGCTGCACAGAGAGGTGTGCAAAATGTATCAGAGCAGAACTGTTTCAAACTCAGCCTGGAAAAGAAACCTGCTCAAACCTGCTCATTGTTCTGATTTTACTGGAATTGTTTCAAGTTAGAAACTGCTCTGTTTGGATGGGGGTTTGGAGCCATTTGGATCTGCTGTCCAAAATTTAAACAGAAAAACAACCCGTCTGGTGATAGTGGTGTCTTGCGTGTCTGCATTGTCTGCTGTCTGCACACTGTGAACTGTTTTTATAGCACCTTGTCGTCTTCTTCCCTCTGGCTTTCTACTTATCACATTTTCTCCCATGCATTTTTTTTGTAAACTTAACAGTGATGTTTATTCTGAGGAGTGGGGGATGGAAAGTGCAGGGAAGCTGTTGCTTAACAACCACATACTTGTTGCTAAGCAACAGTGCTTTCCTTACTCCTCTCTTTCTATGTTTGCCTAAATAATAATGTGTGAAATTTATGAAAAGAAATAACTGTTCCAAGGACACAGCCAAATTCCCCTCGATGAATCTCAAAATGCTAGATTCTAACAGAGGTGCCTGGATTGATGCAAATACCAGTTTTTGACTTAAGAATGCTGGATATCTTGAGCCAAGCTTATTTCACAGTGAGTGACCATTTTCTATCACAGCTTTCATTCCATCACTCTGTGGCCTTGATTAATCTCATTCCGTGAAATAGAATAATAGCAATATGATGAGGGAGTTGGAATAAAGCAGGCTGACTATATTTCCTGACCTATATTAAATACTTCTAAAGTTAAATACCCTTTGCCACCATCACTTTCAGGACGATTTCTGTGATGTTCCAGATGTTGGAACTACAACTTCCAGCAGCTCCAGCCAGTGATGAAGTACATTTGAAACTGAAGTTAAGCAACATCTGGAATTGCCTCACATCATAGGTGGGGATAGAGACATCATGCTCCACAGGATATTATCATGCCAGTTATGCACCAAATGGTATTTGCATCATAGCATAATGTGTTGTGATGCATTGATGTCATTATGCTTCTATCATATGCTTTTATCGAATGCATGTACATTGAATGAAAACTTTACAATTATGTAAAAAATGAAATTATAAAAATCCAACAAAGCATATAGTCAGTTTGTTAAGTCCCTGGATAGTCAGCACTGCTAACATCTCCAAAATACTTTTGCATTTGTGTAGATTAAAAGCTCTTTTAAACACTGACACATCTTCCTTCTAATACCAGGAGACTTTAGATTGTGTGCTAGAGGGAACAGAGCTCAGTTATACCACAATGATTCACCCTGAGAGTGATTCAGACATTTCACAGCATAGCCTTTCACATTCCAGTTAAGTAGACTCACTGATTAAATCTCCAGGCTGAGATTTACAAACCAGGCACCAAAGCTCCTGTGGCCAAAGATGGAGAAGGAATGTAAAGCATGTGCATTGCATAAAGAGCAGCTCAGAGATTCATTCATGGATAGGATCTAGCCCAAACAGTAGCCCAGCCTGGGTGGAAGATTACAGGGTCACTGGCTTCATCTGTCCCTGAATCCAATAGGTCAGTGGGTCACATATTCATTAGCATGTTTAGTAATGTTTCATTAGCCAGTTAGATCCTAACTATTATTGAGGGGGACTCCTACTGGGTGGTTCATATGGCAACTTATGGCAACTTGGGGACCATGTTTCCTATTATGATTACATCACCAGGAAATATGAGGAGAGATTAATAAAATTCCATATCTTCTGTTGAATAAATAATTTTGAAATGTAAATTTTTGTGTAGAGAGAGGCAGAATGTAGACAATGTAAAAAAGGAGATGAATGACGGATAATAATCACAGGTGTAGTAGAGTAAGCAACTGCAGAAACTATTTGGTCTCTGGAATGTTTACACAGGTACTTCCCACATATTTGCCAATTTTCTTCCAGGAGCAAAGGAATCAGAAACATGTTGTAAGAAATTTAGGTCTGCCCTTGAGAAGGAGGTGGGAGAGAGAAAATGATTGCTTAGTTCTGGGAAAGTGGGAAGTATGAGAAAGAGTCAGCCCAGCCACACCTTGACTTTATTGACCTTCAAATGGGACAGTGAGGATTTTGGACAGGCTTTCAAGATTATGTAAATACTCCTGCAACAGTAAAGTGACCTTCCTGGAATTCCTACATTGTGTGATTCTTGACTGCAAGGAGCTAACTCATGCTTTCCTTTTTTTTTAAGGCCTGGGTGTCAAACTCACCGCATCTCATAACGTGTCGTGAGTTATCATAACGTTTTTTGCATTGCTGGAGCTGGGGTGGGCGTGGCCTCCATATGATGCAACCAGCCCAGGGGCCGGCAGTTTGACACCCCTGTTGTAAGGCAAGGTCTACAGAGATATTTTTTATATAACAAATAGGAGGTGAAGTATTGATGCTGCAGTCTTACAAGAGCGTTTTTATTAAAGTCACATCTGTTTCTCTAGTTGGCATCTATAATATGGCATTTCGTGAACTTAGGCTGACTGAAGCCATGCCATAATAAACCTAATATGATAATAATGCATCACTGTGATTCAACACTCAATCTGCTAAGCAAGAGATCGTCACACCTTTCATCAACTGGGATGCCTGCTCACCATGTTTTGGACGACCACAGAATGTTTAATGTTAAGCATTAAGTGAAGCATCTCAGATTATATTTTGTGATTTGTATTCAAAACCAGTGCTTTTCAACCAGTGGTACGGGTACCACCTGTGGTACATTACCACCTGGCAGGTGGTACGCAACCATCCTAGAAAAGTGGTAGCAGGGAAGGGGAATGAGCTGAACTGCACAAGCCTGAGCGAGAGATGGCTGGAGCTGCAGGGCTGTCAGGGCCCAGTGGAAGCGCCAGGATCAGCGCTTTTTGGGGGCTGTCAGGGCTCAGTGGAAGTGCCAGGATCAGCTCCAGGCTCCAGCTAGAACTCAGCGCTGATCCTGGTGCTTCTGAGCCCAGAAGAAGCACTGATCAGCTGGAATGTTGCAGCATCTCCAGGGTCTTGTGATTTACATTCAGATGCTTGGCAACTGATTCATATTTATGATGGTCACAGTGTCCCAGGGTCATGTGAAGTGACCAAAACCTGCTGCAACCACCCAGCAGACGGGGGGAATAAAAACCAAACACCCCCCCACCCCCCACCCCCGCCAATCCTCAACAGAAGTGCTCACAACAATGAAAACCTCAGACAGGAGGAAGAGCACCACTGGGCAGGCAGGCAGGTTTTTTGCTCGTCTGTGTCTTGGGGGGCACATTTTTCAGTACCATTGTAACTTCAAAAGTCACTAAGCAAACTGTTGTAAGTCGAGGACTACCTGTACTTCATCACTTTTTTCCTTTTTTTTGTCATCAAGTTTTTGGCACCTTGCTAGGCGACTGGTGGTACTCGGATGTTGCCATATCCTAAAAGTAGTACAATCGGTGAAAAGGTTGAAAGCCCTGTTCTAAACAGCAGAATATATTCAAAGATGTAAATGTTTATAACATTTGTAAATTAGGTTAGGCATGCCAAAATGCCTGAAAAGGCTGCTTATGATGGATTCTTTTGACATAGTGAAGGATCAGTGCATTTTTTGTCATAGAACGCACCGGAACAGCGTTCCAGCACCTTTTTTCAATGGATTTTCCAAGTTTTAAAAATAACTTTTGAAAATTTGATGTTTGGTCCACATGGACTTGAATCGCCCTGTCGAGCATAGCAGGTCGGCAGCAAAATCATTACAATGATGCAAGCGGACTGCTTGTGTGTCGAGTCTGATGCATGCGTACTTCGTCCACGCTAGTTGTGATGGCACTGCTCAGCTTGTGATTGGTCGTGTGGTCGCCCGCTGAGTGCTTACTGCAGGTGGCAACTGTTATGTTTCATTACACAACTGACGTGTGTGGGTGTATGTACGGTGATTGACTACGTGTGAAAGGTAAATAATTTCTTTATTTTAAAAAAATGTTGGTGAATTAAAAATCTTTTTTTAATTTTTAGCACAAAAGTGTGACCCAAAATTTAAAAATGAAAAAAAAACCACTAATTACTTCTCAACCACTGGTCCTGCTAAGAACTGAATATATATATATTTTTAAATAAAAGATTAACAAGATGTGAGTTCCGGCACCTTTTTTCTTACAAAAAAAGAACTGTGAAGGATTATGCAGAACTAGAAGAAAGGGATCCTCACCACTACTCATTATCTGCAGGATGACTGCAAGGAAAGATCAGCTCTGTTTGTGGAACTGGATAGCTTATCTGCACATATGCATCTAGTGCAATGAACAGTCATAATATTCTCTACCATGTGTAATTATCAGGGGACATTGAATTGTTGGCAATCGGTAACGTTTTGTTTGTTTATTTGGAGAAGGATTGATCATTGAATAGATGCTTCCCAGCACAAAGGAAATTTAAACTCCTCTGACCTAAAATGGCATTTTTCTTGTCTGTACTTTATCTTTGGAAGTGATTTACACGCAATTTATTTAAGTCCGGAACAATAGTAGTACGTATTACTTTATACAACTCTGGTGATGCAGTGATAAAATCCAGTACATTTTGCATTTTCTATTAATAGCCTGGTGTGCATATGTCTGTTAACAGATTTCAATAAGCAGTGCATATCTTTGAAAAATTGCAGCAATACTTAGAATTTTCTACTGTACTTCCTACAAAATGAAGTCCTAGAATATTTTAGGATGGGATACCATTTGAACAAGAATTTAAGTTAATTTTGTGTTTTCATGAATGCATGTATTTTCAAAAATGGAAAGGTATAATTTAGATTTCAGTGCAGACTTACATAATCTTGCATTTTAATGTAGTATAAAAAATGTTTGTTATTCAAAACATACATTTTTTCTAAATTTTACCACAAAGTTTATTAACAAATTTGTCTGTAAGTTGCTAAGGGAAAGGTCTGCACAAAGATATAGAGGTTCGTGAAAAGAAAGAATAAAATACACTAGGATATTATTAGCTGATAATGTATGCAGTAGGTTAATATGACAAAAGAAATATGTATGTTGAATGTTGAAATATGTATGTTGAAATATGTATGTTGACATGAAATTTTAATGCAGAGTTTTCACGTTTGGCCCATCAACTGCAATACACAGTAGCTGTAAAATAAAAACTAAATCGGATATAGTAGATTCACTTATCCCCGAGGGCTGATACCAGGATATTATGGGACAGGGTAAAGCAGATGCCAATCATCTAATTTTTCCTTCTTTCCTTTTTGTCCTTCTCCTTTGCCAGATTCTAACCCCTTCCAGGAAGACATTTCTCTGCAAGTGCCGAATACAGTTGAAATCAAATCACGAATTTCGTCCACATCATCTGCCTCTACAGACCTGAATAGCCTGGACACCAGTGAAGAAGGAGCTGAGACTCCTGTGGTGCAGTCAGATGAGGAAGAATTGGAGCAAGATGGGTCTGAAGAACCGGAGAGCAAGAGCTAGCAAGATTTTGCATCCACCCTGCTATACGGACCCTGCCAGCATGAGATTACGAACATGACTGGATCGCTCCGATTCCCACTGTGTAAAACTCACAGAAACTCCCTGTCCAATTGTTGTACTTGGGGAAGATTCAAGATAATCCTTCCTCCTGCAGGATGGTCAATGCATGGATAAGGCAACAGAAGAGGGAGAATAGGGTGAGGCACGGGTGCTACAGAATTAAAATAGAATTTAACTCTCCATCTTTTTATGCATACAGTAATGCTTCTGCTTCCCTCACACTAGGACTCAGTTTGCTATAAGGCTACGAAGATTTAAAGCGAGACCCCTGTGCAAACTGATAGGCTCCCTAATCCTAACACATACACACACAAACATGAATGCAGCATGTCTTTAATTGTAACATAATAGAAAATTACATTCCTTTCAAACAAGCAGCTGGGATGACGTGTGTTACTGGGAAAGGAACAATGAGGCTACCTGGATAGGAAAGATGGAAAAGGAATGGCTGAAAGACGGTGGGACTAAAATAATTTGAAAGGTTCTTGGAATGAATCAGATTTTTATTAACTTTTTCATTCATCTGATTTTTACATCCTTATATTGCAAATGAACAGCAGGTACCACAAAGCCCAGGAAGAGCTGTGGAGGAGGAAAATGGGTCTTAAGGAAAAGCTACACAGTCAGGACAGTCCTTAGAAAAACTTCCTTTGAACCTCCATGCTGAATACCTCAGTAGCAAAGTAAACTTTAATTGCTCTCCCTTAAGTTTTAAAGTAGTCCAATTATTTCTACGTATGAGGAAAACATCTTCTCCATTTCCCCTAATCATTCTTATTTTGTTTAATGGGAGAGAAATGGCTTTCAGAACTTTTTCCAAGGCAGAAGAACGTTTTGTAGATTTCTCATGGCTTTGGTGCTGCATCTTTATATTTACCTTAGTTATAAAGTGCCTAAAAGGTACTTGTCTATGCAATACCTTTCATTCCACAGTCCTGTCTCCCACTCTCTGGCATCTCAGTCTTCAGTTATATTGGTCAAAGTCAAATCAGACAAAGACTGCAAAAGAAAACTCCTTCCATGGAACTTTTTCGGATTAAGAAGAAGGAGTAGCCAGAGAGGCTGTGGAATGATGCAGATACAGATAATAGGGGACAAAAAGAATTACTGACTGCCTCTTTATAAAGTTAATTACATACTGATAGAATATTTGTAGCTTAAGATTGAACTGTGGAGTCCTTGGCGTTCTCTGAGCTTTGTGGTTTTCCAGCAGACGTTTCAATACCAAACTAAGTGACATCATCAGTGCTAAAATATTTACACTAAAATGTCTCAAAAAAAAAATATCCCTGGCTTGAGGCAGATAGAATGAGGCAGAAAAACAGAAGACTCTTTCTCTGGGAGAAGGAAGCTTTGTGGAAATTGGAGGACATTTTGGCACTTAAACTTTGCTTTCCTTTCAATATATTAGAGAACTTGTCCCCTTCGTTTAATATATATATATAATTTTTTTATTAGCACTTTTCATATTATTAAAAGATAAATATAAGAATAATACAATGAGAGATCAAGAAAAAAGAAAAGATAAAAGTGTGAAAGATAGAGATAAAAAAAGAAATAATATATAAAGAAGCAATCTCTTCCAATCTACTTTAGAGCAATTAAAAACTTATTGTCTGTCCTTCCTCTTTAAAATTATCTTACACAATTCTCTTCCTGTATTTTTTATTTATTTTTATCCCACCTTTATATTTTTATAAATATTCAACACTTTTTATTCAGGAAATCCAAAAATCTTTTTTTTTCCCATTTTCAGCATAAGGTCCCTATTCCAGTCTTATATAAATAAATAAAAAAACTTGTTTTATCCCTTATCAAATAACTCAGTTATGTCATTACCACCAATTCTGCCATCTTCCCAATCCATTTCTCCATTATGGGTATTTCAGTATTTTTCCAACTTGGGGAATTTAATCGTTTAGCTGCATTTATCATATACCAAATCTATAAATCTTTTCTAATTGGTTATCCATAAGTGCTAGTTTTATTTGAATATTAGGCTTTAAAATTCTTTATATCATTATATGTATTTTTATCCTTTTTTGTTTTTGCTTTTTCACAAGACTGCCATGCATGGCAAAATGACCCTTCATGTTTTTCACATTCCAGCATGGGTTAGAGGTACCTTTGTACAGGAGCATGTGTCCCTTAAAATATTGCTGAATCACTGTTTGTAGCTAATGAGGAGAGATGCTGGAAATTTCATTTTGGCAAATCTGGAGGCCAAGAGATTCCCTGTCACTGATGTATACTAGCCTCCTGTGAAGGATGCATGAGACGAGTCTTAGAAAGTTCCTGGTAAAATCTCACCACTGATATGAACCAGAGAGTTAGCTGCAGCATCACTACATCTCTTTTCCAAAACCTTCCTACTTCCTCACTATGGGAATAATAATACTGAAAAATATATAAGTTGCAGAATCGAATTCTATAGTTTTAAGAAATTGGTACAGCATCTCTTCTTTTTGTATTATGTTTTTAATGTAATTGCTTTCATCCAATATAGGATTTAGAGGTGCCACACCTCACTGGGAAGTTTGGGGAAAAAATCTGAGAAGGTAATATGTACATAAAGTGCTTTGAACATTAAATGCTAAGTAGCTTCACTATCATTTTTTATTTTATTTTAGTGATTAGGGTCAACTCAGAATCATGGATATGTTTAGTAGACAGGTTAGTAGTTTGGGAAAGGATAATGCTCTTCATAAAACGTGCTGGAGATCATAACAATATGCTAGATTAGGCTAAAGTGAATAATTTATGGTTAACTATGTCATGGGAACCATGCCACTTTCTTAGCAAGGTATGTGGATAAGGCCATACTTCACCCCTTCAGTTGAAGGGAATTCAGGCAGTAGGAGAAATCAGAACTTATGACTCCACTGTCAATGGAGACATTTTGTAAGGGTTTTCTCCACTGTGCTGTAGGACTGAAGATACAGATAGTCTTCAACCATAATTGAGCCCAGAATTATGGTCATAAGTCCTTGCAGTCATTAAGCAGGACACCATGTGACAAGACCAAATTTTACAACATTTTTGTGCAGGCGTTACTTGAACCCAGTGGTTGTTAAGTGAATGCTGCGGTCATTAAACAAATCCATTATATCCAATGGATGGTGTTTGCTGAAAACTGAAAGTAAATGCCAGAAACCAGCAAAAACATCAAAAATTGCAGTCATGTAACCACAGGATGTGAAAACAGCCACAAAGGTGAGCCAGTTGCTAAGGAGACAAAATGCGATGACATGACTTGGGGTGGGCAGCTATTGTAAGTTCAAAATTGGGTGGTAAGTACCTTTTGGGGGAGGTTCCATAGCAACTTTGAACAGTCACTTAAGCAAACAGTCATAAGTCAAGGACTACCTGTGATGTAAAAATAAACCTTGCCTGAAAATGTTACAAGTTCAGTGACATGTCAAACTTTCAACATCCTACATGCTGAAACATTTAAGAATAAACTAGTAGCAGATTTAGTAGCAAAACCACTGTGAAGGATGGAACTATAGTATTCATCTGAATGAGAGCATTTGTGGTTTGGGGCATATTGTTGATTTCCCCTTCCCATTAGCCCCAGCCAACATAGAGAATGAACAGCCTTAGGAGTCTCTGTGGGGGAAGAAGTTTAAGAAAACATCAAGGTGGGGGCTGCATGACCAGAGCCCCGCCCCATTTTTATATGTGCAAAAGAGGTGAGGCTTCAAAGCTTGTGGTTGTGGCTGCCATCTCGACTACTTTTAATCCCCTTGTGTAAATGCCCCTGAACAATTAATGATAGCCATTGTAGTCAATAAGGATTTGGCAGTCCCACAGGATAGAATAATTATGGAACGTTTCAATATTCCTCATACTTAATTCATCTGTTTTTATTTGTTGACAACCTCACTGTGTGAAATTGCTGCCTTTGTGGACTGAGTCCTGCCTGTAGCTCTTAGTCAATTGGTTGGATTAATCCATTAAAACATGATGACTGACTGAAAAATGTCTCCAAGTCAAATCTCTGCTAAGTCAAGTGATAATTGAGAAGTAACAGTTGGGCCATTTATAGCCAGATCAAAAGCAACCTGATTTGTGCATATTTGCTTGATTTGATGTATATGGCATCAAGTGAGGAATACTTGAGTTTAAACACAATAACATGTTGATCCATGGATACAGCATCAGAAATGGGGATGGGGAGAGAGAAAAGTGCAGATTACAGTTCTGTAACAAAATTTATACAACTCTATAAACAGCATATAAAACTGTCTTATTTGTTCTCAAGCCAGTTTTGTGACTTCTAATAATGTTAGTTTATGGACTGGTAACCAAGGCTGAAGAGCAAAATTTTGTAGGCAAATTTAAAGTTGTTTTAACACTGAAGTCTATCTCAGGCACTGCAGATTTATTCCTCCAAAGATAAATTACAAAACAATTTAAAGAGTAGCACCAAGGAGAGGGGGGTACCAACCTTGACTGTTTTACAAAATCAATTGGTTCAAGTTAATACAATATATAATTTTAAAGCAATTGTTTTCAGATCCACATGGAAGGGGGGAAGGAGGAATCGGGCTGCTATAATGAATAGTAGAATGATGCCGTGCTTAATTGAGTTCTGAAGCATTTACTTCAAATAATTTTTGAAGTGTACATAGTGCAGCTAGGGAAGGGAATCCTCTCACTACCAGTGGCAATTTGTAAGAGCATTAATGTAAGAATATTTTCTCCTAATAACAACCTGCCTTCTGGTACCTTAAATGCTATTTGCACTGAAAGAGAACAGATCTTCTTTTTCTGTGTGACATACATTCACATCCTTGAAAAATCCTATCTCCCAAAATCTTTGGTTTATTCCAAGTTCCTTCCCTCCTCTTCTATGGTTTATTAGGGCTAAAAACCCGAGGCTGCAAAAATCCAGACAATTGCTAGATGGCAGCAAAGACATACAGACAGTTCTAATTCTTTGCTGCCATCTAGTGATCATTTTGGAGAAGACTCCTGCAAGTCCCTTGGACTGCAAGGCGATCAAACCGGTCAGTCCTAGAGGAGATCAACCCTGACTGCTCTTTAGAAGGCCAGATCCTGAAGTTGAAACTCAAATACTTTGGCCACCTAATGAGAAGGAAGGACTCACTGGAGAAGAGCCTAATGCTGGGAAAGATTGAGGGCAAGAGAAGAAGGGGACGACAGAGAATGAGGTGGCTGGATGGAATCACTGAAGCAGTAGGTGTGAGCTTAAATGGACTCCAGAAGATGGTAGAGGACAGGAAGGCCTGGGGGAACATTGTCCATGGGGTCGCGATGGGTCGGACATGACTTCGCAGCTAACAACAACAAGTGGTCATTTGGATGTTTTGGTAGCCTTGGGCTTACACAGTGAACCTCACCTTACCATAATCTGCTCAATGAATCCACTTTTCTGAGACTGCGTGACACACTGAACCATTAACTGTTTGCATGTGCACATTCATATAATCCATTAGTCCAAACTGATGGGTGGCTAGATTTTGTGGCTCACAGACCTTAGAAAACTGACATAGAAAATCAATGACCTCAAAAGAGTATTCAGGGTTGTCCATGAACTGCAAGTAGGTTTAAACCAGAACGGTGGTACCTAGTATCAATGAGAATATAAAACTATCCTTGAAAGAAAAGAATAAGAGGAAAACAAAGTGCAATGTATAAATAACCTTGGGCTGGCTCAGTTCCTGGGGCTCTCTGTAGTTGCTTGGCATCTGTACTGAGTCAACACATCAGCTAGCCTTTTGTGGCCCTGGTTGCAGCTTTTAGCACTAAAACTTCCGTCCAGGTGCAAATGACTCATAGACTCTCTCCCCTCCACTTCCGCTTGAAAGTGCAGCTCTAGTCATTGTTTTTGAGAGAAAGGTTAAATAGAGAGGGAGAGACTGGAAGGAGGAAGACTTTGGGAGGAACAGGTGCGTGGGGAGAAAGTCCAGAAAAAGAGTTCTGGCAGCCACAAACCTGCCCCCTTGCCAGTAAGGAAAAAGCCAGTGAAATAATGCAAGTGTTTTGAAAGGTCAACAGCTGAACTGCACTCAGAAAATAATTCTTAATAGCTTTGCAGAAGAAAATGTCCTTAACATTAATCATATCTGATCACCTAGACTAAAGCTTTTCACAGAAAAGTAATGAAAATTGTGTGAGAGGGGAATTTAAACAAGTAAAATCCATTAAAGTACACAAGATACAATTTGTGACAATTCCATTAAGTAACTGGCCAGTTTGGTTAAAGGTCAGCTAAGGCTTAACATTCAGTTAGGAGCCGGATGCATAGAGAAGGAAGCTAGACTTTTTCCACTTCCCTGTGTACAATAGTTAATAGATTAAAATGCCTATCTTCTTTTGCAGCTAGCCGTTCTATAGGGAAGATGGGAGGTCTAGAAACAGGAAATATAAATAAATAAATCATATAGCTGAGTTCATACACTAAGCTAAGGCATAGCTTGCTTATCCATGCTATACTATATAAGGTTTAGTTGACACAAGGTGTTTACACCAGATGCTAAGCCATAAATCATGGTTTTCAAACTACACTGCATGGGCTCACACAGCACACAAGGCCACAATCAAACAATCACATTACACTAAACTGTCCTTATGCACATTTAATAGAAACAAAATTCAGAAGAGGCCCACCAAGAGGCTCACTGCAGCAGAGTGAAGCAGTTATTTTATCTGCTATGGTCATGAGGGGAAAAAAAGCCTACTGTACTTCTGCCAGCAACTGTTTGCATAAAATGTACCACAAGTTGCCAATGACAACATATGTCTTGCTTTCTGAAGACAGTGACAGAAAAGAATCTGGTGGATTCCTTATTATGTGCCATGTAAATATTAAAACATTTTAAATATTCTCAGATAATTACTCAGACGTAAGTACACAATTTAAAGGGTTGACCTGATTCTTCCTTTCTCTCTGCAATAAATCACATTTAATCAACTTTGCTTTCTAAAAGTCCCATGTACAGTTCAAATGAAGTTGAGAAAATTGGCCAGTCCTTTATGTGGGTGACTGACAACATCTTTGTATTATCACTCTTTCTTGTTTTAATTACTGTATTATCACATCTAACAAGATGCAGTTCAGTGGTAAGCAAAGTAAGGCCCTGCACTTAGGCAGGAAAAACCAACACATGGGTATAGAATAGGAGGTACAGGCTCAACAGTAGTAACTGTGAGAAGGATCTAGGTGTCCTACTGGATCACCACTTAAGTATGATCAAGCAGTGTGCTGCAGCTGCCAAAAATACCAGTTCTAGGCTACATCAACAGAGGGATAGCCTCAAGATCATGGGAAGTGATAGTACTATACTGCTTTATACTGCACTAGTGAGACCACACTTGGAATACTGCATCCATTTCTGATCTCCGGGACCCAAAAAAGATGCTGAGGCCCTGGAAAGAGTGCAGAGAAGAGCAACAAAGGTGATAAGCTAAAGATGGTAACTAAATGATATAATGCATGGCTAAGGGAACTAGGTATGTTTAGCCTAATGAAAAGAAGTCTTTCAATACCTGAAGGGCTGTCACAGGGAAGAGGATGCTGATTTATTCTCCATAGCACCTGAGGCCAGGGCAAGAAGCAATGGGGGTAAGCTTATCAGAGGGAGATTCAACCTGGAAATAAGGAGGAATTTCCTGACATTAAGAACGATTAATCAATGGAACTGCTTGCCTCCCTACGTTGTGGATGCTCCTTCACCAGAGGGCTTTCAAGAAAAGATTGGACAACCGTTTCTCTAGGATGGAACAAGAATTCTTGCCCTGAGCAGGGTGTTGGACTAGAAGACCTCCAAGGTCCCTTTCAGTCCTATAATTCTATGATTTTTATCACTATATTATTTTATACTGTATATTTTTATTTGGTTAACATTCAAAGTCTTTGGGGATCAGGAGGTGTATCAATCATTTCCTATCTGAAACTCTTGTAATCAATGTACATCAATATTTAACATCAAATGCTTTCTCCCTAAACCTCAAAATGCTATTCTGAATAGGGATGAAAGAGAAACTTCAATAACATAACAAGCTCAATAATCATTCCTCCTGAAACCCTTGTAAGCCAAAATCACTATTATAAGAAATGTGGCTCTGAAGCACAAAACATGTCATCCTCCCACCATAACCCAATGTTGGCAAACTGCAATGTTCACATGACTAGCTAAACCAGAGGTCCCCAATCTTTTGGGCACCAGGGACCAGTTCCCTGGAGAGAGGTTTTTCTGTGGACCAGAGGGTGCATGGTTTTGTGTGCTGCCTGCATCCCACAGATGGGCCTTTGCTTGTTTGTGTGGACTGGTTGCTGGCATGCCGTGGCCCGGTACTAGTCCACGGACCGGGGGTTGGGGACCCCTGAGCTAAACCACAATTTGCCATCCCGTGATTCAAGCAAAGTCTATGAAGATCCAAGTGACCACTAGATGGCAACAGATGTGGAAGCGCTACTGTATTCAAGCCTAAAAAGATTAAAAAGAGTACAACTACTTTGCCAGAGGGACCTCTGCAAAAAATGGGCTGCAGTCTAAAAAGATCGTGATTGCCCTCTGCTGGAAAAATTTTCTCTCTTAAAATCTGAAATACTTGCAGGGAGGCTGTCTTTAACATGACTTTAACTTCTGCAAACAATACAGCTGTAGTTTAATGTCCATGAAATCCTTAGTAGAACTAGAAAGAAAAATGGGGAAAAGGAAGATTTACAAATAACTTTATAGATTTAATTTTATGACCTTGTTAACCATAAGCTTAAATATATTCTTTTCAGATTTTACTGCAATATTTCATTAATATACAAATAACAATTTGTTTAAGGGACGCGGTGGCTCAGTGGGTTAGGACGCTGAGCTTGTCGATCAGAAGGTCGGCAGTTTGGCGGGTCGAATCCCGAGTGCCGCGTAACAGAGTGAGCACCTGTTACTCGTCCCAGCTTCTGCCAACCTAGCAGTTCGAAAGCACATAAAAATGCAAGTAGAAAAATAGGGACCACTACGGTGGGAAGGTAACAGCGTTCCGTGTGCCTTTGGTGTCTAGTCATGCCGGCCACATGACCACAGAGACATCCTCGGACAAGCGCTGGCTCTTCGGCTTTGAAACGGAGATGAGCACCAGCCCCTAGAGTTGGAAACGACTAGCACGCATGTGCGGGGGAACCTTTACCTTTTTTACCTAACAATTTGTTTGAGATTCATTGTCCTTTTCTGCCAGCAACTACCAATTACCATATTTTTTTTGAAGAAATATTACTTCAAATAGCACAGATTTGAATAATGTAACCGTTCCCATTCCATGACATTCATTAATTTCATTAATCTAGCCTCACTGTATGGGTTCAATATGATTGTTGTCTGGTGTTAATCCCTGCTTAACTGAGTGTTGATTGCTGGATAGAATGTGTTCTGACCTTTTGGTTTCCTTCCTAGGCTACATAAATTCTTCAGCCTGAGAAATTGTTCTGTTTTATTGGTACATTTTCAAGTTCTTTTGCAATAATCAACTGGTCCTAATGCACTTCAATCAACTTAGCATCTTTTGGGATCTTCTGAGTTCATTTCTTCTGTTTTTGTCCAGCAGATAACATTCTATGTTATCTTCAACTTCCTGAGTTGCAGACTGACCTTCTTGGATATAGCCCACCTCGCCTCCACCCATTTTCACAATTCTGCGTGCTTACACTTGAACTGCTTGGTAAGTCAAGTCAAGTGTTACCTTTCCAGCCTCCTCTGAAAGCAGTTTTGTCAAGCCCAACTTCTTACCTATTAATTCTTGTTAGCGTTGAAATGCATGAATAAGGAAGTGCTTTCAGTATGCTCCCTCCATCCCCAAACAATAATTGTGCAATACAAAGGGGAGCCATAAAAGCTCTTTGTAGCCATATTTCTTCAACAGAGCCAGTGTGAAATAGCTGCATGGATATTGTTTTCCTGATCCTATTCTCTCAAGCTGCAATGTTTAGAGAGCTATGTTTTCATATGCCCATCCTACACAAGAGTTTGTGGTTATAAATTGCTATATTCACCTGTGCTTAGTAGAATTTTAACCACATGTCAGGTCCCACTTTAAACCCACATCTTAAGAAAGCAGAACTCTTGGAAACAATTTCTTCCAAACAGGAACTTTTATTAAGAGTAGGTGATAGCAGGCATAATAGACAGGATCTGAGATTTTCCATGCAGTGCAGTAGATTATAGTATCCCAAAGCAAGACCCCACCCCATAGATCACCCGCCTGATGAGGGATGGCCAATCCCTAAGTGTTAAGTCTGTTGTGGGAACCGGGGAGATAATATCAGCCTGTCTCCAGCTCACACAGCGAGGTCGGTGGCTTCTTCACACCTTCCTCTGAGAGCATAGATATAAACCAGGCACTGAGGTTACATTCCTTATTCCCTCCTTTGTTCTTAACTAACAGTTTAAAAGAGAGAGTTCAGAGAGAGAGAGATAACACAGAAAACAAGTTGTTGAGGATACAGACCCAATAAACAAAGGATTACATTGTAGCGAATAGAGGAAGTGAAAGTAATAGTCCTGCAGGCACATCCCCGCTCCCCCTTGGGGGTATGCCAGAACCCAGGGAAAGGTGGAATTCATTTTTAGATCAGAGAGGATAGATAGAATTGAAATAAAATAGGAATGGGTTCTGACACCACAGAAATGTTTAAAATCTATTATTGTATTTAAAAAGTTGAGATATAACGTGTTTTTTTGCTATTGTGTTTTATATCTTTGTGTACACACTCATGCTTTTGCTTGTACAGAATGTCATCACAATATGCAAACTCTCGCTGGATTTCATCTTAACTCGTGGTGGCTGTGGGATTCAGAAACCAGTCATCGAAGGGTGTCCAAAATGTCTGTTTGCCTACGCAGAGTTTATTACTTTTATACAGTTTTAACAAGCAGCAAAGAGCACACAGCAACAACATTGTTATTGGTGTATTCCCTTGTCCATCTTTAAGAACATCCCAGCCAGGGTAGAGTCTCACATATCTTGATGGTTCCTGGCAGTCCTTGGTGGTGCTAATTGGAGTGAGCTCATAGACATGAGGTAAACAAGATACTGAGGCATGGCAGTTTTCTGTACATGGTCTCTTCATAACCTTGACCTCCATCTCTACATCTCACTCTTTTCTTTTTTGTAAGACAAGTTTTTGTAAAAAGGGTTAGTGAAAGGGTCATAATCAGGAGAGGAACATCCTTGCAATTGCTTATACAGGGCATATACCTGACCCTGAGGCAGTGTGGGAGGGGGTTTAGGGCGAAAAGCTGTGATACATATGTTGCAAAAGGAAGGAAGAGACTGAACAAAACAGCACTCACCAATCAAAATAGCACAAATAATGACTAAATAACGTAGGACATTTCCCAATAAACCTGTGGGTAGCCAAGACCAAAGGCTTTCCCACCAAGATCCTAAAGTATCAATTTTCAAATCAGAGGCCAAATTGTGTAAAATATTGAGCTGGTACTGAATGGTTCGTGATTCATCTGAAAGGTTGAAACAACACATTCCTTCAAAATTTTCACAACCCAAATGCTGGCGCAGAAGCAAATAATCAATAGCAGTGCGATTTTGTAAAATAGCTTTTCGCAAAGCTTGCAGCTCGTGGTTGATTGCTGAAATAGCTATAGAAGTAGCATTGTTTTTGCCAAATTACACACAACAGCGTTAATGTTAAGATAAGCGCAAGCAGCAAGCGCTGGCACACTCACTATAGATATAGCCAATGCTACGTATTCTGCTTTATTAAGTAAAGCTGTTTCAGAGTCACAAGTGCTATCTAGTGTGAGACCACGTCGAGAACGGTTTAAGTGAATTTGCTGTTTGGAAAGCAAAACAGGAACCAACCGGCTGAGACAACACTGTGCTTCACTAATATTAGCAGGAATGTAATTAAAAGTTTCTTGACCACATGTAAAAAACCATCCTTGCGGGAGCCAAACATGAGCAAAATTAAAGGAAGTCTCCTCAAAAGCTGTACAGTTTAAAACAGGTGAACTAATACAAAAACAGTGAGGTTTTTTACTTGAAGATGTACAATTAACTATTTTTGCACATGTTATATTCTCAGGGACTGCTACTATCAGGGTGTGCAAAGCAATTGCATCAGGGGGTGGATCAGAGGCAGTCAACCCCCAACTAGATATAGTCCCATAGTTAAAGTTTTTATTTAATAGAAATCTGCTCACGTCAGTGAAGTTTTCTGGAACCGGATTCAGGGACTAGTGCCACAACATCCTTAGCTGGGCAGACGCAATGCGCTGGAATCCACAAGGGTCCTGTAGGAGCAAGCACAGCAGCATATCCTCCTCCCCAATTAATCAGAGGGACCGGCCCTAGCCATGTTTTTTCTGGTAATGCTCAATAATATACTAGAGGGGGAGGCAAGCTTGTTTTCTGTTGAAAGTGTCTCTGATAATCGGTCAAATTTTGAATGGAGAAATTCAATTGATTTAAGGTAAATAATACTTTTTTAACCTGTTGTGTTGCCCATGACAAATTGGGTACCCGAGATCTCTCCTTTTTTATTTGTTTGTGAAGACAGTCCTTAATTAGTGCGTTCCACGATGGCTTCACCTGTGGAATTGTAGGGTAACCCATGAGTAAGAACAATATTCCAGGTTGTACAAAATTGCAAAAAGGCCAATGAAGAATTGGCTGGGCTGTTATCAGTTTTTAAAGAGGAGGGTTTGCCCAAGGCAGTAATGGCTGAAAAAAGATGAGAAATAACATGATTAGCTGTTTCCCCTCATTGAGGTGTGGCCCAAAGTGCTCCTGAATAGGTATCAATAGATAAATGAATATACTTCCAGAGAGCCAAAGAGGGAACATGGGTGACATCCATTTGCCATAGTTGATTAGAGGCAAAACCACGGGGATTAACTCCCATGTCCCCTGAGGGGGATGCCCCAGAACATTGGGGACAGGATGAAACAATTTGCTTGGCTTGGTCAAGTGGAATATGGCAAGCTTGTGCCAGCCCCCTGGCATTTTGATGGAAAAAAGAGTGACTAAAGAAAGGATCTGAAAACAAAGTGAGTAAAACATGAACAGCAGCATCAGCATGACTGTTGCCTTCAGTAAGAGGTCCAGGAAGAGACGAGTGACTGCATATGTGAGAAACAAAGTATAAATGCTTTCGGTCTTGTAGTAGTTGCTGCAAAGTTAAAAACAGAGCCATGAGATTGGGGTCAATCCTGGGTGTGATGTAAGCACCTGGAAGATTAAAAATAAGTTGACACACATAATGAGAGTCATAAATTAAATTAAAAGGCTGTTGAGAAAAGGTATGAAAAGCTAAAATAGCAGCAGACAATTCTGAGAGTTGTGGGGATGACTGTATTGCAGTGTAGGACACCTTCCAAGTATCATCATCCATCAATGTGTCCTGCACAGACACAAAAACTTAAAAAAAAGAAAAAAAGAAAACAAAAAAACAACTCCACAAAAAATAAACAAACTGAATGAGATATTCTGAGTTACTGAAACAGTTTTATATTAAACTTTAGTATTGCTTTCAATATAGTTAGTGAAATTCCAATTTAATCAGATTCCAATCAGATGGAAACAAACTTCTGTCAAGTAGGTTAAAACTTACAAATCTAAACGAAACAACGCAGAGTAATTTCTTTTAAAACTCAAAGATTTCAAAAAGAATTGTCCAACAAGTACTGTCTCCTCTTTCCAGAAAAAAAACCCTGCAAGCTGAAACTGCAAGAGTGGGTATTAAATTTCACATCCACCCACCCTTCCTCAGACCAGAATTCTAAGCAGAGAAAGAAAAAAAAACAGTTAAAATGACCAACCCCCCCTTCTTCTGTCTCTCTCTCTTAAAGTAACACAGCGGGGAGGGGGGGAGAAAGAGACTGGAGGGGAAAAGAAAAGGTAAAACGAATTGTACAAAAATCTCACTACTAAAAAAATAGCTTGCTCTCCTTCACATGCATTTTCCATAAATTCACTCACAGATCCCCCATAAAACTCTTCTCATGCAAACTCTTACAACAATAAAATCAGCAATTTACTGTTCCTTTCACAGCCTGGGACGGAGGTGGGGGTGGTAGGTGGGTTTGAGGGCTAACACACACACATTTACACATCAGCAAATTAACTCATTCACGTCCATTCCAACTGCCAGCATAAACAATTTCACATACAAAAATTTCATTTCATACTTTCTCCAGGCAAACCAATCACTATTATTATAATTTCAGGGAGCTGTTCACAAGCCAATGAGCTCCTTGTTCCAAATCTCTTTTTGTTTGTTTGTTTGTTTTTAAATAAGGCCTTTTTGTTTATTGTTATTAGAGGGGATTTTAACCCTCTTCCAAGTCTTGGAATAACACAGAACAACATAGACAGACTTATATACACAAATATTAGTAAACCAACATTCATTTAGATACATGGCTTGTCCTGGAAGAAGTGAGAAAAATCAGGAGGTGATTCCAACCAAACATGGTTTTATAGGGCACTTTAACCATCTCCCATTTTTCTCACCATTCCAAGTCCAAGCTTAATGTTCCAAATGTCCAAATATATATATAACAAAACAAAACACACATCAATTTGGAGTTTGAGGCCAAAACAGACCTCTCCTTTTAATTAAAAGGAGGGGAACATTTATGGTTACTTACAATTTATCCACCAACTTCAAAAGACACTGGGGAAAGACTAAAAGGAATATTGAACCTGGGGTCTTTTGCAGTTGTGAAGTGGGAGGTGTCCTCACCTCCAACAAAAGGAATCAAATAGTCCAAAGAGCCAGATTTAAAAAAAAGACAGGAAAAAACCTTGCTTTTGGTTTCAACCTCTGATAGAAAGGGCTACGGGATGCTACAGACATACCCCCCCCTGGATTTCGACATTCCCTTTTATAATGACTGGGTTTACCACAGTTATAACACTTTCCTTGAGGCTTGCTGCCTTGCAATAAAGCAGCTGCCAATAAATTGGTTTGATAAGAGGCTGTTCCTATATGCTGTAATCTGTTAACAAAATCAGGATACAGCTCAGTAGCCTTCTGCCTGATGTTACAGAAGGCTTGATGAGGCTTGCCAGGAACAGGCACTTTTCCAAATGCTCGGTAAGCGCATTCAGAAGAAACCTGTAAAGTGGCAGCTGGTAAAACAATCTGAGCATCAACTGGAGCAAAGGGACCAGACCCGTCAGCAATTTCTTCTACATTCCCCCCCTTTTGCTAATTGTTCCTCTAAAATTTGCCTCATGGGGGTATACAATGGCCGTGAAGAAGCAGAAGAATTAACCTCTTCATGAGGAGCTGAAGGTTCAATTGAAGATGATTTCGGGGGAAAAAATTATTTTATTGTGATCAGGTGGAGGTTTTGTGGTCAATTGTTGTCCTGCCAAAGCATCAGAGCCAAATTTTTCCACTGCTTGACGGCATTGAAACCATAGATGTAATATCTGAACTGTAGCCTGGGGTTCAAGATGTAAAGTATGCCCTATCTTTACCAAGTCCTGTAAACGGAGCGTCCCGTGCTCCAGATACCAGGGACAATGTTTCCCTATCTCTCCAACCAGCTTCCTTATTTCTGCCTCAGGCGCTGTAAGCCCTGACTTTTGTAGCAGGAATCGAAGTTCCTGTACATGCTGTTGCTGTTGGTGAGATAGATTGCCACCCATACTTACCTTTGAGGGGTCCCGTAGGACAAAGGTGCACCTTGGGGTCTATTCCAGACAAAGGCAAGTATGTAGGAGGTTGCTACCCCGGAGGGATGTCCCTGTTCGGGCGCCAGCTGTGGGATTCAGAAACCAGTCATCAAAGGGTGTCCAAAATGTCTGTCTGCCTACGTAGAGTTTATTACTTTTATACAGTTTTAACAAGCAGCAAAGAGCACACAGCAACAGCATTGTTATTGGTGTATTCCCTTGTCCATCTTTAAGAACATCCCAGCCAGGGTAGAGTCTCACATATCTTGATGGTTCCTGGCAGTCCTTGGTGGTGCTAATTGGAGTGAGCTCATAGACATGAGGTAAACAAGATACTGAGGCATGGCAGTTTGCTGCACACAGTCCCTTCATAACCTTGACCTCCATCTCTACAGGTGGCTTTACCAACAAGCCCATGTAGTTTGCTCAGCAACAAGATGGAAGTGGTTTAACTACTTAGTCCAGCACAAAAGCCTAGCATTTCCTCGAGATCTCCCATCCCAAATATTAACCAGGCTCCTTCCTGCTTAGATGCTTCATGGTAAACATGAAGATGACTTATATGACGCTTGTACAATAAGCAAGACTGGCTAGGTACTTCTACCTGCTATGACTAAAATTTGGAGCAGCAGTTCTCCAACATTCTCAGGACCCTTTTGCATTCTTAAAAATGTTTGAGGACAAGACAGGGGTTTACCCTAATTGGGACCTAATCCATCCCTCAGCAAAGTCATCATAAAGCAAAACATCATGTGACTGCCACACTTAGTGACAGCAGCTCTGCCAATTCCATTGATGTCATTAAGCAACTCATCTGCAAACTTTAAAAGACAAATAATGCGACCATGATGTATGATTTCTTGCCAGCTTCCCCATTAACCTTGCTTGCTGAAAGCTGCTGGGACAGTTGCAAATGGCAATCACGTTACTGTAGGATGCAGCAATGATAGCAAAACAAGGGACAGTTGCCAAGTGCCTGAAATGTGATCACTTGATTGTCGGGATACTGCAATGGTTGTAAGGGCAAGGGTTGGTCATATGTTGCTGTTTTTCAGTACCACCATTAGTTCAAACAATCATTAAATGAACGGTCATTGAGTGAGAACTACTTGTATGTGGGTTATAGCTGTCGATATTTACTGTATCAGAAATTAAAACAAAAACATTTTAAAATATTTTTTTATTTCACTTCTCAGACCCCCTGAAAGGATCTTGAAAACCTCCAGGACACACTTGAGAAATGATGATTTACAGCAAAGTTTCCCCTAAGGCCTTTGCGGTGGTTCACAAAATCAAAATTCTTTACCATATATTGAAGATATTTGCAAAAATTTAAAAGAATGTCACTCTCGTTATTTTTGTTAAAAACACATGGTTCTGTGAAAAATATTTTGTTTATGTTAATATCCAATGGATTTAATACTATTATTTTTAAATAATTCGATAAATAAATATTCTATGAGTGCAATCGTTTTATTTTATAATATGGTAAATATTGATAAATGTAACCCACACAAACAAAAGCTCTTTTGCTGGGAAAGATTGAGGGCAATAGAAGAAGGGGACGACAGAGAATGAGGTGGCTGGATGGAGTCACTGAAGCAGTAGGCGTGAGCTTAAATGTACTCCAGAAGATGGTAGAGGACAGGAAGGCCTGGAGGAACATTGTCCATAGGGTCGCGATGGGTCGGACACGACTTCGCAACTAACAACAACAAATAAGTTTTAAAAAGTGGGAAGTTAAGAAACACGGATTTAGAGCACTTTAGAATTGTCTTCTCCTTTGTGGACTCGGAATATTCCTACGTAAGAAAACAGGAGACATATCGTTCTATTTTCTTGTCTCTACGTTATCGCAAGAAGAGTTCTTATTGGCTTCATGGAGAAGGAGGGCGGGGTTGCCGAGGCTCGCCGGCCTGCCGGCGACCAACTAGAGCAGAGGTAGGCAACCGTGGCTCTTTTATGACTCATGGACTTCAACTCCCAGAATTCCTGAGCCAGCATAGCTGGCTCAGGAATTCTGGGAGTTGAAGTCCATGATTCATAAAAGAGCCACGGTTGCCTACCCCTGAACTAGAGCCTGGGAGAGGCGGGGCTTCGTCTTCCTGGCCCGGCGAGAATGGAGGTGGCCGTCTCGCTGCTGGGCCTCTTGCTTTGGGCCTCGGGGTCGGCGGAGAGCGCCGCCGACCCTCCCCGGGACTCCTTGCGAGAAGAGTTGGTGCTCAGTCCGCTGCCTTCCGGCGATGTGGCCGCCACGTTCCAATTCCGCACCCGCTGGGACTCGGACCTGCAGCGTGGCGGCGGCGGTAAGAGCAGAGCTGGCGCGGGGACCCGGGGTGGCTCAGCCGTCGGGTCTTGGCAGGGACTGGGCTGGGCACGCCCGTATTAATGTGTTTTGTGTGCCTTCTGGGCACCCGATCTGTGGATTCCCTGCACTTAGGAGTCATTATGTGTAGGAAAAGGGAGCAGCTGGCCTGTCGGTTTCCAAAAGGAGCTTGAGAAAAGCACCGATTCTCTACCCTCCAAATCCTCTCCGAAATATCGGGAGAGGCTTTCTACAGCCTGCCTCAACTCTCCCCCGATTTGCCGCTTGGGACTATGGTTTTTTATTGATCCCAGTAATTATTGTAACATTTGAAATAGCGGAGAGCTTCCTGTTTCCCCCGCAGCGGGCTGACTTCCTGTTGTAAGTGATCGCTTCTACCTAAAAATGCCGCCTTCTCCAGCTGAGCTGAGCACCTTTCCACCCTTTAGGTTTGGGATAGGATTTCTGGAGTGTGTGGTTGCATTTGGAGGATGTCAGATCACAGGATGCCAGATCTGGAGGATGCCAGATCACAGGAGGCTTGGGGTAAATCAATTTAATAGTCTGAATAATAGCAGCTGTTACTTAGTTTAACTGGAGCATAAGTTGCAGAAGGATACCCCGAAGGTGCTTTTTCAAAAGCCAGCTGGACTTCCTTTGTTTTACCTGGAAGACGTTTTGCAGTTGTTGGATGAAAAGTGAAACTTTTTCAAGGTAAAACAAAGTCCAGTTGCCTTTTGAAAAAGTACCTGTGGGACAAGCATGACCTGGGTGACTGAGAATCTCCACAGATATTTGCAGAGGGATAGGTAAAAGGTGGGGCAGACAGGAGGTGGGGAGAGAAGGGATGCTCTTCTCACTTTGCTTTCCCGTTCCATCTCCATTTTCTCCCAGTCTCCCATTACCGGTTGTTCCCTAAGGCTCTGGGCCAGCTTATTTCCAAGTATTCAGTGCGCGAGTTACACCTCTCCCTCACTCAGGGATTCTGGCGAACGCGGAGCTGGGGACAGCCCTACTTGCAAGCTCCTGCAGGTGCAGAACTTTGGGTCTGGTTCCAGGACACTGTCTCAGAGTAAGTAGGTTCATAGTCTCTGTTAATGTATTTATTTGATTTACGTCTCCAACTGATTTTTTTCCCCTCAATACAAAGCATGTGAAGTAGGCTGGGCTGAAAGAAAGCTTCAGTAAATCTAGTGAGTTACTGAACTTGGGTTTCATGGATCCTGATCTAAAGCCTTAGCCACTTAACCTGCATGGGCTGCGACAATTAAGAACAAATATGTAAAAGTGATATCAGCCTTCCTTTTTCGCTTGGTTTCTTGCATTTGGTCACTTATGTATGCCATATATAGAGAGGATGGTGGGAAATATAATGCAATACATTCCAGAAAGCTGGGAAAGGCTTGATCTGATCATCCATTATTCATGCCCATCATACGTGGGCATAAATTGCACATATTTTAAACCATAATCTGAGTTTGGGGTTCTTTTGGTTTATAGTGTTGTATGAATCCATCATGGGATTCAGGTTTATAAATGATGGTTGATAGTTTAGCAGTGGTATCACATGCTGATATCTTTTCTATTTTTTTCACTAATGCTGTCTCCAATCTACTTGGGTGAGAATATGGGTGAGAAAAACTAATCAGTTATTGTAGTTGGCTGCTGAGGGCGTGACAACCCGTAGAAGGCCTCAGGTGACTGCAGTCCCAGGAACAGCTCTCTTCTGCAGATGCAGTGAGGGAGGAAGAAAAAAGAAACTCATTCACCACCCCAAAAATAAGGCAAACAATACAATATGTTCTAAGCCAGACATGTCAAACTAGCGACATCACGTGACATCACGCAACGTACCAGAGCTTTTTCCCCATTGCCGGCAATGGGGTGGGCACGGTTTCCCAATGACGCAGCCGGCCCGTGGGGTGGCAGTTTGACACCCCTGTTCTAAGCTGAAATCTAGTCATACTTGCTTTTGGATTTCCACTACTTATACTCCAGGCATTTCTCTGCCTCCTTCATTGCTTTCATCTCCTCAATAGACCAAGCAGACCTATAAGTTTGATAAATAAGTCTAGGTCACACAGGATTGAAACGGCCTATGAGTTGAGATGGTTTGACATTGCAGTCCACCATCAAAGCCTCAATCAAGTTTTGATGCCACAGTAAGATGACCTGTAAGCAAATTCTTTGGGATCCAGAAGCTGCCATGGGTGGGTTTCATAATCAGCCCTGTACCCCTCAGTGAATAAATTTTAACCAAATAGTGATTATCCCTAAAAAAGAAGTCATCTATGACTCTTCCATCCACAGACTATTCCCCTCAGAACAAAAATCAAATCTAGGGTAAAACTTGGTGTTTGGAGAAAGATATCATTTGTAACAACCCATGGAAGTCAGTGTGGCTATATACTTAGGAGCTGATCTTGAATGACTAGCCTTAGCATGTATACTGCTAAGCTTGTAAGCCGCCCTGAGTCTTCAGAGAAGGGCGGGATATAAATGGAATTAAAATAAAAAAAATAAATAATAAAAAATTTTGACATATCTATGCACCAACAGATTGAGTACTTGCAATACATTCTGAAAGTTTCAGGTATGCTCACTAGCCAAAACATTTTTAAAAAACCTTTGCCCTCTGGCTTAGGGTGAATCCAGTCAGAGATTATGAACATGGCTTGTTTTCAATAGTATATTACTATTGTGACTGTTAATGTTTGCTTTGTTTCTAGGTAACAACATCCAAGGTTCTGATGTATATTTTTCAAATTTTAGATACTGAGATTCTCTGCCACCAAAATAGCATTAAAATGATGTGTAAATTTACAAACATAGCTTAAAATTTAAAGATGAAATTACTTTAAATGTTTTAGCAAATACATATTTTAAATTTCAGATAACTCCTTCATAAACATATTACAGTGCTTACTATATGTTTTCCTTTTATAGTGTTGACAAAGCTTGGAATGATCTTAGTAACATCCTCTCAGGAATATTCTGTGCCTCTTTGAACTTCATTGATTCCACCAACACAATCATCCCAACTGCATCCTTCAAACCGCTGGGGCTGGTGAATGGTGAGTTTATATTTATTTATTCATCATATTTATTACTTATAAATGTAAAGAGTCTTATAAAATGAATTCTATAAGTGTTCACTAAAGTCAAAATTTATGAATAACAAAAATAGCTTAATGAAAAGTGCTATTTAAAAAATCTGGATACTTGGATAATTGGAAAAAATCATTAAAGGTACTGTGATTGTGGCAATTTACAATATAGACATTCTTTAATTTAAAATGGCCTGCAGCAAAAAAATGGAGGTAATAATTGTTAGAAAACCACAAGGAACAAAAAGGGTTTTAACGGCTTTTACAGACCTCAGTGAAAGTACTACTCATCCTCCCTAGGAAAGAGTTCTCAGCTGAGTTACCGTAGTTGAGGCATTTCCATTTTTCTTCAAACATTTTATAAACAATATTGCTTGTTCAACGGTAGTTTCTCTTTGTCTCTCTCTGCATCTCAATCCCCCAGGACTGTTCTGAGGCATACAAGAAGTACCAGTAATTCAGTAGCAACATCATAACATCATATACCACTACATGTAGGATAATGTTATTTACAGAAATAATAAAAAAGGAAGAGGCTATGTTGACTAGGTTTCAGTAATGATCAAGGCCCAGATTTCTTCAGTATACCCTTGGAATCATGTACATTTACAGGGGATATGCATATGTCTGTAAACCTTCTCACCCAGGCGTTCCCTGCTTGGGGCTTCTGAATGTGCTGGACTTTTTAATTCCCATAATCCCTAGCAAAATCCAGGTTGGGGAAGGTTCTAATCTTTGGCTCCCTCATTCAGTAACAGATCATCGTTTCCTACGATATGCTGTCTTGCCCCGTGAAGTTGTATGCACTGAAAATCTCACACCCTGGAAGAAGCTGTTGCCTTGCAGCTCAAAGGTGAGACGTGTGATAGCTGCAGTAGTTGAGCCTTGAAGCAGCAGCATGTCCTTTGACCCCTGGAATTCTTTCACTCTTGTAAATATTAGTTGGATATCTGCAAGATTGCTTTAGGGGTTTCGCCTCTTCTTTGGTGGGTATGTGTAACTTGGAATTAAATTGGACTGTCATATGTACATACAGTAGTTGCATAGTTCCTAAGCTGCTTTTGGATTCTGCGGAAAAAGGCTTCTTTTTATTTTCCAGGCTGGCCTGGCTGTTCTGCTGAAGGCTGAGCGACTGTTCCACAGCAGTTACCACTCCCAGGCTGTGCACATCCGTCCCATTTGCAGGGTGGGTTTTTGGATGTTTGGTTTGTCTTATCAGCTGGAAGAATTGAGGACAGAATGCCCAAGACTGATAATGCTGTATCTATAATTTTGGTTCCTTAATTAAGTGGAAGATGCTCCTCTTAAAAATTAAATGTAAAGAAAAAATGGGAAAATCAGTCCAAATATTTAATTAGTTCAGCATTCTGTTACCACCATGATCAACCTAATATCTTTGAAAATCAGAATAACAACACTTAGCCTATGATCCACAGCAATTGGTATATAGTGGCAGTTGCCTCTAACACCAGAGGTAAAATATAACCTTCATAAATAGAAATGACTGATAACCCTAACATCCACAAAATTATATGGCAATTCCCTTCAAAATTTCCAAGTTGATGGTCATTGTTATATTTGCATTCTCCAGTTATATTATGGGATTTACTATGAACTAGATTCAGAAGTATTTGCTTTTATCTGACCTGAATCTTCCATCATCAACTTCATTGACTGAGGAGTCCTTGGAGTTCTCCGAGCTTTGTTGTTTGCTTGCAAACATTTCATTACCTGTCTGGGTAACATTATCAGTGCCATTCATTGACTGACTCAGTGATCAAAAGCTTTGTCTTAGCTATTAAGTTGGGTTTTCTGATTTTTCTATTTGTTTTGGTGGTATGTTTATAAGAATTTTATTAGATGTTGGAGCGCATAGATATCAGGAATAAACCTTTGGCTGCCACGATGGTGACTGTTTACTAACAAGCAAAAATATCACCAAATGATATGTGCCCACATTTAAATGCAGGTTGAATAAAAGACTGGTTCTGAACAATTAAAGCTGACAATGAGCAAGTTTAACAAAAATTTCAAAGCAGTTATATAGGGGCTCTTAAGAACCAAAAGAAGGAAGTTCTCTGTATATCTATTTATGTTGGGAAGAAGATCTTATTTATACGTCTTGGGATTTCCCATGTGTAAAATTTGTTTTGCTGGCGTATTTATAATTCTCAGGGCAGATTACTAAATTTGGGGGAGAATGTTGAAATTACTATAGTTTTTAACATGTTAACTTTTTAAAATGTGGATCTTTTTTCTTCCTTTGCCTTTTTCTTTCAGGACAAATCTTGTCTAAGCTTATCTTGGGAACTCAGGCAGATCCTCACTGTTGTCTTTGATAGTTTTGCCAGTGCCCAGGGAAAGAAAGGTAACAGGCTATTACACTCTCTGTATTGTTACTGCTGGTCCGGATTCATCTCTTAGCTGATCTTGTGTCGTTCTCTCTTCAGATTGGTCGCTCTTAAAAATGTTTTCTCGTACCCTCACTGAAGGCTGTCCTCTGGCATCTCAAAGCAAGGTTTATGTTGATATTTCCAGCAAAACCCAGGTAGTTTTTTTTTCCAACCATGTTTGAATATAGATGCAATGTTAATAAACCAGGCACTATTTTTTTAAAAAAATCTGAATGAGGCTAAACAAAAAAACAGGAATTGGGAGACATCAGGATGATGCCACTGGAGGGAACAAGACTTTTTGTTAAGGCTTTGTAGATTTTTAAGTGGTTCTTTTAGGTAAACTAAGTGTTTTAAGCCAGGGTGGAGGGGAAGGAGTGCTCAGTGTAATTCTAAATACACCCAACCAAATTCAGTAATGTGATCTGCAGTATGTGCAACAAAATAATAACAGCTGGGGAGGGGACACAAAAAGTTGCCCTCTCCAGCACAAGATTTATCTATATTTCCATAGTGTAACCGTCTCCTGAAATGGGCTTTAGACTAAGCTCTAGTTGGGTGAAAAAAATCCTGATGGAAGTGTAAATGGACCGACTGGTTATCAGGTGTGCTTCAGGAATTTAGCTTTTTGCAATTGAAATGCTTTATATCTTCAATAATAAAAGCTGATTGTTAGTGAAGGCATACTTTTTTTAATAGTAATGCCATTTTTAGTTTTTGTAGATTTCTTTTTGTAGTGTTGGTACTGTGTAGGAGGTATCCTTGGTGTAGGTATCTCACTTGGTTTTGCTGCTTTAGTGGATCTAAATTGGTAGTTTTTGTTTTTAATTAGTTGATCATGCTTCTGTATTTTTATATGTAAAGATTTATAATTACAGGTTCCATTACATATTCAGTCATTTTAATTGACTTTTGAAATGGTTATTACATGCTCTGTTGAAGAATTATTATTCTCATGGATATTTGAGGATGGAGAAATGTTCAAGTGATTGCCTACACGTGCACACATTCAGCACATAGAAAGAGTACCTGTGACTTGCTGTGTATGCTTTTTCAGCTGTCATATTTCCATGTGCTGCTTAAAAGAGTGTTTCATTGTAAAATTTCCAATGAATTGGGGAACTTGGGCAGTTGTGATTCTGAATACAGAGACTGCCTCAACAGATTGTGTCTAGTTACCTTTATAAACATAAGTTGCTCCGGAACACATACAAGGAAGGAGGTATTGAACGTGTTTTAGCTAGCAGTAGTATAATGAGGATGTGATATGTTGGCACAAGGTAAATGAGTTTGCTTCTATTCACAGGATCAAGAGTTCCTGGATGTTTCCCCAGCTCCTTTATCTGTCTATGAAGCATCAGTCCAGGGAGACAGAAGAACGTATGCAGTTTATGACCTTCTGAATCTAACACTCTTCAACACATCTCGCAACCTCAATGTGCTATTGAAATGGAAACGGCCTCAGGATAATTGTGAGTGATCAGTGATTTCCTGGCTTCCCCATGCTATTTAGTGGTAATAAAGGATGCCATTGCACTATGCCAGTTGAATCTATTAACTAGGACTAATACTTAATTACTCCTCACACACTTCCATGGCCTAATACTTTAGAGCTGAATGTTATCCATGGATATTTCAAAATATTGTTTACTTTGAAGTGGGACACCAGTACAAGATCCAGTGGTATTCCCAACCATCCAGGTAGTGTTTTTTTTTAAAGAGACAGTATGAAAACTCTAGAAATTCAGAGAAGTGTTTATTATCCTCTCATACAAAAGTGTCCAAATCATCGAGCAGTGATTTGGTCACATATTATAAAAAGTAGGAAACAATAGTCCTTGCTTCCAATAGGCAAACAATGGGGAAATCCTTTGTAAGTAAGGAAATGGGAGATTTTCTTTTGAGGTTTAGCTTTAGATGTATTTCATTTGATAAGGGATGCTAAAGCTGACTTTCTAACTTGTCTAATTTGTTTTCTTCAGTGGGCCTGACAGTACCGGTGCTCCATGCTCAGCGCTATGTGAGTGGTTATGGTCTCCAAACAGGAGAAATCAGCACTCTTGTGTATAACACACATCCGTATCGAGCTTTCCCTGTGCTTCTGCTAGAGACTGTGCCCTGGTACCTACGGCTCTACATTCATACCTTGACCATTATTACTAAAGGAAAGGAAAATAAACCAAGTAAGACAAAAATTCTCCCTAATACATGCTTCTTCTAATCCTTTTCTTTTTAGAAAAAGAAATCCTTTGGAGCAGAACAGTGGAAATGCAGAATTGTTGCTCAGTTTTTCCTTTGCTCCACAACCAATTTGTACCCATTGATGCTTAGATCTAGAGGATTGTCCAAGATTACCATCCACCTTTAGGGCTGATTGTTATAATTTTCAGAATGTTGGAAATCTTATGCAGCTGATCTTGAGTTCTGGACTTGTTTAAATCACAGTTCTATATTGTTTCGAAGAGAATCTCTGGCACAATTATTCTGATCCACATAAACAAAAGCTGTCAATTGAGCAATCTGTGTGTGTAACTATTCCATAACATTTATTTGCATTTAGCCATAAGTTTCTGATTTATAAGCCCAGAACAAAGAAGTAGGATGTGTATAATTATTTATTCCAATTGTATCCAAACAGCTGAACAGGATGCCTCATAGCAAGATTAGAGGCAAAATTATTTACAATATTTATAGCCTACCTCAGTCAAGAGATGGGATGATGTACAACAAAGTTACATATAGAAAAAGGAAAAAAATACAATGTACAATTTTAAAAACCTCAATATATACCTAAACCATATAAATGTTCAATCATTTAACTGCCCTTATACTCAAATATTGTTGTTCTGACAGGATTATCTTATTAAGAGTCTGGCCAGCACATTTTGTTCCAGATATAACTTGTACTAGATAAAGGTAACTGTCCTGGTAAGGTTGAAAGTGATGCATAAGCTGAAGGGCTTCTGTGATTGCAACTTTCACTGTTTAAACAAGAAGTCCCCAACTCATAAGCCACCTCTTCCACTCATCCTTATTCACAGGATCAACGTTCCTAGATTGCATTGATGACTTTTGATGACAAGGAAATCCATCTTACTAGATTTAATCCAAGCTACTTTCATTTGATCCAGATCACAGCTTTCAGGCATTGATTCAGAATTTTTTATAGCATCTGCAATGCAGCATAAAGTGGCAATATGTAACAGTGTCATTAACATTTTGGTGAAGCCTCGCTCCAAATTGCTGAATGACCTCCCCCAAGCAGTTTGATGTAGATATTAAACAATGTAGGGGAGAGCAGCAAGTTTTGAGGCAGCCCACATTGGCATTAATAAGAGCTTGAGAGCTGCCACCCATGACTACTGACTGGATTGAGCTGGGCTTGGAAATTGTTGTAATGCTGTGCCCACAACTCCGATCATTCCCGATGACCCAGAAGGATACTATACCATGGATAATGGAATTTTTAAAAATCTAAAAATAATACATGGATGAAATAATTCATGGCTAGTAGCACAGTAGAGGATATCCATTTTGGCAAGTAAAGCAATTTGCTACATAACATGTTTGCTTTGGGTTTGACCTGTATTGATTTCATTAGTATCTTTATACATTTTCTTAGGACAATTAGCACATCATTTTTTAAAGAATTAAAAATAAAAATAAATTGCCTGTTGCTTTGGAAATAGGTCCCACTCTATTCTGTTTGGCTTTTTAGCCAGCCAGTATAGTCCTATACTGGATTTGTTTTTTCACAGATGAATTTAAGATGTTAAATCAGAATCCCGAAGATTCTGATAGCATTCCAAAGGGTTAAAGTGGAGCAGTGTGATCTGCTCTGCAGGGGTGCTCTGCAGATCATCAATATATGAATCTCAAGGAAGGATTTTGTTTATTTCTCTGAAATGCTGATTGTATTTCTTTGGTATTAGGTTATATCCATTATCAGCCAGCACAGGACCGAAAGCGTCCCCATCTCCTGGAAATGTTGATTCAGTTGCCAGCAAACTCAGTCACAAAGATCAACATCCAGTTTGAGAGAGCCTTGCTCAAGTGGACTGAATACACACCTGACCCCAACCATGGCTTTTATGTGAGGTAAGCAGGGACAGTCCTCAGCCAAAGAGTTGTCTGTGCTCCATCCCTTTGAATCCTTGATTGCTTGTCTTCTTTCCTTTCTCTGGTTTTTAGCCCATCTGTCTTAAGTGCCCTAGTGCCAAGCACCATTGCCATAAAAGAGGAAGATGAAGATATAAAACCACTTTTTGCTTCACTGTAAGTCTCTAAACCTTGGCAAATGAAGGAGGGTGGAAAGTGGGCAATCTGTACAGTTGACATTGCTACTTTATGTACTGCTATTGAACATTGGAAGCTGCTTATATCAGCTTGCATTGTTCAGCCATTTAGTCATTATCTGTTCCCTTCTCCCCAAGATGTTTCTTGCGTATTCTTGTGTATTCCCATCAACTCCATTAGGTAGACCAGACCAGTTAGTCAGCTCCCCAGGAAGGCTATTTTTATTGAGATTGGCTAAAATAACAAAACCTTGACAGTCTGGTTGTGCTATTACCTCCACTCTTATGCTCTGTTGAATGAGAGATGCATCTGCCTTGAGCTGTGCCCAAATGCTACCTTATTGCTCTGAACTTAAAAATATTTCAGCCCGTTTTGCTTAAATTCCTGCATATTTCTGTCAAGGTCACCTTTCTTTCTTATTCTCTACAATCCACCTTGCCACAACTAGTAATCAAGTCTCTTGATTATGATCTGGGTACTTGGCAACAGGTTTGTACTTAAAACCCGTTGCCAAGCATGCCACAATGATTTGATTGCCATTTGCAACCTTCCCTGATGTCTTCCTCAGAAAGGCAGTGGGGGAAGCTGGCAGAGAAGGTCACAGGTTGCAGGGATAGGTCACACCCATCCACACATCCATCCAACTCCTCTGTGTTCACACTACAATGGCATTCACGCACCTTACACACCATCCAACCCACACCATATCCTGTATACCCTTCAGCTGTGCAGGACCCCTGTGTACCGTCCCCAACCCCTGCAGCACCTCTCCTGCACCTTCCCCAACTTACTCAGCATCCTTCCTGACCCACATTGCCCTCTCCAGACCTTTCTGAGCTTGCACCACACCATCATAGCTTTTTGACTGACATGGCACCTCTCATGTACCCCTGCACACTCTTCCCAACCCACAGGGTGCATCTCTTCCCCCACACTGCAGCAGTCACTTACCTGCCTGCTGACCTAAGATATCACCAGAAGGATAGCATCAAGATCAAGAGAATTGAATAGTACCACTCTATGCTGCAGTAGTAAGGCCACACTTGGAATATTACACCCAGTTTTGGTCATCACTACACACAAAAAATGCTGAGGCCCTGGAAAGAGTGCAGAGAAGAGCAATAAAGATGATAAGAGAACACCAACAAAGATCACCAGGAATGGCTGAGAGAACTAGGTATGTCTAACCCAGGGGTCTTCAAACTTGGCCCTTTTATGACTTGTGGACTTCAGCTCCCAGAATTCTTCAGCCAGGCATGCTGGCTGAGGAATTCTGGGAGTTGAAGTCCACAAGTCATAAAAGGGCCAAGTTTGAAGACCCCTGGTCTAACTTAAGAAACAGAAGGCTTACAGTTAAAGGCTTAGAACCGTTTCCCAATATTTGAAGAGCGTCATAGAGAAAAGGCAGTCCATTTGTTCTCCATAGCACCTGAAGGCAGGACAGGAAGAAATGGATGGAACCTCATCAGGGGAACGTCCAACCTGGAACTAAGGAGAAATTTCCTGACAGTGGGAGCAATTAATCAGTGGAACAGCCTGCCTCCTGAGGTTGTGGGTAATCTATTGCTGAAGATTTTCAAGAAAAGATTGAACAACCATCTATTCAGGATGGAATAAGGATTCCTGTGCTGGGCAGAGGGTTGGGTTAGAAGACTTCCAAGGCCCCTTTCAGCCTTATGATTCTATGACTTACAGTGATGGCAACTAGAACAAGAAGATTGCCATTGCTAAGCAGTGTGATGCTTTACGATTGCATGGCTTAGCAGTGCAAATTCCAGTTCCACTTGTCATTGAAAGTCGAGGAGTATCTTTATGGAGGATTTCAGATTGGGTAAGGCTGACGGTAAGTTTGCAGTTTCTTAAACACAGATTTTTTTCTTCTCTTAATTGCTTAGTATTCTAACTAGGAACACCAACACTTGAACTTGGAAGGCTTCTGCATGCAACAGTGCATGTGCTCTGTCACTAGAGTATTTCTTTGCTGATGAAGCAAGACCATAATTGCAGGAGTCATTGTCTTGATATAAATGGGAATGTTGTGCCCAAAATATGTTGTATTCTTATGTGTAATCCCATTTGAATGCTAATATCATATGAAGTAAATGTCCAATTTGTTAACGAAGCCTCATCCTAAATGAAGCTTATGGTAGTTTTTCAAGCTAAAGCACTAGACACAGCTAAAAACACCCAAGGTCTTTTGCCAGAAAAAAAGTTATACATCTTTAATCTTCCTCAGCCAGTGGCACTATCTACCTCACTATAGCAGGTCTCAGAAACTATGGGATCATACCTGTTTAGGACCTGGTTGGAGGATCACCTATGAATTCCAGGACTACTGGATTCCAGGATAGCAAAGTTGAAATTCATCTTGGAGGAAGGCAGTGGTTTATCAGTTCTATAATTTGCCAAGAAAATTGCATTGGTCACCAGAAGTTGGGCTTGACTCAAAGATACCTTTATCTTCACCTCTGATTTTAAGCTTCTGCTGATTTTTATTTCTCAGATTTCCTTCCTTTGATGGCTCCAGCTACTTTGTACGTCTCTACACTGAACCCCTCCTAGTGAATCTACCAACACCAGATTTTAGCATGCCATATAATGTGATCTGCCTGACTTGCACTGTGGTAGCTGTGTGTTATGGCTCCTTTTACAATCTTCTGACCAGAACATTCCATGTAGAAGAACCTAAGAAGGGAGGCCTAGCCAAGCGACTGGCAAACATAATTCGTAAAATAAGAGGTGTACCACCTCTCTGAGGACAGTTGGTGCATGTACTTCTGAAAGCTTTAGGAACTCTCCAGCCAAGAATTGAAGGGCCAACTTGTGAGAAGGTAAATGGTTGAAGCAGGGTACCTTTTGCAAGATTTAATTTATTTTCTTGTTATGAATTGTTTTTCATGGTTGTTGGATAGCTTCCTTCATTGCTGATCTCAGGACTGTAAATAAAAATGCCCAGGGGATAAGCTTACTCTTTTGAAGATGTTTACATTATCTGAAAAGACAACTTCAAATAAGCCAGAATTGCTCTTGAATTTTTATCTCCTTGGTTTTGGTAAAATAGAACCACTCTTATCTCATTAGCTAACTTACTTCAATTGCCCTGTACACGTACTGAGCTTGCACCTTTTAATTGCCACGTGCAACTTAAGGCAGAATTTTTTTTGAGAACAATGCATCAACAGTGTGTTGGTGGATGTAAGAGAGAAGAAACACATAAAATATTAAATAATAAAGATTTGTGCTTGAGGGTATTTTGCACACCTATTTAATTTTGGCAAATTGCTATTTTAGAGGAAAAAACAATTTGAACTACACTGATGCAGTTGTCACTGGAGAATGCAGCTTCTAGAAATCTCCGTAACTATTTGTGACTTAAGAGCATGAGCAACCTGAACAAAAAAATTACTCTAAAACAGAAAAACCATGGTGCTGGACTAGTGATACCCATAGGATTTAGATTAAGATGATAATCTAAATTGGGGAATGAATGCTGTTTGTATGCAAACAAAAATTGTTTTAAAAGATTTCAATATATAGTTGACAAGTGGTATTAAGGTCTTCATAAAGATCATTATTTTAATCAGTCTTCCATGTACCATACTGCCTGATAGCAAAGCAAAAATTTCACCTGAGTGAACCTATAGAAATCCATGCAAGGTATGGAAATTGGTCAAGGGATAGATTAGAAACTTACCAGTTTTTATCCCATGTCCACCAATCCAGTCTGAAAGATATTGTTATTTTGGTTGATGGTGAAAAGCTAAGGAGAATCAGACTTGGATAGTATTTGGATGAGAGACTGCCAGGGAAAACCTAGTCTGTAAATTAGACTGAGAAGTTGAAAAGGCATTCTGGAAAAAGGCAGTGGAAAGCACTTTTGCAGTGTTGTCAAGAAAGTTACAAGTATGTACAGTGGTGATAAAGTTTGTGAATAGCTAAAAAGATTCTGATTAAAGATGCAACACCCAAAACAGTACACTGTCTCATCTTTATTGAACTCTGAGTTAAATATTGCTCATTGTTGATGTCCAGAAGCTGAGGGGGTCTATAGAGAGGAAGAAGCTCACACTAAATCTGAGTGTTATGGATTTTAAAGCCTCCCAGATCTGGGAGACTTCCTCACATGATCCAACAGAGTTTTATGTTAAGCACCATCATTTGATGGGACCAAGAGACACATCTCTGTCGTGGTGCCTTCCCTCTGGAACAGCATACACCTGTGATCCAGATGGCCCAAGCCTTGCCAGCATTTTGTGAAGCACAAGACCTGTTTCCACTTGAGTGTTAGACAAGGATATTAAGTCTTTAAAGGATGATTAAGCAGATAGATGAGTAGCCTCAGAGGCAATGTGCTTTTAGGTTACTTTGTTTGATACTGTTTGGGGTTTTATCAGATATTAGAGCCGCAATTCTGGTTGGATTGAATCTACAAATAAATATTGCAAAGTCCAACTGTGATCTTTGGTCCAGAAAAAAAACTGTTCAAAACCACATTTGGATTTGCATTCAGGTTTTTTTTTAATTCTTTCCAAAATAACTTGCTAGACCTGAAAGGTATGTAAAGTGGAGAGAGTTGCTATTACCTTGTTACAAAGGTAATTTACCAGAACATTCATTTATTCTGTTTGCTGATCCTATTACTACATTTGGGGCTGCAGGTTATTGAATTCATGACCTCAGATGGCTCTCTAGCAAAGGAGTCAAAAACATCTGAAAACTATTAAGATAACTATGTATGAACAGGACTCAGTCTTCCATCAATCTGAAGTCGGTAAAATGAGGACCCAGATTATTGGGGGCAATATGCTTACTCTGTAAACCATTTAGGGCTGTAAAGCCCTACGAAGCAGTGTATAAGGCTGTTATTGCTATTATCTAAATAATGAGCAAGCTATACAATTTGCAAATCACAATCCTGAGTCTCACAACTGGTTTGCAAATCATACAAGAGCTTCCTTTTAGAGCTACATAAATCTGCTGAGTTTCAATATGCCACAATGAATCACAGATTTTCTTATTGGCAGTTCCCATCTTCCACAAATGCTTTCACCAGATTCTCAAGCTTAAATAAAACACTAGGCACTCTCCCATTTCGGTTGGTGGTGAGAGGGAGGAAGTATGAAAATTTTTGTTAATACAAATTGGGGTCTGGTTTGCCTCTGTCATGAACTCTAAACAACCTTTTTCCTTACAATTTATGCCCCTTTTGGTGTCAGACCTTATTTTAATGAGCATCTGATATTATGGGATACAACTAGATAACACGTTTGACTACATGTAACTTGATTTCATATGCAAAGGGGAGGTTACTTTTATCCTGCCCAATCAACTTTCCTCTTGCATTTTCTTTGTGTTAATTATAAAAAGGAATATAAAATAGGTCTTAGGGTTCTCCCTTTTCATAGGGAGATCCCGCTGTATCAGGGTACCCTAATAAACTGCTTTTAAATGATCTTCTGACTCGGTTGCTTATTGGGAAGGTAAACCAAGGCAGAACGTAGAGCTAGATTTGGCTATCAGTACCGGTATAAAGGCAAGCTAAAACTTATATCCGCACATAACACATTTATTTGATAAGTAAATACAAAAACAAGCTACCTCTGCCTAGCATTCTCATTAAAAGCCATTCCATGTACAAAACATTAAAAGGGGTTCAAAACTCCATTCCGATAAAAAATAATTTACCAAAAAACAAAAACAAAAAAACCCAACAACAAACCCAAAGAAAGGTAACCCAACAGCGCCATTACCAAGCAAATGTCCGTTTTTTAAACAAAGCGATTCTTAAATTGCTTTCTCTACTACAAGCAAGGGGACAAAGTTCATAGATTCCCGTAGCAATTTCAGATACCTAGTTAAATGTGGCAAAGATGTTTTCCGGTATCTCTGGAAAAAGTCAAAAGCTTCTGCAAGTAAAAATATTTTTGCGAAGACCATATATAAGAGCAGAGCCTTTTCTCCTGATCTGCTATCTTTCCGCCTGCAAGCAATTAATACGGAGTGAAGTATTCCAAAGCGGTCTCCTCTCCATTCAGATTCCGGTTTGCTCCGTTTCCACCTTATGTGGCCGCAGCCCCAGACAGCATGGAGCCTCTCACCTTTCCAGGGAAATGACCCCCGTTACCGCATGGCGGACGAGAGCATTTCCGCCGCCGCTCCTGAGTGAGGCAGGAGGAAGAGTGGGGAACCGGCTTCACTTTCGTCATCACAGTAGCGCAGCCCTTCGCCTTCAAAGTCCGCGTCTGTCGCACTCTAGTACGTACCTTCCATCCAGCTCACTCCGTTCCCTGCCTACTGCACGGGATTTATAATGCATCTTCTGATTCCAGCCTAACGCAAGGACCTTCCGCCTCGTCAAGAGCGGGGCGGTGGGGCTGTCTACAGCAATGCCTGTTCAGAACGACACTTGATTCTCGGGAACAGCTCGGCGATTTCTGCAGCAGAAAGAGCCAAAACGGAAGAAAAGGCTCTCGCGAAAAGCCAAAGGCTATCCAGACTTTCAGGAGAAGTCGAATTGCGAGCGCTGTAAAAAAACAAAACAAAAAGGCGCTGGGGTGGACGATCCAAGCGAGACAGTTGAAGGTCCTCCGTGAAGCAAGAGACCTGCGAACGAATTAGCGTGGCGAGGAGCGACGGGGCGCTATGGCGTGGAGGGCAGGTAACACAGCTGCCGGCGGCGGTGGTGGTGTGAGGGGCGGCGGCGGCGGTTGGGAGCTGCCGAAGATGTGGAGGCAACTCTCGCCGGGAAGGCATGAGCCCGGCGGGTTCGCTTCTGTCCCTCGACGGCAACCCCGAAAGCATATGTCGTAGCCCTGGGTGCGGGGAAGGGTGTGTCGTTGATTCATGAGCAGGGCTTTGGCGGCGTAGAGAGCGGCGGCGGGAGGGGGGTAAGAGTGGGCGCCTCCATTTGGGCAGGTTTTGTATTTCGTCTGGGCTGAGCGGATCTTTCCCGGATTGCGGTGTCCGTGGCGGCTGATCGGCTGGACCGACCGAACGATCGCTTCTCCTACCCCCCCCACCCCCCCACCCGATCCGTCCCCAGGGCAGGACTCGAGAGGATCAACCTGGGAAGTTCGATTCTGCAAACATAAAAACGGATCGGCAGGAACCACCACCACCACCCACCCACATGGCCGGATCCCGCAATTTTGCTGATGGAAATTCCCTGCAATAATAAGAGAGTGGCTTGCTTTGGGGTTCAACCCTAGTCCTAAAGCAGCTCAGGCAGAGGAGGGGGGGAAAAATAGGGTAGCCAGGAGTTATAAAGTTATTATTGCGCAGTGTCGGATCTTTCGAGAGACGTCTGACACAACTAGTTTAGCTGGTTGCTCCAAGGCAGGGGTAGGCAACCTCGGCTCTTTTATGACTCATGGACTTCAACTCCCAGAATTCCTGAGCCAGCTTGGCTGGCTCAGGAATTCTGGGAGTTGAAGTCCATGAGTCATAAAAGAGCCGAGGTTGCCTACCCCTGCTCCAAGGGGATAGAAACGTTTGTGGGAAATGGATCCTGTATGGCTGTTACACAAGTGGCAGCGCGGTAGACCCAGGCTTTGGCAAGAGCAGTTTGGTAGGGGCGTCGCTACTTGTGAGCTCCGTAGAGGCGTCTGAAAGGCTGCTGTTGATTCCGAATGATGAGTTAAAGGGGTCATACCTCAACCTGTTATACTTATTAAATATTAACTTTTGTATCATTGTATTTTATTGTTGTTAGCCGCCCTGAGTCCTTCAGGAGATAGGGTGGCATATAAGTCCCAAAAATAAATAAATAATTATCTATCTATCTATCTATCTATCTATCTATCTATCTATCTATCTATCTATCTATCTATCTATCTATCTATCTATCTTACAGAGGTCATCATTATAACTCTGTAAATTATCACTGTTCATGGGAGGCCTTTTCTTATCCGCTCTCAGTCTTTTCCATTATACCTAAGGTGCTTTGGGCATGAAGGACAAACAATACGATGATAGTAAATTTGTTTGTACAAGTGGCAGACTAGTAAAATCTGTCATGTTTTTTGTAAAATGGGAGTTTCTAACAAGGTATTTCGGCATAGGGATTCAGTAATTAGTTTTAATAGTTTAATAAGAGATCCACTAGTACACCGACATGTTCACACAGATTAGAATATACATGGACACTAGGGAACTGAATAAACATTACTGTGCAAGTCTATATTCTCTGTTACAACATAGCACTGAAGAGCTTGAACAGAGGAATTTTTTTCCTTGCTGGAAAACTATGGAAATACTACAGCTACTACAGCTTTTGATAGAAAGCATAATGTATATTTTAGATAACTTTAGTTCCTTGTGTGTGGAAACAATGTTTTAGAAAAGAGGCAAATTATTCCTGCTGATATATTTATGATTATTCTTTCTGTTTCCATATCTGAAGTATCTCCTTTAATTTTTGAAACCAGTTGATGGAGTAGGTAGACAACCATATTGAAGTGCAAGTAAGAAATGCATTTGTAAATCAGATTTGTGTCCATTATATTATTGAGAGAAATGGTATGAGGCTACCAAGATAGTTTGATTCCATAATTGTTGGGATTGTGCACTAAAAATTGTAGTCCAGATGCAAATAGGCAAATCAGAGATGGTAACGATCTTAATGATATTTTGTTATAATGAAAGGCCTTCTCCTGCTTTTATGTGAATTTTACTATTTACCTTTTTGAATTTAAGAGGAGGTTTTCTGTTCTACACTGACAGTTCCAGGGAATTTTGATAATTTACTGTTTCAACCCTGTATATTTTTTCTTCCAGCTGTTTTTCAATTGCCTGATTAACTGTTTCGTACAAAGAATATTTACATGAATGTACTTCTTTAAACATTACTCCACATTTGACAGTAATAATTTTTATCTCCTGGTACCATTTTGGCTCCAATATACATGAATATCTTGATTTTTTTAAAAAAAAACTTTCTAATTTTTTGATGGAGAACCAGTTTGATGCAGTGGTTAAGGCATTACCTAGAATCTGTAGGGATTAATCCAGATAGAACTGATTTGAAGGTACCCCCCCCCCAAAAAAAATTGTTAGTTATATAGAAGTAATTCTTAGAGGTGAATATACTTCACTTGCATTGCTTTTGTGACCTGAATAGTTTGCAGTGTATTGTTTCTGGTACACAGATAAATTTCAACCAGTTGCTAAGGCTCTTGACAAGAAACTGTTTTTTTTTCTTAAGGGAAGAAAGTCTATCTAGCTACACTGAACACCAAAGTTACAAAAAAGGGAAAAGATTTCTCTCAATGAAATTGCATGCACTAGGGTAAGAGATTTATTTTCATTCGTTCTCAGCAAAAATAAAATACTGCTGCATTATTTGATTTTCATTAGCTCCTGTAAAAATGGGGAAATATTTTACTGATATATGGTGGAATAAAAAGGTACTGAAGCCTGTCTCAAGATGAAAATTCTGATTCATAGTATTTCTCCATTTATCTGAAGATTTGTTTTTATTGAAGAATAACTAGTCTCTTTGCCAAAAAGGGAGAAATGCCTTTTCTTTTTATACGTTTCACAGTCGGAAGATCTAAAATGAATCAAGTATTTTATTTAGGTTTTGTTGTTGTTGTTTCTCTATATTCTGTTATCTCTCATACAATGGAAGTCTATAGTTTCTACTCATGTGGCCTGCATTTCTGAAAATTCAGATAACTGAACAAGATTCTTCTGGTTTTACCTTTTTCAGATCTTCTTGATAGCTCATGTTTTTTTGGTAGATTTTGTTTGGGGGCTGCTGCCCTGGGATTTCCTACCAAGACTGTGGGAGAATATTGAATAAAAGCTTTACATGGTTTCTTGTCCCCAGATATTTAGAACAAATAAATGTAAAATGTAGGCCTCTTGATCAGTGTTCATCAAAACTTTGTAGGATGTGGCAAGTATAAAGGAGAACTAGTCGTGGTCTGTTTCATGCCACTCCCAGATGATCTCATGATGTTGGCATGTAAATGTTTCCAAGTGGCAACGAAATAGGAATTACGTTTGTAATGGATGATATATGCTAAAGAATGTGGAGGGGAAAGTGAATAGGCATGAACTGTAAAGTTACTGTTTTCATATTTCTTGTATTTTGTAGTTAATGTAATTTTGATAACTTGAATGCTCCTATTAAATTCTTTCCTGCTGACTTCAATGCAAGATGTAATATCAGATGATCAGTAATATATGTCTAATTAATGACAACACTTAGTGAATCTTGAGTGATCTCAAAAATCTAAACAGAGTAGTACTTGGTAGGAAATCCTAGGGCAGTGTCCCCCAATCTTTTGGGCACCAGTGACTGGTTCCAAGGAGAGAGGTTTTTCCGCAGGCCAGAAGGGGCATGGTTTCGCATGCTGCCTGCATCCCAAAGATGGGGCTTCACTTGTTCACACAGCCCGGTTTCTGGCATGCCACGTCCACAGACTGGGGATTGGTGACCCCTGTCCTGGGCTATACTGAGATTTGAAAAAACTTCTCAGAAGACAGTGACAAAGTACTACCATGTTGTTAGCAAGAAATTTTCATGGACATGTACACAAAACCACTAGGAGTTGAACTGGATGAATCACTTGGTGATCAACATGCAACTTTTATTCAACATACGTTTTTTTGTATAAAAACCAGAAATACTCAGTGTTTTGATGATTCTACATAAAATAGTGAAAAATTGAATTGTGTCAAATCCAAGCTGCTTCTCACTTTAAGAAAGTTTATAAATGAATAGTAGGCTTCTAGTTCCCATGAACATCTATTTCCACCTCTCGGATGCTGGATTCTAACATCAGTAAGGACACATTTAGATGTCTGATTCTTATATAATGATAGATCATTATGTTTGTTTTGTTTAACACGTGATCTAACTTACTGTGCCTTGCTAAATTAGTTGTGAAAAAACCCTCACAGTACAACTCTGTTTTGTTATGAAAATGTCTTTCCAACAGCTGCAGTAATGAGCAAAGCCGTTCATATTGTAGCTGGATTCATGTATCATATTCTAAACTTCACTATAGAGCAAACAACCAACTCATTACCACTTGGCTCCTACATCATGCTTAATGATAATATGAATAAACCATAATTTGATAATTTGATACTAATAAACAATGACTTATAAACCATGATGGTTAGATTTATATAACAGTTTTAATCAAGCTTACCTCAACAGAACCCAGCATGTGTGTTCACAGTTTTAATGGATTCACACAACATTATACCAGGATTTTAAATTTCAGGTTTTTGAAGCAACTATAGCATCCTATAAAATGCTAAGCCTCAGTGTGTGCTTTATTTGTTTTGTTAGATCTATGTCTTGCCTTTCCTGTAAGAGTTCATAGCATTTCCTCTCCCAAATTCCCCAACAGCAACAATCCTCTGGGTAGGTTGAGTTGCGGCAATCTTGTACATAAAGTTGTACATAATAGAAAAATGACAGTGATGCTGCAAATGTATGCTCATTCTATCTACTGTCTTGGAGAAGAAATAGCTAAAATTTTATGTTGCAAGAAATAGTGACTAGGGATTTGGAATAAAATAACATTTAAAGGGATGGGAAGTTCTGGATTTCTGCTGGATTGTATTAGTAAGCAATGCAAATGTAAAAAAATAAAAATAAATTATAATTGTGTTGCTGACCTGTCCTTTTTTCCTCCCTTTTCTGTCAAGATTTACTTGCACATTATTCTCAAGTTTTATGAAGCCTGATTACCTGGTTGGCGAAGAGCTGAATGTGCAGAGGAGAAATTTCATACTGCGACTCGGATTGCTGCCATCGCTGTGACATCCTGATCACCAGGCATCATGTACTGTCTCCAGTGGTTACTGCCGGTCCTCCTCATTCCCAAGCCCCTCAACCCAGCCTTGTGGTTCAGTCACTCAATGTTCATGGGCTTCTACCTTCTGAGTTTTTTGTTGGAGCGGAAACCTTGCACAATCTGTGCCTTGGTCTTCTTGGCTGCTCTGTTTCTCATCTGCTACAGCTGCTGGGGGAATTGCTTCTTATACCACTGCTCTGGTTCCCAACTGCCGGACTCTGCTCATGATCCCAACATAGTTGGCACCTAAAATCTTCTACTTGGTTGCACTTTTTTTTTCCTTTTAAAAGGACGGTTTCATGGGAAGGAGGAAATGTAAGGCATGCGATTGGGGTACATGTTTTGGTTAAAATGTTTCGTTCATGATTATCTGCACTTCCACAATCTTCCTGTACAATTTGACAAAAGTTGTTATTAGTAATAGCTGGCGATGCTGTCTGTTCGAAGGTTTGAAGCAGAGCTGCTAATGGGTGCCATCCCTTCCTTCGGTATTATTGTTTGAGTTGGGCTCTCCCATTTCCAATTTGGTGATGAAGAGACCTGTTGAGTGTTGCTGATATCAAATCAAAAGGTAGCCATCCATCTTTTAGAACATGAGTGTCTGATCTTGTTGAAACAGTTGGAAAGCTGTTTCTCCACCTTGAGTTCAGTAGAAAGTTAGTGCTTCTCACGGTGTTCATATGAAGGGGAACTATCAAGTGCTTACTAAGCCTGACAGCAAAAATCCTAGCTCAAAAATCCCAGAATCATCACGATGCCATTTTGTAATGCAGAGATGCCGAAGCTTGTCTCTCTCCCATCCTTGCCAAACATCTACTTTTTATAGAAGACCCTGAATTGGAAAGAAAGCATGCACTGCTGTAAAGCTTGGGGAATCTTTTTTTATTGTGTTGCTTTTGATTTTAAGCTGCCAGTGTTTCTAGCTTGAAAAAGCACTCGGGAGTGCGGGATGGATCAGTGTACCATGTCTGGTTTCTCCATACCGAGGTGGGGCTGTCAGTGGAGTAATGTGCTGCTTTTTTCTTTTAGGCCAAAAGTATTACATTATCACAAGCAAATGAGCCTGTGTTCACATATATAGGTGGAAGAATGCGACATCTATTTAGACTACATATCTTCATAGGATTCTGTGAAGCCATTTTTCTAGTGGTACCTGGCTCATGGTTTTATTCTACTCCTTTTCTCCACCAAGACTTATTTTCTTCTTTAGGAGCTAATTGCTTGAGTGAAATATAAGGTAGCCCTGAGGAGAAGGCAAACAGATACTTTTTCTGTTACTTTCCAAAGTTATTTTACCGTTTGGCTCCACACCATCTTCCTTGGAGTATTGCTGAAAAGGCATTTTTGTCTCTCAAAGGACATGGAACTGAGAATCCAGTCATGAAACCTCAGTAGTTTTTTTTTAATTATTTTTGTTGGTTTGTTCATTGCACAGCTGTTCAAAAGGTTTAATAAAGCTTTATAAACTTTGGTCTGTGGACTAGTGCCATTTATGATGCAGTTACCTTTTTAACTGGACTAAGACCTTTGCTTTCGCGACAGTTTATCTTTTTCACAGCTCCCTAAAGCCATTTTTATTCTCAAAGTGATTTGGTTGCAACCCAAACAGGTTTTCATGTGCCAATCTAGGTCCTGACCTGCTGACCAATTTCACAAAATGTTCCAGTGACTACGTATCTTGATATGGAAAACAGTAGGGCTTCCTGGGCGATAACATAAACTATTTTTTTTTCTTAATTGGCTTTCTTAATCTTTTAACAGTACAGGTAGTCCTCAAGAGCACAATTGGGACTGGAACATCCTTTGCTATTAAGTGAGCTAGATCTGATTTTACAACTTTTTTGGCAGGGTTGTTAAGCAAATCACAGTCATTAAGTGAATTTGGCATCCTCCCCCCATTGATTTTGCTTGTCAGAAGTTGGCTGAATAGGTTGCAAAATGGCGATTAAGTGACTCCAGGCCATTGCAACCATTATAAATACATGCTGGTTGCCAAATGTCCAATTTGGCTAAAACTGGGCAGACGATTTTGGTGACGTCTAGACTGTATTAATCTTCCTTGTTTTTTGTAAGGTTAAGAACCATGTCAGACTTGCCCCAATCCGATCCCTTAGGAAAGAAAAGACTTCGACTCCATTGGGTTAAAGCAAAGGATTCTTTTACTAAGAGTGGTGGTTACAGTAAAGTCAAGCCAGCTCTGAAATTACCACACTCACTGGAAACAAAATTAAGGTGTAGGACAGCTCCCAGCCCATCCCTACCACCCCCCCCCCACCAGCCCATTTCCAGCCAACTGGAGCTTGCCAAGATCTTTTGAGAACTCTTGAGATGTTGGTGAGGTAATCCGCATATTTCTCAAGGTGCCTGGCTGTGGGATGATGGTACAATGAGGATTCGGCTGCTCTAGTCCTTCTTGTCATTTCCCCCCTCCCGAATTCCTATCACATAGACACAAAGCTATATTGCCCTTTCATCCTTCCTTCTTTTTATGGCAGGATGCCTGTGAGGCCCCCAAGCCAAGCCAGGCGGATCAGTAATAGCTTCAGGATAGATTTTCTACATGTTTTTTCCCTGATTATTTATTGATGGGAAATAAAGTGATCAAATTTTCCCCTGACAATTTTTCCCCCAATATGCTACTTAAGCAGTTTCTTTCTCTGCCCTGGGACATTCATAAACAAAGCTATAAAACCTTTACTGTAGCTTGTTATCACTTTTGCAGCTTTAATTTGCCTGATATCAGATGTGAAATTCTCTGGAGATTGGAATATTGAGGGAACTGACATGTTAATCAAGAAAGTAAAGAGGTGGAGAACAGCAAGCGTAGTAGATTATAAAACACAGGTTAAAGTTATAAAAAAAATTGGGTAATTATGTAGCATTTCTGAGATTTTGCAACATGTATCCTTGCCATATATTTTATTTCTTTTTAAGGTTGTATTATCATTTGGTCTAAATTTTGTTTCACACTTTAGAAAAAAATAGTTGCATGTGTGCTAGTAGCAGAAAACCCTTCAACAATAATTACAGGGAAGGTTTCTATTGCTGTTGATTGAACTCTGTTCCTAGTCAATAGTAAAAGATACATTTAAAGATAGAGGCAGTCCTATTTATAAATATTTTTAGTTAGGTTTGGGTATACATCTGATCACCTCAGCTGTATATCCTGCAATTTGTTGAGACACAATATTTCCTCCTCCAGTTTTTCCCACAATTACCCTACTTGGTAGGTTGGGCAGAAAGAGTGACTGGTTCAAAGTCAAAGGATGAGGGTGACATGAATCTGGATCTCTATAGTAGCAGTCCAACGACTTAAATTTCTCACTAGTGTTGGCGAATCTATAAGACAGGGGTGTCAAACTCAATTTCATTGAGGGCCGCATCAGCATTGTGGTTGCCCTCAGGGGGCCGGGTGGGTATGGCCAGGGTGGGCGTGGCCTACTGGGTGGGCATGGCTAGAGTGCGTATGGCCTACTGGGTGGGCATGGCCAGCTCTACATCGTTCACATCAAGGGTGCCTATGGAGGCCTGGGCAGGAGTGGGACAGATCTGAGGGTCTCTGGCAGAAGGAGGGTCTCTGGGCCAGGGCCAAGGCAGTGGGGGCCGTTCCCTCACTTTTTCCAGGATGGCTTCGCGGGCCACATGAAACCACTTCGCAGGCCGGATCCGGCCCCCGGGCCTTGTGTTTGACATGTCTGCTATAAGACGTGTATCAAAGGTGACATGCCACTATGTTTTGCGTGACACATCAGCTTTCACCAACACCCACAATTCTTAAAAACACACCCTGTTCTCATGCAATTTGTGGAGGTTACACAAGAATGGGTTGTGCTGTCATGCAGCCTCCAGAGCCCTTTGGAAGTCGCACACAAACATGACCCTCGGGCCTCTGCAAATCAAGAATGGGGCACTGCAGAAGAGCACCAAAGTGTCTTCAAGAACAAAGGTCTCATGAAACTTCAAGCAGCCTCAGATAATAGGTCACAGGAGCCTGTCAACAGAAAGAGAACACTGCCTGAAGGTAAGTGGCATGCTGCAGTTCCTGTGGAGTGCTGGACTGCAGGGAAATTGCATCTGGGGAAACAGCTTAAGGCGGTCTTTCGTCTACACCAATGTTCCTCAACCTGAGGAACCTGAATGGACTTCAACTCCCAGAATTTCGCAGCCAGCCAAACATCTTAAAGTTGGCAAGGTTGAGAAACACTACCAGTTTTCCAGAAGAGATTTTAAGTTTCTCTGTTGGGTGAATTATTTTGTTTTCTGCAGAATGCCACACATAGTTACAGCCCCAAATACAAACTGAATGCTCGGAATTAATACTTTTAATTTTTTTAAAAAAATAGAAGAATAGCATAAAGAGAAAAGTAGATATATAATGTAAATGATTTTAACTTGCTTTATTTCATAAGGCATGTGTGAAGAGAGCAAGTAGATATAAAACATAAAGAGCTCAGATTATGTAAATGAAGAATGGCAAGAGGGATAGACAATGGAACTGGTGATCAGCCAAGTTTCAGCAGACAAAAATAATTACTGGAGAAATGCTGGTTCACAAACTGGAAAAATTGAACTATAGTCTCTCCCTTGCTGAAAATTCTTAACAGCTTGGTGCTGATGTGTGAGCTTAAATTCATCAGTAGACTTCAGGTAATGAAGGTAGGTTATGTAAACTTATACCTATCCCAAATATACTGCAGAGGTATGTGGCCCACAGACCAAGTTCACACAAATCTATCCTTTGGTATCATTAACACTATGCATAGCTCCTCTTAAGTGAAAGTTTATTTATATCACCTTATCAGTATATTATGAGCTTTGATAGACCTGTTTGTTTGTTTTTTTTGTAAATTCTGCAGATAGGACGAGAGTTTTTGTTTCAGCTCATGTAATTTTTTTTAAACAAGTTTTATTGGTTTTTCAGTTAAAATCTACATATTTAGAAAGCATCATGATGACTAGGTAATTAGAGATTCAGTAACAGAGTTTTCAGTACATAATTCAGGTTACATTATAAAAACATCCTTCTCAATTTCCCATAACATTGCATACAACCAGTTTTAAACTAATAAATTTCTAGAAATAGCATGGTCAGTTGAAAAATTTGTCAATTCAATTTCATTGAAATATATCTATGTCCTGTTATTAAAGTTTACCTAATTTTAATTTTAATTATATTATTCAAATTTAGCCTTTAACATCCCAAATAATATTCACAACCCAAATTTCCCTTATTTCATTACAGCAAAAACAATAGCATCTAACATGTACACAGTGGCTGAGTAGCTATGTTCTACCTAATATCTCATATAATTTTTCAAACATCTGCCAGGAGAAATTGACTAGCACCTACCTACCTTTAGATAATATAATTGAATAAATAATAAATAATAATAATAATTTTGAAAAACTGAGTAGGATTGGATCTGGTTAGTGCTACGATGGGAGACAATCTGTATACCATAGAGCTATAAGTGGAAAAGCCTCCTGCAATGGCAAATTATATCTGTATTTATTTATTTATTTATTTATTTATTTATTTATTTGATTTGATTTGATTTGATTTGATTTGATTTGATTTGTATACCGCCCTTCTCCCTAAGGACTCAGGGCAGTGAACAGTGACATAAATGTCAAAATGCACAAATACAGAAAATTGAGAATAAATTAAGCCCTACTGCCCAAATGTAGAAGATAAGTTAAAACCACAATTAAAATTAAACCCGTCAGACCAGACCGGATTGCTTAAATAGATATGTTTTTAGATCGCGTCGGAAGGAGCGAAGGTCGGGAGCCATCCGTAGCTCAACCGGTAAATGGTTCCATAGGTCAGGCGCGCCCACAGAGAACGCTCTCCCCCTGGGAGCCACCAAGTGGCATTCTCCGAACGGTGGCACCCTTAGGAGGCCCTCTCTGTGGGAGCGTACCGGGCGGAGGGAAGTTGATGCCGGCAGCAAGTGATTCCCAAGGTACTCCGGACCCATGCCATGTAGGGCTTTGAAAACCATTACAAGCACCTTGAATCTCACCCGGAGGATAACTGGGAGCCAATGCAGCTCACGGAGTAGAGGTGTAACATGGGAGTATCGGGAGGCTCCCAATACAACTCTCGCAGCTGCATTCTGTACCAGTTGGAGCCTCCGAGTGGTCCTCAAGGGCAGCCCCATGTATAGAGCATTGCAGTAATCTAAACGAGAGGTCACGAGTGCATGAGTGACTGTACGCAGGGCATCCCGGTCCAGATAGGGCCGTAATTGGCGCACCAGGCGAACCTGGGCAAAGGCTTCCCTAGTCACAGCTATTATGTGGTCTTCCAAAGAAAGCTGTGAGTCTAGGAGGACTCCCAAATTACAGGCCCTATCTACGGGGGGTAATAACTTACCCCCTATAGAAAGAGATGGGATGTTCTGAATATGCCGAGATGCCGGTACGTAAAGCCACTCAGTCTTGTCAGGGTTGAGTTGAAGCCTGTTCTTCCCCATCCAGACCCGAACTGCTTCCAGCAACGGGACATCACATCAAGGGCATCACTGAGGTGGTTTGGGGTCGAAATAAAAAGCTGGGTATCATCAGCGTATTGATGATACCCAACTCCAAAACCACGAATGATCTCACCCAGCGGTTTCATGTAGATGTTGAACAGGAGAGGCGAGAGGACCGACCCCTGAGGAACTCCACAAGTTAGAGGTCTCGAGCTCGACCTTTGCCCCCCTGTCAATACCGACTGCGAATGTCCCATGAGATAGGAGGAGAACCACTGAAGAACCGTGCCTCCCACTCCCAATACTCTGAGACGCTGCAGCAAGATACCATGGTCGATGGTATCGAAAGCCGCTGAGAGATCTAGTAGGACTAGGACAGAGGAACAACCTCTGTCCCGAGCTCTCCAGAGATCATTTACCAGAGCGACCAATGCCGTCTCCATGCTGTGTCCGGGCCTGAAACCCAATTGGTACGCGTCCAGATAGTCAGTTTCTTCCAGAACCGAAGGGAGCTGATGCGCCACCACACTCTCAACAACCTTGGCAAGAAAGCGAAGGTTGGAGACAGGACGAAAGTTGTTTAATATAGCTGGGTCCAAGGTAGGTTTCTTAAGGAGGGGTCTCACCACCGCTTCTTTCAATGCGGAGGGGAAACAACCTTCACTTAAGGAGGCAGATATCACCGCCTGGAGCCAGCTTTGTGTTTCCTCTCGAGCCGAGTAAACCAGCCAAGAAGGGCACGGGTCTAATAAACAAGTGGTGGAGCTCAGCTTCCTCATAATTCTGTCCAATTCTTTTGGGGTCACAGGGTCGAACTCCTCCCAGATAACATCGACAAGACCACCCATGTCCTGATCGTCAGACTCTGCCCAGTTGGAGTCTAAACCGGTCCGAATCCGAGTGATTTTGTCCAACAGATGTTGGCAAAACTCTTCGGCACGATCCTGTAAGGGATTCTCCCTCACCTCTTGATTAAGGAGGGAGCGAGTTACCCTAAACAGGGCGGCCGGGCGGTTATCTGCGGACGCAATGAGTGTAGCAAAGTAGTTAGACCTCGCTATCCTCATTGCTGCGAGATAAGATCTAGTAAAGGATCTTAATCGTGATCGGTCGTATTCAGATCGGGTGGATCTCCAACAGCTCTCTAGGCCCCGTCTCCGCCGTTTCATCTCCCGGAGCTCCACAGAAAACCATGGAGCGAACTGGGATCTGAATCGGGTCAGGGGCCGTAAGGGAACAACTCGGTTAAGTGCATCCGTGGCAGCCTTTTCCCAGGCTTCAACTAAGGCATCAACCGAGCTGTGAGCAAAAGAGGCAGGTGGAGACCCCAGTGCTTCCTGGAACTTCTTAGGGTCCATTAAGCGCCTGGGACGGAACAATCTTGATGGTTCAACAACTCCACAACGGGGGGGGGTGGCATAGTAGAAGACCAGCCTCAGGAGATGATGATCGGTCCATGACAGGGGTATAATAATTGAAGAACCCCCACCAAGATCATCTAACCACCGTCTAGAAAGAAAAACCAAATCAAGTGTGTGGCCCCTCACATGAGTCGGGCCCTGAATTACTTGTATCAGGTCCATGGCCGTCATGGAGGCCATGAACTCTCGGGCTAACTCAGATGATCCTTAGAAAATTACATCCATGTTTTCATGAATATTTTTAGGATCAAAGTGTTCTTTCCCACAAGTTTCACTTTCTTGGGAAAAAGAATCTTAATGAGCTATATTCAGTGTTTCACTAAATAAGTAATAAAATACTCGTTACTATGAACTGATTTTAGCATCCAGGCAATGGGAGCTCTGGGGATTTTTTATGGTTTAATTTGAGATTTAAAAGCCATGTAAAGAGATTACACCCATGATTTGGAAGTGCCATAATGGGTTTTGTTTTTTAAAAATATCTTGCAGAATATTGAAAAAATTATTTCTTGTTCATTATGTTAGAAAGTGAATTACTAGGCAACAGATTTAGGACAATGCTTTTCATAATTATTAATCAATGTATTGCACATTAAGTGCTTGTGGTTAATGCTGGTAGCTTAGAACAGTGGTTCTCAACCTGTGGTCTGAGTAGGGGGGGGCTGTAATGTCATCACAGGGGGTCTGCAAAGACTTGAAGAAATGTTATGATTTAAATCTTGAGTTAAGTCTGTCTGTGACCACGAAAGGTATTTAAAGGGGGTCTGTGGTGAAGAAAAAGTTGAAAACCACTGGCTTAGATGACAAAGGCACTGATAAGCCAGAGCTAATTTTCAGGTTTGGGAGCCAGTATTTCACTGAAGACCAGTTCTGAGGATAAGCAGGGAGTTGATCCACTCTTAGCCAGGTGCTGTTTGACACCAGAGTAGGTGGATCCTTGGTTGCATCCAGCAGAATGGCTCTTAGTTTTTTATGTGACCTGCAGTACATATTAAAAAAAAATTTCTTACAAAATGCCCTTACTTGGATAACAGCTCGTCTGGAATAGCAAATCAGATTTGTTTGTTTGTTTTAAATCCTTTATATAGCAGCCCATTTTATATCAAGCTTTGGATGGCTCCCAGTCAAGAATTTAAAAAAATATCAGTAATAAAAACATAAAAACCATATTAAAACTAGAGGCATTCCTCACTTAATGACTGGTTGCTTAAAGGCTGTTCAAAGTTACAACAAATCCCCCCAAAGTACTTATGACCCAATTCCTGAGCCCCAAAGGCCAAACACACATGTCACATGATTGCATTTTGGGCACTTGGCAACCAGTTCATCTTTATGGCCAGTTGCAGCATTCTGTGGTCATGTGACCACAATTTATGATATTTTTGCTGGTTTCTGACCCTTTGTCTGGTATCTGGCAAAAGAAATTCTCGTAGGAATACATGGATTTGCTTAATGACCTTGGTGTTCACTTACCCTCATCATTCACTTAACAACCAATGCAAAAATCTCAGCAGCATTGGGTTGGGTCAAGTGGATGCCTTGACTTATGGCCATTGAAATTCCAGATTTCATTATGGTCAAGTCACAGACTACCTGTATGAAAGTATAAACATTAAAAGCAAAAACCTGACACCAAATTAATGATGCTATTTCCTCAGATGTCTTTAGATGTTTCCATTTAATGCTGCTGTTTCCCCAGAGGTAGCAAGCCTCAAGGCAGAAGGTCTTTTATCCTATCCAGACTGACACTTTATTTTTTGCAAGAAAATGCAATAGTTCTTGGCAGAAGTTTCCCAGTTCAGCAGTGACATTGGTGAGATAATATGTATTTTGGCTCTGTCATTGGAGGATTCTCTAAAGTAGAGTGATGTGCAACCAGGACCGCAAAAAAATAAAGACATAACATTTTATGAGATCAAAACCTGAGCATGGGTGTGGCAAATTGTACTTGTCCAGCTATTTGATGCTCTTATAGTTTTTCCTTCAATCAGCTATTCAATTGCAGAGTAAATAGTCAATATAGCCCAGAGATGGGAAGCTTGTGAATCTTTAGATGTTGTTGAATGATAGAGCCTAGCAATACAATGACATGCTGCTTGAGACTGCTGGGATGTATACTATAATTCAGCAATCTCTGGAGATCCACATGTTCCCCTCATTTAGTAGAATAAACTATAGACATTTTGTAGAATTTAAGAATCTGAGAAATAAATGCTTTGGACACCTTTAGATGTACGTATGTATGGATTTCATGCAACTCTTTGTGATATGGAAGATTACATCTGAATTGTAAAGAGTTTAAAAAGTAATTTGTAAGATAGTGTCAGTTGGTAGAGGGGCAAAAAATATATATAGTCATTTTTAAAATTTGGAATATAGAGCTCTCCATTGTGGTTCTGCAAATATCTGCATACAAATGAGTTCTGGATCAGTTTTTAAAAAGAATCATGTAGTTGGTCATGAGGAAAACATGCTAAGCTGGAGTGTTAGCCTCAATGGACAAATTGTCTCACCTGGTTTAAGATGGGAACATGAGAGGTTGTTAATTGTTGATTGGTTCTTTTCCATTATAAGGGGCAACACTTTGCAGCTGCAGCTGTAGAATTAGAATATCAGGGAGATATGATTTATGTTGCTTTGAAACTTTAAGGAAGCTATACAAGATTTCCTGATGATGGCAGAATATACCTTCTGTCACATTTGAGGAATTCTCTTTCTCTGGAGAGCTCAAAGCATCCTCATAAGGATTCCAGGATCTCTTTGCAGACCCGTAGTGCAGGCTCTCAGCCATAGAGCTGTCTCAGGGACTTTTAGCCATCCTTTACTCCAGTCTGATACATACGTGCACATGAAGATACTGCCACCTTTGTCTATGGAGATTTTTTTTTCTTAATATTCCATAGGGATGTTTATGTAAAGTCAAGTTCTGAGAGCTATAATTGTTCTCACTTGCCTTGCTTTTCTATGCAAGAAAATATAATGCACATGCTTAAAGTTCAAAGGAAATTGCACTGTTGGCCTTTGCACTCAGAATAATTCAACTGATTAACTTTGAGTATGATGTTTCTTGCTTGACTTAAGCATTTCATTAATTGGCTTGATGGCTTTAAGTGTCATGTCTTATTGCCTCATTAATCCAACAGCAGCCCTGATTAGTAGGTTGACTGTGATGAAAAAGATTCCAAGTGAAGGGCTCGCTCTTCCAAGTGTGTGTGTGTGTGTGTGTGTGTGTGTGTGTAAATGCACATGCTAGGTAAGAGGGGAGATAAATTCAAATGGCTTTTCATTCCCAGACTATAAATGGCTCAGTAAGTACAGCCTGAGTGACATACCAGTTTGAAAAAAAGGTTGGGTCATTTGATTTGAAGCTACCACTCAAAGACATGTCTACCTGTATTGATAAAACTGCAGTAATCTTCTGTTAAAGAGATAACATTATTTAAAATTCAGAGCCTCTCAGAGTTCCATGTCTTCAGGTTCATTGAGATGATAACACAGCCTGACAGTTTTGTGTAAGGGCAGATTATTAGAAGCCTGAGGAATGCAAGTGGCCCCTGAAAGCTTTGAATGTAGGCAGAGGGATTTCCAGGTTTTGTCATCAAATTGTATTTTTAATGTGTTTTTTTGTGTCTTGGTTTCAACCATCTCTTTTTACAGTGTGACCTGGTGTGCTCCTCAAAGACTGTGGCTCTGAGCAGGACCTTTGTATTTCTGCTCTAGAGGATGGCTTGCACAAGTATTTTATTCTTTGATTCAGAAATACCATTAAAATGTAGGGACTCTTGGATGATGGCAGAAGCTGCATTCATCTTTTGATTCTTTTGCCCTGTTAGAAGAGTAAGATCAGGAGAATGTAGGAAATCTTTTGCCTCCCAACTCAGAGCCCAACCCAACTGTTTCCCATCTGGGTGATGAATGATCCCTTTTCAGAAAAGCAAGGGGGTTCAAAATCGGGAATGTGCATATCAAGCCACAAAATCTCTGAAGAGAATAATTTCTTGAATAACTGGTTTATTAGTGGCTTGCTCTAATTCTCTCTAATCTTCTTGTTGCTGATCCATCTGGGTTGTACAGCTCACTTCCAGGTACTTAATCATGTTCTTGGGCTCCATTTTTCATCAAAATGGCTCCTTCTTGCATGACTGCAGTTGATTTATGCAATAGATTAGATTGTTAATCCTTATTAAAGGTCAAACCATTTTTGGAGAGGGGGGGAAACCATTCTTAAAATTATAATTATATATTTTAGGTAAAGAGACTCGGCAGAAATACCTCTTATTATCTTTGGTATAATAAGATTAATAAAAGAGATGAAACACCTTAAAAGATGAAGGACCTGCTAAAAAAACAGCTTGTGGGCAGAGAGAAAGAGAATTGCATATCCCTTCCTATCCCTGGATCCTGTTGCCCTGGAAACAGCATCTCCCACCAGCTGTTTTTTTGTCAATGCTCCACCTCCCTCTAGGTCCACACAGCCATCATTCAATAAATTGGCAAGGATGGGGGAGGAGAATGCAAAATCTACTCTCATATTCATAGCACAGTGTATACTCTGGCTTTGGAGCCCTATCCTTGGGGGTTTGAAGGCATAAAAACAGCCAGATGCAGCATTCCACAACAATTCAAAAGGAAAATAACAGTGTTACGTTAAGAGGAAACTGACCAAACCAAAGGGAACATTTTGTAGATGGCTTTAATGGACTGTTTTCACAATGCGGGTACAATTAGTTCTCCCTGATAAAAGGATATTCTTCTGTTTTAAGCCATGATGCTTTGACATCATTCTTTTTCTCTCATTCTTACATATATTTTCCTATTATCATGCAACAAAAACTGCCAGAGTCAGAGCTTATTCTTCCTCTCTGGTAGAAGCAGGTTGATTCAAGAATAATCCCGGCCCTGTTGGTCAGCCTGGCAGTTGTTTTCCTGGCTCTAATTGGGAATCAGGCCCATCCATCAATATGTGGGAAGTCAGCTCCCCAGAGAAGGAAATATTAAAGGCAGGGAAATACATTTCCTAAAAAGAAGTTAAAAAGGCAGAAAAGCATGCCCAGTTTTTCTTAATAGCCCCAAGTCTCCCTCCCCCAAGCAGAAACCAACTCTATAGAAATACAGATGTAAACCATTCAGGAAGGTTGAAGCTAAGAAGACTTCAGACATCTAAAATCTACATACCCCGGCCCCAGGGAGGTGGGCTGAGACAGACAACCAGCAAGAATCCTAGAGGGGCACACCTAGGCTCAGGACAGAATAGGTGACAAAGGAAATACAAAGCTTGAAACAGGAACTCACTACCCACATGTGGTCACTCTCTTCTCTCGCTCTTTTCTGTTGGATCCATCTGCAATAAACTACAACCTTCTTCCCAAAGCAGTTGCCATGTTTATTCCCCACTTGGAGGAACCATGACGAAGACTTTTCTTCTAGCAAATATGTGCTATTTCTTGCCACTGAGCTGGATAATTTTGCCTCCTGGGTGGGAGTGAGAGGTTCCTCTTTCCAAATCTCAGTGTTTCAGTGGCTCAAATTTTGCTTCTTACTAAGTAATGGTGGGAAGAGGACCAGAAACTGCCAAGGTCCTTTGTTAGGTGGCTGTATTTTGGAACATATTACAATCTCTCTCCGACCAGTTAATTTTTTCCCCCCAGCACCAATGGCAAATACTAGCTGGCTTTCAAATGTATTCCCCCTTCTTTTCCAAAACTGGTTTTGGTGCCATTCACATATTCAGAAAGTCTCACCTGATCTAGTACTGAAGTGGCACAGCCACCTTTCGTAATGAAGCCATTATCAAGAAAGGTTAGCCAAAGATTTTACACAACAGACTGCATACATTCTGCTAGGGCAGCAGAATTTCTAGTGATCCAAGATATTAGGACTTTGGAACATTCCTCAGCAAGGAGACACATCTTTTCAAAGAAGATGGTCAAGATCTATTCTTTCCTGATCCTAGTATTAATACTGTTTTGTAAAACCCTAGTAAGACCACACCTGGAATACTGCATCCAATTTTGGTCACCATACTACAAAAAAGAAGTTGAGACCTTGGAAAAAGTTCAGAGAAGAGCAACTAAAATGATCAAGGGTCTGGAGACTGAAACATATTCTCCAAGGCACCAGTCAAGAAACAATGGTTGGAAACTGATCAAAGAGAGAAACAACCTGGAATTAAGGAGAAACTTCCTGACAATGAGGACAATTAACCAGTGGAACAGCTTCCTTCAGAAATCGTGGGCACTCCATCACTGGAGATTTTTAAGAAAAGACTAGACAGTCACTTGTCTGAGATGGTATAGGTTCTCCTGCTTGAGCAGGGGGCCTGGACTAGAAGACCTCCAAGGTCCCTTCCAGATTCTATTCTATTCTATTCTATTCTATTCTATTCTATTCTATTCTATTCTATTCTATTCTATTCTATTCTATTCTATTCTATTCTATTCTATTCTATTCTATTCTATTCTATTCTATTCTATTCTATTCTATGATGTAATAGCTAATCCTAGGTGGTTAGAAAAGGCCCTCTTTTTAATAAAAAAGAAACAGTTATGTTAAATATTGTGCCTGACTTTCTTCCCAAGATCATGCCTTTTCAGATTTCAAGAAAAGTATGCTTAGCAGAAATCCTCTTTACTTGTTCCCAAGTAGAAAAGACTATACCAGTGATGAAGGCATCACTTCATGGGTTACAGACTCACCCAGAAACTGAAAAAGAATGAGAAAAATATTCTTTCATTTGGTAAGTGGTTTTATAGTACAAAGTTTTAAACATGTAAAAAATGAGTCTTTTTCTAGCCTGACATCAGAGAAGCGGAAAAGCCAAATAGGCTGACATAAGGTAAGCACTGAATAGAGATGGATTGGCTGAACACTTTTCAAAAATGAGAGCTTGTACAGAAGGGTACGTATGAAGAATGAGAAAAATGTTATGATTCCTTTGCACCGTATGTGTAGCTTAATTACGCTCCGTGTCTGTGTGCACATAAATAGAAGATTAGTCAGTATCCAAGCTATTAAATAAATGGATAAAATTGATTTGAAAACATGAACTGGATTCTATCTATCCGGGTTATCTGAGGGAACACCTGCTGCCGGCATCAAGCTCCCTTCGTCCCGTGCGCTCCCACAGGGAGGGCCTTCTCAGGATACCGCCAGTTAAGGAATGCCGGTGGGTTATTCCTAGGGGAAGAGCGTTCTCTGTGGGCGCGCCTGCCCTCTGGAATGATTTACCCATGGAACTTAGGACCGCCCCCGATCTGCGTTCATTTTGCCGGGACCTGAACACCTGGTTTTTCGATCTATCAGGCCTGGACTGAAGGGGTTTTAGCTTTCTAAATATTGTTTTAATTGGGCTTAATTAATTTAATGTATTTTAATTCTATATTATTTTTATATTGTATTTTATGCTGCCCTGTAAACCGCCCTGAGTCCTTCGGGAATAGGGCGGTATAGAAATTTAATTAAATAAATAAATAAATTTCTGGGAACACTGAATTAAAGAAAAATATTCTGAATGATGGGATCTTTCTAAGAATAAGATATACAGTTAAACAGTACTTGTACAAAAGTAAATTATACATAGTATTACTTGTGCACAAGTCATCCCACATATCTCATTATCAATCGTTCTAAAATAGCTGCCCCTAATACAATACTGTAGATAGCTGGGATTCCAGGGCCAATTGCCTTGCTGGCAGATTTCCAGAATTAATCATTGTAATACCTCTGGTAATGCTTCACTGGGCTAAACTGCAATAAACATGCAACATGTACAACTCAGTGGAGGAAGCTTGTATGGATTATCCAGAGCTCAAAACTGGGAGGATAAGAAATTGAAGCAGGCAAATTGTCATTTTCAGAATTCAGACTAGCTCTCATCCACATGCAGTAGAATAGGACGCACTAATCTAGACAACAGTCTACACTGAATTTCAGTTTCTCAGTTTAAGAATGCATTTAGAAAAGGCTTTAACAGTATATTTGTCCCTTTTTATTCAAGTTATACTATTCTCTTCAGCACATTTAAGGTTAGGATTCCAAAACAGAAAGATTCTTGTATTTGGTGACTTAAATGACCTCTTCCAATTCCATGACACCATCATTTTTGCAATATTCATTGTTTATTTTCACAACAGAAGTGGCACTCACTGATTTGTCATCTCATTCTAAGGCAGGAGTGTACAACTTTCTTAAATCAGATGCTGCATTAAAAAAAAAGCTATTGAAGATCTCAGGTGATGGTACCTGAATGTGTGGTATCAATTTAACTATATTGGCGAGGTTTGGGGTGCAATGTCTTCAAACTCAACAAAGCTTAAGGCACCCAGTTTTGTCCTTAACCCATCCCCACCCTCATTTTACCAAAAATGTTTAGTCTTGCTTGCTTTGGAAATCTTCTAAGGCCTGTGGAAGGGATAGGGACAAAGCATATGCAGCCCGCTGCTATTTTGTTTAACCATTATACAATATTTCCTAAACCTTGCATTGGTTGGGTTCCCGCATGAAACTAAGTCATAAACCATGGTTTCTAAATGACAGAGATTAGGCTCAAACTATATTAAGCCACAATCATGAGGAGCCCTACTGGTTAGAATGCAGAATTGCAGTTCGATCCTCACCGGCTCAATGTTGACTCAGCCTCCCATCCTTCCGAGGTCAGTAAAATGAGGAGCCAGATTGTTGGGGGAAATATGCTGACTCTGTAAACCCCTTAGAGAGGGCTGTAAAGCACTATGAAGCAGTATATAAATCTAAGTGCTACTGCTATCATGCTACATACTAAAATAGTGAATTTATCAAAATGTGGCTGCTGTCTTAATTGTAAAAAAAATATGCCTGAGACATCCCTCCCTCCCACAGGTATATGGGATTACTATACTAGAATTTATGGTCTGCATTTCTAAGCGGTGCCATGTACTTTTATTCAACAAAAGTATGTTTTTATGTCATGTGAAAAAGAAATAAAAGTACACCACTGAATTAAAAGAGGACCTTCACCTTCCTACATTTAGGAGTTTTAATATTTCAAAACATTTTATTTTTAAAAAGGAGTTAGATTTCAGACACTAAAAAGGCAAGGGCAGGAGAGAGAGATCATCACATTCTCTGCATAGTAACTGAGATTTTACAAAATGTGTGTGTTTTCATAAAAAAATATAATAGCAAAACAAATCCATAGTCAGATGAGTTTAAACTTCACACAACAGCAGGGCCCATTCCGAGATTCCTTTCTGATGGGCATTTTCAAAAGCAAAATGAATAAGGAATGACAAAGCCAACACAAGAAGTTTGTTTAATACTTTCTTCAGTTCATGAATTAACTGCAGGCTCTGATCCCTACGTGGGGATCTGGTTTCTTGCCTTTGGGTCAAAGACTACATCATGCATGAATAAAGGAAGTGATGGTTTTACAAAAGGAAACCAACAGCCATTTCTTTCTTTCAAAAATTTGCCCTTAGTAAAAAAGAAAAGCAAGACTAAGCATGGTGTTCATTTCAATTAGTATTCATCATCATTATTGCTACACCAAAATCAGGAAAGAAATCTGTAATTTTAAACTGACCTAAACCTTGATTTTTCAAAAATGTGCATATTTGGAAAATGGTCATTTTTACACATTAGTATCTATACATGTACACAGTCATATATGCACACGTTGGTTTTAGCTCCCATAGTAAAAGTTTTCAGAAGTTGATATGTGCTCCATTTTGCATTTGTTAAGAAACTATTTTCCATGATGGCAGACTTTAATCAAGTATGGTGTATAAAAGGTATTGGCATGAAAAAGCAGTACTCTTGTTCCTTATTGGCAAAAAAGGCTCCTCTCCAAATTTAATTACATAGCAATAATAACACAAATGGGATTTCCTTGGAAAGAAGGATTATCCCCTTTAAAACAATTGCTCCATCTTTTACTAAATATGCCCACCCAACCCCAGAACATACAACATGAAGACACAAATGCAAGTCCTGCTCACAAACAAAATGCTCTACTTTTTAAAAACTGCAGTATTATACATGAGGAAATGGAACAAAGGTTTTATGAAGTCAATTCTCAGACTGTAGGTAGGAGTTGCTAGGAATAACTGACTTCCCAACCAATCCTGAATGTAGAGAACTAGACACCAGAGAAGGCTTTAAGCAAACCACTTTGCAATACATAGCTGGTGTTTTAGATTGAACAATTTTGTTTTAACAAAGGAAAATGGTAATTAGGATTTATGTCAGCACGTTGGAATTCTGAAAAAAAATGGCTAAAGTCAGAAAGATATTCTGGTCCCAGTGATGGAAGGAGGTACAAAGCAAGATGTGTTCTGTTTGGAAGGAGAAGGAAAGAAATCAAAAAGTTTAGAGATGTGGAAAGGCACAGTCTCCATTCCTGATTAAACTGCTTTCTCATTTGATGAGAGATTGTACAAGAATGCCCCATCGATCAATCAGAGATTTCAAAAAGGAGCAGGAAAAATAATGGAATTTTGCAAGTACAAATAGAACAAAACAGGCAAGGCATATTATTAACAAAGGCAAGAAAGAGTTTTGATCGTTTGACACAGCATCATACCCTGGTCATATTAAAGAAACCAAATTGTACCCTGTTCTCAACACAATGCAAATAGGAGCTTCATTCTGCAGGAGATTGGCATTTTGGCATGTAAATAAGAGAACAGTCATGGGCCCCTCCCATTGTTCCACCCATGAGAAGCCATTGCTAAAGTTTATACCTATTGCTGCAGTCATTTACTATTTTGAGGTCCTGAGGTACATACACATGCTTGGCATAATAAACAGATTTGGCTCTATTGTCTAAAAAGGATATTGACATCCTCAGCGTCAGAAAAAACTTTGAATTTGAACTATTTGGGGAAAGAGCTTGTGCAAATAATAGGAAATATACCTTGTCTCAGATCCCTTTTCCAAAAAAGAGCAGTTTCGAGTTAAGAGGAAGCACGTGAAACCTGGTCACCAATTCAAATCATTTTTGGTGCTTTCTCAACTATGCTCCATAGTTCTCTGATGAAAATAATCTCTTGGAAAACGAAATAAGCTTTGGGAATATTAACTGAAGCACTGATAGAGGTTCTATGTTCTAAATACATAATTGTGAGAATGACACACTTCTCTGCATAAGGCAGAGGTATGAGATCTCAACTTTGGACCTTTCTAAGCAAACACTACCAACAACAACCACCACCCCCCTTGCAACACACCATATCATTCTAACATACAAGATGACATCAACAAGAATGGAATAAGAAACAAGTCAGGTATCTACTTGACTAGAGCAAACAACATATAAACTTTTGGAAGTACTTTCTTTGTTCTGACATAAATTAGTCATGAAGGGTAGTTCATCACGGAATAAAAAAGTTTTTGTTGTTGGAGGGTTGTTGTTTGTTTGTTTTTGGCACATCAGATAACATCAAAAAGTTAGACATGGAAAAATAAGATCAAGTGATGGCCGGCTGACAATAATTTCCAGCTAAATACAATTGCAACAAACATTCTTCTTATTTTGGAAAGAAAACATGCACTTAAGCTGACATCCAAAGTCACCAAGTACCACTCGCTTGGTTGACTCAAGGATTATATACAAAAGAGGGCTATCTTACAGTTGGTAAGAAATTCTCCCAGTAAGACAAAGCTGGTGCACTGCAAAAGAGTTTTTTGTACCATACTGGCAACAAAATTGTTGCAACAAAAGGCAGATATGTTTACATATGGCTTGGATTGCTGTTACTCCTTGGATTTAATTCTTTGCAGAGATCTTCACTGGACTTAGCTAGACACATCAATAAAGATGGATGGACTGGCTTTCTTTGCATTTTTCTCACTTAAAATTGTATGCGTTGCCAGCTAGGTTTCCAAAGACTGCCCCAAAGCCACCTCTAATTTCTGGTCTCCATAGGGAAGGAGCTGTTTCTTGGACTGTAGGCTTGGGATCTCAGCTGTAAAAACACTCATTCTAGAGAATGAGATCAGCAGTACAAAATATATGACTCACAAGTTTCATGAAGGAAAAAACTTAGTCCAGTCTAATCTAGTGATAACCAATATAAATATTGCTTACACAAAGTTCCTTCTCATCTGATTCTGCCAATGTGGAGAGCTAAGTGTGAGTCTTGCTATGTCTGCTTCAAAAGAAACTGGGGGGGAGGGACTTTAAGTCTCTCCCATCAATATTTTTTCTATAAATCTAGGTTTCTAGTTACAGCGTAAGAACGTCTTTGAGGAAAAACATGGAGAGGTCCACATTCCACTGATGAATTTTTTTCCTGTTTAAGATAGTAGTCAACTTGTATTTTAAAACATTTCTTCAGCCTCAGCTTAAGGCCATAGTCTAACCTACAGAAAAATCATGTAATATGATTCTAGAATGCAGAGTTTGGTTTGCCCTAATGCTACTGGGACTGAACATACCTGCCAGCTCCCAGACAATGTCTCAGGCTAGTCCTACCGGCTGTTGTTCTTACATCTGTTCCAGGATGCAGTTTTCTTGGGAAATATAACGCATGGTCTAGCAAGCCAAGTGGAACTCCATTCATTTATCTCCTCTTGGTAAATGTCATTGAGCAAAATCACTATGACACTTGGTTTACAAATAGTGGCCATGTTCAGTTTGCTGCCTATCCTTTTTCTGAATAGGATGGAGTAGGCCTATAACAAAGATGTAAGTCAATTTCTACTGTGTATGCCCAAATCTAAATGTAAGCTACATCTTGTTACTCTGATGCAAATTGCTGTGAAAATATGTTTGAATATTAAAGTCTTTATGGAGTCATGGAAAGTAACAAATCAGCAAAAAAAAGAGTAGTAAAGTGTGAGTATCCACAAGCAAAGAGTCTTATGGCCACACTATAAGTACATGCAGTTATGTGTACTGTAATTTTTCTAATGAGCAAAGGAACATCCCATTGTGTGTATATATAAATATGTGTGTGAGAGAGAGTGTGTACAGGGATGTGTGTTAGTGTTTAAAACCTTCCCGGCTATTTTCACAGTAAATATAAGAGATTCTATTTATTTTTCCCAGTGGTTAAAAAAAAATAGCTTGGGATGGCATACTGGTCCAGACAATTGGCTTGGACCAGTATGCAGGTCCTTCTGGATACATTACCTACATTATCAAATTGTGGAGCTAGCTACCAGATGACGTCTACCAAGCACCATCATTATATCTTCATACAGAGGCCAAAGATTTGCTAAATCATTTGGACTTTAATGACATGATCTAATTGGAATAAAAATGTCATTACTGTTAAATTATTGTAAGGTTTACCCTAAAAGAATGGTTAAAAATTAAAGAATTACCTTACTGTCCCGAAGTAAAAGATTACATAATCATTTCTTCACAATCCCTTTGCCAAACTTTACATAGTACCTTAGTTTTTAATGTTATTAATTTTTTTTTAAAATAAGAGAACAGGATTTTAGATTTCTTATAACAGCCTCCCCCAAAGACAATACTCTTCAAATGTTTTGACCGCAGTTATCACCATCCAGCTCCTGGCAGATGGGGTTTTTAACCCAAAGTTGTTGAAATACATTAGGTTGGGGGAGGAAGACTAAGAATCACTCTGAAAGGAGCCTGCATGGATTTTGCAGTGTGTTTTCTGGATCAGGAGACTGGGTTTAAACCCCTGAAATTATCACCCTTAAACTGGGAAGACAGTTAAAATGACTGAACGGGGAAAGTGGGTAGGGATATCAGATTTTACAGAATTATTTAGGCTTTCCTAAATTTTATTTGAGTATTTTTACTTCCGTCCTTCCAGTGTATGTTGCTCAATAGTATATCATGGCAAAGAAAGTGGATGGCCATTGAAGCAGTGATTAGACCATGATTATAATATTAGATAGTAAACACAACAGGCCACTTCCTGCTGCAGTATTATGCTTCCAAGGCACTGAGGAATCCCAGACTGGGTTAAAATTAAAAGGCAGTGATGTGACCTAAGTGTGTGCTTAAAGAATTTATAGAATGCTATGTGGAAGACTAATATTTCCTAGGCAGAAGACTGGTATTAACAGCAGTTCAGTATGGGTAAAGGAAAGAAGGTTTTTTTTATAGGCTGAAGAAACTGATAATCTTCAGCTATCTACTGAATTAATGGGCTAGATGGGAAGACAAGCCTCCAGTCCAAGAAGATCTAACTCACTGCCCTGAACAATTTGGGGATCATTATTTGCTTTATGACATTATATGTCCTATCTTACGCAAATGCTGGGTACAGTTTCCCCAAGAATGTCCTTTACTTCATTTACAGCCAGAAGGCAAAGAACAACACAGTTTCTAAACAAACCAAATACATCCAGTTCAACCTATTATATGGCTAAGATTGGCAAGGGCACCTCCACGAACAGGACAAGACTGGATAGACAGTGGCACAGAAGAAAATGGTGTCAAATAGAAATAATGAATTACAAACACACAAAATGTGCAGTGTCCACAATATAAGCGAGCTACATTTTTTCCCCCTTGGATTCAGTCGGGCTAGATCCAGATATTTGATTACAAGTAGGGAAATTGTGCTGGTTTTGTCCATAAAGAAGAACAAAAGCCACGAGGGTCTGAAAGGCATACTTCCTTAGCATCAGAATTCAATCAGAAATGACTCAAGTGCTTTGATGCAGGATGGTCCTGCATCAAATGCAGGATTGTCCTGATGGCAATTCCTTCTAATCATAGTCAAGAGTGGTTTTGATGAAGGACACAGTCCTGAAAATAAGTGACCTTCAGGAGTAGAATCCTTGCTCCTACTTGATCTTTTCTTTTGCAGAAAGTTTTGGTGTTCCTGAAACTCCTCTGCTGTACTACAACCAACTTCAAATTGTTCACTCACAATCCATCAAGGCTTTCGTTAACCACATTTGTATAAAGTAATTGGTGCAATCCTTAAAAAGTAGGGCAACTTGTCAGAATGACAAAAACACCCTGGCTAGTACTCCAGCGGGAGTCCTAATATGACTCAAAAGTTCCTCTCTAGAGCACACTTGCCATTAGAGCAGCATAAAGTCTTCTGGCAACTCATCCAGTCCTCAGACCTATAGATTTTCGCCTGGCTGATACTGGGGCTCTGTTGATGTGAAGTAATCCTCCAGGAAAGCTTGGAGGTATTCAAAGGTTGGCCTTTCCTCAGGATCCTTTCTCCAGCACTGGCACATCAGATCGTGTAGCGATTCTGGGCACTCTGGTGGACAGGGCATCCGATAGCCTCGTTCCACTTGATCTAGGACTTCCCGATTCACCATGCCTGTGATACAAAAATGGGGAAAGATAGAGACAGAAGAAGAAGAAGAAAGAGAGAGATTCTTAATGTATCTAGTACATAAGGGAAAATACTTGAAATTGTTTCTGGTTTCATACATTTGTTCTTCTTTATTTTGTTGGAATCAAATAGTATACTCTCCAATCGAAATATACACAGGCATTGCTAATTATGTGAGCTCTTTCTAATGGTATAAACATTCCAGTAATGATTACAGAGAAGCAATATGTTCCCCTTTATTGGGTGTGTCCAAGCTGAAACTAGACATTTGTCAAGAATGCTTTAATTTGTATTAAAAGCCTTACCCTAAACAGGGCTTGGTCTTGATTGCCCAAAGGCCCCTTCCAACTTTATGTTTCTATGATTCTTCTTAACTAATAAGCACAGAACTGGAAGTGCCAAGGAAGTCATCTTATCTAATTCTCTGCTCTATGCCAACACATCCAGAACAGATGGCTATGCAGCCACTGCTTAAGTACTACTCAAGAAGAGCTTTCCTCAGAGGTTACCATGGCACAATAGTATTTTCTGAAGTAGGCTTTGAAGCAAGGCAAAGTTCTACTTTGCATTCAAAATCTAGAAAAAAATTCTGTGAGTCACCAACTAATGATGCCTCCTAGTTTAAGAGACTACACTGGGTATCAAGCAGCAGCAGCAGCAGCCATCTTCAACATCCCCTTACATAAGCTATCCACACACTATGCTTTAAAAGAACTCTGCAAGAATCCAAATTCTACAATTCCTTTCATTTGTTTAGACTGAAAAATATGTGCAGGCAGGGAATTGCAAAGTCTGTAGGTGGATAACATGGCAATCTTTGAACTGTGAGTTTCAGTTTCTGTCAAAATTGGCTTGTTGAATGAAGGGGAACAACAACAACACTGAAAAGTTACCCAAGGAAAAAAAATCAAAATCTAATTAAAAAAAGACTGGATATTGACAAATACTTTAAAATATATGAAGTCAGCAACATCTTAGTATTTTAGTTAATGCAGAATAATGTATTACATTTAACCTTTCTAACTGACTCTGCTATATTTCTTTTAGAACAAACCCAGACATTGCAGAGAATGGGGATATTTCCCTCTCTCAAGCCCTGGATACATCTTATCAATCAGAGCTTTGGTAAAAGATTTTAAAGGTTCCAAAAAAATTTATGACACAGCTTCAGTCTCATTTCTCCATCTAAGGATCGAGAAAGCTGTGCAGTATCTTAAGAAGCTCAGCAAATTGTTTAATCAAATTGAATTAAAGCTTAAGTAAAGGTAAAGTTTCCCCCGCACGTGCGTGCTAGTCGTTTCCTACTCTAGGGGCCGGTGCTCATCTCCGTTTCAAAGCCAAAGAGCCAGCGCTTGTCCGAGGACGTCTCCATGGTCATGTGGCCGGCATGACTAGACGCCAAAGGCGCACGGAACGCTGTTACCTTCCCACCGTAGTGGTCCCTATTTTTCTACTTGCATTTTTACGTGCTTTCGAACTGCTAGGTTGGCAGAAGCTGGGACGAGTAACAGGCGCTTGCTCTGTTACACGGCACTCGGGATTCGACCCGCCAAACTGCCGACCTTCTGATCGACAGGCTCAGCATCCTAACCCACTGAGCCACCACATCTCTTACAAAGCTTAAGTAGAGCCCCCTTTTAAATCATGTGTCTGTGAGACAATCGTGGTATCAGTATCATAGTCTGGGGAGGGGAGGAGGGCTTACAGATGGTGCACTGTAGAACCTGAGTTTAAGCTTAGTAAGACTGGAAGTCAAGCTCAGAAGCTTCCTTTACGGACTGACCTTCAAGAATGGCTTATGGGAAGGCATGACATCATGCCAGAATGAAAACCCTGAAGAACAATATTACCTCAAACTCCATTTCAGTTCGGAGACTTCCAGCTTGATTAGTTGTGCCATAGAAAAAGCAAATGATTGACAAGGACGTTCAGGGCTCTAAATAGGCCAGATTGGCACTCTCTCTCTATTGTGTGCTATCTGACAAGTGTTTTGGCCTGGTAATAACCCATCCAGCATTGGGAGAGGTGAAGAGCTGGTGAGATGAGATTTAGCTGCCACTGCCTGCTTTCAGATGGATTGGCCTTCATCACTTATGGTTAGTAGTGGGACCCCACTTTCAAGAGGAAAGAAATGTAGTCTGAACCAATAGCTAAGTATGGCCAACCACATTCTAGCTTCCTCTTTCATGAATTATCTGGCTTTCTTCACCGTGTATTCCTTCATTAGATTTTTATCCCATGGAACTCATAGCAGATAGAAAGAGTTCCCTACAGCTGTTTTTGAAGCTCTTGGCACCTATATCACACACTTACCGGGATACGGCACTCGACCTTTGGTGGCAAGTTCTGTCAAGAGTATTCCAAAGGACCAAACATCTGACTTGATAGTGAACCGACCATACAGAGCAGCTTCTGGGGCAGTCCATTTGATGGGAAATTTAGCACCTAAGCAGAGAAAAAGGAATGTACATAAAAAGGTTGAAAAGTCTCATTCAGGTGTTCTTGTCTAGGGACCACAAAAAGAGGGAACAAGTGGAGAAGAATTACACTCACATGTGCCGCCATGTCTACCAACTACTTTTTATCATTTATCAGCTGTAAACAATACAATAGTAATTTGAAACATGCCTAATTAGATATCTTGTTGGCAAATAAATCTCTTACTACCAAGGGCTTATTTTGAGGGAAACATGGTATCAGGGTGATCAGCCCGGTTGGGTGCCCCATCCCCCAGTGCATGCACAAAAGGCAGCGAGCTCAGAGGACCTGACAGTGTCCGGCAGCAGCCACAGATCATGGGCCCCTTGGTGCAGCGCAGGTAAATCCAAGCATGGAGGCAGAGGTGGGGGGGAGGCAGGCGATCCAGACATGCTGTGCGGCTGCCTGGCTTGTGGGAGTCTCGTGAAGTGGCACCGGCAGCAGGTGGAGGCAGAGGCACGGAAGGAGGCAGGTGATCCAGATGTGCTGCGCAGCCACCTGGGTCATGGGGAGGCTTGCACAGCAGCACTGGCAGCAGATGGAGGGGAAGAAGGTAGTATCAGTAGGATGTAGGCATTCTCTTGCTCAGCATATACTGCTGTGTTTCTCAAAAAATAAGACCCACTCAGAAAATAAGCCCTAGCTGGCACTTTTAGTGCATTCCTAATATAAGCCCTACACAAAAAATAAGCCTGGGAGGGTGGACGTGGCTAGCACAGGAGGCAACAAGCACATGGCGGCTGATGGTGTGCTCATGAGGTGCAGGTAAGCCCAAGTGTGGAGGCAGAAGCAGGGTGGGGGAGGCAGATGATCCAGATGCACTGCGTGGTCATCTCACTTGAAGGAGATTCATGGGAGGTTTGCATAGTGGCACCGGCAGCAGGCAGGGGCACAGGGGGAAGCAGACAATCTGGATATGCTGTGAGGATGCCTGGCTCACGGGATGCTCGCACGGCAGCACTGGCAGCAGGCAGAGACAGAGGCACAGGGAGAAGGCAGGCGATCTGGATGCGCTGCGCAGCTGCCTGCCTTGCGGGAGGCTCACACGGTGGCACTGGCAGCAGGCAGAGGCAGAGGGGAAAGGAATGCAATCTGGACATGCTGCATAGCCACCTGACTCGTGGGAGGCTCGCACAGTGGCATCGGCAGCAGCAGAGGCAGAGACATGGGGGGAGAGGCAGGCGATCCCAATGGGCAGCATGACCACGTGTCCTGGCACGGCCACAGGTAAGCCAAGAGACGGTGGGATGGAGTGGGCAGCGTGTTGGGATCGCCTGCCTCCCCCCGTGCCTCTGCTTCCACCTGCTGGCAGTGTCACTGTGCAAGCCTGCCACCACTCAGATTTACCTGCGCTGCATGGACTGTGGCTGCTGTTGCATACCATCAGCCCCCGCACGCTCTCTGCCTCCTGTGCTGGCCACGCCCACCCCCATCCCTCTGGGCTTATTTTTGGGGTAGGGCTTATATTAGGAACACACTAAAAAAATCGGGTTAGGGCTTATTTTCTGGGTGGGTCTTATTCTCAGGGAAACATGGCAATATCTGCTGAGCGAGAGAATGCCTGCATTCTACTGATACTATCTTCTTCCCTCTGAAGCAACAATTCTTCAGAAGTTATTTTTTACCTAAACAGGTTAAAGAGTGATCACACCTTGTCTTGCTGTGTATTCATTGTCCTCAATCAGTCGTGCCAGTCCAAAGTCAGCTACTTTGCACACCAGGTTCTCCCCCACAAGGATGTTGGCTGCTCGGAGATCTCTGTGAACGTAGTTCATCCTTTCCACGTAGGCCATGCCAGAAGCAATCTAACATCATTCCAAAGGCAAATTGAAGTCTAAGGCAACTTGACAATAATTTTGTTCTGCAGATTTTACTCCTTAAAGCATTAGTCAAATCAACAAGCCTTATTCATTTCACACCAAGGGAAATTCTGGGTTACAGTCATTTGTGTAGTAAAGTCTTGTATGATGGTGATCTTAAAATATCAGCTTGGGATACAGACTACATAATAGTTAATGATGAGGCTGACCACCATTTTTTATGACTGAGGCCTCTGCTGCAGAGTAAATAGCTTACTTAGAAGCACTCAGAACTTCATGAGCGTTTGCAGAAGATACTTATTTAAGTCAGTTAAAGTTATATAACTACATTTACACAACAATAAAGCTTAATTAATGTTAATACTTCTTTGTGATTTGACCTGATGCACAAGCCCAAGCTATGTGGTTAATCTGTAATTCAATATATTCTGCAAAAACTTTTTAAAAATGAATTAATTCAATAAGCAGGTTATATTATTTAAATGCAGCCAACATATATTTTTCCCTGGCCTGACTCACTTCAAATTACAAGAAAAATCTTCAGATGTGAATGCATTTATTAAAATGGTTATATTTCATTTTATATAAATAAACCCTAGATAAGATGCAATCAATTAAAAGTACACAAAACAACAACAACAATATAGGTCCAGCAAATCCAGTGTATTAAAACTCCTATCACTGAGATCCCAAAAGCTTGGAGAAACAGTAATTTTTCCTTGATAGACATGCTGGTGCCATTCTAATTGAGCGTAGTGGTGGCGGTAGTGTTTGAACAGAAAAGTCTCTCTCTCTCTCTCTTTATATCCACACAATCCATTGCAATGAGATGGCAGCAAACAAATTTAAAAAATACATAAAAGTAATGTATTACTTCTCATGGTGGGAGACAAAGAAAAACTCTTGCTAACAGTAGATCTTAATGTTCAGGCAGCTGCTCACAAGGGGTGTCCCAAATACAGTGATTCCAAGCAGAGTGCTGTATATTTTTATTCACATATTTGTGGATGAGCTCCTCATGTCCATATTCAAATAGAAAGAACACAGGAAACAGCAGATTGCTTTCTATACCAGTTCAGGACCTCCCTCCCAAACGCTGAGTCGTGATATAGACGTGAAAAAGAGGCACTAAGTTATCTGCAGCAAAGTCCTTTAAACTCACCTGTGCAGCCATGTCTACCAGCTGGGGCAGTCTCAGGTACTTGCCCATCTCTCCCTTCAAAAAATCCAGGAGGCTCCCTACAGTAAAATAGAAAGTTGTCAGGAATTCAAACAGGGGGAAATCACAAAATCATTAAACTTTCTAAAACCCTTCAATTATTATCACTTAGCCACATGTGTAAATTGGGGTGTAATTTTCTACGCCTTGAGTTTTACTGTGACATGTTAAGCAAGAACTGAATCGTAAACTACCTATGTGATAAGCAATCACACAGTTCCTTCAGTGCTTGTTAAGCAGTGTATGAATTCATTCAGCCCCAAATTACAACACCACATCTTTTAGCAGTCAGCCTCATGTTTCACATGCTATTGTATCCAGTAACACAGAAATTAGGGGACGCGGTGGCTCAGTGGGTTAGGACACTGAGCTTGTCGATCAGAAGGTTGGCAGTTTAGCGGGTCGAATCCCGAGTGCCGCGTAACAGAGTGAGCGCCTGTTACACGTCCCAGCTTCTGCCAACCTAGCAGTTCGAAAGCACGTAAAAATGCAAGTAGAAAAATAGGGACCACTACAGTGGGAAGGTAACAGCGTTCCATGCGCCTTTGGTGTCTAGTCATGCTGGCCACATGACCACGGAGATGTCCTCGGACAAGCGCTGGCTCTTTGGCTTTGAAACGGAGAGGAGCACCAGCCCCTAGAGTTGGAAACGACTAGCACACATGTGCGGGGGAACCTTTACCTTTACCTTAACACAGGAATTATAAATATAGCTAGGCAAACGTATATTTTCCTTCCAGTTTCAGATGTCTCCTCTGTCTATGTTTTCCCTATTTCAGTCTGAAGAAGAAGAAAGCGTATCCAGAAATAGGAAGAACAGATAGTAGCACATGTAAGCACCTTTGCACATGTACTCTGTTACAATGTAAATTGGCTCTTCTGAAACCACAGCATACAGCTGCACCAGCTTTTCATGGCGCAGTTTCTTCATAACCTGAGCCTCCTGTAGAAATGCTTCTGGAGACATTGTCCCAGGCTTTAGAGTCTTGATTGCCACCCTGGTGGTACCATTCCAGGTCCCTGGAGAAGAAACAGAATTAGTTTTCTCAGCAAGAAGCATGACTTGCACAAGCTTAGTTTGTCAGGTACCAATCTCTTCAGATATTAAAACATATAAGTTACCAGATTTGAGGTCTGCTGATACTACATTCACTGTTATATACAATTATATACAAAAGAGTTGTGCTGGTGCAGTGGTTAGAATGCAGTACTGCAGGCTAACTCACTGCTCGCTCCATGAGTTCGATTTTGAGCAGCTCAAGGTTGACTTAGCCTTCCGTCCTTCTGCAGTTGGTAAAATGAAAAATCAGATTGTTGGGGGCAATACGCTGACTCTGTAAACTGCTTAGACAGGGTTGTAAAGCACTATGAAGTGGTACATACAGTAAGTCTAAGACTCTAAGTACTGTTGCTATTGTACATCCAAGTACAGATAAAGAATTGGTACACAATACAGTTACTGTCAAAAGCAATAATCCTTGTGAATTTGGTGCACACGTTTCACTTCCAAAACTTCCATGCTGTCCTCTTATAAATTCACAATTTCAGAAAGAACTAGAGTCAAAATGAAACAGTCAGAAATGAAGGCCAAGCTAATTTGAGGAGGGGGGGAGGGGTAGGGAGGGATAGGTAGGGGAGGGGGAGGGGGGATTGTTAAAGATAAAATGTATTTTAAAACTTTTAAATAAAAAAAAAGAAAATACGTATTCCTCTCCTAAGAAATTGGAAAGTAGAGTTCTAATTCCGCCTGCAGTTCTGTGATATAAATAGAAATGCAAAAACAGTCCTCCAGTCAGGTATCAAACATGCTCAACCATCTTTAATTAAAATGATTAAGAGATTCTCTTGGATCAGTTTCCTCAGAAATTTTATATTACGTCTATCAAGATAACAGAATGTTCAGGTTATCCACATTGAACCATCTTGGAAATAGACTTTCTGTATCATGAATACCCTATGCAAATTGAAAGGTATTAGTATTTAGTAGATGGCCAATATTTGTTTGAGATGTGGAGTTTGATCCCACTATCCTTGTCATTATCTTCATTTCCATTGATTTCAATGAGTCTGCTCAAAGGACTACGGTATATTTGAAAACTTCCCACAATCTTGTATGTTTGATAGTTATGTGTATGTTTGAGAGTTATGTTTATTTGTTCATTGGTTTATTGGATTTGAATGCCACTCAGTCACTGAAGTAACTCTAAGCACCTTACATGTTAGGATTAAAATAGCCATTGAATAATGAAATAGAAAACAGCAGTAATGCATAGTTAGTACAAGATCCCACATTCTTTTGGTGCAAGTTCACCAGCTGATATCATACTATTAAAACAGCTGTTATAACTGACCTTACACCTTTTGCTATAGCAAGTCATAAAACAATGCAGCTGATTCCTTAGCAAATCAACAATCACCTTCCAAGTCATAGGACAGTCAAAAGTGAAAAGCTTGCTCTAAGTATTTTTCCATGCCTGAAAATACATTTCAGAAATGCACTGTTCATCAGATAAAATGATCATTTCTTGGAAATTCTTACCCATCCAGACTTCTCCAAAGCAGCCTTGTCCAAGTTTGACCTCTAGTCGCAAAGATTCCCGGGGGATTTCCCAAGCATCTTTTGCCAAGCCCTGTGTCTGAGGCTTGCTGGTGGGGCAAACATTGGTAAGACGGTGGCACAAACCATCTGCATGTTCTATGAAAGAATAAAAATCAGTTGCAGAATACACCTATTTATTTTAGACCAGCCTGAATCTCCATTTTAAGTTTTCATTACTTGACTGGAATTATAATATTTACTCTACTTCATGTTTCAATATAAGGTATTTGGCAAACAAATGAGCCCCAATTGAGAGCAGCTTAGGTACCTCTGATTGAATATCTCCTGCAGGTTGTCCTCATTTAGTAACCACAGTTGGAACCAGCAGCTTGGCCATTAAATGAAGCGGTTGTGAAACATCAAAATTTTATGATCTTATTTCAATTTTCCTTTGCTTTACTGACTGCAGACTGGTCACTGTTGTAACTGTAAAGTCTCTAAATAAGGTAGTCACTAAATGAGGACTATTAATATGGTGGTGTAGTCATTACTCTACTTGCAAACTTTTGAGTTATGAACTTTCACCCATACAAATAAACCTGTCTGTAACTCTTGGATGTTGGGCAAAAGTACACCATAACCAACTCTTTCTGCCTTCTTCTGATTTCTGCTCGCATACTGGTAGCTGATTCTCATGTATGCTGTTTGTTGTTTAGTTGTGTAGTAACTGTTTGGGGGGGGGTCTATTGTAGTGATTGTGAATGTTTGGAATTAAGTGCAAGAGTGATTTTTATGTTTGTTTGGATTTATGAATAAAGCAGATTTATGAACAGCATTTTGGAAAGTAGCAGAGGAATGTCTATACATTGAACATATAGTATTCAGTGTATCACTGTATTAGTCACAAAATGTATACTTTCTTTTCTTTTCAAGAGTGATGAACAGGAATCTCACATTGTTTGCAGTGACAGTTCAAAGGTAGAAAAGCCATGCATGGTCAGGCACTAAGAACAATTAAATTTGCATCCAACAATGTAATCTTTCATTGTTCATTTCATATTTAATACTTGATTACTTGGTGGAATGTCTTTCAAATATAGTCCCAACATATTCACTCTTTTCCTTATTCTGAGGTACCATGGACAGACATCTTTGCAGAGAACCCAGCCCTCATTAGAAGCTGAAATGACACTTACTGGAATAATAAGCAACTAATTGCTGAAGACTGCTGAATTGAGTACGGGATGTGATATAAAAGCCACCATTGTCCAGTTTGCGTATCTTGTAGTGCTTCACATTGAGGCCCTTGGCATTGTCAAAATCTGAGACAGAGAGGCAGTAGGCACCTGTAAAGAAAAAGTGAGAGCTATTTAAGCCTACAATCTTTTAGATAATTTGCAATCAATATTTATTAGGACTGATTAACCCAAGATGACAAGGCTATATTTTGTGTCTAAGTATGTGTGCATTTCCTTCCTTCCTTCCTTCCTTCCTTCCTTCCTTCCTTCCTTCCTTCCTTCCTTCCTTCCTTCCTTCCTTCCTTCCCTCCTCCCTCCCTACCTCCATCTCCAAATAACTGAATGCTTCATATCAAAGCACACATGCAATTAGGTCATATGTTTCATGTATATTACATGTCTCTCTACAATGCAAGCTGCTGGTTCCACTTCACAATGGTATTTTAGAATAGGGAAAATACGGAATGCATACACAAGCAAATCTGTCAAAGCAGAATGTCTTGATCCCACTTATATAAAAGCAAATACTGATGCTAAAGTCACCATGATAGCAGCTTCACAGCAGGATTAAGATCTGGGGAAGGGGAATGCAGAAGGGACATCTTTGAAGAAAGCAACCGAGAAACCCAGGCTGTTCTAATTATGGCCTGCAGATGAATCAGTCTTCATTCTGATCCTGTCAAACCTCACCAACTAATTTGTATGGGGTTCACAGAGGAGGCCTTGATGGCAGGTCTTTGCTGCAACTCTTAAGCAGAAAAATCTATACGGAAAACCGCTTTCTCCTTTGCTGTTAGTTCAAAGCTCCAAATAAATGGAGAAAGTGCTGCTCTATTAATATGTCCATGGTATCAATTTTAGGGTATTACACAAAAATCAGGATTCCAAAATGTTTTCAAAACATATACAATTCTGAATTAGATCCTTGTTTCCTCTATGACATGTGTCTTCACCCCAAACCCAAAATCTGCCCATAGGCAACACTTTGACCACAATTAATACAATTAAGATAAAATCTAAACGATTAACACGAAGATGTTTAGAACCTCTTGTAAAGGTCTCAGAAATTATTAGGAAAATAGATTTCTAACATTGCTGTTTAGCATTTATGAAGATTTTTTTTACAAATGGCCCAAATCTTTTTATTCATGTCAAACTCACACTCATGGTCTGTGACCTGTTTTATAAATGGATGTTTAATCTTATTATTTTGAATAATTTTCATTGGGAATTTGCCTAACAAAATTGGATTAAAACCAGACTAAGTTAGACATGTTTTATTTTTATCTATGAGACAAATCACTTGTGGATAACTTTGAGTCCTATGTCTAGCATGTCTGGATCCAACTCACTGTAAATGAATAATGTCAGGCAAATGAATGGTCTGAATATGCTATGTTGTATGATCTCTTGTGCCAAGTCAACATCAGTTACAAACAATACTTGATTTTAAAACACACTCAGACCAAAAGCTGAAATTCCCAGCAGTCTGAAATTTGTTCCACTTTTCTTATTTTTCTCTGAATATGCATGACATACATGCAAGCCTTGCAATTTTAGCTTGTTTCGCGCTTTAAAAAATGCAATATATGGATACTGCTAAATCAACCCTGTGCTTATGCAGATTTTCTGGTTGGTACATGTGCATTGTTTGTTGCTGTTCTTTTACTCACAAACACAAACTCTACACCTGTTCCATAAATGTAACAAACAACAGCTCCTTGGCAGGATAGAAAGAAAAATCAGAGTTTCCTGTTGCTATTAGTTACCCAGCTATTTCCCCATCCAGTGACCTAGTTTCTACAGTATTTATTTATTTTTTACAAAAAAGAGAAGTAGAGGACTGAAGTCTCTGTTTACATTTAAATCCCATCCAGTTCTCCACACTTCACACTGGTATACAAGAGGGAGATAGAGGATGCAGTCCCCTTGACAGAACCAACTGTATGTACAGTATAGATGGAATGGACAAGCAGGGACAATAAGTGTTAGGACTATGTCTATTGCCTAACTGGTTGGGTTGGCAATATATAAACCAAGACTGTATGGTTGCAGTTAAAGCTGTAATGCAGGGGTGTCAAACTCAATTTCATTGAGGGCCGCATCAGCATTGCGGTTGCCGGGTGGGTATGGCCAGGGTGGGCGTGGCTAGAGTGCGTATGGCCTACTGGGTGGGTGTGGCCAGCTCTACATCATTTGCATCAAGGGTGCCTATGGGGGCCTAGGCAGGAGTGGGACAGATCTGAGGGTCTCTGGCAGAAGGAGGGTCTCTGGGCCAGGGCCAAGGCAGTGGGGGCCATTCCCTCACTGTTTCCAGGATGGCTTCACGGGCCACATGAAACCACTTCGTGGGCCGGATCTGGCCCCCGGGCCTTGTGTTTGACATGTCTGCTGTAATGTATACCTTTAATAGTGAATGCACTGCGCTACACTTTCTGCTGATTGGTCAGCAATGTCCCTAATGGCCATAAGAGGGAGCTAGAGACATGGCTTCTCTCTGTTACGTTCACTCTCGCTTGCTGTTACTTGCTGTTTATCATGGTTTGTGGGTTTGCTACTGTTTTGCTAAACCTGTAGAACTGTGTTTGACTTACGGACTGGTAAGAAGACTCTGTATCGGATAATCCTTGGACTGTTGTTATCTGCTATCTTTTCATTACTCGTGTATGACCTGGACTGTTTTTTCCTGGACTGTGCTATTGTCTTATCCCACAAGTAAAACTTTGTACACACCTCAGTGTATCTGTGTGGTTGCTGTGTAAACTTAACTACTCTCAGTATCCTCTTTTTTATGTGCAAGCTCTTTTTCACTCAAGAGTTGCTCTGCTCATCCTTGTCAATAAGTATGCTATTAACATAAGAGACGGCATACCTCTTGTGATTATTGCCTGCAATTATACTGTATATCAGGCAAGAAAAAAGACCCTTGGAGAGACAATACATGCTCCAAGACCCCAGGTCTGAAATCTTCCTCTACTCTACTATTGCAAGTTTAACCATTATTTACATGGTTGCAATAGTTTATCATTCTTAAATTAAAGTAACCCATATTAACTACTGCAGATAATTGTTTTTCATTGCCTCAGACAAATGGCATAAATAGAAACCTAACAGAGGACCCACTCATGGGGTTCCTTTGCCTCATACTTCAAGGCTTCTTCAATTCTAGTTACTGCAGCCTGAAAATATGTAAAATACCCCATTTTACATTTTCTGCTTTGAAATGACAGGAAGTTCTGGGAGCTGCAAAATGTGTAAACACAGGCATTAATACAGGTCTTAAAAGACAAAGAATCCAAGTTCCTCCTCATCTCTAGAAAACAACAGAAAACTGTGAGCCCCCCACCCCCAGTGTGTATGATGTTGACACATCCATGCTGAGTTCTTGCATTTAAAATGTTAATCACAGCCCATGACCACTGAGAAATTGCCAATATTTAGGGTGAATGAGAGATAATTCCCAGTTGAATATAGCAAAGGGTAGCTGAAGAGTGGTTTAACCATTAGAATTTTGGGAAACATCCTTCTACGGGCAGAGAGAAAATTCTATTGTCTCCATTGAAATGGAAGACTGAGTTTCTAATACATTCTCGCGTAAGCATTTTTTACTTTTCCAGTGATTATTACCTTTTGTGGTCTCACTCTCTCTTGCCAGAAAAGTCCCTCGGGGATTCTCTGGATTGAGCAGTAATCGTTCAGATTCTCGGCGGGTTATCTTGCCAAAATACCATCTGCAATAGTAGAACATAAATAAATGTAGCAAGATCCCATCTTCATTTAAATCACTGCAAACATTTCTGCAGACGGAGGAATCCAATATTTTCTCCTATAAATATGTAGCCTCCAAAGGTTAAAGGTCATGCCAAAATAATTTCAGTCAACAGGAAAGAGTGCTAATATTTTTCAGCTGCATTCTAGATAGCAAATATCTAGACTGGCAATGATTAGAAACCTCATTAGATTTCAGCACCTTCAAAATATTGCATCAGCCCTACATGGCCTGGGTCCGGGCTATTTGAGGGAACACCTGCTGCCGGCATCAAACGCCCTTCGCCCAGTGCGCTCCCAGTGCGCTCCCACAGGGAGGGTCTGCTCAGGGTGCCGCCGGTGAGAGATTGCCGGCGGGTGACACCCAGGGATAGGGCCTTCTCAGTGGGAGCGCCTGCCCTCTGGAACCAGCTGCCGGTGGAGCTGAGGACTGCCCCCGACCTCCGATCATTCCGCCGGGGCCTGAAGACCTGGCTCTTTGAGTTCTCGGGCCCAGGCTGAGGAGAAATTTTTAATTGGGGTTTTAAGTATACAGGGTCAATTTAATATTTTTTAATTTGGTTTTTTAACTTTTGTATGGTGGATTTTTTAATTTCCTGTAAACCGCCCTGAGTCCTCAGGGAATAGGGCGGTATATAAATGTAACTAAATAAATAAATAAATAAATAAATCATCTGAAAGCAAGATTTATAACAATGTGAGGTTTTGAGAACTCACACATTTTAAATTACTTTAATGTGGAAAAATATTAAATGCTATTTTGGGATGGGTAAAGCATTTTGGAATGGGTTAACATCACTGCATTTCTAGAGCTCACATTGCCAAAATTTGTAAGATTCTAAAGTATCGGAATTCAAGCAGGAGATAGCGTGTAAACCCTGAGCTGGCCCCTCTTGTGAAGCAGTATCATTCTTGAAAAGTTGACGCATTAGGGATCCTTTTTGATGTATTAGGAATCCTTTTCTTGAATATGTTGATGTTCCAGTTTCACAGTTTTTCAAATATGTTTTAATCTGATCTAATCATTTTGTACTGTGCACATTAAGCTCTAAACCTTCCAGTTGGTGTCAGAAGCATTAAATGAAAAAGCAGTTAAGCGCCAAGATGCTATAAAATATAATAACTTCCAGAGAAGTAGCTATCCTGCTGCTCTGAAATTAACCGTTCGTAAATACAGCCAGATGAAAGGCAATAATAATGCAAAATCAATACTGACTATCTCACTGATACAAAATGCTGTGATGATGACCATTGATTTAGATGACTATGAAAAGAAACTAAATCAATTTATTATGCCTATCAGCAGGTAATTTTCTCTTTAGGCAGCATGTCACTAAATGCTGAGGCAACACAATTCCTTTGAAAGAAAGGTTTGATAATGCAAAGGAGCACATATGAAGATCTCTTTTCAAATCATTAAAGCAATGACGTCTTCTTTCAGACACGTATATATGCCAAGTATTGTTGAAAAGTCTGGGATTCCTCCAGCTCAGTATTCTAGATTTTCCCTATAAAAATGTTAGTAATAAAATAAAAATAAAGCATAATTTTCCAGAATCTCTTTAATCTTAGACTTGAAGGGATAGACCAATAATGTATATCAGTTCCTCCTCGCTTGCAAAAGTTTCCTGAATTAATATGCCTGCTAATTTGCTATTTATTTTCAAAGCTGACCTAACAACGTCAGCTTAGAACTCTCCTTCCCATCACAAATAAGATTAGCAATGTCATTCTTGATATTGAGAAAGTTGTTGAAAATACGGTTTTAAAGAAATGAGTACAGAATATAGCTAAGATGAAGCATGGCTTAAGCTATCTGATAAATTTGCATCTATCAGCACCTTAGTAAATGCCAAAAAAAAGCCAAGCTTCTTGGTCGTTGCTATATTCTTTTGTTTTTGAAGTAAATCTAAATGTGGGAACTCATTCTCTTGAAACACAATGTGTTTTCTGCAACTAAAAGTTCTTCCTACCCTCCATAAACACACCATTTGACACTGAAAGTTATCTAGAGAATGTACATACAGTATTTGTGAACTAGCCGAAAGTCACATACTCAGGAATTCTGTTTAAGAGAATTACAAAATGATTTCAGGGTTGTCCTTAAATGGTTATAACTAAAATGATTTTGTCAATAATATCTGATAAAAGGCTTATTATTTTCAGTCGATTTATAATATTTTAATTACTCTTCTGCTTGGATGGAATCTGAAGGTGCGACGTAGTTACTGGGGATGTAACCTTTCTGGCCAGTTGTGAGGGAGTGAGCCAGCCACCAATCTCCTTCCCTGGAAAACACAAAGCAAATAATACGTCAGTGAGAACAAATTGGTCAAATTACTTTCTCCATCCATCATTATTACCAGTTATCCCCAAAGATTTTGCTTCCGTTTCTCCTGCCCATTGGCTTAAGTCAAATCTCTATTTGGGGGGCATATTCTATTTTAGATGTTGGCCAGAAAACTTCATGAAAGCTAAGACTTCCAGCAGTATTTTCAATCCTGGTGTCTTCTAGAAGTGAGGAGACTAATTCTAGAATTTTCAACCAACACAACCTTTGGCTGGGATTCTGAGAATTGCAATCCCAATATATCTCAAAAGTAGCACATTGTTAAGAGAAGAAGAAAGAAAAGCTCCCTAACAGTCTTGGTTCTTTTCTTGCAATAGATCAGCAGTGCTCTTTTGAATTTCTAGAAAAGGAGATATGACAAAATTTGGCAGAAGTATTTATGGAGATAGCCAAAGCAAAATGATTTTCTACATTCACTGTGATTCAGATTTGCTGGGAGGCAATTCAGGTTTGCAACATGGATGCTTGAGGCCAAACACATTCCTATTCAGAAAATAGGAATTTATTTTTTAAAAATCTTTTTGAAATAAGACAGAGATTGTGGTTTAGCTATCCATTCAATTTTGTACATCTTCAAACAATACCACACAGTTCTTTGTGCCATAAATGAATTATAATAACCTTTTTCACCTATGCATTGAGCCATATTCATATTTAAATATGCATTGCACACATATAAAAATTAATTTGGATGGAATGATGGGTAAGAATACGCAGAATTGACACAGACAGAATAGAAACAGAAAGGAACACCCACTGCCTATTTTGCAGGATGCCCATTGGCCATCCTGGCTTAGGAAACGAGAAAATGACAATGAAATATAAATCGGCCCATTCAAACACTGTTTTTCAGATAGGGTAAATGGATGCCTGCTCTAAGTAACAAAGCTCATGGAAGAAATGCATTATTATTATTATTATTATTACTATGGTAGGTCACACAGTCAGCCAGATGTTTAGACTAGATTTGGCATTTCGTATTTGATTAGTCTAGTTAAGTGACAACACAAAGTCCTTTTAAATAAGGTGTTTCCTTACTTAAAAGGGAAGGGTCGACACCCTGTTGAAAATACCTTTGTAGCCCTTTGAATTTGAACCAGATCTGGTTGCTGAAGGAAGCATTGGAAGTCCGTGAAAGCAGAGGTAGGATCAGGAAGGAAATAGGCATACAAACATAAGAAGAGACATTGTGATAATAAAAAGGGCAGGCACAGCCAAAGCAAAGTTTAAATGTGCAACATCTTAAAGCAGTGGCCAATGATTAGGCCACTTGCACAGCTTGGGAACTACTGTATTCCTGCTCATTTGGAGAGCATCAGGTGGAGAGAGAGGCTGCCATGGAATAGCATTAAGATATTAAAACTCATTTGTGCTGTTGGAAAAAGATGAGAAAGAAGCTGGGGAGAGACATATAGATAGTCCTCGACTTATGATCACAACTGAGCTCAAAATTTATGTTGCTGAGCAAGACAGTTGTTAAGCAAGTTTTGCCCCATCTTGCCACCTTTCTTGCCACAGCATCACTGCAATTGTTAAGTTACTTACAAGGTTGTTAAGGGAATCTGGCTTCCCCATTGACTTTGCTTGCCAGAAGGCTGCAAAAGATGATCTCATGACCCCGGACACAGCAACCCTCATAAATGTGAACCAGTTGCCAAGTATGTCAGTTTTGATCACGTGATCATGAGGAGACTACAAAGGTTGCAAGTGTGAAAAATGGTCATAAATCACTTTTTTCAGTGCCACTGTAACTTCCAACGGTTTCTAAACGAACTGTTGTAAGTTGAGGACTACCTATATACCAGAGAAAAGAAAACAAGCAGGTGTACCCAGAAACCACAAAAACAAATGCCTCTAGATGGGATAAACTAAAAAGATCGGCCTTCCTTAGTCTGGGCCCCTTCTGGTGTGCTGACTAGAGAATCCAAGGAGTCAAAGTTCACACATCTAAAGGGTCACAAAGGCTGGGAAGGCTGATAAGGAAACAGAGAAGGCAATCTGCTTCACCGAACCAACTTGTGTTTGTAGCATACAACGATGCAGTCTTCCACAATACTATTTGTTAGGCAGAAAAGAAATACGAAATTAATTCATTTTACGTATTTCAAGGTTGATTTCATAAGGCATTCACTTAAGACCATTGAGAGATGGGGAGCTAGTTGTGAGATCATGTACAGGTAGTTCTCGACTTACGACCACAACTGAGCTCAACATTTCCATTGCTAAGCAAGATAGTTGTTAAGTGAGTTGTGCTCCATTTTATGACATTTTTGGCCACAGTTGTTAAGTGATTCACTGCAGTTGTTGAGTGAATCATGTGGCTGTTAAGCGAATCTGACTTCCCACACTGACTTTGCTTGTCAGAAGCCAGCTGGAAGGGTTACAAATGGTGACCCTGGGACTCTGCAACTGTTGTAAATACATGGTGGTTGCCAAACGCCCAAATTTTATCCACATGATCACGGGGCTTCTGCAACAGTTGTAAGTGTGAAAAACAGTCATAGTTTATTTTTTCCGGTGTCATTGTAACTTCAAAGTAAGTCAAGAACTACCTGTATTCCTTCCCTCTTGATTATTATGGGAGCCCCGGAACTATGGAATCAGCTACCGGTTGAGCTCCGGATGGCGCCCGATCTTCGCTCCTTTCGTCGCGATCTAAAGACATTCTTATTCGAACAAGCCGGCCTGGCCTGATGGGGGATTGGTGGGGTTTTTATTGTGTTTTAATACTTGCATTTACTGTTTTTAGTGGGCATATATTTAATTCCTTTTTAACTTTTGTAACTTTGTATTTTTTATTCTTGCCCTGTTCACCGCCCTGAGTCCTTCGGGAGAAGGGCGGTATATAAATATTATTAAATAAATTAAATATTATTAAATTATAGGGTTACAAGGAAGGAGAATATTTGTAGCTGAGGGTTGACATGAGGGGTCCTTGGTGCTCTCTGAGCTTGCTTGTTTTCTTGCAGGCGTTTCATTACCCTAACTAGGTAATATCATCAGTGCTAGTAAGGAGTGCTGTTTGCTGTCAGTTTAATGAGCTCAGAAGAGAAAAAGACTCCAACACCTTCCCACCAATAATCAACATTCAGATCAGCATAGATTAACTCCAAGGTCACCTTCAGACCAACCATCAAGTAAGCAATACCTCAATCAAGAAACTCCCACAGAGCCATTAGTAAACAGCCCTACCAAAGAATTCCTAAGGCCACCCCCCACCCACACAGGCAGGAAAAACACCAGAATATAAACTGACAGCAAACAGCACTCCTTATTAGCACTGATGATGTTACCTAGTTAGGTAATGAAAAGTCTGCAAGAAAACAAGCAAGCTCAGAGAGCACCAAGGACCCCTTTCTTATAGGGTTTAAATTTTTCAACTTTGTTTGCTGATTACTATGTTGTGTTGGGCTTTATTTTGATTATTCCTGGTTTCTTGTTGTATAACCTCAGAAAAATAGTGATTACTTAGCAGACTAAATGCAGAAGTTATCAATATCTGCACTGTTAACAGTTCATACCATCCCTTAAGGCAGGGGTCTTCAAACTTGGCCCTTTTATGACTTGTGGACTTCAAATTCCTCAAAGCTGGCTGAGGAATTCTGGGAGTTGAAGTCCACAAGTCATAAAAGGGCCAAGTTTGAAGACCCCTGCCTTAAGGGGTAACATGGTTTTCACACATTGAAATCCAGTAGCAGCAATATCCAGTCCTTACAGAAACAGGTTAACAAATTTAGATTAGAAAAGTGCTTAAAGGCCACTTCTTACTACTAGTGAAAGTGTCCGATTAAATCAAAGTTGCAATGCATCTTAGGAAGCATTAGGATAAAAACAAAAAAAAAACTGCAAATCTCTTGGCCTTGAGATGAGCACAGCAAAATCCCAATAGAAGAATTCAGTATCTGATTTGTACTACAGACCCAGTAAAACCAGAGCAAAATGAGAATAAATATCCAGACAAGCTTCAGCCACAACCTGCAAAAGATGAGATGCTGTGGGATAAGCCAGCTATGCTTCCAAGAGGGAACTAGTTCAAAAGTGAGGACTGCAGGACGTCATTCTGCTCCTGGCTCTCTGTGACCCAGCCAACAAGCATTCACAGAATGTCCAGGTGGCTTCAAATGGCCTTATCATGCAGAATCGCTCTGAGACAGCCACTAGCATAAATGAAGTGGTGCAAATTCAGTCTAATCCTCCACAAATCCCTGGGAACCAGAACATTGGCTTCTAAATTCAAATTTATCTGAGGTTTCCAAATGCTTGGGGGGGTGTTACTGTCTATATCTGTGTGAAGATAGGATCTTCACACAGATCTCTAGGAAGAATTACAGAACTTTTTAGAGAGAATTTTTGCATGTTTTCCCCTAGTGTTCTTATGGTGCAAGCTAAATAGCAGCTGGAAAATGTGTACCAAATGTTACTTACACCGATCATACGATTTTTATATGCAGGTGCTGTATAGTTATTGTGATATTTCAAATCAAACTTAGCATTATACTGGGGTCAACAATTAACTCTTAACAGAAATGTATGGGTCATTTTCTTCTACAGCTGGCATGTTGGCCTTCATTGCATTGGCAATTAATTAGCAGTATTTGTTTTGTTTGTTTCATGTTATATTCATTCTTCCAGGAAGAGGAGGAGGTAGCAGACTGGGGAAAGCCCATTAATAAAACAGCAAAAAAAATGCTATTATGCATTACATAATATCATACTGTGACTGAAGCAGAGAGATTTCAAAAGGTAATGGGCAAATTTGAGGGGAATGTCAGCTACCTTGCAGATGTACTGCTATTTGAGGTGTCAGAATTAAGAAGGATCTCCCTGCAAAGAATTTAAAATAGGGTTCTGGATACCAATTAGGATTGCTCCCTGCTGGATGTAGGAAATGCAATGTTAAAGCATTCCTGAGAACTATTCCATTCTGCTTGACACTGTCCTCTATGTGTTGATCCTTTATTTAAGAAGTCTTCTATCTGGAAATAAAGGAACAGGGTATTACACACAATGGAGCTCTGTTCCTCTCCTCTGTCGTCCCCTCCCCCCTTTTGATATATTTTGGAATGCTGATTAGCTGAACACACACGGGAGATCACAACAGTCACTCAAATTTGAAAACACTGAAAAATATCCCAAGACAGGAGAGGAGAAGGATAGGGTGTTATTTAAGGAGCAATTCTCAATGAAACAACAGATTTGTCTTGGGTATTATAATTGTTGGGAGACCACAACAGGAACAAAGGCTTTCATCATAATCACTAGAGTAACATTGCTTTTAAAACTTTAATTTTCATACTAGAAGAAATACCTGGACTTGTCCCTTTCCCTTACAAAAAAAATAAAACAAAAAAACACAGCATTGCCCCAATTATCAGAGGTTTAACCATTGTGTTGCTGAAATGGCAAAGCATTGGCTGTGATGTCAAATGCAAACACTGCCCTTTTGTACTTGTATTGTGATGATTGATGGAAAGATTTTAAGGGTAGAGGTTGTGCTGCAATGTCACAACAGATTTGCTGACTTGATCTCTCACTCAGACACCTTTGGTTATTATGGAAAATTAACCATAACTACTATTTTTCCCAGAAAGGCCAGAGGAAAAAGGATGGTCTTATTTGCAATTAAAAAGCAGCAGCACTAAAAAAAACATTTGTTATGACATACTGTATATGCTATTTTGAATTTTCCACTTTAGACAGCAAAATATTTTAAACTACTTTTGGCAAAAAAAAATGCCCTCCCTGAAAACAACTGAAAACACAGTTTTAAAAGCAGGTGTTCAGGCTCCAAAGAACCCTGGACATCAATGAAACAGCTGCTAACAAAGACTATTTAAAATTATTTCTGCAGAATAACTGGAACGTCCAGCTGATGGCAGCACCAAATGGATCTTGTACATTGGCCACCAGGATGCATTACATTTCTAGTTTTATCCTTATTGGGCATCACCAGACATAGCTAGATATTATACTGTGGGCTCAAACTTTCTACTGGAAATTGAAACTCACAGACCTTTACACTTTGGATAACTATATCTAGAGCATTAGCTTTAGGACAATAGTTCAATGCTCAATAGTTGTAGGAAAGATATCCAGAGGTCTTCAGAATAGCTTTTTTAAACTCCGAGAAGAGCTTAGTATCTTAAAAATACTAAGTACTGTAGTTTGGACTGGTTGGTTTTGGATTCAGAGACTACCAGGATGCAGACCACTAGGTCTGTAATCTAGACTGGGAAATTGGGCAGCTATCCTGAAAGAAGACAAGGTACCTCTGTACTGTTGCCAAGAAAATACCACATAGATGTTCACCTAGTCTCTTTTGAGATGTTCTGATTCCTGGTCATAATTTTTTACATAGAGGCATGGTAAAGATTAGCTAGCCATTGAAAGGTGCAGTTTCAGATTACAGAAATGGGCAGAAGGTGGGTGTTGCATACTTGCAATATCCTCCAGGTGCAGAGTCATAGGGCCATGATGACAAAGTGGATGTGCTCATGTGATAAAACAGAGAGCTCCATGTCTGCAAAATTGCACTTCAGCTGCATGTTCAGAGTACCAAGAGCCAAGGGAATTTACTAGTTGAGCTTTCATCCTCAAGTGACATGGTGATTAGACAATAAATGTTAGCTACATCCTCACAACCACATGCTGATCTTCTAGCTTAGTGTCCTCCAGATATGCAGGTTGAACATCTATGCAAATTAAAGTCCAACATAGCTGGAGGGATCAGGTTCAAGAAGGCTTTGCTATGTGAACAAAAGAAGGATCTTTGTTTTTAATAATCACATATTGCTGGTTCCTACATTTTCCTATAATAGAAATATACCTTAAGGAAAGAGCTACTCAGCTACAGTGGCGTAGCGTGGGTTGTCAGCACCCGGGGCAAGGCAAGTAATTTGCGCCCCCTAACCTGTGGATTTTAGCACTCGAGTCTCTTCCACTAGCTCAGGAATTCTGGGAGTTGAAGTCCATGAGTCATAAAAGAGCCAAGGTTGCCTACCCCTGAGTTAGGTTCAAGGCAAAAAAGGGTCTCTGGAGAAGAGGGAAAATGCTAGTTTAACACTGAAACAAGGCAACTTTAAGGTGCCTCAGCTGTGATTTAGGATGAGACAAAGAGAGGACATGGCGTTGAAAATGGTTAATGGGGCATGTTTGTTCCACTCTTAGTGGACGTCAGGATAAACCCCACGAGAGAATGACCTTACAACAGATGTGAATAGGCTTGGACTACATTTGTAGATTGAGTGCATACATCACATGGAGCGATGATGGGCTTCATCAAGATTTATGATCCCACAATTGGCTAGTTTTCTCCATCTTGTCCTAAACCCTGGATACCAACCACGGTTTATGGCTTAGCATGTGGCGTGGGGTTGACCCAACATGTTAGGCGACAAACAATGACTTCCAACTTACAATGCCTCAGCTTCCCAAGGTTATTCCAAAGCCGGAAAAGCCAACCAACCCACCCTGCAGCTTTGCCTGCTTAGGCTGAACCCCAGGAATTCATACTTGCTGCGGCGCCCGACCTATTTTCTGCCCAGACGCTGCTTATCCAAGCCAAGCCGCCTCCTTCTCTTTGGCACCTCACCCCAAAGATTCGCCGGCCTGGCTGGAAACTCTCGCTGCTGGCGACGTGTGTCGGGGGGGGCGGTCCCGATCGCCGATGCACGGTTGGATCGGCAACCTGCCGACGCAGCTTTCGTTCCAGAGCAAGGACCCCCGGAGAGATGCCGCAGCGATCCTCCCCCCGCGGGAAATCCACCCTCTTTCAAGCCCCGCCGCGCCCCCCCCCCGCCTTTGGCAACCCCGGGAGCGCCTTGGGAGAGCCTCCGCAGCGGAGCCCCGGGCTTGCAGGAGGGCCGCGCTCTTTGCACGGCAGGAGCCGCCTTCTCCTTTGCGGGGGGGGGAGGAGGGAGAGAAGGCTTCCGTCCAGCGCCGGAGCGAAGGCGGAGCGGCCCGAAGGAGGAGTCACGCTGTGTGGTTGTGTGTTTGTGTGTGTGTGTGTGTGTGGCGCGCCGTGGGGCGTCAGGCCCTTCCCGGCTGGGGCTCCGGTGCCTCCGCCCTGCCGGATCCCGGCACCGTCGAGCGCCCCCCCCAGATGTTGCGCCCGGTGCGGCCGGCCCCCCCTGCACCCCCCACGCTACACCACTGCTCAGCTATTATGAATATTTCAAATACAATTGACTTCTCCATCTTATTAAAAGCAGCATCTGTGGAGATCTTTAAGCTGATGCTGTTTACATCTCTTCTTAAACATTTAATTTAGAGTTAACCAGATTGGCTTGTTAATCTTGCTAATATTCAATTTATGCTTTCAGCTCCATCGTATATAGCTCAATGAAATTAGACCTGTTCCTATGAGAATAAAGACTTTTTGGGAAGGTATAGTATCAAAAGATCAGCAACTTCTAAGAAGAATCACTTAGGAGAAGAAGATATGGAAAAGATGAATTGATCTAAATGAATCAGCAAGGCCATTTTCAGATGTAACAGAGGTTAGATGCCTCTGAGTCACTTACATCCTTCCTGAACATAACCTACATTGCAGGGTTTCCTTTAAGATAAAATGGGTAGAATGAAAAGAAAAATATTCAACTTGTCTTGAGCTCTCAAAGGAAGGATGGAGACACAAATGGGATAAATAAAATTAAGTTTTGCAGAAGATATAATCAAATCTATTAACCCACCCACCTCGGGAAATAGGATACAGTAGGAAGCAAAGATTCAATAAAATATTGGGGATATAATCAGACAGTGCCTTCAAAACACAGGAAATGTTACAGCAAAAATTATAACCTTTGCAAATACAGTGGTACCTTGGTATTCAACTGCTTTGAAACTCATCATATTTTGTACTCAATGCATTTTGATGCAGAAATTTTATCCATTTGTTTGGTACTCAACACAAATGCTAGAACTTGTCAGTGTTGGCTATCTTGTGACTCACTACATTATTCCTTGTGGGAAAAATTTGTTTGGTACTCATTGTTTTTGGTACTCATCATACCTCATGGAACCAATAAATGATGAGTACCAAGGTACCACTGTACTTCAAGCATTCTCACATAAAAGATAGTAAATTTCTACTTTCTGGTTTTTCACAGAGTCCCATTAGAGTTATTGTGTTTCAAATATAGAAACATAGTTTCAGGAGAAGAATAGAAGCCTCTTGTTATTTAAAGCAATTTGATTCTGGAAACAGTTTATCTCTTTGAGATAATATCCCTTTGGACTTCTTTAATTCAGCAGAGGATGGACTTTACTTTTCCCAAATCTTACTAGACAGTCTGGAAATACACGTTCCAGAATTTTCCACTAGCATTGGAATCTTTATAGAATCATGGAACTCAGGTGAATATGCAGCTATTACTAGACTTACATTTCAGCTCAGAAAGATATTTGTTACAGACAAAGTAGAATCACTGAAGCATGAAATTATATATATTATATAGATGTGTTATGATCACAGAAAAACTGCCTAGCTACCAAATGCTTGCCGTTAATTTGGCAATATTTTCAGATAAAAGTCTCAATGTATAGATAGCACTGACAAACACTTCTGAGATGCTGCTTTGTCATAATGTGTCAGCTACCGCTTATAGACTATCAGGTGCTTTTCTAAGTTCTCCTTCTATTCCCCTTTATTTAAGCTAAATAATATGGAAGTTAAAAAAAGAGCCAAAAAACAAATGAGGAAATAGTAAGCAAAGGAAAATTCTAAGCATCTGGAAACTCCCCAAATTTCAGCCACTCTTAACATGACAGGAGAGTATTTCTTGGAAGACATTGTATCATGGAATAAATGTAGGGTAAATGAAGAACAGGAGAGAATGATAGAATTATCTTCAACTTGTTTTGAACCAGTAATCTGCTTCCAGTCTGATAACTACATGCAATGTGGAAAATCTCCTGCCAATCACTACTTTTCCATCCATTTCAGTGGAATGACTTAATGTGATGACATATGAATCTCTATTTTGAAACTAGTTGGGGAATTCACATGGACAGCTGACTGTGGCTTGGCTTAACCTTTATTCTACTTTTAAAGACTAAGGGAGCTAATTGGATGCCAATTCTTTTGAAATATGAATATCCTAATAGAAGAAAATCTATCTAGCCTAGGGTTGAACTGTGATGTTGGTGTTCTTTGAGCTTGGTTGCTTGCTTCAGATGCTTTATTACCCCAAAACCCATTATCAGTTTGAGTAAGTGGGATGTTTGCTTCCCTCTTTACGTAGAGAAGCTTGCCCTGAGCATATTGGTGGAGTGTGGTTTGCTCCTTGACAGTCTTTGGTTAGGGATTTATTTTCTGCTTGTTAATCCCTGCTTATTTGGATGTTGGCTGCCACAGAGGATGTGTTATGGTCTTTTTGTTTCCTTCTTAGCTTTTTAATTGTATTTTAAATTGTGTGCAAATATGGTTTATGTGTCTGTTTGGTGGCTGATTTGTTTAAATGCAAAAGTTCCAGGAATTTCCTATTGTTTTTGCATTTAGCACCAAATGGATCTTGTACATTGGCCACCAGGATGCATTACATTTCTAGTTTTATCCTTATTGGGAATCACCAGACATAGCTAGATATTATACTGTGGGCTCAAACTTTCTACTGGAAATTGAAACTCACAGACCTTTACACTTTGGATAACTATATCTAGAGCATTAGCATTAGGACAATAGTTCAATGCTCAATAGTTGTAGGAAAGATATCCAGAGGTCTTCAGAATAGCTTTTTAAACTCCGAGAAGAGCTTAGGATCTTAAAAATACTAATTACTGTAGTTTGGACTGGTTGGTTTTGGATTCAGAGACTACCAGGATTCAGACCACTAGGTCTGTAATCTAGACTGGGAAATTGGGCAGCTATCCTGAAAAAAGACAAGGTACCTCTGTACTGTTGCTAAGAAAATACTACATAGATGTTCACCTAGTCTCTTTTGAGATGTTCTGATTCCTGGTCATAATTTTTTACATAGAGGCATGGTAAAGATTAGCTAGCCATTGAAAGGTGCAGTTTCAGATTACAGAAATGGGCAGAAGGTGGGTGTTGCATACTTGCAATATCCTCCAGGTGCAGAGTCATAGGGCCATGATGACAAAGTGGATGTGCTTAGCGTGGGATGTTCACAGTTTCTCAGTTGAACCTGATTGAATGTATGAGTCTAAATCGGAATGTATCAAACTGAAAAGTTTTCTATGCATATTCACTACACTAATAAGAACACAAACCAGCTCTCAAATTGAGAAATATCACCCAAATCAACATTCCCAAATTTCTAGAGGTTTTGAATGTCAACTTCTTTAAAACTCAGGGACTAATTATAATGGATGGATAATAGAGAATTGTTTTTGTTGTTGCAATACTCCTATGACATCCTCTTCATGACCTGTTTTCCTTGTTACCTTCTGGGAGGAGGCTTCATGGTATATGCAGCAGAACATCCAGATTCAGCCATAGTTTCATTCCATACAGCATTAACCTTGTGAACTCTCAAGCTTCCTCCTTCCATTATATATTTAAGATGGGCAGTATTTAATATTTGTTATGTATATGTAGGGGTGTGGGTCTATACATATGTGTATATAGTATGGTTAGGTGTGTGTCATGTATGTGTTCCACTTTGAGAGCGGGCAACTAAATTTCATTTTTGATGTGTGCTGTTGTGCCCACAGTAACAAAATGACAATAAAGGTTATCTTATCTTATCTTAAATATTATCTCTCATCAAATCATGTAATCACCGGTATTCAAGAGAGTTTAAAATGCTTTCTACCCTTCTGCCTACATCTGCTTAAGTCTTGGAGTTAACTATAACATGGTGATGAAATCTTGCTGCTCCTTCAACACAACTTGCCAATGGAATGTGCTTTTTCTTTTGGAAACTTCCTCCCTCTGCAAAAGGTTGCTAGGCAGAAGGCCAGGCACCACGGCCATCCAAGCAATTGCAGCTCATTACAGCCACAATATCACTGTGAGAACCCAGCATTTATCTGCAGTTCCAACAGTGAAGTGATATTGGATATTGTTCGACTATATGGCTTAAAATTCATTTCCCTCCTACAGGCTTCACAACAAAGCCATTTAAAGGAAAACTCATCTCCTTGTCATGGCTGTTTTTTCCCCTTGGCATTATTTATATGAGCAGTAGCATATTAACTGTATTTCATTACATTTAATCCAAGTTAAAAAAAAACAAAACCACACAATTGCTTTGCAATTAAAAAAATCTAAGAGTTTCCAGTGAATACTGATTTTTTAAAATAAAAGAAAACGAAGACTTAGAAATTAATAGTGATGTTTACATTTGAGGTTTGAGAAGACTGCAAAACGCAAGATTTGCCCAGTAGCTTGACAAATCCAAATGGTTCCCATAGTTCACTTTTGAGGGATTCATCAATAGGAGAACAGCTAAACAACAAGACTAGTCAGTCATTTATTGTAAGAAACCTCATGTAAGAGAACTTCCTGAGAGATGTATAAGAGTCTACATCTCCCTTATGCCAGTCTCAATGGTGCTTAAACTCAGTTACAATTTTGATTTAGATTGCAGGAATGGCATTTATAAGGAAGACTGTTGACCCACATGTCAAACATTTAATACAGCTGCCCTCCAAAACCCAGAAACTTTAATTCCCATCCATTTGGAAGCTATAAATATTCATGTGTTATTATGCAGACGCATCCAAAGTATCTCTGAAAACTGAAGACAACAACAGTTGCTCACTGGTGTTAAAAACAGATATCCTTTTTTAAAAAAAACTCTGCATGTTTTAAACATGTAACCAGGATCAACTAGTTTCTTCCATACTATGATATTGTACATGCACTTGTTGGAACTTAACGTTTGTTTGGACTCCATATGTTCCTGACCTGAGCTCTTAATGGATTTGAACATTCCTCTTATGTTCAGATGAACCTTCAAAACTGAAGAAACTTCTTGGATGAGAAGTGGGACATTTTCAAAGAAAGAAAAAAAACAAGAAAGTCCAGTAGACATTCAGATGAACTCTTTCCAACCAGTGTCAGCAAGAAATACTCAGAACTTTATTTTATTTTATATATATATATATATATATATATATATATATATATATATATATATACACACTGTATATAATATATAATATATATATATATATATACACACACACACTGTATATAATCAAAGTCATAGGAATTTTTTTAAAAAAAATCCTGATGTATTACTATTTCAGAATGGTAATGCTGCAAGAGAAACTTTATGTGTGTGAACATGTTTTGACCTTGACGCTGTTGGCTATTAGAAATGTTTTTCCTCAATCTTAAGAACTATCATAATAAAAAAAAATGGGCCAAGGCCACATAAAATTCAAGATTTATATTTCTGTTTGGGACAATCAGGATATTTTCTGATTTAAAAAAATGTCAGCCTCCACACTTAAGAGCTCCAACAGACACATTATCAAGGTTATGTATGTGTGTGTGTTGTTCATGTGTGTGGGGGCAGTATTTTTTCCCTTCTGTGGTGTACTACATGGCTGTACACCAAATTTAGAGATAAAGGGCATGCAGCTGGGTCAGTGAAAGAACCTCAGCAGATGAAAAAAGCAGGTGTTTGTCAGAGAAAAGATAAGCCACTAATACTTTCATTCCTTAGGGAGAACATCCAGAAATAGCACTTTTTATTTGACTTCTTTTAACCAATTACATGGCTACTAAGCATGCAGATGTTAATAGCACCAAATAAGGAAATAAAAACAGGAAAGGGGTAAATGAAACTGTATAGCATGTAACATGGACTTGAAAGTGTTTTCATCTTGGTGATCTTTGCTAGCCAGGTTGGATAACAACTCAAGAAGAAACGGTCCCTCCCTCCTCTCTCTGACATACAGGTAGACCTCAGGTTACAACTGTGATGCTCATTACAATCATAAGTGGTGATGGATGCAAATCAGGTCAGCCACGTGACAAACCAGATTTTATCATTTTTGTGGTGGTCTTTAAACAACCGTCATGGTCATTAAGCAAATGTTACAGCTGTTCAGTGAACCTATGGTTTGCTACGGATCATTTTTGCCAAAAACCAAAAGTAAAGGCCAGGTTTTTTTCAAAACCATTGTAAAATGCAGTCCTATGACTGCGGGATGCTGCAAGTGGTCATAAATGCCTGGCAGTTATCTGAAGTGCCATCATGTGAGGGGGGAGGGGAGGGGGAGGCAGTGATTGGAATTTCAAATCTGGGTCATATTGTAACTTTGATCAGATGCTAAAGTGACTGTAAGTCAAAGATTACCTGTATCTCAAAACCCAACCCATAGATTCTAGCCCACCCACCTCCAACATTGCTGAACAATACACACATTCAGATGTGTGTGAGTTAGATCACTTAAAAGGGAAAAACTGTTCATGTTTAAAGCTAGACAAGTTAGTCATTCTCCACCCACTGGGCAGCTGAATGACTAACGGTAAAATTTAGAAGCACTTCACTGGAGAGTTTTCAGTCCCCATTTCTGCAATCATCCCTGACAGCCTAACAGTGCAGTCAGGAAAACCTTGCACCATGATGCTTCTTGAACTAAGCCATGGCATTCAGACTGCAGAGGCACAAGTGAGCATTGCATTTTTCAACTGTAACTTATAGAGGTCACTTGCAGAGCAAAAATGAGTGTAGTTTTGCTCCTAATAACTAATTGATACTGGTAGGGAATTTTTTATGCAGTCTTTCCTTATGTCAGAAAAAGGAAATGTTTCACTTCAACAACAACAACAACAAAAAAAAAAAAGGTTACTGCAGAATCTGTTTTATCTCTAGAGGAACAAAGAAAAAAAATCACAGAAATGCTAATTGTCCTTGAAGAAAAAACAATATTCAACTTCTTCTGGTGTTTATTGTGCATTATAGGACGGAGGAATAGAAAATGCCAGACCCAACCTCTATTTTACAGACACACACATAACACATGAAAGGAGGAAATGCTATTACCATATCTATTTCTATATCAGGTTTTTATCTTTGGCATAAATTTTTGGAATAGACTTAACCTGTGTTGAACTACTTCCATTCATGACTGAAACAAATGTCTGCTTGCTACATTAGAAGTGTACACACACACAAAGACACAAACATTCTAGAATATATCAATCCATTCACTTAGAAATTGACAGATCCAATTTTGTGTATTTCCTTTCATTAAACTATATGAAAAATTATACACAACTATACTAAACTCCTTGGCTTGCAGAGAAATATTCAATACTGTTCGTTTATGTGGTGTGAGACCCAGTTTTTTTACTCTTAAAATATTTAAGTTGATGCTCATGATTTCTCTCAATTATCAGATATTCGCACATTCTTATTTGAAACCATAAAAATACCCAGAGGCCAAAGCTTATTGGGAAGAGTGCTTCAAAAATACATAGTTTGCTGGAATGCAAGAAGAAAGAACTCATAAAACCAATATCGTATAAAAATAAAAGGCTAGGATTTATGCATAATTTACACAATCAAGCATCTTAAACAGTCCTTAACATTCAATCCTTTTTCCGTACTGCAGACATGAAAACATTGGTTAGTACTTTTTTCCTCCCAATATTTTAAAAAAAAAGATACACACCTGACATCCACTTTTCGCCTAAATGAAAGCATGAGGAACAGGATAAAAGAGAATGAAAGAGAAACAGACAGAGCTTAGATTAGAAGAAGTGTAGTTTTAGAACATTATTGAAAGTGAGAACAATAGATTGGACTGATCATTTCCCTTTTCTATAGTAGAAACAAGGCATTTTATAGCGGGCATCTCCCTCCCACCCACTTTCAATGCCGATGTAGAAAGTTTTGTAATTGCTTTCTTCAGGAAGAGACACCTTCATCCCAATTTAACAGTGACAATTCAGAAAAAAAAACATTTCATAAAAGTAGGAGAGTATGAACAGTGAAACAATGTTACTGCAACTGGCTGGCAATATTGATGGACTTACTATATATTTTTCCTTTTCTTCTTTTGCAGGTATGGAAGTAGCTGGGCTGGATGACCTGTCTCTGTGGTACATAGTGGATCTTTGTGTTAAGTCCAATATAGACTACTGCAACACTCTCTACATGGGGCTGCCCTTGAGGACCACTCGGAGGCTTCAGCTGGTGCAGAATGCGGCCGTGCGAGTTGTGATGGGGGTTTCCCGACACTCCCATGTAACACCTCTACTCCACGAGCTGCATTGGCTTCCGGTTGCCCTCCGGGTGAGATTCAAGGTGCTGGTGATGACCTATAAAGCCCTTAATGGCTTGGGTCCGGGATATCTGAGGGAACACCTGCTGCCGGCATCAAGTTCCCTTCGTCCAGTGCGCTCTCACAGGGAGGGCCTTCTCAGGGTGCTGCCGTTTAAAGATTGCCGGCGGGTAACACCCAGGGGGAGGGCCTTCTCTGTGGGTGCACCTGCCCTCAGGAACCAGCTGCCCGTAGAGCTCAGGACTGCCCCCGACCTTCGTTCATTTCGCCGGGACCTGAAGACCTGGCTCTTCGAGCTCCCCGGCCCAGGCTGAGAGTTTTTAGTTTTAATTGGGGTTTTATTCTTAGGGATTAAATTTAATTGTTTTTAATTGTTTTTAATTTTTGTATCACTGTTTTAAGTACCCTGTAAACCGCCCTGAGTCCTTCGGGAAAGGGCGGTATATAAATCCAATAAAATAAAATAAATAAATAAAATAAATATTGTTTTTTTATAGTCGAGCCAGGACATCTCAAAATAGGAGAGGACTGCTCCCTGACGCTTCAAATGAGGTATAAGAATTCAATGTATTTGTCTAATAAAGGACAACTTAGAGGTCCTTTGGCAACACTACAGATGTCCTGCAGGGAGGGGTGATGCATTATGTCCAAGAGTTTGAAGTGGTTGTACTTCTTCCTATTCTCCATGGAATAGGCTTATTCTATATTGCTTAACGTAGCCTGATTCAGGTCTTAATTCCCCTGGAGACTATAGTTGTTGAAGCCTTGCAGTCCAAGATGGGCTGTTTTACAGATACTATAAGACTGTCTGAGACTCTTCTCATGCAGATCTTGATGGCATATCTAACATTTAGTTTGTGTCATTCTTTAGCTGGATATTGCATTTGTAGCCAAAGGAAGAAACAATTGTTTCCTGGCCCTGTTGAAAGACATAAAATTTGGGTCCAGGTTCATACTGATGGTGTCTGGCTAGATGGTGTGGTTAAGGCTAAAGAGCTACTTCTGATGCTCAGCTGGAAGAAGTATTGACTAAGATGGTCTATATGAATTCAATATCATATTCTTATTCATGCGGTATTCAAACTTAGTCTCTAGGAGTACAGTTGTGGGATCCACATGGATGATTTGGTGAGAACAGGGGTTAGCAACCTTAAACACTCAAAGAGCCACTTGGACCCAGTTTCCCAGAGAAGAGAAAACACTGGGAGCCGCAAAACTTGCACACGCGGGGAGGAGCTTGATTGAAGAGTTTAATTAAAAATTAATAGAGGCTGCTACGCATGAGTTCTCTCTCTTTCCCTCTCTCCCTCTCCCTCTCTTTCTCTCCCTCCCTCTCTCTCCCTTTCTCCCCCACTCTCTCTAATCTTCTGCTCACCTGGCAAGCTGGCTTCACGCTGTTCTCCAACAAGCTGACACACATTCTTATTGGGCTGGCTCTCCTGCCCTTGGTCTGCCAGTCCTCTTCCCCCACTCAGTGAGAGAGAAAGAGAGAGATGCTGCTGCTTTCTGCTACTTCCTGCTTCCTGCAGAGACGCAGCAAAGGCAGGAGCCCTGCCCAATAAGCTTGTCAGCTTGTTGGAGAACAGCGTGAAGCCACTTGTTTTTACACACACACACACACACACACACACAGAGAGAGAGAGGGGGGGAGGGAGAGGGATAGAGAAGGGAAGTGCAAGTGCCTCTCTCTCTCTCTCTCTCTCTCTCTCTCTCTCTCTCTCTCTCTCTCTCTCTCTCTCTCTCTGCAAATGGCGGAGGATGACTGGGAGTTGCAGGAGGCTGAAAGAGCCGCAGGAGGCTCCAGAGCCACGGGTTGCCGACTTGTGGGTTAGAAGGTCTGGTGCTCCACTGGGAGACTCTATGTTGGGATGTTGACAAGTCTGGAATATTTTCAGGGTGAGCCATACCATGTATACTTCAAAGAAATGTATCCTGTCTTTTGCTTTTTTTCCCCACCCAGACTTTGTGATCTACAAAATTTAGGAAGTGAACCCTGTCTCATGTTCCCTCATCCAGGTATCTATAGTGAGTGAGATATAGTAAGAAGGCCATGTCTCTCCCCTTGAAGCAGTCTTCTGATAGCCAATACTTTATTTTTCAACTTTGCAGGTTAAAGATAAATCTCCTTTTTAGTCCTCAGTCTCTAGATATCATTCAGGGCCTCTCCAAATACTTTGCCACTACTGATTGGACCTGACAGAAGGACTGACTTTGATTCTGAGTCCATGTTGTAGTGTTTCAATGAAAGTTTTCTCCTAATGGCCACATTGGCTACTATGCCTCTGGCTGAAAAATGGATCTTACCAGGTTAGTCTCCACAATGAAAGAGCCAGACCCAATTATGGGTCTCTATCTATGACCTGTGAGAAATAAGCAAGATTAAGTGTTTGGTCCATAATATAGAGGCCATAAGATAGTTTTAATGCCATAGCAGCTAATCCTGCCTTGCAAAATCTCCATTTTGATGTCCCCCTAAGGCTCCCTTAATGGATCTGAAAAGGGCTCCTTAGGGTTGCATCTTTAGGAACCATTGATAACGTAATATTACAGAGTTTCAAAATAATAGAGAATCTAAAGATTAAAAGAGTTTTGTGAAACTGATTTGGTGGTTATCAAATGGAGAATACAGACCTTCAAATCTGCTTAGCTCAGGAGACTCTTATATTGACATAGTATAACAAAATCTGTTTCAAAATTGTAGAATCACAGAATTGTAAAATTGGCCTAAAATAGGCCATCTCATCCAATATTCTTCCATTCAGTGTACTAATCTAGATTAAAGCATTCCCACTAAATATCTGGCCAATTTTTGCTTAAAGTGGTTCACTAAATGAGATCTCACTGCCTATCTTAGTTCTCCCCCATTCTTTAGCTTCATTTTTTCTTTATTCAGTGTTATTAATCATCTTCATACAATAACAAACCAAACATCCAGTCTGGATAAGTTTTGGCTATTAACTAAAATCCTAGTCTCTCTCAAGGTAGGCATTGTGGAAAGAACCACAACACAGCACTTTATACAGAGAAGTATAACATTTGTTACAATGTTCTCTTTATAAGAGAGAAGAAGAAAAAAGGAAATTAATTAACCCACAGACTTTCATTAACGTCTCTTGTTGTTCAAAATAACTTTAAGAAAGAAAGGAGGAAGTCGTCAAGCAGAAATTCAGATAGGGTTCAGGGCAGATGAAATGTTTAGATAGAGGAGTAATGAATGAAAAATATTTACAGCAAGGAAGCAGAACGAGGGACCAATCTGCCCTGAAGAGTTATTTTCTATCTGTTCAATTAAATAGCAAATAATACCACTAATTGGTCATAATATGTTTTAAATAAACAGCATCCTCTTCAGTCTTTATCCTGCCTACCTTTATGGTGATTTTATAAAACAGGTCAGCCTATTCAAATACCATCAGACTACAAGTCCCAGAAATTTGCTAATTGGAAAGTGTTGAGCCTGACAGTTCCCACACACTTCATAGTACACCAAATCGGAGAAGCATAGCAGCTGCATATGGTAGCACCCCATTCTTTTAATTTGACTACATGTGCTATTTTTTAAAAAATATGTCTAGATGGAATGCTCCTTCAAACACTATTTTCTGTGTTAAAATCTCTATTAGCATAAATTGGCCTGGACAACCTGTATCTTTCGAAATCATCCAGAATTATAATTCTCAGTATCTCTCATCCTGGACTGGGAAGACTAAAGTTGCAATTTAGTACAGCGGTCCCCAACTTTTTCACCTTGGTGGCCCAGCCTGGTATGTGTGTGTGTGTGGGCGTATGAGTGGCAGACACACATGCATGTGCATAGCTCCATTGGTGCAAGTGATGGGCACATGTGCCCTCCACTCAGGCCAAGGGAGTTTCACATGTGAAGCTCCATTCGTGCAAGCAGAGACTGTTCACACGTGAAGCCCAATTTGCATGAATGCCTTCCGCTCACGTGAGTGGAGCTTCATCTGTGAGCACTAGCGCCCTCCACTCAAGCACCTCTGCTCACGCAAGTAGAGCTTTGTACGTGCAACCCAGTTTCAAACAGGCAGTGGCCTGATAGTGAACCATGGCCCAGGGGTTGTGGACCTCGGTTTAGCAGCATCAGACGATATATACATGGTCCACCTTTTTTTCTAAAAAAATCCTTCAGCTGCTGAATTCCAGATGAATTTACACTGGATAACAAAATTTAACTCATCAAGATCTATTACAAAGATGACCGATTCCAATGGACTTGAAAATTGCTTAGAGTTGCTTTTAATACCCATGCTGCAGATTACAATAAGCACTTTCTACGTAATATATTAGAGAGAAGCTTTATATTTGAATCACTGTAACATTTTAGTAGAGAAAACTGGCTCAACACCTATACCAAATACAAAAGTTCTTATAGTGACAAAAAGTACTTACGTGTTATTGAGGATTTGGAGGCGTTCTCCTTTTTTGAAAGAAAGATCTGATTCTGTCCGTGACTCATAATCATAGAGGGCCACAAATGTTGTGACTCCACCTGGAACAATATATTCACACAATAAACACCAGTCCACAAGAAATTAATCAGCATTGTTATTGCATCATGAAAGCATATGTAGTGAATCTTTTTTGAAAGCAACTCTGTATAGGAATCGTTTCTGTGTATTTGACCATCCTCCTCTTCTAGATACTAATATTCATAAGCAAATGGGGTACTCTGCTTCTCCTTTTAATGTAGTCATTATTCAATAGTAATTTTTGGAAATAATTAAACATTGCAATTTTGGTATCTTTACAATTTCGTGTATAGAATCATAAGATTGGAAAGGACCTTGAAGGTCTTGTTAGGCCAGCTCCTTCCTCGGGGCAGGACCATCCCAGACAAATGGCTGTCTAACATTTTCTCATAAAGCTCTAATAATTCAGTACTTTCAACTCTGGGAGATGAGCTTAACAGCTATCCTGGTTAGGAAATTCCTAATTATTTTGAGTTTGGATCGTTGTATTATTGGAAATACAAAAGAATAGCTTCTGCAAACACAAAAGTTAAAAACACGTGGTTGGCTATATTTGTACAACATACCGTACTGAATGTGGAGGTTGACCTCGTAAAGATATTAAATCAGCATCTTGGCTACTTAATATCTCAGTGAATTGTGCTAATGCAGTCATTATGTAATACCTATCCAGCCTGTATGCGTAATTTATAATTTACTATTCCGTGAAAGCCTAGAAACTGGGTTAATTGAAGAAACCATAGGGAAGCTTTGAAAGTGCACTTCACATTAATTCAGCCATTAACAAAGAAACCCTTTGATGCAGTTCCACAGAATGAAAAACTTTCTTCTTCTAGACACTACAGTAGATCCAATGCACCATGTCAAAACAGCTGCTTCACTGGTTTCAATTGTCCTCTGCACATGCTGGCATCTGTGCAGAAGACGTATCCACCAAAACAAAAAATCTGGGCAAAGAGGTGGAGTTTGCCACAACATTTCAGTTAGAGCTGCCGAGGAAGAGCATTTTGCTTTTTTCCATGATGTAATCTTGTTTTACATGATAGAATCCAACCACAAACTGTGTTGGCTTGCCCAGCCCTAATAAAGCAAATCACGTGAATTTAACTTTTGATGACTACATCCTCTCAACCCAAACCGTAACCCTCAGTTTTAGACATAAAGGAAGTATATTTCTGATGACCAAAATAGTTCTAGATTAAAAGTTCCTCCTGTGACAGAAAACATACTGACCAGCTAAGGCGCCACAGCGCTGAGGAGAAGTGACCATATCTGATGTATTTGATCCCCCAAAAAGCTTTGGTTCTGTAGCTGCATTTCCAAATAACCGACTAGGAGTACGATGAGTTTCTGGGATGGTGGTCTTGCTAGGCGTTTGAGAGGTAGAGCAGCTGCCATGTATATTTTCTGTAGAGTCCAAACTGCGTCTCCGTTGGCTAGGGTCTTTGGGTTTACTTTTACTGCTCCCCATGATCCAAGCTGCAAGAGTAGAAGACAGCAAAAGGGATATTATATTTTTTGCTGTGGGTGGTAGGCTCTTTGATTCTGGAAGACACAACAGATTTTCTGACTTGTTGGATGGCCAGATCAAAAATTAAACCATTAGGATGAAGTGGCTGCTTTAAAAAAAAAGCACACTCGGTTCTGACAATTATTTGTTCAGAGCAACCTGAATAGACATGGGAAAGCTTTTATTTTGGTTATTGTCCATAGCTTTGGACTTATTGCTGATCTTTGAAACACAAAAGCAGAAACTACCTCTGTTATTCCCTGAACAGATTCTTACAAATGTTTACTTAAATAACTAGGTTCTGCTTGATTTTCTAGGCTTTAATTTCAGCTTCAATAGGTAAAGAAAAGGTTTTCAAGGACAGAAGAAGGAACTTAAATCTTCCTTTGGATTTTCAAAATTTGGCCAGCATAATCATATGGTCCATTTAGCTTCATAATCTATGTATGCCCTAAAGCTCAGCTGCTCTGGGTAAAAGCTTAAAGTAGGTTCAGGCTTAGGCCTGACTGAGCATATTATTAAAGGCATCTTTGCCAGAGGGTTGCTGCTGAAGCACATTTACCTATGTAACAAGGGGTGAGTTTGACCTCTTCCTGTCATGTTTGCAAGGACTTTGGCTTAAATATAAGATAGTAACAAAAAGTGTTGTAAGAGTCACATCAGTTCCACCAAAGAATAAAGCAAGAGAAGAATTATGCCCTCAGCCCAAAGTAGTAGCAAATTAAGTCAAACATATTGTCTCAAACCACATCGTACAGCTAAGGCTACAAAATCAAATAAGAGCGATAGCTTTTCTAATCATGCAATAATGAACATCATCAAGAAATCATGCCTGGGACTTCCGGTGGTGCCGCGGCGCCGAAGACAGCCGTCTCCGGGCTGTCCGCTCCGCAGCTGTGTTTATCCATCGAAAACAGCGCCGATCAGCTGTTTAGGTGGATTTGAAGCCCCCTCCTCGGGAGAAGAGGAGGAGGTGAGGCCCCAGGTAGGGGTTGAGCTCTCCGGGGCCGCCTGATCTGAAAGTTTGGGCGGCTGAAGGATTGAGCCCCCCCGAAGCCTGGGTTAGCTCCGAGCTGCGCAGCGTCTCTGCTCCGTGATTTTTGGAGCAGAGCCAGGCGTTAGCAACCACCCCTGCCAGAAGGAAAGACTCTTGAGTATCAAGGTGCAGGCAGAGCGGTACAGGAGGTCAAGGTGAAGTGGACTTTTATTTTTACTCTCTAGCTCAATGGATTTTATAGCTTTAAAGTGAAAGTACGCAACAAGTGAAAGTGGGGAAAGATGGTGGCTAAAACTTCCAAAGCTCTTCGGAGTGCGGGGGCTTCCCCGGTGCAACAGACTTCGTTGCAAGCTTTGCTTCCTCCTGCACCTCCTCTGGCATTGACGCTTAAGGATTTACAAGATGCCTTTGAAAAGCAATCGCAAGTAATGTCAGATATGATGGATGAAAAGATGGAAAAGCTGGAGGCTAAGCTGGAGGAGAAATTGGAGAAATTGGAGGAGAAGATGGAAGAGAAGTTTAGTGCAATGAGGGTAGACATTTTGTCTACAATTGAAAGTGTGGCTGAATGTGTGCAACGTTTGGATGAAAAAGTGGAGGATCTTAGTCAAAAGAACGCTATATTAGAAGTAAAGGTACTAGAGAATGAAAATATAAGGGACAAAATGGACGGAGAATTGAGCCTTGTCCAGTACCATCAGATGCAGTATGCTATTAGAATCAGGGGCTTAAAAGAGAATCCTAAAGAAGATTTAAAGCAGCTGATCTCTGAGGCTTTGGAAGCAGTATTGTGCCAGCCAGCATCTGAAATAGAGGGAAGTGTGCGCCTTTGGCGTCTAGTCATGCCGGCCACATGACCACGGAGACATCCTCGGACAAACGCTGGCTCTTCGGCTATGAAACGGAGATGAGCACCGGCCCCTAGAGTCGGAAACGACTAGCACGCATGTGCGGGGGAACCTTTACCTTTACCTTTTTATGGATAAAATCTTTCGCGTAAATTCATGGATTGCAAGACAGAGGAAGTTACCTAGAGATGTGGTGGTCTACTTTACAAAGAGAGCAACTAGAGATGAAGTTATTCAAGCTGCCTACGATACTAAATTTGTGGTTGCTGAGCAAGAAGTCCTGGTTTTAAAAGAGATTCCTCCAAAGATTTTAAGGAGAAGGAAAGATTTTGCATTCCTTGCACAGGAACTTAAGAAATGTGATATCAAGTTTAGATGGGAGATTCCAGTCGGAATGGTGGTGATGCATGAAGGTAAAAGACATCGTCTGGTCACTGTGACTCAGGCACGTGATTTTTACAGCAATGTGTTAAAAGCAACCCCCCTATCACTTCTGGAAGCTGCAAAGGGATATGGCGAGGGAAAGCCTCAAGACGCTGAAGGCAGACAGACGGAGGAGAATGGTGCTGGAGGGGATCAAGTTACAATTTCATCAGCTGCTGCTGGAGAGCAGAGGATGACGCGTGCCGCCTTAAGACGAGCGAGACAGGAGCAAGAGCAAGACCAGCAGAAAGTTATGGAACTTCCAAAGCGTACTTACAGTGAAGCTGTGGGAGGGGCGCGGCCCAAAGAAGTTACAGGGGTCATTGCAGACGTGCTCCAAAAGCTTCGGGACGCCAAGAATGGCGACTAAATTTTTAACTTGGAATGTTAATGGATTAAACTCACCACAGAAGAGAAGGAAAGTTTTTCAATATTTAAAACAATTTAAGACTGATGTTATTTATTTGCAAGAAACGCATATTAGGGTTATGGACCAAAAGTACTTATCGAACTCAAGGTTGGGTACGCAATTTGTTGCTTCTGCGATGAACAAGAAAAATGGAGTGGTTGTCTACATTAAAAGTACTCTAACAGCGGAACTAATTGAAGTAGATAAGCAAGGAAGATATGTTATGATAGATTTGCTGTTAGAAGGTAAAAAAACGCTTCTAGTTGGACTGTATGCTCCTAATCAACAACAAGCTGAATTTTTTAACTTACTACACACAAAGGTTACCCAATTGGATTATAAATCTTTTATTTTTATGGGAGACTGGAATGGTGTCCTGGACGTACAGATGGACAAAGCTGGTTCTTTTAAGCGTGTCCTGAGCCATGCTAGATTGCCTAAATCTTTTTTTGAAATGAAGGATGATTTGGAATTGCGAGATATTTGGCGCGATACACATCTACATGAAAAGGATTATACTTTTTTTTCTGATAGACATCAATCTTTTTCTAGGATCGATTTTATTTTACTGACTAATGACTTTTTTTCTAGGATTAAGAAGGTAAAGATCTGTGCAAGAACTATTTCTGACCATAGCCCAGTTTGGTTAGAGATCAATAAGGACAATAGGGATAGGCGCTCTTGGCACGTAAATGAGAATTTGTTTAGAAATCAGAGAAATGTGGAAGAATGTAAACAGCAGATGAAGGATTTCTTTGAAATTAATATGAATAAGGATACTTCTATGGATATGGTTTGGGATGCTAGCAAGGCCTACATGAGAGGGGTGTTGATATATATGAATAATAAATACAGACGTACTTTGGAAGTCAGAAGGAAAGAATTGGAGAATGAAATTAGGGAAAAAGAAAAGGCCCTAATTTTGAACCCATTGGATGTGAAGATTAAGGAGGTTATTAACCTATTAAGAGGACAATTTGATAAGTTGATGGCTGATCAAGTGGCAACCAATCTACGGTTTGCTAGGCATAATACTTTTTGCAATGCTAATAAGCCAGGTAGATGGCTAGCCTACAGGTTAAGGAAAAAGCAAAGGGCTTCTAATATAGATAAAATTGAATATAAGGGAAAGGTTGTGTTTCAACAGGATCTTATTAAGGAAGCCTTTGTGGATTTTTATTCTAAACTATATGCTAAGGAGAAGATTAATGAAAAAGACATTGATGTATATCTGAAGAATGCTAGCATCCCGGTTCTTACGCAAGAACAAAAGGAGGAGATTAATCAATTGATAACAGAAGAAGAAATTCTTGTAGCAATTAAGGAACTGAAGGTGGATAAAGCGCCAGGTACGGATGGTTTGACTGCGGTTTATTACAAAAATCTACAATTGGAGCTGATAAAGCCGTTAAAGGAATTGTTTCAGACAATTCAGAGGGGGGGAAAGGTGCCTCCGTCTTGGAGAACTGCTTTTATTTCTTTGATTCCGAAGGAAGATCAAGATGCTACTCAAGTAAAAAACTATAGACCGATATCACTTTTAAATACAGATTATAAGATATTTGCCAAGGTGTTAGCTAATAGATTGATGAGGGTTCTGCAACAGGTGATTCATGGGGATCAAACTGGGTTTATTACTGGTAGACAAATGAAAAATAATGTGAGGCATATAGTTGATGTGGTGGAGTTTTTGGAAAGGAACAACCAGATCCCTGCGGCGCTAATTTTTCTAGATGCTGAAAAAGCTTTTGATCAATTGAATTGGCAATTTTTGATGAAAGTTTTAGAAAAAATGAATTTTGGGGATAAATTTTTGCAACCAATTAGGGCATTATATCAAAAACAAACTGCCCGAATAATAGTTAACAATAGTCTGACTGAAGTATGCAATATTGAGAAGGGCACAAGACAAGGGTGTCCGTTATCACCTTTATTATTTGTTTTAACATTGGAGATATTATTGGTAAAAATACGGAATTCGGAAAGAATTAAGGGTATTCAAATTAGAGATCAGGATTATAGACTGAGGGCGTTTGCAGACGATCTGGTTGTTACGGTGACCCAGCCAGAAAACTTTGTTGTGGACCTGATGGAGATAATAATGCAATATGGGAAGGTTTCTGGATTCAAGGTTAATGCACAAAAAACTAAAATTCTGGCCAAAAATATGACAGAATCGCAAAAGGCCCTTTTAGAAGGATTAACTGGATTTGAGATTGTTAAAAGGGTCAAATATTTGGGGGTGTTTTTGTCACCCTCTAATACAAAGTTATATAAAAATAACTATGAAAAGTTATGGGGGAAAATTCAAAAAGAATTGGAGAGCTGGGAAAAACTGCAATTGTCTTTGCTGGGAAGAATTGCAGCAGTGAAAATGAATGTCCTGCCTAAATTTTTATTTTTATTTCAAATGATTCCGGTCCTTAAAATAGATTCTAATTTGGAAGAATGGCAACGGGGTATCAATAAATTTGTTTGGGCAGGGAAAAGGCCACGAGTTAAACTTAAGATTATGCAGGATACTCGTGAAAGAGGTGGTCTTAAAATGCCTAATCTTAAATTATATTATGAAGCTGCTGCGTTATCAGGAATAAGTGATTGGATTAATTTGACACAAGAGAGATTATTAAATCTTGAGGGCCATGACTTGTTATTTGGCTGGCATGCATATTTGTTGTACGATAAGAAGGTAGATAATATGTTTAAAGTGCATATTTTAAGACAGGCATTGTTGAGAGTTTGGAAGAAGTATAGACATAAGTTAGATTACAAGATGCCGTTGTGGGCAATCCCAAAACACGCAATAGAAAACATAAATGTTGGCTTCAAACATGATGTGACTACGTATAAGGAGATTTTAAGCTTGGAAAGAAATGTCTGGTGTTTGAAGCCGTACAACCTCTTGCGAGATGAGAAGATCGTTCAAACTTGGTTTCAGTATACTCAGTTACGGGCCAGGTGGAAAGAAGATCAGAAAACTGGTTTTGCAATGACTGATGAAAATTTGATAAAGCAAATTAGAAACCAGGGTCCAGCACATATTAAACGGATATATCTTGCATTGATAGAAATTGATTCAGAAACAGAACTTGTTAAAGACTGTATGATAAAATGGGCTCAGAATATTCAAGAAGTTATTTCAATGGACACGTGGGAAAAGATCTGGGTGAGGAACGTAAAATTCACGCAAGCCCAAAACCTAAGAGAGAACTTTTATAAAATGTTTTATAGATGGCATCTAGACCCTAAAAAGCTTGCAAGTATGTATCCGAATTATCAACCTAAATGCTGGAGGTGTGGTGGAGAAGATGCAACGTATTTTCATATATGGTGGACCTGTAAAAAGGTTAAGGCTTTTTGGATAAAAATTTGGTGGAATATGCAGAAGATCTTTAAGCAAAGGATAAAGTTTTGTCCGCAACTGTTTTTGTTGGGCATAATTACAGATGCTACTGTGGTGGACGTTAAGTTGATGCTGAACTTAATCACAGCAGCAAGACTTTTAATAGGTCAATATTGGAAAAAGGAGGAACTGCTGACTATAGAAGAATGGACTCTAAAAGTTTCTGACCTGGCAGAAATGGCAAAGATTTCGGCTTACCTGAAAGATCATTCGCAAGAACGTTATATTATGGAGTGGAGAAAATGGATTGAGTATATCCAGAACAAATATGGGACTAAGAAATTTCATTTAGCATTTGAGTAAGTTTCCTTTTCTGTTTTCTTTTCTTTTTATATGTAATATTAATATTGATTGTAGTCATTTTATATGAGCTAGAGGGTGATAGAATTAATAGTTTATTGTTGTTAGCATATGGATGCTGAAGTATTGAGCTCTGGGAAGTCAGGGGGGGAGGGGGGAATGGGTGGGAGGGATAGGGAGGGTTAGGTAGGGGTGGGGGGAGGGGGGATTGTTAAAGTTAAAATGTACTGTAAAACTTTTCAATAAAAAAAAAAGAAATCATGCCTATTTTTTCACTATGCTATATATTTTTTGGCTTTGAAGAGATCCCTAAGCATTTTGAGCAGTGATCTAATTCATAGGCTGAGTTCAAACATCAACCAAGGATTGTTTGTTTCTACTTGGCTTAGCATGATGACTGAACCTATAATCTTTTGCAATGTGCAGATTGCATGGTTGGAATGTAATGTGAGAAGCAAACCAATTGGTTTATTGAATAAACCATAGCTAAATAAACAATGACATAAAAACAAAATATGAATTCAGTTTTGAGATGATTAACCAAGATGATAAAGACAACATGCAATCTATACCCCATTATTTCAACAGACACTTTTGGAAGATACATTGTACACAAGGATACTTGAAATCCATTTATTAGAGACTGCTACCCAATCACACAAGAATTTCCATGCTAACAACTGCCCTAAACATACATTGTGTATTTATGATCCTGTTTCTCTATCTTTTTGTGTTGGCTAAGTAAGCCCAGCACACTTAACTAGAGCACTGAAATTTCTAGGTTTACATAATACATTGAATCATTGGCTAATCAAAGTCCTGGGTTTGCACATCAGGCTAAGCCACACACATAATAAGATTCAAGTTAGTTATAGTATACTGAAGAATTAAACCACTAGGTTTTTTGCTGATCTGTTTAAGCATGGTTCTGTGGAGGCAGCCATTCTAGGTTTCTTATATATTCCAAGGTATATGCTTTAAAAGCAATTTTAAATTTTTATTTCACTTTGTTTAATGACCTTGCAGTTGATTTCATACCTGGTTTGCTGGTGATGTGAATCAAACATGAACTTTGACTTCTGCTTGCCAGTTTTTAAACAAAATGAGATGAAGTAGTCTGCTATCTCAAAGTCTGGTTTCTCACTGATCTGACGTGGCATAATAATGGAGTCTTTCCTGCAGCTGATTTACTAAACCAGGACAAGTCCAAACTGGTAGTCTTCAGAGAAAAAGACTGCAAAAGGACAAGCTGACTGTTGCAATGAGTTAGATGTTTTTTGTCCTGATAGTAAAGCCATCAGTATGAATTTGTTATAAAGAAACATGGCCAGTATTGTATTATTTTAACTGCATTTACTAGCAAGCAATAATGGGATTTGTTTAGTAAACCTATCCATTGTTGAAGGAATAAACAATGTGGCATCACATTTTACCTCCAGCTAAATAATAAGAGGAACCTAAATAGTTCCGCTCTGCACATTCTGTAGTGAATCCCTAGTTTTGGTAAGGCATGAGTGTGTCCCTAGATGAATGCCTGAAAAGATAGAATGTTTTATAAAAGAGACTTTCCTGTGTAATTTCATTCAAATAAAGGCCGAACTGGCATAAACCAAGCTGCACCTTTATAATAGAATATTACAGAATAATGAGGAACATTGGTTTAACCCCTAGAAAAGAATCACTGAGGAGCATTGGTTTAAATCCTAGAAAATTTTCAATTTGCTGGCTAGATTTAGGATATCAGTGAGTGTTATCACTAATTAGATCAAGCAACTCTCTTTCCCCAAAGCTGGCTTCCATTCAACTCCCACATTCTATAAAAATGAGAATTGCTCAGAGAAGGAGCAAACAAATAAACATGAAGTTCTATATCTCTGGGCTTTGGCTAGCAAGATCCAAATATTATTTTAATTATTTTCCTAGAATTGAACTGAAGGAAGATGTCTTGGGGAAAAAGGCTAAGAACTCCAAAAATAATAATAATAAATAAAACCTTTATTGTCAAAGTACAACATGTGTACATTGAGATTAGCTGAGCCTCCCCCCCCCTGCTCTCTCCCCCCAACACACAGTGACAACAAACCCTCCATCCTACCACACCATGTGAACCAACTACACCACACACCGGCCTCCCAAGTCAATTCTGCATAAGATTATGTCCCATTTAAAAGCCTAACAGCCCACGGATAAAAGCTATTTTTCAGCCTGTTGGTACGGCTGGCTATATTCCTATATCTCTAGACAACCTAGGAAGCATCTCTAGTGGTAGGGTATTATTCTGTGGAGAATCCTTGAAAAAAGAGATTTATGAGAAAGGCTTAAATTTGCACTCATCCCAATTTATAACACAGGGTATAGAGAGATGTGAAGGTATTGCTGTACTTTAAATAGATAATTATTAAGGCCAAGATGTTGAAGAGGAGCTTGGTGACATTTTGCAGGAAATGCTACACTCAGCCCTATCACCCTAATTCTTTATTTATAGGGGCATCCTGAGAAATAGAAGTTATGTATGATTTCTCCCTCCTAGCCTCCACTCTTCATTTGCAAAATGTATATTTGCAGAGAAAGTTCTGATCTATCATTTCAGTGGGCTTCAGAGTCAAGCAAATTTGTACCTATGACTACAACAGGCATTAATTTCTTCCAGTTGCTCTTAATGCCAAACCTCTAATTATTGACTTCTTGGAGTTGTTGTAAAGCTTGCTTCCAATCCTCCTCAAGGTACTTTTAGCACTTTATTTTTTTGTTAGTTGTGCACTTTGCCATTCAAGTGATACTTGAACCGAAGGTTGTGAAGATGTTTTAAACATAATGAAAATGAGCAAAGCTCTGATGAAAGCATTATACAAATTATGCTAGTGAAAAGAAACAATTCATGCAGGATCCAATCTGGGTCAGTCACCAGGATCAAAGTTTTAGTCTTCTGAGCTTTCAGCCCATCCTCGGGGAACTTCTCTCTCACCAGAATATGTGCTTTGGGGAATTCTAACTGTGGTATTTATGTGCTGCCTGGTTGTATGTGGCTTTTTAATTGTTGATTGGGGAGCTTATGGCCAGTTATTACGTTGGCTATTTTTTATTTTTATTTTTTATTTTAATCCCATTTATATCCCGCCCTTCTCCGAAGACTCAGGGCGGCTTACAATTTAAGCACAAACCAATGTGCTTATTTGCTTCCTTGTGCTACCAACTCTTGGCTCCTAAGTACTTGATAGGCTGGTGGTAAATCAGGACTCCTGTTGATTGACCAGGGGCCTGCTTCCCAGGCTTCAATCATTTCCCTAGGTATTTTTGAACCTGCCCGGCCAACAATTTTAGTAGCTGTGAAACTGAATGTATGTCCTTGTTCATTGCAATGTGAGGCTACCAGTGAGTTCTCATCTGACCGCTCACTTGTACTTTTGCAACCAAGTGGTTAGCTTCATCCCCAATTGTCCTACACAGTCACAGGGGAGCTGGTAGATTCCAAAGGTTCAGAATCCTAAACCTCTGGTCTTGGTGACCAACCCAGACTGGATCCTCAACGTTATCCTGAGACATATATATTTGCCTTTATTCAGAACAATTCATCCCTAATGCTGCTATAAACAATATCCAATATTTCCTAATAGATTATCCTGATGGAGTCTTCCTTCCATTTACCTTCCATCAATGACAGCATCTATGAATGTATATGTTTATATGTGTATGTACTATATATGTATTTGAATATGTATGAATAACAGAAGAGTTCCCAATTTTTGACTATGAAAATAGGATTATAGAAGTACCGTATTTTGGAATCCCTCCCTTGGAAAAATAATGTAAAATGACTGCCCTTGGAAGAAGAAATGCAGAACAAAATAAATCTAGGAAAGTCATAATAATGCCAACTTTCTTCAATGCCTCCTTCATAAGTTTGCCAATTCTCTCTTAAAAGGCCATGTTAACACTAGAGCTAGAATTAAAGGATAGAGCATAAGCTCCTTACACATACACACATTTGTAAATCACTGACAGAAGGAGGAGGAGGCTGACTGCTTTTGTGACCTTTCATGCATGAAGAAGGGACAATTCTCCGCTCCACTTCACTAAGTCAGTAGGACAAGAAAAGGAGGTGAAGGTTGTTAGTAGCCCATGGCTATCAACCGAGCTTATGCAGCAAAGTCTTTGATAAAGAAATAATGCCATTTTATCTAGAACCCACAAGATTATCCTGACAGGGAGAAATCAAAACAAAAGACAATCTAGTAAAGCCAGCAATTTTAATGTGGGTAAAATTCCTGAGTTATTTCTTGCACAAAATTGTGTTCCACAGAGAATCAGGGTTGAAAGACCCCATAAGCACATTCATTCTTGCTAAGCCTACAAGATGTAGAATAAGATAGATCTTCTGCCTTAATTTTATTATAGATTCTCCCAAAGTCTTTGACTAGCTGCTGATGGAAAAAAAAATAGACAAAATTGCCTGGGTCTTGCCTGGACACAGAATTCCTCCACACTGCATGTTTTACTAGTTACATTCCTCACAACTGTGTCTTTTCTAGGAGTTAGTAAAAGCACTAGCCTTCAAATAGTTATATATTAAGGGAAGAGGAACTACAGTATTTTAAGCCTTATTTGTTTATTTAGTTGGATGTATAGGTGGTAGGTCCTGCTGTGTTTAAAAGGAATCATTTTATTTAATGCAGATTTGTCACTAGGAAGTTAGCCCTGACAATCATTATGAGCAACTAGCTATTTCTAATTAAAAATAACATTTTCCATGTAAGAAATTGTCCTCTTCGCCTCCCTCCCTCCTTCTAAACACACAAACACACTCCCACTTCATAAGAAACAAGAGGACAGAGTCAATAAAATCAGCAGACTCTCTGAAACTGCAATCAACAGCAGGGTTATAAATTAGGGTAGAAAGATTTGATTTGAATCTTTCCTCTGGCTATCTTATTTTATACATAAAACTATGTCATTATTTGTTTCAGTTCCTCTGCAGTTCAGCACTGCAATTATGACTCTCTTTAGTCAGTTTGTTTTCAGCAGCACCCAGGAGAAATGAGAGAAGAATACCCATGGTTTCTCTGTCTCAAAGCATATTGGGGAAAAATAAATGATTTATCACCAACAACAATGCTTTCAAATCATAAAATAAATCGGATCCAAATAAGTTCTTCTTTCTTTCTTGGGGATAGGCTACATTATTAAGAGAAGCTAAAACAACATACTGTAACACATTATGTTTGATATAAGCTTGGCTTAGCTATATATGTCTCCACTGATCTACTTTACAGGACTTCTGGAAAAGGACACAAACTCAGAACCGGTTAAAGCAGGAGGTTACATCTGAAAATAAATACCCAAATGGATCAGCACCACATTTCCTTTTATCTAACATTTTCTGAGAATATTCAGAGACAGGTCTCCATCTTTTTATAAATAGTCATTAGTTTATCTAATAATATCTGACCCTAAAGCTCATAAGTTGAGTAAGCATACTTTAGTTATAGGGGAACAAATCTAAAATCTGGAATGTCATAGAACAACCTATCCCAAATAGGTACCCTTATGAGTTTTGAACTCCAAAATCTTTTGCCATTAGCCAAGCACGGAATAACAGATTTATAGTCCAAAATATTAGGAGGGCACTAGGGTACAATATATATTTACATAGAGAATATGGAAGGATTGGCTCAGTGGGTTAGGACGCTGAGCTTATCGATCAGAAGGTCGGCAGTTTGGCGGGTCGAATCCCGAGTGCCGCGTAACAGAATGAGCACCTGTTACTCGTCCCAGCTTCTGCCACCCTAGCAGTTCAAAAGCACGTAAAATGCAAGTAGAAAAATAGGGACCACTACGGTGGGAAGGTAACAGTGTTCCGTGTGCCTTTGGCGTCTAGTCATGCTGGCCACATGACCACGGAGATGTCCTCGGACAAGCGCTGGCACTTCGGCTTTGAAACGGAGATGAGCACCGGCCCCTAGAGTTGGAAACGACTAGCACGCATGTGCGGGGGAACCTTTACCTTTACCTTTACCTATCCCCAAACAATTACAGTATTCTTAAAGATGGGTCTTGGAAAGCTTTCTAATAGGCTGGAAACTATCATAAACCTTTTCTGATGCATCATCAAGAAAATGGGCAATGATTAAGCTTGAGCATGGAGATCTTCCGGTCAACAAGGATATAAGGAAGAGGATGCTTTATCTGAGCCTAAATTTGAGACTTTCACGCCTTTCTTGACATAATTTCTTTTATTTTGACACAGAATGTGTCCTGTATAGTGTTTTCTGTTATATTGGTTGATATATAACAATAGTAATAGCACTTGTCAATATATATCAATAGTTATAGCACTTAGACTTATATACTGCTGAATAGAGCTTTACAGCACACTCTCAGAAGTTTACAACATCAGCATATTGCCCCAACAATCTGGGTCCCCATTTTACCAACCCCAGAAAGATGGAAGGCTGAGTCAACCTCGAACCTGTCAGGATCAAACTCCTGGCTATAGGCAGAGTTAGTTTACAATACTGCATTCTAACCACTGTGCCAATTATTATGATCAATATTTTGATCATAATAACTGAAAACATCACACAAGATATATACTGTGGGGGGGGGGGAAGATGCTTGCTTAGGAAACTTAGGACATTGCATTGTATTTTCTTTATATAAAATACTCTTTCAGGAATATGTTTTCCTAGGTAGCTTCCTGCAGTCTCTTCTGAAGGATAGAGTGAAGGAGCCAACAAAGTGTGGCAGGTGACACCACAATTAAATGGGAACACTAAAGCCACCCAGATTTTAAAAGCCAAGGCTACTGATGGGTTTACAGGTTCCAGAATGCATGGTAGCAAAAAAGTGTGATCTGCAGATTGCAAAGAAGGAACAACACAAGATGATTCTAAGATAGCCTTCCCAAAATTGGTGCCATCTACCAAGTGTACGTCAAAACTTGGAATCCCGCAGCCAACAGCCATGCTGGTAGGGAGTTAGTCCAACATCTCTAGAAGGCATCAGGTTGAGGAAAGCTATATTCTGGGCAAGAAATAGTGTCTAAAGCAGCAGCCCCCAACCTTTTGGGCACCAGGGACTAGTTCCGTGGAGAGAGGTTTTTTGGGGGACCAGAAGGGGCATGGTTTTGCATTGGGCACCAGGGACTAGTTCCGTGGAGAGAGGTTTTTTGGAGGACGAGAAGGGGCATGGTTTTGCATGCTGCCTGCATCCCACAGATGGGGCTTTGCTTGTTTGCATGGCCCAGTTTCTGGCATGCTGCAGACCGATGCCAGTCCACAGGCTGGGGGTTGGGGAATCCCTGGTCTAAAGGATATCTGTTAGCACAACATTTCTGTGTAGTTACTTGAACAACTGAATATCAGGTCCAGATAAATGATTTCTCAGTCTTGGAATTTCCCTCATTAATTAACCATCCTTTTGCCAGAACCCCATATCATCAAGGGCTAATTCAATGACAGGGTGCTAACAGGCCTGCAGAGATTGGAGCATTATTCTCAGGTTGAATCACTAAAACAAATAAACAAGACACACACACACACCCCACACGGAATAAATACTTCAAAGTGAGCAAATTAAGCAAATTAGTGCATTCTTTAGGACTATTGTGTACAAGGGTGTTAAAGAGAGTTGTACTCTCACACATTTAAAAAAACATTTTGCTAGCTTATGTGGTGGCTGTGAACTGCAACAAACAGAGCAGTTACTTTATTTTACTGTGCCATATTTTTCCCAACAATTTCCCCAAATTTTTAAATGGTGCTTGATTAGGAAAATAAGTACCTTTTGACTGACAGCATTTTAAAAAAGGATGGTTTATAATTGTACTTAAAAATAAATGTACTCTGCAAAGGTAGGCCATTTGAATTAAGTATTTCACCAAATGATTGCAGTATATACAAATAAGCTCAGCCCCTTTATCTGGATTTATGACATTGTATTTGACTTTAAATAAAGAACATCTTGATACCAAAGACTGAACCTTCTCTTTTTTAGTGATGCCCCTATAGCTAGGAAGGAGCTTAATTATTATTGGAATTCTTATTTGCAAATTGAAATGATGCAGTCCAAATAAATTTCTATTAGCTCACCTGTATATACGTATAGACTATAAATAACATACCGGTATTAAGTTATTCTAACCTCTACATTTCTTTGCATTAATAAAAAAGAGATAAAGCTTCCCTTTAGAAAGAAACCAGGCCAGAGCAAAGAAATAGAAAGGTCAAGGTAATATCTCAACTAAATTTGATAGATGTAAATAACATTTTTAGTAAATTAGTAGTTAGTATGTTTACTCTTCATATATCTTCAATAGTGTCAATGGGGAGGGAAGGTCAATACATGCAAGACACTGTTGTGGATCCATGTAGCATCATGACTGAAGGTCCACTGTTCAACACATGTCTGAGATAATGATGCACATGAAGGCTACTGCTAAGCTTGTAAGCCGCCCTGAGTCTTCGGAGAAGGGCGGGATATAAATGGAAATAAAATAAATAAATAAAATAAATATCAAAGGAGCAGGACTTTAAATATGATGTCACAACTGCCATCTTGCCTGTTTTGACACACATAAACACAGAGACACACACTACAGAGGTCACAAATCACCTAAGCATGTTTCTGTTTATGTATAACCTTTTCATGAGGTCCTGCTGTCTGAGTGAATGGTTGTGTATGCGGCTTGATGTGGAGCCAGACCTTCTCTATTGTGACACCTCTGTTACGGAATGACCACCCTTCTGCTTTATTCCAACACAAATGTGATGTTTTGTTACATTGACTGCTTATGTGCTGTGGGTTGGTGTCAGTTCTTAGCAACTACATAGGGAGATTTTCTCCAGGATGATTTGCTTCCAACTTGGTTCTTCAGGTCTTCCAAAATACATCTCTCCCTGCTGTAATTGAGTCTATAAACCTTCTTACTGTTATTTTCTTCATCTCCATCTTTCCCAATATTGTACAATTTGAACCTGGTCTTTTGGACTTCAAGTGAGAACACTGGGTTGATTTGTTTTGATGATCTATTTGTTTCTTTGCCTCGCTATCAATGGTTTGTCAAGAATATTCTTCAACATCAAAGCACAAAGTGCTCTTTCTATCCTGTTTCTTCAAAGTCCAATTATAGGCATCTCTTTAAAAACCCAGTTTTTATGCTGTTGGTTTTTGTTTTTTTGCAACTGCATCTTTCTCTAACCATTCTACTTCAATGGACTTTTTTTTTACTTATTTACCCTGTTTTTATTTTGCTTTATCCCTAAATTCAGTGCGCCATTTTGGGATTATTTTATTTATAACAAGAAGTGCAGAATCACAAATTAATTTTATTTATTTATTTAAGAAAATTTATACAGTGCCCAACTCACTCTCAATAACTCCAGCTGGCTTACAAGAATAAAACACCAATACAAAAAGCAATAACACCCCAACCCCCAAAAAATGTTTACCATTTTTTTTATAACCAAACTCTGTGTTGGGGTCAGTTTTTGCCTTGGAACTGCAGCCAGTATAAAGGAATACAAAATAGATGTGTTGGAGTGCAGCATCCATTTTTTTTAACCATTAACCATTCTTTTTTTTTTTTAATTATATTTATATACCGCCCTATTCCCTGAGGACTCAGGGCGGTTTACAGGGAATTAAAAATCCAAAATACAAAAATTAAGAACCAAATTTAAAAATATTAAATTAACCCTGTAGTCAGTTAAAAAGAACCCCAAATTAAAAATTCCTCCTCAGTCTGGGCCCGAGAGCTCGAAGAGCCAGGTCTTCAGGCCCCGGCGGAATGATCGAAGGTCGGGGGCAGTTCTCAGCTCCACCGGCAGCTGGTTCCAGAGGGCAGGCGCTCCCACCGAGAAGGGCCTATCCCTGGGTGTCACCCGCCGGCAGTCTCTTACCGGCGGGACCCTGAGCAGACCCTCCCTGTGGGAGCGCACTGGGCGAAGGGCATTTGATGCCGGCAGCAGGTGTTCCCTCAGATATCCCGGACCCAGGCCATGTAGGGCTTTGTAGGTGATAACCAGCACCTTGAATTTCACCCGGAGGGCAACCGGAAGCCAATGCAGCTCACGGAGTAGAGGTGTTACATGGGAGTATCGGGAAACCCCCATTACAACTCGCGCGGCCGCATTCTGCACCAGTTGAAGCCTCTGAGTGGTCTTCAAGGGCAGCCCCATGTAGAGAGCGTTACAGTAGTCCAAACGGGAGGTCACAAGCGCATGAGTAACTGTGCGTAGGGCGTCTCGGTCCAGATAGGGACGCAACTGGCGCACCAGGCGAACCTGGGCAAAAGCCCCCCTGGTCACGGCTCCTATATGGTCTTCGAAATTGAGCCGTGAATCCAGGAGGACGCCCAAGTTGCGAGCCCTATCGACGGGGGGTAACACCTCACCCCCCATCATTAAGGATGGAATAACTTGGTTAACCCGAGATGCCGATATGCACAGCCACTCAGTCTTGGCGGGATTGAGACGAAGCCTGTTTCTCCCCATCCAGACCTGAACCGCCTCCAGGCACCGGGACATCACGGAGAGGGCATCACTGGGTTGGTTCGGGGTGGAAAGAAAAAGTTGGGTATCATCAGCGTACTGATGATACCCCACCCCAAAACCACGAATGATCTCGCCCAGCGGCTTCATATAGATGTTGAACAGGAGAGGCGAGAGAACCGACCCCTGAGGGACTCCACAAATGAGAGACCTCGGGGCGGATCTCTGCCCTCCTGTCAACACCGACTGCGATTCTTGCTTGGCTTAATAAATGTTGGGACTCAACAAATTTGAAAAGAGGCAAAATGGGAGAGGCTAATTTATAATATTATCCTGTTAAATCCAAAGAGGTTTTTTTAAAAAAAAATCTGGCATAGTTTGGTTTAGCCATTGTCTCCCTAAGAATGTTCCCATAGAACAGTAGGAAGGAGCCCTTTTTTCAAGGACAATATTGCCTTAGTGGCAGGGGTCAGCAACCTGAAACAGTGAAAGAGCCACTCGGAACTGGTTCCCACACAAAAGGAAAAACTGGGAGCCGCAAAAAATGTGTGCACATGCGCGTACATGCGCAGAACAGGATTTGACTGAAGAGTGGCGCCAAGGCGAGATATCTGTTCTGAACCAGCCCTCTTCTCGCAACCCCTAATTAAGAGAAGAGTCTGGAAAGCGTCCAAGGCTAAAAGGCTTCTGCCAAGATTTAATTACGCAGTTAACAAAAACACAAGAGCTTGTCTTCTCAAGCGGAAAAGTTGCTTTCAGCAACCAGCCCCTCCCCAAACACTTCTTTTATAGAGAGCTCAGGGCGTGGTCTCCCTGTGCCTCCTCCCGAGGAGTCCCATAGTCTTTCTTTGTTTGTCCCTGCTCGTCTGCCTCCTGCGTCGGGCGTCCTTGAACAGGGCCAGCTGTGGGTCATCATCCTCCGCACTCTCGGGCTCACACAGCTGAGAAGAGGTCCCCGGCTGAGGACTCTGCAAAGCCTCCAAATCATCATCAGCCGGTTCGTTTCCCTCCTCCCCCACATCTGAGTCCTCCGATACATCGGACCCGGCTGTCGGACCCACAGGCTGGCCCTGAGTCACAACACTATCCCGCACCGCAGGGCCCTTCCCTCGGGTCTGCCGATCCGGATGCGGTCGGGATGGGAACTGTTCGTGAAAAGCAGTCACCAACGCAGGGGCATGAACGGCGGTCGCGTCTTCCCATGTGAAGTCCTCCGGCCCGTACCCTTTCCACTCGATCAGGTACTGGAAGCGACCTTTCAGCCAGCGGGAATCCCTGATGCTGGCGACCTCGTACTCGGGGGTGCTGCCTCCATCACGAGTTCCTGATGGGGGAGGTTCCGCTTGGCGAAGTGGACAGGCCGGTTGTTCGGGGACCAACAAGGACCGATGGAAGACGGGGTGCACGCGCAGGGAACGTGGCAGAGTTAAACGATAGGCGACCGGGTTGATGACGGCCTCGACTGGGAACGGTCCAAGGTAACGGTGGTCCAGCTTCCTCGCCGGCCGAGTGGATGGTAGGTTCCTGGTGGACAGCCAGACCCGATCCCCCACCGATAGTGGAGGCGTATCCCTTCTCGACCGATCGGCGAACCTCTTGTAGTCGGCCTTGGCCTTCTCCAGCTGCCGTCGCACCAACCGATGGATCGCCTGTAACTCCGCCATGAATTCGTTCGCTGCCGGCTCCGGTGAGTCCACGGGAGAAAGAGGGAAGAACCTGGGGTGATAACCCACGTTGGCCAAGAACGGTGTCATCTGCGTGGAGGTGTGTTGCGAGTTATTAAAGGCAAACTCGGCTATGGCCAAATAGTCCACCCAGTTGTCCTGCTGCAGGTTAACATAGCAGCGCAGATACTGCTCTAAGATGCCGATGACCTTCTCGGTACCCCCGTCGGTCTGAGGATGATGCGCGGACGAGAGGCAAACCTTAATGTCCAACGCCCGCATCAACTCCTGCCAGAAGCGGGCTGTAAACTGGGCCCCCCTATCGGAGACGACCCTATCGGGAAGGCCGTGCAGCCGGAACACCTGTTGGATGAACATGCGACTAGTGGCGCGAGCTGACGGTAAGCCGCGACAGGGGATGAAGTGCGCCATCTTGGTCAACATGTCCACCACCACAAACACTGTCGTGAAGCCGGAGGATGGGGGTAGATCCGTCAGAAAGTCCATGGACACAGCCCCCCAGGGTCTCTTGGGCGTTGGCAAAGGCTGCAGTAAACCAGGCGGGGCCCCTGTCGCTGACTTGGCCTGCCTGCATGGGACGCAGGAGGTGACATAAGACTGGACATCGTGTCGGACTCGGGGCCACCAGAAAGTACGGGAGACCAGGTTCAGAGTCTTGAACAGGCCAAAATGCCCCGCAGCCGGGTTATCATGACATTGGCTGAGGACGAGTCCCCTGAGTGGCCCTCCTGGAACATAGAGCCGGTCACGATAATACAGGAGTCCATCCGTGACCGACCAAGGCGAATCTGGCCCCACCTCTTCCTTCCGCTGAGCCACCCACGCCTCCTGCTGCTGCGCCTCCCGGATCCGAGCCCGTATATCCACCGGCTCCCGTACCGCAGCAAAAGACTCGACGGGGATCACTGTCCTGGGCGGAAGCTTGTCTTCCACTCGGGTGTACTCGGGCTTCCTGGACAGAGCATCCGCTCTCTGGTTGTGCCCGCTTGGTATGTACCGCACCCGAAAGTCAAACCTCGCAAAGAAGAGGGACCACCGGATCTGGCGTTGGTTCAAATTCCGAGCGGTCTGCAGGCTTTCCAGATTCTTGTGGTCCGTCCGGACCTCGATTTGATGCCGCGCCCCCTCCAGATGATGCCTCCAAGCCTCGAACGCCGCCTTGATGGCCAGCAGCTCCTTCTCCCAGATGGTATAGTTGCGCTCCGAGGGATTCAATTTCCGAGAGTGATACGCGCAAGGGAAAAGGGTACCGTTGGGCGTCGCTGCCTGGAGTAACACGGCCCCAATGGCAATGTCGGAGGCGTCCGCCTCCACGACAAACGGCCGTTGCGGGTCAGGATGCTTCAAGATGGGCTCCTTCATGAAGGCGTCCTTCAAAGCTTGGAACGCCTGTTGTTCGGGGGCGTTCCACTGGAACCGAGTCTTCTTCTGCAGGAGCCGGGTGAGGGGGGCTGTCAAGGCAGCAAAGCCAGGGATGAATGTCCGATAGTAGTTGGCAAATCCAAGAAGTCGCTGAACATCCTTCACGCGACGCGGGGGTTGCCAACTCTGCAACGACTCAACTTTACTTGGATCCATGGCGATGCCCTCGGGAGAAATGCGGTGGCCCAAGAAATCAATGGTCACCTGGTAGAACTGGCACTTCTCCAACTTGGCAAACAGCCGATGTTTCCGGAGGCGCTGCAGGACCTGACGGAGATGCTGATGATGCGCTTCACGCGACGGGGAGTAAATCAGGATGTCGTCCAGGTAAATCACAACAAACTGGTCCAACAGATCCCGAAAGATGTCATTCATAAAATGCTGAAACACAGCGGGGGCGTTGGTCAGGCCAAACGGCATCACCGTGTACTCGAAATGTCCATAGCGAGTACCAAACGCTGTCTTCCACTCATCACCCGGCCGAACCCTGACGAGGTTGTAAGCTCCACGCAGGTCCAGTTTCGTGAAGATCTTAGCCTCCCGGAGTCGGTCCAAGAGCTCGGGGATGAGGGGCAGCGGGTAGCGGTTACGCACCGTGATAGCGTTGAGTTTCCGGTAGTCACAGCAAAGCCGTAACTCGCCCGACTTCTTTTTGACGAAGAGCACGGGCGCAGACACTGGCGAGGACGAGGGCCGGATGAATCCACGAGCCAAGTTCTTTGTCAGGAAGTCCCGCAATGCGGCCAACTCGGGCTCCGACATGGAGTACAAACGCCCCACTGGGAGAGGCGCTTCAGGGACTAGGTCAATGGAGCAGTCGTAGGGCCTGTGCGGGGGTAATTGGTCCGCCTCTGACTCGCTGAACACGTCAGCAAAGTCGGACAGTACGGGAGGCAAGGAAACCCCTGAGGAACCCTCCACCTGGCCGGCACAGATATGGCGGGTGTGGTCCACGCACTGCAAACTTGGGAAGGTGACCAAGTTCTGAGACCAATAGATCTGTGGATCATGCGCCCGGAGCCACGCCAGTCCCAAGACCACGGGGAAGTGCAGATCCGAAGTGACGTAAAACTGAATGGCCTCCACATGGGTACTGATGGCCATACACACGGGTTGCGTGGCGGCCGTGATAGGCCCGGACAGGAGCACTCGACCATCGATGGTCTCCACAAGCATGGGCGGATCCACCGGACACTGGGGAACATCCCATTTGGCCACAAAGGCCGAATCCATAAAGTTAGTGGTAGCCCCAGAGTCAATTAAGGCATGGACCGGAATCCCCTCTGGCTTGCCAGGAAGGATCAGTCGTGCCTCCAAAATCAAATGCCGTGGAGGTTCACAGGCACCGTCGGAACGGCGTCGCTCGGCGTGATCGTTGTGGGTCGCCCGATCTTTCACACCGTCTAGATCGGGCTCGGACCGTTTCCCGATAGCAAAGCAGGGGACTTTCTCGGAGCTGGCTTGGTCACTGACGCCCGCTGACGCTTCTTTGGGCAAGAAGCAGCCAAATGTCCAGGGTCCCCACAGTAAAAACACAACCCCTCCGATCGTCGTCTGTCCATTTCCGTCACCGATAGACGGGACCTGGCGGCACCCAGCTCCATTGGCTCCTCCCTCTGGACTGGGGGCTCACGCACAACAGGGGCGGCAGGGGTCTGTGGGGTGGCACGGCGACTCTTACGCTGCTGCAGCCGGGCATCGATCCGCAGACAAAGATGGATCAGCCCATTCAGATCTGAGGGAATGTCCACGCGGGCCAGCTCATCCAACATCTCCTCTGACAAGCCATCCTGAAAGGCATCCACGAGCGCAGCCTCATTCCAGGCGGAATCCTGGCTAAGCAGCCGGAAATCGCTGATATAGGCCTGTAGGGGGCGCTGACCCTGCCTCAAAGCTTTCAGACGTCGGGTGGCGGTCTGCGCCTTAATCGGGTCCTCGTACATGAGGCGCATATGGTCACAAAACCCCCCAAAGTTATCCAACAAAGGGCTAGGCTGTGCCAACAGAGGCGTGCCCCAACGAGCTGCATCTCCCGACAGAAGGCTCAACACGAATCCCACCTTATCTCGGTCAGTGGGGAAATCAGCTGCTCTCACGCTGATATAAAGCTGGCATTGTCCCAGGAAGGCAGGAAACAGTTCTGGTTTACCAGCAAATTTATCCGGCATAGCTAACTGACATTTCCTCCTGGGTGGGGGGGCAGCATGAACCTGAGCCTGCAGTTGTGCCACCTGAGTGGCCAGCAGGGTGAGTTGCTGGTTGAGCTGGGCATTCTCGGCAAGAAGCTGCTCCATCGTAGTATTAAGGGGTGGGTGGCTGAAAGCAAACTGTTCTGAACCAGCCCTCTTCTCGCAACCCCTAATTAAGAGAAGAGTCTGGAAAGCGTCCAAGGCTAAAAGGCTTCTGCCAAGATTTAATTACGCAGTTAACAAAAACACAAGAGCTTGTCTTCTCAAGCGGAAAAGTTGCTTTCAGCAACCAGCCCCTCCCCAAACACTTCTTTTATAGAGAGCTCAGGGCGTGGTCTCCCTGTGCCTCCTCCCGAGGAGTCCCATAGTCTTTCTTTGTTTGTCCCTGCTCGTCTGCCTCCTGCGTCGGGCGTCCTTGAACAGGGCCAGCTGTGGGTCATCATCCTCCGCACTCTCGGGCTCACACAGCTGAGAAGAGGTCCCCGGCTGAGGACTCTGCAAAGCCTCCAAATCATCATCAGCCGGTTCGTTTCCCTCCTCCCCCACATCTGAGTCCTCCGATACATCGGACCCGGCTGTCGGACCCACAGGCTGGCCCTGAGTCACAACACTATGCACCTACCCTGCATATTTGAGTTGATTGGTTGAACTTTTTTAGTCCCACTTTTTTTGGGGGGGGGACTGCACATGGCAGAGGACTGGGAGCCGCAGGAGACGGCTGAAAGAGCCGCATGCGGCTCCGGAGCCGCGGGTTGCAGACCTGTGCCTTAGTGGCAGGGGGGGCCAGACCCCGCACAAAAAAGGGGGGGAGCAGCCTTTTTTCCTCTGCCATCCAACTTTTCATCTCCAAGTGGAAGAGGAAGCTGTTGCCAGAGCTTTTTTAATTGCATCAGATAGAGGACACTCCAGAGGTTTTGTTTTAATCCTTAGTGCAGTTGTTTTCTTTTTGTGTGTTGATGCTTTGTTTACATATCCGCTGATGCAATTCACTTCAAAACACTAAGAGGTGCTTTCTTGAGGGGGATAAATGCAAGTCTCAGCTTATCCAAAATTCCCCCACTATTTAATCACTTACCCTAGGGAAAAGAAATATATGATTATTGGCTTTCAGAATGCATACTGTGTCTAGAAGACAATCCCTCTAGTTCTTAAAATTCAAAAAAGGGATATGACTTGGGTCCTTTGTAAGAGACCTCCTTTGCCAATCAACATCTTGTGAAAGGGGAAAATAGAAACTGCTCTGTTTTTTATCTCCAAAACACAGCATCAAGCTATCAGTGAGGAACAGGAGTTGTATTCTTAACTCCTATGAATTGATCAGAAGGTTGGCAGTTTGGCGGGTCGAATCCCGAGTGCCGCGTAGCAGAGTGAGCGCCTGTTACTCGTCCCAGCTTCTGCCAACCTAGCAGTTCGAAAGCACGTAAAAATGCAAGTAGAAAAATAGGGACCACTACGGTGGGAAGGAAACAGCGTTCCGTGCGCCTTTGGCGTCGAGTCATGCCGGCCACATGACCACGGAGACGTCCTCGGACAAGCGCTGGCTCTTCGGCTTTGAAACGGAGATGAGCACCGGCCCCTAGAGTCGGAAACGACTAGCACGCATGTGCGGGGGAACCTTTACCTTTACCTTTATAAGGCTTTCTCTAGCTGATGTGCTCAGGCACATTAGGAATGCTGCAAGTTGGAGAAATAGGCTGGAGAAGTCTTGCCAGGAAGCCCTGGGAATAAATCCCATTCATTTTGAACATTCTGCAATTGTTTAAAAATGGTTTCCTTAAAGAGTTGATGAAAATTAATAATATTGCAATGTTATAGTTTACCTAGGATGCCTATAATTAAAAATTATTGAAATGATAGTAAACACTTTAGTGAAGATATTGATTCAATGTGTGGCAGCAGTGAAAGAGGCAAATTCTATGCTAGTGATCATTAGGAAAGGGATGGAAAACAAAAGTGTCCATGACATATCTGTGGTACATCTGCATGGGGAGTATGGGATACAGTTCTGGTTGCCAATTTTTTTAAAGGATATAATAGTGCTAGGAAAAATGCTGAAAAAAGATAGTGGCTAGAATTTAGAGTTATTTTTCCCTCTTTCTCAAAACTACAGCCAGTTGGGAGAAGATTTAGAACAGACTAAAGAAAGAACTTCAGCAAGGTGTGGATGGCTTTAAAAGAGGATTGGATCAATTCATGGATGGCAGGTCTATCAAGTGATATCTCTTGAAGGAATCCTTGGTGAGTTTGGTTGTTTTCTTGTAGCCATTTCATTACCAAAATTAGGTGCTTTTGTTACCTAGTTTGGGTAATGAAATGTCTGCAAGAAAACAGCCAACTTCAGGGAAGTACCAATGGCTCAGGGTTGAAATGAGGGATCCTTGGTGCACTCTGAGCTTGGTTGTTTTCTTGCAGCCATTTCATTCTAGGTAACATCAACCAGCACCTGATTCTGGTAATGAAATGGCTGCAAGAAAACAACCAAGCTCAGAGAGCACCAAGGATTCCTCAAAAGGATATGTCCCCATCTCCTCCCTGAGAGAAGCATTTGGTTTGGTAGAAAAAATATAACTGCCTAATTTGGGCCTCAGCCCGCTCTCAGGGCTATTTTTCTGTTCATTCCATAAATTATCATATCAACCCAAAATATAAGACCTTGGAGAAATCCAAACTAAATCAAAATCTTATACAATCCTTATACAAAATCCTTCCTTTCAAAAAAAGGAAAAAAAATCTATAAAAGGCTTTTTCAGGAACCCCCCAAAAATTAGAGGTCCAGGGTCTTTATTTATTTTGAATTAAAGCAAGAACATTAACAGTCTAATACTGACAGAAGTTTGATGGTCCAGTCTAAACCAAGCCTGAATTGTATGAACAATAGTTGAAAATACAAATGTAATCTATGGGTTCAAGTGGCTTAACAGGCACTTAGAAGCCACATTTATTAAGGAAATAGTATTGGATTGCACAAGAGAATCCTTGCCTGATTAAGGAATAACTAAAATAAATAGTATAAAAAGCCAAGAAAAAAGGGAACTAATCTGACTTCGCTTGTCAGAAGGTTGCAGAATTTGATCACATGGCCTTGGGAGACAGCAATGGTCATAAATATGAGCTAGTTGTCAAGCATTTGAATTATGATCACATGATCATGGGGATGCTGCAACGGTTGTAACAGTGAAAGATGGTCATAAGTCACTTTTCCAGTGCTGTTGTAACTTTGAACGGTCACTAAATGAACTATTGTAAGTCAAGGACTATCTGTATAGTATCTTTTTTTTGCCAGTTTATGGTAAAATATAAGCTTTTACTAAAGGAAACATCAAAGCACTAACAGAGGTAAGTTATAATAAGAGAATTATACAATTAAGAAGAAAGGGTGGGGGAAGGAAAACAAACCTACTCAATTATATAATCTCCCATCTTTCTGCATCCAGTTAGCATCATAATAACTCCTGGTAGGTAATTAAATTGAGTGGCATAATTTACCCAAAGTTACCCAATGAGTTTCCGAACTGAATGGCAGTTTTAACCTTCATGTCCCTAATCCTAGGTTAATATTGTGGCCATTGCATGATGGATCGTCCAATGACAATAATTACCTCTCTCTCTCTCTCTCTCTCTCTCTCTCTCTCTCTCTCTCTCTCTCTCTCTCTCTCTCTCTCTCTCTCTCTCTCTCTCTCTCTCTCTCTCTCTCTCTCTCTCTCTCTCTGTCACACGCACACACGAAACCCAGTTACAGATTTGTACAATTTATATCTTACATTTTTATTCGGAAGTGATGGCTCTCACTGTATTCTAACTTCATGGCCATTAAAGTTGAACAACATAATATATACTGGGGAGAGGTCAAAAGCAGAGCCATACTGACACAACAGAAGCTGCACATTTCACGAAGTTGCAGGCAAATATGAAAGGAAGTTTGCAGCACAATGGCATGATGCTACTTTCAGCATTTTCATAAAGGTTTTGGATCTTTGCAGTTGCCTCAAAGCACTTTTAAAAAGAGAGCTGATCAGGGGGAAAAAAATCTAAACTGCCAGTTAGAATATGAATGAGGATCTAATTATAGAAGCCATCCTGCCTGCAACCTGACAATGTACAGCTCAGATATAGGTTTCCTGATTTATACAACTATATGTGACCCTGTTTGGTGGTCAGCGATGATTTCCAATTCCACCTGATGAACCCAGATTAGAAAAACAGGTTCTAGCATGTACCACAGCTTCCCAACCTGATAACCTCCGGATGTTTGAGATTTCAACTCCTACAATCCTCACCCAGCCAATCTGTTCAACCTATCTGAAAAACACTTGGCTCAAGTAGACAATGAACTCTTGCCCACTTATTCCTGCAGCAATACTTCACTTCCCCCTGCCTAAACCCCCAGCAAAAACATTGCTCTCAATCTTCCCTCCCTGTGGTTTTAATCAGTGTGTCTACCTCCCCTAACTTTCCCCTCTTACAACTGCAGACAAAAACAGCTGCCAAAGAGAACAACAAAAGAAAATCAGCCAAAGTGGTGATTTCCTTATTTTCTTTGGCAACGGCAGCTCAGGCAGCAGAATAGATGGGAGCAATTGCAACAACTCTTAGCTTTTCTGGAATGTAGAGCAAACACAACGAAAAATTTTTAAAGGGGCTGCCCAGATGCACCAACCTTGTGGCTTCCTTTACTACAGCCATAAAAGAGAGTGTCTTCAAAAAGGGCCTTTCATTTACTTTTTTTAACATTACAGCATTTGACAAAATATCCAGTCCTATTCTGTTTAGCAAAGCAGCTAAATAAGGGCTAGAGATGGTGCAGCACCGTAGCTAAGTGGATAAACAGCTCATTCAAAAATTATATTCCACAAGTATTCATCAGTAGTTTCTCATTAAAACTCGAAGGAGATGCTAAGTGGGATATCACAAAATCAGTATTCTTCAATGTTTTTATTGTAGCTTGAAAGAAGAGATAGAGAGAATGTTTATCAGAAAATCACAGAACTGAACGTGGTAGCTTTTACCTCATACAAACAGAAATGAAATTGAAATGAGTTCTGCTACATTAAAGAAATAAGTTGAAGACGACAACTAACAGGGATACACAAAATATTCTGCTTGGGGAATAGCTATAAAAGGGTAGAAGATGCTTGACTTGTCAATTTGTTGTTGTTAGTTGCGAAGTCGTGTCCGACCCATCGCGACCCTACGGACAACGTTCCTCCAGGCCTTCCTGTCCTCTACCATCTTCTGGAGTCCATTTAAGCTCAGGCCTACTGCTTCAGTGACTCCATCCAGCCACCTCATTCTCTGTCGTCCCCTTCTTCTTTTGCCCTCAATCTTTCCCAGCATTGTCAATAGCACTTGTGAAAAAGATCTTGGAATAGGAGTTAGGACACTGAGCTTGTCGATCAGAAGGTCGGCAGTTTGGCGGGTCGAATCCCGAGTGCCGCGTAACAGAGTGAGTGCCTGTTACTCGTCCCAGCTTCTGCCAACCTAGCAGTTCGAAAGCACGTAAAAAATGCAAGTAGAAAAATAGGGACCACTACGGTGGGAAGGTAACAGCGTTCCGTGCGCCTTTGGCGTCTAGTCATGCCGGCCACATGACCACGGAGACGTCCTCGGACAAGCGCTGGCTCTTTGGCTTTGAAACGGAGATGAGCACCGGCCCCTAGAGTTGGAAACGACTAGAACACATGTGCGGGGGAACCTTTACCTTTACCTTACAAATTGGGTATGAGTCAGCAATATGATAAACTAACGGAAAATGCAAATACAACTTTAACTAGTACCAACAGAAGTACAGACTCCCAAAGCATGGAAGAAATTGTTCCGTTTTGTTCTGTACTGCTCAGACTTGGAATTGGAAGAGATTCAGGAAAGGGCATGTAAGATAAGGGAATGTAAAAATTTGTTACATGAAGAAAGATGGAAGACGTTGAGTACATTTACCATTGGTTTAACAGGATGTACCTAAGTAGGAACAAGCTGTGGCAATCTTGGGCTTGTATTTTGTCCATTCCAGTCCCTTAGTCTCTCCCTGAACAACCAAGAAGAAAAATGCCAGACCTTTTGCTTACTGTATGTACCTGGAGTGACATAGATACTAAATATGGTCAACATTAACTATAGCTGAAATAAAACAACTTCAGATTGGTTGTTTGAAAATTGTTTAAATTAAGCACAACCAATGAGAACTCTGATTTTGGGTACAGAGAAGAAAACAGTTTCTTTGTTCTTACTGATCACCATTTTTCAATCATGGCATGTGGTACAAATGTGGTAATTGAGTCTTACAACTGCCAGTCCAATATCTGGCACCTGTAAAGCCTCGCATTTTACTAGTAAATAATAAGGATGCCATCTTTGTCATACTAAAAGCAAGCCAGAGGAACAGTACATTCCTCCCCCCGCAAAAAAAACCCTTCATACATCCATTCATGAATTTAAATCTCCAAGAGGTAGAAGACATAGAAACATGCAGACATGTCCACTCAAGATTCTCAGCTCATACACCACTTTAAAAACCCACTTAATTAAAAATAAGCAGCGAGACTTTTAGTAGCGCAATATTGGAAGAAGGAAGAACTGCCGACTGTAGAAGAATGGACTTTAAAAGTTTCCAACCTGGCGGAAATGGCAAAGATCTCAGCGTATTTGAAAGACCAGTCGCAACAGAGATATATTGTGGAGTGGAGAAGATGGATTGATTATATCCAGAATAAATATGGGACTAAAAAGTTTCATTTAGCATTTGAATAAGTATTGATGTGATGTGATATTTAAATTGCTTGTAGTTAGTTTATAAGCCCCTTCATGGATTACTGCCTTGTCGTGGCGAAGGGGCTTGCGTAATTCAATGAAGCTATGAGCTATGCCGTGCAGGGCCACCCAAGACGGACAGGTCATAGCCGAGAGTTCTGACAAAACGTGATCCACTGGAGAAGGAAATGGCAACCCACTCCAGTATCTTTGCCATGAAAACCCTATGGACAGTAGGCAAAACGATATGATGCTGGAAGATGAGCCCCTCAGGTCAGAAGGCGTCCAATATGCTACTGGGGAAGAGCAGAGGGCTAGTACTAGTACTAGTAGCGCCAGAAAGAATGAAGCGACTGGGCCAAAGCCGAAAGGACGCTCAGCTGTGGATGTGTCTGGTGGTGAAAGGAAAGTCCGATGCTGTAAAGATTTTTTCTCCATAGGAACCTGGAATGTAAGATCCATGAATCAAGGAAAGCTGGACGTGGTCAAACAAGAAATGACAAGACTGAACATCGACATCTTAGGTATCAGCGAACTAAAATGGACAGGAATGGGTGAATTTAATTCAGATGACCATCAGGTATACTACTGCGGGCAAGAATCCCTCAGAAGAAATGGAGTAGCCTTCATAGTCAATAAAAGAGTAGGAAAAGCAATACTGGGATACAATCCTCAAAATGACAGAATGATCTCAGTTCGAATCCAAGGCAAACCATTCAATATCACAGTAGTCCAAGTCTATGCCCCAACCACCAGTGCTGAAGAGGATGAAATTGACCGGTTCTATGAAGCCCTACAGCACCTTATAGAACTAACACCAAAAAATGATGTCCTTATCATCATGGGGGATTGGAATGCTAAAGTAGGAAGCCAAAAGATAACTGGAATAACAGGCAAGTTTGGCCTTGGAGTACAAAATGAAGCAGGGCACAGGCTGATAGAATTTTGTCAAGAGAATACGATGGTCATAGCAAACACTCTTTTCCAACAACCCAAGAGACGGCTCTACACATGGACATCACCAGACGGTCAACACAGAAATCAGATTGACTATATGCTCTGCAGCCAAAGATGGAGAAGCTCTATACAGTCAGTAAAAACAAGACCAGGAGCTGACTGTGGCTCAGACCATGAGCTTCTCCTTGCAAAGTTTAAGCTTAAACTGAAGAAAGTAGGGAAAAGCACTAGGCCACTCAGGTATGAATTAAATCATATCCCTGTTGAATATACAGTAGAGGTGACAAATAGATTTAAGGAATTAGATCTGATAGACAGAGTGCCTGAAGAACTATGGACAGAGGTTCGCGACATTGTACAACAGGTAGCAACCAAAACCATCCCAAAGAAAAAGAAATGCAAGAAAGCAAAATGGCTGTCTGAGGAAGCTTTGCAAATAGCTAAGGAAAGGAGGGAAGCGAAAGGCAAGGGAGAAAAACATACATATGCCCAATTGAATGCAGAATTCCAGAGAATAGCTAGAAGAGATAAGAATGCCTTCTTAAATGAACAGTGCAAAGAAATAGAAGAAAACAATAGAATAGGGAGGACCAGAGATCTTTTCAAGAAAATTGGACAGATGAAGGGAACGTTTAATGCAAAAATGGGCATGATAAAGGACCAAAATGGCAGGGACCTAACAGAGGCAGAAGAGATTAAGAAGAGGTGGCAAAATTACACAGAAGAACTATACAAGAATGAGCTTAATGTCCCTGATAATCACAATGAGGTGGTCACTGACCTCGAGCCAGACATCCTAGAATGTGAAGTGAAGTGGGCCTTAGAAAAGCTGAGCAACAACAAAGCTAGTGGAGGTGACAGTATTCCAGCTGAGCTATTCAAAATCTTAAAAGACAGTGCAGTAAAAGTGCTACACTCAATTTGCCAGCAAATTTGGAAAACTCAACAGTGGCCACAGGATTGGAAAAGATCAGTTTACATTCCAATTCCAAAGAAAGGCAGTGCCAAAGAATGTTCAAACTATCGCACCATTGCACTCATTTCTCATGCTAGTAAAGTCATGCTTAAAATCCTACAAGCTAGACTTCAGCAGTATGTGGATCGAGAACTACCAGAAGTACAGGCAGGATTTCGAAGAGGCAGAGGAACTAGAGATCAAATTGCCAACATACGCTGGATCATGGAGAAAGCTAGGGAGTTCCAGAAAAACATCTACTTCTGCTTCATTGACTATGCTAAAGCCTTTGATTGTGTGGATCATAACAAACTGTGGCAAGTTCTTAAAGAGATGGGAGTACCAGACCATCTTATTTGTCTCTTGAGAAACCTATATGCGGGTCAAGAAGCAACAGTGAGAACTGGACATGGAACCACTGATTGGTTCAAAATTGGGAAAGGAGTCCGGCAAGGCTGTATACTGTCGCCCTGCCTATTTAACTTATATGCAGAGCACATCATGAGAAAGGCAGGGCTAGATGAATCAAAAGTTGGAATTAAGATTGCCGGAAGAAATATCAACAACCTAAGATACGCAGATGATACCACTCTAATGGCAGAAAGTGAAGAAGAACTAAAGAGCCTCTTGTTGCGGGTGAAGAAGGAGAGTGCAAAAGTTGGGTTGAAACTTAACATTAAGAAAACCAAGATCATGGCATCTGGCCCTCTCAATTCCTGGCAAATAGATGGGGAAGAAATGGAGGTAGTGACAGATTTTATTTTCCTGGGCTCCAAGATCACTGCAGATGGGGACTGTAGCCAAGAAATTAAAAGACGCTTGCTCCTGGGGAGGAAAGCCATGGCAAATCTAGACAGCACACTAAAAAGCAGAGACATCACCCTGTCAACAAAAGTGCGTATAGTCAAGGCTATGGTCTTCCCAGTTGCAATGTATGGCAGTGAAAGTTGGACCATAAGAAAGGCTGAGCGCCAAAGAATTGAGGCCTTTGAACTATGGTGCTGGAGAAGACTCCTGCGAGTCCCTTGGACTGCAAGGCGATCAAACCGGTCAGTCCTAGAGGAGATCAATCCTGACTGCTCTTTAGAAGGCCAGATCCTGAAGCTAAAACTCAAATACTTTGGCCACCTAATGAGAAGGAAGGACTCACTGGAGAAGAGCCTAATGCTGGGAAAGATCGAGGGCAATAGAAGAAGGGGACGACAGAGAATGAGGTGGCTGGATGGAGTCACTGAAGCAGTAGGCGTGAGCTTAAATGGACTCCAGAAGATGGTAGAGGACAGGAAGGCCTGGAGGAATGTTGTCCATAGGGTCGCGATGGGTCGGACACGACTTCGCAGCTAACAACAACAACAACAACAGTTTATAAGAGTTAAAGTGCGATAGATTTAGTATTTTATTGTTGTTTATTGTTGGTATACTTATACCCTGTATTGAGCTCTGGGAAGTCGGGGAGGGGGGAGGGAGAGGGGAGGGAGGTGTTGGGGAGGGTTGGGGAGAGGGGAGGGGGTTGGGAGGGGTTTTGTCTTTTTAAAAAATGTATTGTAAAACTTTTCAATAAAAAAAAGATTCTCAGCTCATACACCACTTTAAAAACCCACTTAATTAAAAATAAGTTCTTGCAGTTCAAGTGGTATTCAGAGGAGACAAAGATAATTTAATGAAATATTGGTATGTTCACTCCCCTCTTCACAAACAGGAGAGGGCAAACATCAGGATGCCTGGCTTTATTTGAACCAATTCAGAAAAAAATGAGATAGTTTTAGAGAAGGACCATCAACTTAGTCTGGCCAAGAATGCCTTGAATAAACAAAATTCTTGAAGCCCAACTCTGTGATTAGATGGCAAACTGGAATTGTGTCTTTATTGGACAAACTACAAGTAGTCTTCGGATGGGATTAGAGACAATTGGCTGTCACCATCAGATGTATTTGTGCTTGGCAAACAAGATAGGAACAACTTGCTAAGACAAGCAACATTCCACTTACATGATCTGTATACACCTAGCAACAGATTACTATCAGCTACTCAATGGGGTAAAAGGGAAAAAGGAGGGGGGTATGTAAGGAATAAAATGGCTTTCAACCATATGGTAAAACAGCTTTTCCCAACTTAGTGCTGTTGAGATATATTAGGACACACAGCCTACAGAATTTCCAAGCAAAGATGAGGCTGGCTGAGAATTTTGGAATTTGCAATTTCAACATGTCTCAGTGGCATCAAGTTGGAAAAAGCTGCTGTAAGAGTATGAATGCATGTACCAAGCCAGAATTGTAAAAAGAAGAAAGAACTGCAACAATTTACTTACCTCCTCTAAGATTATGATAATACGAAAATTTCAGGGCTTTTTTTATTTATTTCAATCATGGATCTTTGAATCATAGAATTGGAACAGACCTCAAAGATCATCTGGGCCAGTGATGGCGAACCTTTTAGAGACCAAGTGCTCAAACTGCAACCCAAAACTCACTTATGTATTGTTGGGTGCCGGGTGGATGTAGCCCATTGGGTAGGTGTGGCCAATTGGGTGGGCATGGTCCATTTGGTGGGTGTGGCTGTGGTGGTAACAGCAGACTGGATGGGACTAAAAAGTTCAATCTATCAATTCCAACTTTGCGAGATCTTTTTTTTCCTGTGAGAAGTTGAAATTGATTGATTGAATGAACCTTTTTTTTTTGCCCATGGCAGCAGAGGCCTAAAGCGAAAGGTTTTATAAAACCCAGCTGAAGGCCTAGGAATGGGATGAGAGCGCACATGCCCACAGAGAGGGCTCTGCATGCCAACTGTGACACACGTGCCATAGGTTCGCCACCACGGATCTAGGCTAATTTCCTGCTATGGGCATTAGAAGGAAAGCTGTATTAGTTCATTATGGCCCAAAATCAGAAGGAAACTGGTGCTTTAGACTCCTACTCAATGCTGGATCTACTAAACTCTTTATCTGAATGGAAAATGCACTCAGTGAAGCAATTTGTTTCATTAGTTGGCAGTCAGCATGGCTGGCTGAGGAATTCTGGGAATTGAAATCCACAAGTCTTAAAGCGGCCAAGTTTGAAGACCCCTGCACTACACCAAAATTCTTCCTATTATTTAACCTGAATTTATTTCCCTCTGGTTTTTGTCCTGCTTTCTCTGGGGTCACAGAACAAGCCCATTCCCACTTCTAAATGACAACTTTAGGTCTGAAGTCAACTATGATATTCCATCTCAGTATTCTCTTCTGGAGTTCTTCTACACAGTCCTTTCAACTGTTTCCACTCTTCTTGACACTTTGGTAGCTTTCCTCTAAACTCACTTCACTTTGTCAATGTCCTTTTTTGACCTTGGTGCCCAGGATTATGTTGCCTAGGACTATGGAAATGTTAAGGAATAGAATTCCAATTCAGAGTGTAGAGTGGGGCAATTATTTCTGTGAGCTGTACTGAGCACTCCAGTTAATACATCCAAAAATAACATTTGCCTTTTTAGCAGTCAAATCACCAGATTCACTCATACTGAACTTCTGATTACTAGAATCAGGGCTTTTTTTCTCATAGAAGGCTCAGAATGGAGTTCCGGCACCTTTTTTGGATGGAACCTTGTAGGATAGGCAATGCGGGTTGTATGACATGTGTGAGTTCCGGCTCCTTTTTCTTTTACAAAAAAAGCACTGACTAGAAAACTCAGTTCCTTTGCACATAGCTATGACAAAGCGAGGTCTTCCTTATCTTATATTTGTGCTTTTCATTTTTTTACTCCTTATATCCAGGAGTTTATACAAAGTAAAGCAAATCTGAACACAATAACAGAATAACAGAGTTGGAAAGAATCTTGGAGGTCTTCTAGTCCTAGCCCTGCACAAGCAGGAGACCCATATCATTCCAGACAAGAGGCTCTCCAGTCTCCTCTTAAAAGCCTCCACTGATGGAGCACTCACAACTTCTGGGGGCTAGTCGTTCCATTGGTTAATTGTTCACACTGACAGGAAATTTCTCCTTGCTTCTCTCCTTGTTTAGTTTCCATCCACTGTTTCTTGTTTTCCACCCTGTTCATTTTAACTATCAGCCCTTCAAGGTGGGCAAGGGATTTTAAGTAAGCTGTAGGGATTTTAGGTACGTACTTTGTTGAAGAGCAAAGTAACAGAGTCTTTCCAAGTTATTCTTTCTACAATTTACACCAAGCCAAATCAACATGGGATTCTTTGGCGTTTCTTTTTCATCCTTTCCTCTTTCTCAGGGCTGAGTAATCCTTTTTCCCCCTTAACGGTCATTGTTCCCCACTCCTTTCCCAAGCGAGGCGAACATTCATTCACACTGGGCCACTTTTCAAGCCTAAATCATTTTGAATTTCCTCTCTTTTTGAAAGTATTAGTCACTTTTCCAAGGCCTGTGCAATCTGCAAATTTGATAATCATCTCCATAATCCCTTCCTCAAGGTTATCCAATATCATTTTCCAAACTGATATGGAACCATTTATGAATATTTTTGGTGCATTCAGTAAGCTATAAATCAGCAGCCCATATTTACCGTTTTATTAATGAAGATATCTTGAACATTTTGTTGAATGATAACTCTGACTAAAAATATTTCTAGTTTGACTTCTTTGTGACAAACCATGCTGTCCTAGATGTAAAACCCAAGGTAGGATGTTCTGCCTTCCTTCCATCATCTGTTATTAATTCAACAAACCTCCATCCTTTTTGCCTTTTCTTTTGTTTCACACACACTCACAGACAAAAGCTTTTCGTTGTTGTTTTGGTATTTCTTGCAAGTCTCAATTCAGTCTCTGCCTAACATAATCTTTACAATTTCTGTACAGCACTGAACCTTTCTTTGATGATACACTTTTCTTTCCATTTCTTATACAGGTAGTTCTCAAGTTACAACCACAGTGGAGACTTGAATTTCCATAGCAATAGCAGTAGCACTCAGACTTCAACAACACATGGCTGTGTGTTAAAGATTTGGCATTCATTGAATCAGTATTGTGGTTTAGATTTAGAATGATCATAAAAGCCTAAATAAAATTGTATTTTAGCGTACTCTGTTTAATAAAAATTTTCAAGGGTTTTACTGCCATATAGCAGTCTTCACTAACCTGATTTCCTCCAAGTTCAACTCCCATAATTCTAAATTAATGAACTCTTTAGGGGAACTGAAATCCAGGCCATGGTAAGCCCAATTGAAAACTGTTGAATATAGCAAAATCAGTAGCATTTACACTACTGCTTCACAGTGCTTTACAGCCCTCTCTAAGCGGTTTACAGAGTCAGTACATTGCCCCCAACAATCTGGGTCCTCATTTTACCGACCTCAGAAGGATGGAAGGCTGAGTCAACCTTGAGCCAGAGAGACTCAAACTGCCAAACTGCTGGCAGCTGGCAGTCAGCAGACATAACCTGCAGTATTACCACCATGGCTCTATTTCATCATATGTTAGTGTGGCCATAAAGCAAGTCATCACATGACCAGACCCAATGTTAAGGCTATTTTTACTGCAATGGCTAAGTGAATCACACACAGTCATTAAGCAAATCTGCCTTCCCAAATTGACTTGCCATCCCCCAAGGAGAGCAAGCACAGCAGCAACAGCCTTGAAGAGAAGGTAAACATGACCAGGTGCCCCCTTGGGGAAGTGGGGCTGGGCTGGGTTGTGGTGTCTGAACAGCTTGGGGGACTGTAAACACTAACTGGGCATCCAGATCCTCTGGGGGGGGGTTCGTGCCTGGCCTCCTAAGTTTGGACCATGGTGTTCCATCGACCCTGATCCCCACATCCAGCATGAGTGCTGCATTCCCCTCTCCAGCCCTGCCACATGGCGGAGAGCTACCTGGAGCCGGCCCCTGCCAATGCTTGGCTCATGCTATCCTCCGCTCCTGTCTCCCACCTTGTGTCCTATGGGCAGGTCCCATCCACCACCTGGTTCATGGGAAATGGACACACAGGGCAGCATGAGCTGAGTTTTGGAGGGGGCCAGCTCCAGGTCATCCTCTCCGCTACGTGGCAAGGCCGGCGAGGGGAAGGGGTACTCACACTGGATGTGGAGCTGCAGCCTGGAATGGCCAGGCATCCAGAAACATGTGAGCCACCCTATGGAAAAGGACGGTTGTGCCCCGAGCCCTGGGGCACAGGGCTGATGGAATGCCATAGCCTGAGCAGAGAGGAGGCTGGCCATAGACCCATTCAGAGGAGGCTGTGGGGCCTGGTTAGTGTTGATGGTCCCCCAGGCTGCCTGGAGCCCTGGGTAGTAGAGGGCAAGTGCCCAGCCCAGCCCTTGAGCTCCTGGAGCATCGGGCCCTACATTCCATCCCATCCCATCCCTGCTTCCCTGAGGGTTAAATAGCCGCACTTACCTCCTTCTTGAGGCTGCTGCTGTTGTGCTCACTCTCCTTGGCCAGGCTAGGCTTCCAAGGGCTGGAGGAGAGTGGAGAGGCAGCAAGGCTCCTCCTGGATGGGACTGTTGCTGCCGGTACCACCGCCGCAGGGTGAGGAAAGGTGAGGCATGTGACGGGGCAGGGGTGGCCTGGCTGCAGGGCCCCGAGGTGCACAAGTGCAAAGCCACATGGAGTGGGGCCAAATGTGCAGCTGAATGTGGCTTATTGGATGCCCTGGCTCATGTCCAGCTGGCTGTCGCTGCTGGTCAATGAGCGGCCAAGAGGACAACAAGCTGCAGTTCTTGCCAGGGTGGAGCGCCTGGTCTTGGTGGGCCAGGGCCGAGGCAGTGAGGGCTGGCCCCTTGCTATCTCCAGGGCAGCCCTGGACCAGATCTAAATTCACTGCAGGCCTTGTGTTAGACGTATCTAGTCTAGCCCATACACTGTGTAGATGTTCTTGTACACAATGTCAGCTACTTGGTTGTACCAGTCAGTGAACACTGCTACTGCCTGCATCTTACACCCTGCCATTATGTGTCGGACTATTGGGCACACACACACACACACACACACACACTTTAAGAAGGGGAGGTAAGATGATAGAGGAAGAAGCAGAAAGAAAAATTCAATGTTTGCTGACCTTTTTAGCTTAAAGACACATCTGGAAATTTTAGAGCTAGCTTATTGGCATTATGCCTACCAGGGCAAATGGGACCCACAAAATCCCATTTACAAAATGTCTGTCATAATGAGGAACAGATAGAGACTACAGGGCTAATTAATTAGGGAATCCGCAGAGAATGAAATTAGTTGAGGGAATCTGGGTCAGATAGAGAAAAGTGCCGGGAAGCACATGAGGGGCTCATAAAAAAATGAGAGCCATTTCCTGCCTTTGAACACAGCTCTACTTAACAACTATACAACATCTTTGAAAAATGCCTGAAAGTTGCAACTGGTGCAAAATCCAGCATCTTGGCTGTTAATGATGCCTGTACAGAAAACATGCACTGTTTGCCAGTTACTTAAAGGGTCTCTGACAACTCGACAACACTAGCTCAACGTGGCCAGCAGGGGGCGGCTTTCTCACCACCCCACTTGCTTCCCCACCCCATTGCTTCCCAAAGCCGCCTTCATTTTCAGAGCAAAACAACTTTAAACTTGAAGCAATGGGGCTTTAAAAAAAAACTTGCAGGGCAGCGGGGGATTTCCATTTTGACACCCCACTCCCACTCAGAGCAGCCCCACCCATCGCCGCCCCCCTTTGATACCCCGCTCCCTTGCCTGGCTCTCCATCCAGCACCCGCCGCGAGTTATCCCCACAGTGAATTTACAGTGTTGAGATGTCCCGCAAAGAGATGGCGGCAGCGAGTTGGCAGCAACGGACTCAGCCGTGGCAAGCCAGCGGCATCAAGTCCTCCCATTCCGCAGTTTAAGAGGTTGGTCTTAGTATGTGTTTATTTGCTATAAACATTTCTAAAGTCATCTTCTTCACAAATCTGGTTGATATATGAATTTAAAACCAAAGAAATGGAACACCACCAGATAACAGCAACAAAGGAAGAAGATGGATATCCTGGTGCAGGGGTAGGCAACCTCGGCTCTTTTACGACTCATGGACTATGCTATGCTGACTCAGGAATTCTGGGAGTTGAAGTCCATGAGTCGTAAAAGAGCCAAGGTTGCCTACCCCTGTCCTGGTGGAAAAGAAATAAATCTCCACATAAGGAGTCCACTTTAAAATCCTAAATGGCCCAGTACGTGAATGTGAATGTGGGTCTCTCCTGGTCTGAACCTCTTACAATCTGCAGGGAAGCCTTTTTGATCATGCCGTACCTAGCTTAGATTGCTAGAGGAGGTCCTTCCCGTACAGCTTCTTAACAATGGAATGCACTCCCTCATGTTCTCAGCATTTAGAAAATCTACAAATCTCTATTTTAAACAGGCTTTTATTTACCGATTTTAGCATGAATGTAATGTTCTTAGCCTTTGGATTTTCTAAAATATGTTAGTATCTTGAATGGCCATCTGAATAGGAAACTGGAATAAAATAGCTGTTGAAGATTTAACCCTCTAGGAATTTGCTTAATGCCTTTAAAACCCATGCTAAGCTCACAGCATGACTACACCTCCCGGCAATTTGTTCCTAGGATAAAATATATTTCACGACAAGTAAAATATGTTCTTTTATTTCATAAAGTTACCATAATCTCCCCTCCAATTTTCATTTTCCAAAACTTGCAAAACCTGGACATTTCTGGAAATTAACATTATTTTAGGAGTCAGAGAGAAAATTTGAAGCTCAGGTTTTATGTCTTCCTAACCTCTCAACTTGTAAACTTGGGCAAAGCTTTCATCTCTATTTAATTAAGCAATGCATTTTTCATAGAATCCAGCTAATGCCTGATCGGCAGACAAAGCAGTACAGTGCTTCTGAGAATGAAGGATCTATTTATATGCCTTGGTTAATAAAAGGAGCTTCCTCTTACAGGTGCTTGGTGGCCAGAGAAGGAGACATTGCAGCAAAACAGTTGGAAGAAGTGGATCTTATACTTGGGATCAACCAGCTATCTTAAAAGGTCTCTATGTTCATCCATGAGCCACCTCCACCCTGGAGTAATTTGGAGTGATCAAAGTATCCCATCCTTGTCTCAGATGCCCAACTCCTTGCTTTTTAACAAGCTCTGTCTAGACATGAGGGTTTCCCCCGTTTAATTCTATGCTGTCATCAACAGCTGAGGTCAGCTGGAGACAACAAAGTCCTTCCAAAAGTGTTCATTAACAGCTTTCAGCATGGGAAGATGTTTTTCAGTAATTATCTCAAGTACCCACCAACCCATTTTGACTCTCTGCACATAGCGTAGTAGCTTGACATTTGGAGAAGAACCAATTACGGGAGACTTAAATCATCTGCCAGTGAGAGTAACTGTCAGTTCTACGTTCATCCCCCGAGTGCTCCACCATCTGGGCAAGAAGAGTCCCCTGACACTTCAAAGCAAAAATCATGCTCAACTCACATATGGTTTCTGCCTATAGAACCCATTATTTGCCAGTTTATGCCCCAGGGTGCTTCCAACCTGTCCAGAGGCAGCAGGAGAGCAAAAAGAGAAATTGATCAAACCAAAGAGAATACAGGGGGAGAATTAAAGTTTATTTCCACTGTGTAGAAGTGAGTAAGAATTAGTCAGATGGATCTTACCAACACCCCTCCTATAAGCTTTGTTTTTCCAGTTAATCATAGGAAACTGCCCCATAGCAGCCTATCCCTATATTGTTTACTTATAGGATCACCCAGTTGTGCCTGGAGGCACCATTGTCCTTACAGACACTCCTCTCTTTTTGTATACCTTAATTTCTTTCGCACTTGAGCTATGTGCATTTCTGCCAAGGCTCAGAAACAGAGTCAGGGACACAAAATGTTTTCTTTCTATTTTTGTATTCATTTGCCTCTCAAGCTGTAAAGAAACAGATCCAATAAATGGGGAGCAGCCTTCTGACAACATGGATCCAACCATGTAACATTTCACTCTCTCCAGTCCACTTGACTACTGTATATATGTCTACTATGCTGGTCTACGACTGTAATAAACATTTGATTGATACATACACTTCCTGGGAGGACTTTGCTACAGGCATGCTCATGTTGACCTCCCTACCCTGATCCTCACTGGCCAGGATCACTGTGCTGCTGTGATGGATTCTGATATTTTAACCTGGAGGTATGTGTCAAACTGTGTTGCTGAGTCCCTGTTGGGAAAAGGAGGATTTCTCTAAGGTTTTTTTTGCACAGGACAATCCATCCAAGTATGGGTCTCCCAGCCAATCTGAATATTAGTCAGCAATAGATATGGGGAAATGAGATTTCCCAATGGCCAGGACAGCAATCAATAACACAAATCCAATACATACCTTTGACATTTAACAGCTGTCACAGGGTCCTTTCTGTATAGCAGCATCCCCATATTTTCAAATCACTTTCTGAATCACTGCTTTATTAATACATTATTAAAGATGGCTTTTTCATTCAGCCACAGCCTGACCCGCGTGCATTTACAAACAGAGACCAATTTCTGAATTAAAAGATTTTATATCTTTCCTGCAAGCTCATACGTAGAGTAAACTACATGTTTAGAAAACTATCAAAGCAACTATACAAAAGCTTGAATCCCAACAGAAAAAGTTGGGATGAAAATTATTATATTTATTAAGCATATTTACTTCTACGGTAATCTTTTCTTCTAGAGATTAAGGCAACTCACGTTAAAAAAAAGAATATTAAGCATCACAAAGAACAATGTGAAAAAAGAGCAAGCAAAAATCACAGAACTGGAAGGGGACATTTAGGTCAGTGGGTTTCATTTCTTAACTCTGGAATCCAGATTAAAGCATTTCTGACAGATGGCTGTCCAGGTTGTCTTAAAGCATCCTGCAAAGGGAGAGGCACTGCCTTTCTAGATAATTGGTTTCCACTGTCAAACTGCTCATTTAATTAGGTGGTTTTTCCTAATCTTTCAACTGGAAACTGCTTTCCTACATTCTAAATCTGCTATTTGTGCATTGCACAAGATTTGTACAAAAAAACAAAGGTTTTCACTTCTACGTAATACCCTTTGAAATACTTGAAAAAAGCTATCGCATCCTTATTCTCTTCTCAGGATTCAATTTACCCAGCTCCCTTTCAATTTCTCATCATAAGCATTAGCATTTCGTCTAATCATCTTCTTTGTTGTTCTCCTTTATATCTCTTGTTCTTCGTGTGGTGTCCAGAAATTTATTTTTTGACTTACAGGTATTTCTACACTGCCCAATTCAAATAATTTCTGGTGGTTTAGAGCAATACTCCTCCCCAACAAGAAAAGAGTTATCCTAAAAAGGCTGCTGGACAAGAATCTGCGGATGCAATAAGCATGGACATGTGAGAACAGTCTAGACTCTGCACAGGCTTGTTTGTGAGATGGATCATATTAACTTTTTGTTTTTCACCAAAATCACTGTAGCCCTCTGTTCACTCAGTAAATCCAGGTGTATCCTGGAATTTATGATTGATAAGAGGCTGCTGGAGAGCCATTACATACATCCAACACCATGGCCATCTCCATATTCCAAAGGGCAACCAGACTCATGACAGAATAAAGTGGAGTAATTCTTTCCCATAATTCAAAATAACTTTTGCAGCCCAAGGTTGTTCTTCCATGATAAGTCATGTTCAGTTTATGTTGTAAGGCCCCCATTGAGTAAAATTAATGAAGAATATAAAGAAAACAGTCATAGCTAAAAGAATGCATATTGTTAGCCAACCCCTTCATTGTGTAAATCTCCCATTCCTATGAGAGTAACAATGAATATAAAATATGACCTCTCCCATTTGCTTGGAAATTTAGCTTCCAGACAAAGGGGGTGGGGGTGGATGCTAAAAGTGCATAAATATTAGCAAGCTCTGTTGAAAAATAGGCTTTAAAGACATTCTGAACATTTCCCCAAAGGGAGGGCAGAGACAAAATAGGTAATAGATAATTGGACCTGCCTTTGGTGAAAAGGGGCCACTGGAGACAGAATCTGCACTTGCATGCCTGTGCAAATGTAACTTGCCTTGATTGGTAGTACAAAAGGATAGTTCAAGCAGCACATTAAGGGGATGAAAGATCTGTGCCAAGACAGTTTGTTTATGAGTCCTGAAAGACAAGCCAGTCACTTGCCAGTACCCTGGCTTTATTTGCGCTATTTGGCAATGTGCAGATTCATTTCCCTGACACTGGGTGCCTCCAATTCAATTATTAAAGCCTCTTTTTGTATCCCCCCAATGGCTATTTTAGTACAAAGTAAAGGATTTGTCAGTAGAACGTGCCCTGAACTAATATAAGGGAAGAAAACCCCTTCCATAGCGACACTCGAAGGCCCTCACTCAGCCAAGAATTCCTGCTGTAGGCAATCAAAGCTACTCCTGTAGCTGAACGAATGGAGAATGAAGCTCTTTGGGCCCTAGTTTATTCCTAGAGTTGAAAAGAAGAGGCTTATGCAGTCTTTGTATCTTCTTCCTCTTGGCCTTCAATCTGCCTCCATCTTCTCAGAACAGAAATACGCTGATCTCCAGCTGAGAAGAAGCTCTAAGAGCTAAATTCATTAACACTGAGATTTATTACAGTTGGGTTTTTTTTGTTACTTATTCGTTTGGCTTTTTTTTTATACCACTCTGATTGAAACTGAGTCTGAGTGGTTCAGTCACTTTACAGACAGTCTTCATTTATACTAACTAAATCATCACGTGGCTGCTTTAGTTTGGTTTTAGTGTTTTGCGTGAACCAGCTATTGTGGTTTGTCAATCATGGCTTCTGGGTTAATGTATTATGTGAACTCCAGCAATTATGAATCTAGACAGGAGTTTGTTCATTTATCCTATGATTTACAAGAACCTATATGTAATAGGATTCCATCTTTATGATTAGATTCTGACGATCTACCTTGGCCTAGATCTTTTATCAATTCATAAGTTATGTAATAGTCTTACAAGGAGAAGATGCAATCATTGTTATTTTCTAAGATTATCGATGGAGCCTCTATGGGGCACTCTTGCTAAACAGAATAGCACCTTTCTCTGGATCCTGAAGGTAAGTGGAGTTGGGGTTTAATTAGTTCGTGGATGGGAAACTGAGAATCTGAAGGCTACATACTTCAATGGCAAGTAGAAAAAATATCCCCAAAGAAGGCATGACAGAACACTTCCACATTCTTGTAATAAAACATGCATGTCTCATAAAAGTGAACTCATATTGAAAGAGGCATTAACTTATTTAAAGGCTGCTATCTGCTGTGCAGTATGCTAACTTCCTGTTTAAATGTTTGTTGTTTGTTTTAAAGCATCAATTGGCTGACAGATGCCAAGAGAAATATCTGGAGGCCTCTTCATTATCATCAACATGACTTTCCCTTTGAACCAGTATATACATGGAAAAAATTGGGGAGGGGAGGGGAAAGACAGGAGAGGGTAGAAGAGAGGGGAGGGAGTGAGGTAGGACAGAGTAGGATATGATAGGGCAGGGGTAGGCAACCACGGCTCTTTTATGACTCATGGACTTCAACTCCCAGAATTCCTGAGCCAGCTCAGGAATTTTGGGAGTTGAAGTCCATGAGTCATAAAAGAGCCGAGGTTGCCTACCCCTGTGACAGGGGAAACCTATTACTCGCAGACTCTCTTAAATTTATTTTCATCAGATAACCCGGAAATATAGCATTCTACGCCTGATTAGGAGTTTCTAAAAGCTTGTAGTACTTAAAAGAAAAATGCTGATTACATGGTAAAATAATTTACAAAATACTGAGACCACATTGTTAAGGAGCAAAAAAAAATATTCCCGAGGCTTCTGTTTTGCCACTATACAGTTCTTAAAATAAAATTGTAAATATGCATTTAATACTACTAACAGCATTAAGCCCTAAAAAAAGATGAGGCTATTAGACACAACACAAGGCTAAGTAAGCAACATTCCCTTAAAGAAGTGTGGATTGCTCCTTTTTAACAGTGCTGTGCTAAAAGTTCCTCTTGCTTCCTAATGCTTCCTACCACCCACTGACAGTGAGCCCGGTGAGGAGAAATCTGCTTTTTAGGGCATGAGCACAGACTTCAACCCCTTTGCTGGTTAGTGTCAAAGGAGAAAAGAAACAAAACAAATCCAAACTTAAGATTCTTGAGATTAGAATGGAAAGAAAAGTAGAACGATGCAAGAATACATCCTGAAGTCCTGCAGAGAAAATGGCTGTGCAGCTACCAACAACAAGGAGTGGGAATTACTAGCCACATGTGTGCTCATTTAAAGAAACTTTGTGGTTTCTGTTTGTAGCTGTAAGGTCAAGGAAATTCCCCACAGTACCTGCCTGGTTCCTTTCCCTACTTGGTTATATTTTCACTTTTTAAGACAACTATGTGAAAAAGTTGGCATGCTTAAAAGCAAAAGATCCAAGCTCTAATATTATACTTATTTCCAAGAATGGCGCTGGATGTTATGTGGCTCCTATAACAGGGCTCTGGAGTTCTTTGTGCTCTCAGAGCTTGGTTGTTTGCTTGCAGGTGTTTCATTACCCAACTAGGTAACATCATCAGTGCTGGTGAGTCTGAGGTTTGCTCCCTGTTTACATACAATAGCTTGGCCTGCCAGAGCTGGTGGGGGTATGATTTTAGTTTCCTTGGTTGTTCCTTGATTAGGGTATTGTTTTCTGCTTGATTGTTTCTCTGGTGTTAATCGCTGCTTATCTTTGAGTGTTGGCTGCTGGAGGATGTGTTCTGATTTTTTTTGTACCTTCTTAGCTTTTTCTTGTCTCTCTGAATAGTGTGCAGATATGGTTTATTTCTTATGTGTACGACTGATTTATTTGGATGCCAAGTTTCCAAATTCCCTAGCTTTTGGAGATGGCTCAGTATAGGAGGCTCACAGTCAAAACTGTGATCCAGTCTATCCATGTGAAATTAATGTGTTCTCATTGTGTCTTCTGATTGCTAGCTGGCATTCATGGATGTCCTCTGCTATATTGTGGCAGTTGCAATCCTTACACTGTATTCTCTCTTCCTGTTTCACATTGCAGTGATTGTCTTCAGTGCTTACACTGTGTTCTTCCTCACTGTATTCACTCTCATCATTTGGAAGCAACAAGGCATTGGATACAGCTTAGTGCTTCAATTGGAAGTGAGCTCACCTGTCCAGAAAAAGGAGAAAAGGAATTTGAGGTATCAGAAGGACCACCCTGTGGGGCTACAGGATATGCCAGAGAACATACCACTAAAATAGTTTGCCTCTTTTTAAAAAAATACATAACAATATGGGTTCCAACCCTAACCCTAACCCTACAAGGTTAGCAAAAATAGATTTAAAAAATCTCACCGATGTGCTGGAAATGCAGAAGGCTTCCAGGGACTTACTATCATATGTGGTGGGAATATTCAAAAGCACAAAATTTTTGGCAGCAGATAAAAAATTGGTTGGAAGAAATATTACTACAAAAAATCGATTTAAAACCAGAAACCTTCTTATTAGGGATTATTAATGATAAACTCAGCAAAGCATCTTTCTACTTATTATTGCATATTTTAACCGCAGCAAGATTGGCATATGCCCCAAAATAGAAAAGAAAGGAAACACCCACTGAAGAAGAAATAATAGATAAAATTTTATCCTGCGCTGAAATGGACAGGTTAACCCTAGAGATCAAAAATAAGACTGAAACAGATTATTATGAAATTTGGAAAAATTAGTACGATTGGTTAGAGATAAGGAGGATTGCTGAGATGATTATTGTTTGATTAGTTGATAATGTAAGGACTTCTTATTAGCACCTATATCAGGATACAACTGAAAGATATGTAAATATAATGCTGATGACTGAAAGACAGTTTACCAAAAAATTTACAGATATTATATGTAAAGTTTGTTATACCCTATCCTGTCATAGAATGTATTTTAAGTTTTTGTTTTTTTCTTTCTGTAACATAAGGTAATACTAATAGCAGTGTTGTAGCCAGGGAAGTTGAATCATGTCTACTTTTGTTTTTAAATGTACATTTAATAAAATTTTCTAAAAAAAAACCCAAAACAATATGGGTGCCAATGCTTATGTACCTGGGTATCAGTTGTGCATTTCATGGTCTTGATGGCTGAGAGGTAGGCAACAAGGATACACATCCCAGCTCAAGGCAGCAGTCCAATGTACTGATTTCTGCCTTAAAAGCCACTCCCTGTCTTATTTCACATTCCAATAAAAAAAGGTAAAGGTTCCCCCGCACATGCATGCTAGTCATTTCCGACTCTAAGGGCCAGTGATGTCCCGTTGCCTGGAAGCGGTTCGGGTCTGGATGGGGAGGAACAGGCTTCAACTCAACCCCGACAAGACTGAGTGGCTGTACGTACCGGCATCTCGAGATATTCACAATATTCCATCTCTTTCTATGGGGGGTGAGCTATTACCCCCCGTAGATAGGGCTCGCAACTTGGGAGTCCTCCTAGATTCACAGCTTACTCTGGAAGACCACATAATAACTGTGACTAGGGGGGCCTTCGCCCAGGTTCGCCTGGTGCGCCAGTTGCGGCCCTATCTAGACCGGGATGCCCTGCGTACGGTCACTCATGCGCTCATGACCTCTCGTTTAGACTACTGCAATGCTCTCTACATGGGGCTGCCCTTGAGGACCACTCGGAGGCTCCAACTGGTACAGAATGCAGCCGCGAGAGTTGTGTTGGGAGTCTCCCGATACTCCCATGTTACACCTCTGCTCCGTGAGCTGCATTGGCTCCCAGTTGTCTTCCGAGTGAGATTCAAGGTTCTGGTAATGGTTTTCAAGGCCCTACATGGCATGGGTCCGGAGTACCTTAGGGATCACCTGCTGCCGGCGTCAACTTCCCTCCGCCCTGCGCGTTCCCACAGAGAGGGCCTCCTCAGGGTGCCACCGGTCAGAGAATGTCGTCTGGTGGCCCCCAGGGGGAGGTCCTTCTCTGTGGGCACCCCGGATTTATGGAATCGGTTGCCGGTTGAGCTCCGGATGGCGCCCGACCTTCGCTCCTTCCGACGCGATCTGAAGACTTATTTGTTCGAACAAGCCGGCTTGGCCTGATGGGGGATGGGTTGGGATTTTATTGTTGTTTTAAATATATTTAACTTATTGTTGTAGCTTGGGCATTTCGTTTAATTCTTTTTTAACTTTTGTATTTTTGTACTTTTATATGTTTGCCCTGTTCACTGCCCTGAGTCCTTCGGGAGAAGGGCGGTATACAAATAAAATAATAATAATAATAATAATCATCATCATCATCATCATCATCATCATCATCTCCATTTCAAAGCCGAAGAGCCAGTACTTGTCCAAGGACGTCTCTGTGGTCATGTGGCCGGCATGACTAGATGCCAAAGGCGCACGGAACGCTGTTACCTTCCCACCGTAGTGGTCCCTATTTTTCTACTTGCATTTTTACGTGCTTTCGAACTGCTAGGTTGGCAGAAGCTGGGACGAGTAACACATTCCAATACATCTTATTAAATTTAGCTCTCTTGAAAAATTAGCATGAAAAATGTCCTGCCTTCTCTAAGATGCCCCTTTGAAGAATTAAACCCAAAATTTCAATTCCAATGATAGGTGTTTCAAAACCAACCATCCCCAACTGACAGCAGGTCTAATAAAGGTAAGCCGTAAGGTTGCATTGGATGCCTATATTAAAATCTGCCAAGATCAAAGACAATCCTGCAGGTACCACAGCCTGATATTTGAATTAATATATCCACCTCCCTCATTTGATTCCCTCTGTAAATGCCAGATCCAGTAAACCGTAACAGTGTCTCATAACCGCAGCAAGGGAAAGGCACTCAGTGCTAGTGTAATGTGAGACAGCGAGCATTCATTGATCTGATCATTATTTTTAAATTAAAAAGTAGACACAGGGCAGATAGTACCATTAACACTTCTGTGTACAATTATTGAATGCAAAGATAATGCTGCAAACATTCCGACAGAGCATCTCTCTTCATCGGGATTTCTATCAGATGGTTTAACCCTGCTTGAGTAGGCTCCTAACTGAAATAGTACTCAGAAAAGCCTGACATATTTTTTTAATCCTCTCTCTTTTCCTTAAAAGGGAAGAGGTTAATCCTTATTACAGCATCCACTTTAAGTCACTGGAAGCATAGAAGCATAGAAAAGAGACAGCATGTGCAAAATATCAGCTGAGGCGTGTCAGGCACTTGCAGGCAGAGGACACACCCACCTTTGTTACTCCAGCTACAGAGAGATGCATTAAAATGGCAACAGTGGAGATGTGCAATGAGTTCTTCCCATGCAATAGCCAAATATTAAGGGACAGAACACATGTCCTAAGCGAAACAAAAAGTCAAGAGCCTTTCTCCCCAACCCAGGAAATTATTTTTATTCCCCTTTCATTCCCTCTGCTTCCTGAACTCCCTCCCCCTCCCCTCCCAATCCCTAAGTACAGCCTTCTCTGAGTGAGAGGGGAAACAGGATGAGCACATTCCTCTTCATCCATTAGATCTACACCGTCTATAACCTTTAAGCCACATCCCCACAGTTGAACACCCTCCATATGGGATAGCATTGCTTCTTCTAGAATATCCATCTGGAAGGTATGAGGTGCCCCCCCCACCCCGGGAGAAGGCAGCATAAATTTGTGCATCCTATTGCTTCTCTTTTTTGTCCCACTTCATATCAGCATACATCAGTCATGTCTGTATGGACACAGGAGGATCAGCACTTAAAACACCAGGATGTAAAACCTGTTTTTCATATACTGTAGAAAAGGCCACTTGACCTGGAAGAAAAGCTACACAGGATAGCAAAAGAAGATCTTTCTCCAGATTGCTATTACCAGTAAGAAATGTTTTGGAGTCGAAAGAAAATACAACTTTATTTTACAACAAAGTATTAGAGTCTTCTCAGAAAGCAAACCAATGGCTTCAGTACATCTGTCTGTGGAGCTGCTGCCAGGACTGAGAATATGCTGGCATCTGCTAATGGAACACAACTGACAAATAGATCATAACACACCAGCTTGGTTTTTTTTATCCTTACCATTTTTGTTTATTCACTTGTGTGAGAATAATAACATCAGTAAAGTTATGCTGCTATGCATCTTTGGGTTGTTGTTTTTTTTAAACAGGGATACAAATTGAGTTCAGTGGAAGACGGTCAAGGTAAGCCTACTTAAGGGCTGAAGCCTATGAAGTGTGTTCTCCAGGAATTTTCAAGATAGGACTACTGGATCTATCATTTAGGTTTTGCAAATTGTCCTATTATCATTTTATTGGATGACAGAGTTTAAACAGTCCTCTAAGACGAAGCAAGAATGAAGTATCTGTTCTGGGATCTGCTTTAAATAAAAGCTGCCATCAGCTGAATTACTAATTTTATATCCTCCTATAGGAGATAGTGTAGATGGTAGAATGAATACAGCATCTTTGTCTAACAACAGACTCTGGTTCTGCTGTACATTTAAACCCTAACAGAATTACATTCTTATTTTTCATACTCATACCTTATGAAGATCTAACTCCTAACTTTCTCAGATACACAATCTATCAGTATCAGTAAAGAAATCCACTCTCATCACGTTGTTCCTTGTTACCCTCTTCGCAGCATTCAGAAATATTTCACCTTTTTAAATATTTCTATACTATATGGAAATCTAGGCAATAACATAGATGATTCCTTATAATTATTACAGAATTTGCCTTTGATCCTTTCCAATCCTCCTTAATGTGTTGAGACTACAATTCCCAGAGATTCTACCTGAGTAAAGGTCGCCATTCTGGTACAACTGGAAGCTACTAAATTGGGGGAGATGTTCTGACAGGAAATTAATGATCTCAGTTCTGGGTGAACGTGGTACAAGTAGATGAACATTTTCTTTGATTACAGCAACATTTTTATAATCTGCCATGGGAATTGGGGCCCTTCAAAGAATCTTACTGAAGTTATTGGATAAAGGCACTTATAAGTACATAGGAACATTTTTTCTGTACTTTTTATATAAAGGTTAGTGTGCTTGACGTTTACATAAATACATATTTATTTAAGCTAAGAATGTTTTACCTTTATGTTCCAAAGCCACACATATTTATTTTCAAGCACATCATTCTGCTGTTCCTTGCTGTAAGACTCATGACTTTAAAATGAGGTTGAATTTCACTTTGGCAGTTTGGAGATCAAAAGACTACCGGGCAGAAAAGGGCAGGTGATTGTTCACAGCCCTGGCAGATCATTTCCATTGTTTTCTTAAGCATTATGCCATTGTTGTTGTTGTTGTTTTAAAAAAGGAAAAGGAGCAAATGATGGCTGCAAAACGTTCAGTTATGCCAACAGATTGAAACTCTTCAGGCAAAAACAACCATTCTCAAATATAAACAAGAACAAATATGAAAATGCCCACTAGTTATTCTTATGACACTGATAGTTATTGATAGGCTTGCATAGCAATATATTATCTAATTCCTCTCCCTGACCTCGGATTGTTGCCCGACAAAGACTACCGCTGGGTATCCTAAGCTTCAAGCACTCAGAGAAGTCCCACAAATCTACTCACTAACAGCAGGCAACTAGTGTTCCATCAGTCTGATTCAGAGATAGACAGATGGCTGCTGTACACAAATACCCAGAGCTAGGTGGGATGCAGTTGTCTTACATGACAACTGCCCCACATGTGCTCATTTCTTTCGAGTACCACCCACAAACATCTATCAAAATAGAACAGCCCCGATAGTTGCTTGCTCTTGCACATGCTGGCTTCCTACATGCCGTGTGCTTTAAAATTCAATCATCTGTTATATTACCCACATAAGGATAATCCTTCAAGACACCTAACTACAAATGTGCATAGGGTACTGTCCTATTCAAGCTTCACTGAACATGGCATGACTTCCTTTGTAATAAACACAAAGAGGTTTGCTCTGACCATATTTCACACAAAGCCTCAGCAGCTCCTAATTTTAAGCCAGGAAAGATGATTTATTTAGCTCCTTAGTGTCCAGAATGACAGGCAAAAGCTCCCCTGAGTTTAAGATGAGAGTCTTTCTCATTCCTATAATCAACTGCTACATTAGGAAGCTACCTCAAATCAGCAGTCAGTTGAGGCACAGTTCTGGTCTGATGCCTGAAAAGGCACTTTGTTGTGCCTAACATGCCTAAGGTGACTCCCCAAAGCACTTAACACCTTGGAAAACACCCTGCCCACAAAGAGAGATCCACAAGAGTGATACGCGAAGTGTTAGTACCGCTTTATAAAGCCCTAGTAAGACCACACCTGGAATATTGCAGCCAATTTTGGTCACCATATCACAAAAAAGATGTTGAGAGTTTGGAAAAAATTCAACTACGATGATCAAAGGCCTAAAACATATGAAGAACGGCCACGGGACTTGGGTTTGGCTGGTCTAAAGAAAAGAAGAAATAAGGGGTGACATGATAGCAGTGTTCCAGTATCTGAGGGGCTGCCACAAGGATGCGGGGGTCACTTTGTTCACCAAAGCACCAGAGGGAAAGACAAGAAACAATGGTTGGAAACTGATCAGAGAAGCAACCTGGAATTAAGGAGGAACTTCCTGACAGTGAGGACAATCAACCAGTGAACACTGGAGATTTTTAAGAAGAGACTAGACATTCACCTGTCTGAGATGGTATAGGTTTTCCTTCTTGAGCAGGGGACTGAACTAGAAGACCTCCAAGGTCCCTTCCAGCTCTCTTCTCTTCTCTTCTCTTCTCTTCTCTTCTCTTCTCTTCTATTCTATTCTATTCTATTCTATTCTATTCTATTCTATTCTATTCTATTCTAAAATGACTGCAGCAGCTAGTAGGGTCATCTAAACATGTCCTAGCCTGGATAGTCTTTCAGAATGATGTTCATAGGGCAATATCCAGCAAGGCAAGAGGCATTGCTATTGAAGAAAGGAATGCAGGGAGAAGGACATATAACAAGGAAAGGAGACTAATGGCAGATCGTCTTGAGTTACTTGTGCCAAGAAATAACCTGGGCATGTCTGTTCTCAAATTTCTCAAAATCCCAGGCCGTTCCACAAATCAAGAGTATTATTAGACTTGAGGGCATTTAATTGTCTTATCTTTAAGATTTCGTGCTAAGGCAACTCCCTTTTTTCATCCAAATTCAGAATTCTGTGATTTATAAGGCACTTGCAAATCAAATTCACTTGCTTGACATTTTGTTTCACAATTTGTGTAAGCAGTAATAAAAAGTAATCTATTGCACTTAATAAACTAAATAACTGGAAAAACAATGTTGCAATATTCACCAACCATTGCATGTATGCTTTTTTGTTACCATAAAATTTTAATCTTAGTGGCTTTTTACAATATACGTGTAATTTTTCAAAAAGTCTCAATTTTGGAACTCTTGCTGGATTAAATATCAAGCTGGAATGGAATCATAAGACAACATGGTCTCTACTACTACTCTGCAATTAAAAAGATAGGCTGTATGGGATGTTTTAATAAAACAACTCTACTGGATTGAAGATACATCAAGGTCAACATTCTGTTTTCTAGAAAGAGCAATTAAATGACCCTGGGAAAATCACAGCTATGTATTAAGATAATGGCTCTCTACTGTTCTGGCTATTATGGAATACAAATGCATGTGATGTTTTCAATAACCAAAATAACTAAAATTAACTTCTGATGTTTAGACTTCTCCTAAACATTTATGAGGAAGTGGCCTAGGTCTGTACAAAGCCAGATGCCGCTGATCCTTAGTCCTGGTAAAACAAAACTAAATAAAATAAAAATCTATAAGGCCCACGGTATAAGGCAAGTTCCTATGATTCTCATATATATGTATGAGCCATGGTGGTACAGTGGTTAGAATGCTATTACAAGCTACTTCTGCCTTCCCTCCTTCCGAGGTCAGTAAAATGAGGACCCAGATTGTTGGGGGCGATATGCTGACTCTGTAAACTCCTTAGAGAGGGGTGTGAAGCAGTATATCAGTTTAAGTGGTATTGCTATATTCAATAGTTTTCAAGACCTCATTAACTGAGAATTATGGGAGTTGAACTTGGAAGAAATCAGCTTAGTGAAGACTGCTATATGGCAGTAAAACCCTTGAATTTTTTTTATTAAACAAAGTATGTTAAAATACAAATTTATACAACACATATTTAGGCTTTTATAATCATTCTAAACCACAATACTGATTCAATGAATGCCAAACTTTTAACACACAGCCATATGTTGTTGATGGGACTTGGAGCTTTCTAATTTTAATGCCAATTTCATCTCTGCAGCAATTCATACATTTGATCATTAGTGCCAGTTCAGAATTTCCCACCATATGTTTCAACTATGTAAAATTACTGACTGCTAAAAAGCCGTTTCTAAGCAGTCGTGTTGAGGATTCCTTTACTTTTTAATGGACAGTTTCAAATATTCCTGCTAAGTAAACCTACAATTTCTATTTAAAATGATTTTGTTTAAATTTGAATGTCACTATGTTTCTTCTTGATGGTGGTGGGTGGAATGTGAAGGGTTTGTGTACATAGTGTATGTTTTTATTTGTGGTTTTTATTTGTGTGTAGTGTGCACTGTGGACAGCATTTAATTTCATTGTGAGTTATAACAATAATGACAATAGAGATATTCTGTTCTACTTATTTCCTCTCTCATCCTTTGTATCTCAGTGTGAAGTGTCTTTATTTAGATTTGACGCAAGGCAGTGCCTTTATGTTTTGTTCTAATGCAGACTTTGAACAAGGAAAAAGACAATATGCTAAATCACTTAGTGCCAGGAATATTGACTTAGGCAGCCCTTTGTCTGGGTTGTGAAAATTTGAATTACCTCTAGATGATAGCAAAAGATTTTTGTACCTGTATGCCACCTTCTAGAGGTTTTCTGGATTTTTTTTCAGTCCAGGTTGGTCTCATAGCAGCAGATAATTTCTACATGGGCTGTTTTGAAAATAGCAATGTTTCTAGTGGGAGAATAACAAGAACACCAAGATCCTGAACTCTTGGATAAAGAAAAGGATACAGTTATGTTAAATCAATAATATCAAATGATCAATATTGTAGATCAGCAATATTAACCATTGACAAGTCCATAATTCACAGTGTTTTAGCTTTTTATTAAAATAGTGATATCATCATCTACCTCAGATTATCTTGAGATCATAGAGTTGGAGAAAAATTCTTATTTATTTCTATATACCTATGGAATAAAAAACCTCAAAAACCCTGAAGATTGAATAGCAAAACAATTTCTTGTTTGCAGCAAAGGAAGGAAGGAAGGAAGGAAGGAAGGAAGGAAGGAAGGAAGGAAGGAAGGAAGGAAGGAAGGAAGGAAGGAAGGAAAGAAGGAGTTCATTAATATTCCTTCTCTTGAATCTTTGTTTTTCTACTTCTCTTGGGGTTAACCATAAGGCATGGGATTTAGAGCAAATGTGATGTGCTGCTAACATAATGAAGCACTTTCATTCCAAAATTCCTTGACATCTTTTTTTCCTTCTGCCCCACCTCCTGCTGAGTGTAAGAAATATCAGGAAGAAAAGAGCATCTCTTCCGCTTAGCTCTTGATAATTATATGAGCATGTGGTATGAGCATGTATACACAAGAGTAGTATGTGTGTGCGTGCGTGCTGAGGGATTGAGGGATTACAAGATTCTTGGCAGGAAAAGGCAGAGAAGCATGCAATTTAAGCAATTAATTTGGGCTGAGGAGGGAAAGTCTCAAGTCCCAGTGCCTCTTTTGGGATTTGGAATATACATATGTGGGTGTAGCAAGAAAGCCCTTCAGGACTGTTCTCCAAATGACATCATAAAGAAGATATATACCAGCGAAGTATGTGGCAGCCATTTATTTTTATATACCTGTATTTATGTCCATGACATACATGGAGCTCCTAGTGGCAGCCATTTATTTTTATATATTTATGTCCATGACATACATGGAGCTCCTAGTGGGTTGTGCAAATTATGGTATAATAATTCAAATTACCATGATACTTTCACCTCATTGATTTACTTAATGAATTTGGTAAATACTATCAATCTAAGGAATATCCGTACTCTAATTTGCCTTCCTATAATTTAGACTTGTTATTCTGTGTCATCACTCTGAGATGAGAAAGGACAGAAGTCTTGACCTGCTTCTTGAAGAATTGTCTGATACATGAAGACAAAAAGAGCCTTGGTGGAGCAGTGGGCTAATGCCTCCTTAAGTAACACCAGCTGCCTGCAATTAGTGCAGGTTCGCATCCCACCAGGCTCAAGGTTGACTCAGCCTTCCATCCTTCCGAGGTAGGTAAAATGAGGACCCAGATTGTTGGGGGCAATTAAGCTGACTTTGTAATAATGCCGCTTGGGGTGTGTGTGAAAGCCCTAATAAGCAGGCATATACATAGAATGAAGGCTATTGCTAAGCTTGTAAGCCGCCCTGAGTCTTCGGAGAAGGGCGGGATATAAATGGAATTAAAATAAATAAAATAAAAAAATGAAGTGTTGTATACTACCCCTTCATCATGTGTTCTCAAGGCTAAATATACAAAGATTATTCAGTCTTCATAGTACTTCAGTTCTGGTCTTCTGATCATTGTCATTAAATGTTTTTAACTTTCCCCCGATTTCTCAATATTCTGCTTAAAATAAGGCTTACAACTAACCATAATCCATCAAGTGGGTCAATTACTTTTCAGAGATCTGGAGATTATGCCACTGTGAGAGTTCTGACAGCCTTCTAAGGGGTGTGTTCTGCTTTTTCATTGTTACTTGGAAATATATGGCTACCTTCACTAAACAACTGGTAGACTGCTTCTTTTCCTTTTTTTCAGTCCATTTGTAAAGTGTATTTCCCAATTTTAGCTCATTCTGAAGTTTTGCTTTCCTGACACCAGATTTACAGTTCTATACTACTGTTGTGCTCTTCCTTTGTCAACCGGTCCTTTTTTGATTTTCCTCTCTGTGTGCTTTTTTGTTTTGGCTCTTTTCTAAGCTTTTTGTGTAGTGACATTGTTTTCTTCTGGTGTCCTCATTTTTCCTATTATAACTAATTTTTCCTTTATCCCATCCTTTAAGAACTCCCATCCATCTTGAATTCCTTTTCCCTTTAACTTCTTTTATCATCCCTTTGTGTTTATTGAAATCTGGGTTTTAAGTCCATGATACATCAAATCAAACATATTCATTCCCCCCTTCCCTGGTGAAGGAGAATTAAAAAAAACACAGTAAAGTTAGCAAATCTGTATAAAGACGTGCTAGGCAGAATTTTGTCTCCCAACAGATGATTAGATAGTACCTTAAAAGTTAGAAAAAGTAGTGGGTGAACTGAGAATTGATCATTTTGCATTGTTGGCCTTCCCTAGAGAGGTATGTTTTCTTCTTTGAATCACTTAGAAATATGAATAGAACATATCCTTTGCCAATGCAGGGAGTTTAGAGGGAATTTGGAGTACTTTGCATGGAGTTTCAAGAAGTGAAGAAGCTTCTTGGATGAAAAACAAAATATTTTCAAGGAAAAAAACCAAGAAAGCCCAGTTGCCTTTTGAAAAAACATCTTTGGGACAACCATGACCGGAGTGATTGAGAACCTCCATAGACATTTCCATGGAGTCCTGTCTGCGTGCAGATTCAGAAGCTCCATTATGTTTAGTGAAGCTTATTGGCTGAGCCACCTTTTACCTTAGCAAGAGCACAAGAGGCTATAGAAAGCTTTCCAGATGTCACACTTGGCTCTGGAGTTCACCAAATGGCTAACTTTGCATAGCATATTAGGCTGAAGTGTAGGTAATTAGTAAGAAGTGCTAATTATAGCCCAGAGAAGTGATGATTCTCATTTATTGGATGTGTTCAAGCAGAAACTAGATAGCCCTCCATTCTGGATCCTTTAATTTGAACTGGTTTTCTTTCCCTTTCTATGATTTGCCTCCTATTCTGCAGTCGTGTCAGAATCCTTGTAAAGCAAAGAATTTCTGTCTCTCACGTAGTCCCGAATGTTTAGTCTCACCAGTGAAAGATAAATAGTTTGAATCTGAAGTCAGAGTCAGTTCAATCCCTCACCAGCTACAGCACAGCCAATTTTTTCCACTTATCCTACTCAGAACTCTCTGAGAAATCCATATTAATACCTATGTGTCATTTGGTCACAGTATGAAAAAAGATCAGATTACAGACATTTACTTTCTAACAGAGGTAAGTGCAATTCTTGTCTTTTCCATTATTTGGTATTTCAAACTTGTTGATGTGGAGGTATGTGGTTGTATGGATATTAAGCCTGTTCTGAATGGTTTCTGGTTTCTGAGAGAAGTCCCATTTAAGACGATGGCAAATTCAGGTAATAAAGAAAAGCTGTTATGAAAAATCCAGAAAAACAAGAACTAAACACTAGGCCTTGCTGTTCAGATGTAAAAATTCTAATTCAATCCCTGACAATTTCTAGTTTTAGGAACTGTGGCAACTGCATGTTAAACATCTCTACCTAGAAATATCTTGAATAATACCACTATTAAAAGGAAATACAATGAACTGATAGTTTTGACTTAGGTAAGTCAACACTATATATTTATGGAAAGCAGCAATTGTTTACTTTCCAATAATTAGCAGAGATATTAACAAAAAACAAGAACAAAACAAATAGGAATATCCAAGCAGTCTGAAGTTTTCCTTCTTCAAAGTATCATGCAGAAAGAACACTAAGGTTGTTTCTACAGCAGCAAGGTCACAGAAGATTAGTTTCAGCAGGTCAAATGTGAAAAACATACAGCTGAAGGCCAAAAAGATTTCTTACACAGTGCATATGTGAAAAAAGTATGGAAATAACTAAGTTTGAAAACCACAAACCAGCATCCAGACAAAATAATCCAAGCAAGCTGAAAAATCTCAATCAGTTTCAGCAGAACAAAACCTTCTTTCCTTGTTCTCTCATCCTGACCAGATGGTCTGCAGACTCAAAATGCAAGCAATCTCTTATTTGTTAACATTTTGTCTTTCTATTAGGAATATTCTGGGTCCTTCTTAACTTAAGTAGCTTCTAAAACCAGCAGTAAACATTCACTTCACGTTTAAAGAGCGCTTTGAAGACATTCAGATTATTTCACATATATGATTTCAAGGGAGCATTTTATTAAGTTAATTGACTGGTCTCTCTTTTGAATTGTCCTGCAAATAAGGAACTAAAAAGGAACAGACAATTTTGCCATTGTTAAATAGCGGGTTCTTTGGCGCAGGAATGAAGATGAGATAGCTGAGTACAGGGAAACTCATATTTTATTTCATGCAGAATCTGTACTGAGCAAATGGCTGCAACTAGCCGCAATATATAGTCTAGCCCCTAGGCGGCAGCCAATAGGTTTGAAACAACCATTGCCGCCTAGGGATAGCCAATTGTAGCGCTGGAGACTTGTAGTCTGGGTTGCTGGAGAGCCATTAGCTGCTCCAGCGGTATTACTATGAGCCCAGTACATAACACCCATCATGATGAATCTAGAGAGGAAACCTTCAATCTGCTCCAGAAAACATGGCTGGGGGAACCAGGATGGAAGATCATAGACAATCCTTTGAATGAATTCATCTGGAGTGGTAGAAAGGAATCATTTCTGCATGGCTATTTAAAATGGTAGACTAAGGGGAATATTAATAAAAGGTGTCTTCAGGCCAGTCTCTCTCTGCAAGCAAGCATTATCCAAGATGACCTACATTCAAGTCAGAAGCAAAATTTGGACTCAGGATTTATGATTCATAGTTCAATTTCTTGACTATTAGGTAAATCAGTTAAAATTACATTTTAACTCAATTACTCCTTCACTGCTCAGCAACAGTAGTACACTGAGAAAAGCAAATATTTCCTCCCATGTCCACCTTACAACTCCATACCACTTCCTCCTCTCTACAATTCAAGCAAACTTGGAAACTCATTTGGCCACCTAACAGCATGTGATCACTGAAGTACTACAGAAATCTGCTATGCCGTCAGCACACAATTCTAGAGAGAATTGAAAACAGAACTCCGGGAAGCAGGACATGGCTTTATTTACTCCTTTGCATTCCCTGTTCTCCAGGTTTAAAAGGAATACCATGAAAGAAACCTGACTGAGAAATTTTGGGAGTTGAAGTCCCTACATCTTAAAGTTGCCAAGTTTGAAAAACACTGCGTTAGATTCTACAAATCTTAAAAGATGTCCACTTTGTGAGAAACAAATGAACAGAGAACATTTCTGTAAGGCCCAACTGTTTTTGAGCATCATTTCAGATGCCACAATTTCTGGTGATGAGACAAACCTAACTGAACAAAAAGAGCAGAATTACTAGCCAATAGCAACCACTCTAAGATTTATAAATAACAAGCAACATTGTTTTGAAAGCAATCACCATAGAAAGAAACATCTCTCTTTAGCATATTCTCTATCTGTAATATATCACCAGACCACATCGCATTGCACACAGGCAAAGCTTTACTTGGACCATAAGACAGCAGTCTTAGCAACAGAGTGGCACAGGATGGGCAACACCATCAAACTAGGGCCATCCAAAATATTAAAAAGCCATAAAAGTTTCAGTTTTTAATGAGTTTTTGTTCCTAATAAAGATGACTTTAGCCCGTGGAATATTTCGTACTGCTCCTTTATCAATAAGTCCGGAGTTGCATGTTTTGATGCCTGCGAAGCAAAAATCTTCTGCATGGATAAAAATTACATTATCACCGAGAAGGATGTTTTTTGGGTTGTTGTTGTTGTTAGAATAAGAGTTCAAACATTTTTCTAACTCCTTTCCCAGAATAGTGGTCCATTCCCAGAAAAGGTTTCCCTACTGCTTCACTCTAGCAAAGATTCCATTTTGCTTTAGCTTATCTTGTTGAACACACAAACAGAGAGAGAGAGAGAGAGAGAGAGAGAGAGAGAGAGAGAGAGAGAGAGACTTGGAGCCTCCAGAAACAAAAGAGCCCCAAAAGAGGAGATGCTTTGAAGAACATCTTGAGTGGTTTTTAACAGCAGCTCAAGCAAGGCGCACCAAGAAAGCATTTTTGCCACGCTTTGTAAAACAAGTCCGGAAAAATGAACTGCGGAAGTAATGTCTTCTGGGAATTAATTCTGAGATAAGGCACAAGCTTGAAAACTGACTTGCAATGGAGAGCGAAGAGGAAACAATAGATCTTTAGATAGCTTTTCAAATTTCCTCAAGTGATTCTGATAAAAAACATTGCAGCCATTAATAGAAATAGTTTTAAAAGAGAGGCTGAGGCAGAAGTTAAGCATATTTTAAAAAAAACCCTACAGAAATTCAATTTACTACAATTAATTTCGGGCAGTTTAATTCGAGCACTACTCTCCACCACCATCTCTCATACACAAAAATATGGTTAAAAAAAGATACTTCTTATAGTTTTGTGATCAATAGTTAGAACATAGGAGAAACTTAAGGTTATTGGTTAAACTGAAGTTTATGAAGATTATGAAGTTTATGAAGATGTACAAAAGTAAGAAGTTCTTAACCCAGCGTCACTGAAGAGAACAGGAGCTACACAGCAAGACTTTCAACAATGAAATTTCTGCTAATGTGGAAGCCCAGAAACCAGCCTAGAAGCTAATAGAGAACATGATTCCATGTCACATCACATGCCTCAGCAGGCTGTTCTGTCTCAGGTATCTCAAAAAGCAAGGTAGAATAAGTTAGAATAAAGAAGAATGCATGAAAGGCAAAAGAACTGATCAGCAAATCATCTTTTGGTTAAATATTATCAGACTTCTGTTAGAGCAACAAAACAACGTATGTTGACTCAATCAAATGTACCATCAATGGTGTCAAGCTGGAGATGAAGGCAAAAATTCCTTCAAAGACCAGAAACTAATTAGAATTTCAGCTTGGAATTACCGCTATTACATTATTCTTCTAGACCAACCATATTTCTGGATTATAATTAATCAAATCAAGAATTGGGGCAAAGACTGGGGATATACTATATTAGACAGATAAACTAGATCAGCCTTTCTGAAGTGGGCAGCCCTCCATATCTGTTGGACATAATTTCCATAATCTACCAATAAGCATAACCAATATGCATATTTAGAGGTGCCAAGTCAAGGAAGGCTAAACTGGACTGATAGAAATATTTCAGGACAGACTTGCACATGGCTAAGCCAGATGTAAAATTTTAAACTACTTAATCTAAAGTAAGACTGGAGCAGCATTTTGGCTGTATCTACATACCAGCTTAAATTAATTAACCCAGTATCTGTGTTTGCACAACACATTATATCTTGAACTAACAAGAGGAGCCAAATTTTCACAAAAATCTAATCAAGCTAAAGACTAACCCAATTTACCATATTATGTGAATGTCACTTTTCCCCCCTCTTCTGTTCAATCATGTCCATTTTTGGAGACTAATAATTAATAAGCCTTTAACTCTCTTAAGTATGCTGTGTAAAAATTGCCACTACATTGAAGCTACACTTAAAAACAACACAAGTTAATGCTAGGTTCCAATGTTTTTAATTCAGATACAGTAAATGTTTGCATCTTTCTCTGCATCTCTTCCTCAGTATCCACATTCATGCATGAGGTCCAAACAAAGCCGAACGATAAACATTATGGCAGATTCCACATATGGATGACTAGCCACAATTAAAGTATGTTACTGTAAATGAGCATCTCCAGACCATACAAAACTATCCCTTGATGAGGGGAATTCCAGAATTCACCTATGAAAAACCAGAATGGACTTTCCAGTGATCATCTCATTTTCAGTTGTTTCTGAGTCAGAATAATGCATCATTTGCTTTTCAACAATGGCACCAAAAGCAAATAGTTTGCAGCACACTGTAGTGTTCTCAAAGAGCATTCACATGAGAAACCTAAAGAACAAATATCCAAAATGCTTCAAATAAGAGTCATTTTAATTAGGATACGTACTGAGGGAATATACAATTGATCTGCATTTCCTGATTCTTATATTTCACCATGTCTGGAAAGGAAATTTTACAATTATTTGTGTAGTGATACACACAACTTTTTACACTTCTGAGAGATGTACAAGGCCCTCAGATGTGGTGGGGAATTATAGAACAGAAAGTATAACCTTATTCTGCTTACCTCTGCTGATTAAGCTGTTTTTTCACTTGTCAAGTTAGGCAAATACAATAAGAATTCCGAACAACAGTCAATGTACTTATCATTGATGTATTAAAAAACAGAAAAAGTTAATCATTTTCCTGCAGATAAATCATATTGCAAATATTCATCTTCTATTACTTTCCCTTACCAGAAGAGAAGATCTTTAAATAATACAGAAAGAGGCCAGATAGTGCTAGGGCTTAATCAGAGCATCATTGTAGGGCAGGGTTCCTCAACCTTGGCAACTTTAAGATTTGTGGACTTCAACTCCCAGAATTCCTCAGCCAGCTTTGCTGGCTGAGTAATTCTGGAAGTTAAAGTCCACAAGTCTTAAAGTTACCAAGGTTGAGGACCCCTGATTTAGGGCATCTATCACTTGAACAACAGATTGGCCTGTTCTCTGAAGATGATGCTTAGATTTCTTCAAAAGCTTCTGAAACAAAGGAACAACGAAAAACAAGTGAGTCCAGCCAGTTTGGGATCTGTTCTAAATCAAACTTTTCTAATCTGGCATTTTTTAGATATGGTGAGTCCCTGCCCTAGAATACCCTGCTAATCTGGTTTAAAGGAATGCTGGTTGGAATTTCTGGGAGTTACACACCTAGAAGATGGCAAGGATTTGTGAAAATTGATCTTTTGTATTCAAACTCCTTATGCAATGCTAGTCCCTCCCGCTGAGATGAAAGTAAGCTCTTCCATGGACTGTTCCAAGAAGGTATCTGGAAAATTAACAGTTGCCTTCTTGGTTTAGCCTTGGTAATAGTTTTGTCTCTTTTTAGAATCCTACCAGTCCTTGAAACTGCAAGGATTAGTGATGTTCTCTCCTTCCCATATGTCAGCCCAAGATGCCACTGTCTGAGAGTTAAATAATGAATAATTGAGGATAGCGTTATTCGTTATTACAATTACTGGAAAAATCAATTATTTCACTCAATGTGCCTGCAAATTTCTTATTGGCATTTTTTTAATACTTTCTATTTTATTATTATTTACACTTTGAAAGATGATAATACAAATGAATCAAGTATAGTAATGAAGTATAGGTGGATAAAATGCTCAGACTGAAGAATCTACTTAGATAAGCAGCAAAATATTTTGAACCAACAAGAAAAGAAATCCAATTGCCGTGATTCCACTTCCAGAGAACTCTACCTGGATGAGAGAGAATCTTCACTGACATATTATCTCTGGGGAAGAAACATTGAGGTTGGTGCAGGAATTCAGTTCAAATGTTCAAATCAAATAGGCAAACAAGTCAAATTGTTTTGGAGAAAGCCATTTCTTCATGTGTGTCTAAATTGAGGCAGCCAATTAATGCTTGAAATTAATCCTCCAAACCAAACATTAGCATCACTCTATTTTTAACTAATACTAGTGTGAATAGAAAATTTTGGATCTGCCTTTGAACTTAGACAAACAGCTAGATATACATCTATTACGAACAAGACAAACTTTTCTTCACTCTTGATTTAAAGCCAATAACTTCAGCTGTTTCTTAACTTTGCAACTAGTTACAACAGGGGTGTCAAACCCGATCACATCACAGGCCGTATCATGACGTATTGGGACCTTTTTGCCTTTGCGGGGCTGGGATGGGCGTGGCCTGCATGGGCCGCATCCAGCCCATGCGTCACGTGTTTGACATGCCTGTGTTACAATATAACTAGAACAGGGGTGTCAAACTCACAACGTCTCGTGGCATATCGCGACACATTGCAACTTTTTTCCATTGCCGGCAATGGGGTGGGCACGATTTCAGCATGACGCATCCATCCCGTGGGCCAGCAGTTTAACATCCCTGAACTAGAAGAATCATGAATTATTCTCAATCCCTTTTCGCAAGAATCTTAGAAAACCAGAACTAATCAGTCGTACTGCAGAATTATTTCTGAAGGGAATCTATCTATCTATCTATCTATCTATCTATCTATATCTATCTATCTATCTATCTATCTATCTATCTATCTATCTATCTATCTAAAAATAATGTGATGGCAATCAAGCTATTATTTCATTCTTTCATTCATTCAATTTCTACAGCTGTACATCTCAATCAATTACTCTGGGTGGCTACATTTCAAAGACGTTTATACAATTCTTTGTATAAAGATGACAAACAGTGTTTATTATGATGCAGTTGTTATTTCAACTAATAAATATCCAGTGTCAATTCCAGTACTCTCAGTGAACTCCTCTTACCTGGAGGAGGTACATGTAAATGGGGAATTCTCTTAGCATCATATCATCTTAAAAAACTCTATTCAAGTGTGGAGTCTTATTAATGGATCATTCTATTGTCTGGAGCTAGGTCAATTCTAGAAACACCTCAAATATAGTATCTTGCAATAAACCAGTTGACTTAATGATTAGGTAAAATAGACAGCTAAACAATGCTCTGATCAGAGAGAGAAAGATATGAGTGAATTAGCCTCTATTAGCTGATGGTACAACTTGGTCACCCTACTGAAACAAAAATTCTTATTTCAAAAGAGACTGGGATGCAATATGGCTAATATTCTTTACAGAGATTTGTGGCACTTAATCAGTTTGACAGACCCCCCTTACCTAAAACCTTGACTTGGTGTTTTCATGGCTATAGCCAATTAATTTTAATAGCAACAATATGAAAATGGTTTGCCACTGCATTCTTTGGGGATTTGTTTTCAACTTCTCTGTTTAGTTTACAGACCAGGATTTTCACAATGGTCTTATTCTAACTGGTTTTATAAAAGCAAACCCAAGTTCACAGATTAAATTACAAGTCTGTAGTTAAAATGCTGAAACTTTGGTTAAGGACCATGTCTTGCAATTTAACTTCCTCTTTCCAACATGTGTTGCTCTTCAATCAAACACATGACATATATAGTATGTGAACACAGACCATCTTCATTATCATTCTTCAAATCTTGGACAGGACAACTGATTTTGTATCAGATGTAGAAGACCCATAAGTTCAATATAGGCTAATGCCCAACTTCAGCTAATGCACAATCTGCTTGTTCAATTCACTATACAATATCAAACTTGGTCCTTTCTGGATCCAATAGACAAGAATTCTCATAAACTCCAGCAGTTAAACAATGGCTAGTGTTAGGAGGGCTGTAATATAAAGCAAGAGGTGCTATGTCCATTATGAAGTAAACACCTAGAACCTTTGGGAATTGATGAAACAAACAAGCAAACTTCATGGACAATAGATAAACCAGTTGGAATCAGTTTGGTGAAATGGTTAAGACTCCAGGCTAGAAACTGGGAGAGTGAGTTCTACGGTAGTACTGCTTTAGGCTTGAAGACAACCAGAGACTTAGGCCAGTCACTCTCTCTCAGCCCTGGAAAGAAGACAGTGGCAAACCACTGCTGAAATTTGCCAAGAAAACCACAGGGACTAGTCCAGATGGTCACCAGGAGACAACACTAACTCACAGACACATACACAAAGATACATATATACATGTCATATCTAAATAGAATCTTCCAGTTTTATAAGAAGTATTATTTTGTAAGCCACAGCTTGATCAGACCAAAGGCACATCAGAAGATGCCTTCTTTTGGCACTTAAACAAGTGCATGTAAGCAGGAAAGGATGCCTCTATTACAGAAAATACTTCTTTAGATCCAAACTTACATGAATGGAGGGCTTCTACTATATGCCTCTTTTCAATTTTTTGGCAGCTCTCTGTTCAATTGCAGCTCACCTATCATGTCATTCTAGGACATTCCTAACTCTCCCAGGTGACTTTTCTGGAGGGCAGTAAAAGTTTATTTGAGAAAAAGAATAACCAGCCACTCATATAAGTAAGTCTACATGTGTTTTAAATTAATCAATTGTTAGTTTATCCAACACCTTGCAAAGATATAAGAAAATAGGAGGAGGAAGGAGTATTAGGTATGTTCACCACTTTAAGTTACTTATAAAAGTATTAAATGTGAGATAAAAAAACTTATTTACAACAGGCTTGTAAAGTAGTGTAAGCACCAGTGGTGCATGTTGTGTCATCTCTTTATGGCTAAGGATTTACAGGCAAACTCCTCCAACCACATCACTCCCAACCAGTGTAGCCTCTGGCAAGAGATCTGGACTGCTTCAGGTTGCATATCCTTAATAAAGAGAAGCAAAGCCACACTTTTCAGCAGGAAGCTTGGAAGGAACAAAGCGACAGGTCTACCAAACAAGGAGCGGGAGGGAGAAGAAGAGCCAACATGAAAGCCTCAAAGAAAGCAAATATTTCAGGAAAATCCAATCTCAAGCTCTGACAAGAGACGATTCAGAAGGATCCAGCATAGGCACGGTTCCCAGCTCAAGTGGACCCGCCAGCTTCTCCTCTCTGGAAGCTGCCAAAGAAATAACAGAGCTCCCATCTTACATTCTTGCAATTTCTATACACGCTCCGTTCGTCTCCCTCCCCCAAGTCTTTGAGGAGCATTGCCCAACCTGCGTGGCTCAAGACGGTGTAGCACGGAATTAACAAGGACACCGGCGAGCCTCAGACACAAAGCGGCAGAAGTTCAAAGGCTGCGTTCGCCCAGTTTATAGCTTTATTGAAGCAATCTCCCCTATTAAAGCCATCTTACCTACCGGTTTAAGGCGTGACCTGGTTAAGAGACGAGGAAGTCGGGGGGAAAAGGCGTGATCCTAGGATTACACAAATATATACAGAAATACCGCTTCCCTTCTCCGAAGTCCCAGTGAAAACGAATGTTTTAACCCGAAGTCCCACGGGGAACGTCTTTTCCAAAACAAAAAATGAGCAAGATCAATTTGATGCACATTTCCTATTTTAGGTGCCGCTACCAAGCCCCCCCCCTCCCTCCTTAAGATAAAATTGCTTTACCAAAGCGATTTGATATATCGCGGGACTGCCCTACACACCGCATCCCGCATCAAGTCCGCCGCGGGATCATAAACAAAAGAAAGTGGATCGGAATCGAGACGCGCCGACTGAGATCGAGCGGCCGCTGGCAATTCTCCTGGATGGCTACGTTCTTTCAGACGGACCCTTCCAGACAAAAGCCCGGCGCAGAGCAACAATGACAACAACAGTCAAACGGGTTAAAACGATACCCCCACTCTCTCCCCCCCCCCACACACACACCCCCGCCCGGCCGCCTTTTCAGAAAGCCCTTTGAGGTTGAATTGGTCGGTGCTCCCGGGTGAGAGATCGCTCGCTTCCCATAAAAGAAACGGGAGGGCAAGTCACCCGGCAGCCCCAAGAACCCTCGTCGCTTCGAGTTTCGCCTCCTGATCTCCCTTTCTCTCCGAGCAGGAGATTTAACAAAGATCGCTCAGTCAGCCGCAGCCCGGCTTCGTCAAGAGCTCATTCCACCACCCAGCAGATCTCCCAGCTGGTCAACGGCGTCCAGCCGGCTGTGGCTTACCTTCCCTTCTTCCCGGCTCCTGGAAGCCGGAACACAACAGCCCAGATGGAGGCGGCTTCTTCCTGCCCGCCTTCGCCTTTCTCTCTCTCTCTCTCTCTCTCTCTCTCTCTCTCTCCTTTCTTTCTACGGCGCTTCAGAGCCGGGCTGATCCCAAGGAGAATGAATGGTGGGGAGGGAGGGAGGGGAGAGGGGTCGGTTAAGGCAGGAGACGCAGTGTGGCGAGCAGGAGAGGCAATGCGGCCGGAGTTCAGGCGCCTTCCCGCGGGTCGCTCCGGGAGCTTCTCTGGCCCATCGCGCGAAAAGAAGCCAAAAGGAGAAAGGCAGGAGGAGGAAGAGGAGGAGGAGGAAGAGGAGGAGGAAGAGGAGGAGGAGGAGGGGCGGGGGCAGCCGGGAGAGCGGAACCAGGCGCTGGCTTTGTGCGAAGCGAGCCCGGGAAGGAAAGCGAGAGAAAACGCCTCGGGGCTGACTCTTTCCAGACACCCCGTTGCCGGCGAGGACGCGTGGTGGTGGGGGGGGTGGGGTGGGGTGATGTCTTCTAACCCCTCCGCTTGCCCCAGCCTCTTCCCGACCGGCAGCCCCGAAACGGGCAGGCGGCTTGAGAGAGGGATTGTAACTCGGAGGGGTTTGGAGAAGTGAGGTCTGCAGCCCGCCAAGTCCACGCCCGTCCAGACGCCGTCCCTGGTTTTTTTTTTGGGGGGGGTGGGTTTGGACTCGCGCCCCGCAGTCCTCTCAGCGCCTCTCCGACGTAAGAAGGATCCGGCGCTCCAGAACGAAAGCCCGAGCGCTTCCTCCTGACGGCCGGCCCCGCGGCATCCAGCGCTCGCGCGTCACCGCCAGCTTCTCCCGCTCCTCCTCCCCCCCCCGCCTCCTTCGGCTGCCCGCGTTTATTTCACTTGTAAGTCCTCAAAGCCTCCCTCCCGCTTTCCAAAAAAAAAGAGAGAGAGAGAGAAGATGGCAGCAGCAGAACCGGAAGCAGCTTTTAAGAAAGGGGAGGGGGAAGCCTCTCCCTCCTTCCTCCGTTATCCTTCGCCGCCGCCTCCTCCTCCTCCACCTCCCCACCCCACCCCCCCACGGCAGGAGATGGCCGGGAGAGTTGAGTTGGAGTGAACGTATGACGTCGCTGTGACCCAAGCCGAGACGTCCGCAAGTGCAGACGTGTCTGGGCAGGCAGGGAAGCGGCGAAGGAAGCTCGCTTGAAAGCCGCCTTTAAAGGATGCGGTCGGGACGGGCGCGGATGTTGCACTTGATGACCCCATTCCCCTTGAGGATGGCCGGCGGCCTTCCCCTTGGAATCCTAAAGACCTACCGCTAAATAAGTTCTCTTTCAGGAAGTTGGGCTGTTTTGCAGCCCATCTGGGCTTGACTTCCAAGTCAATCTGTCTGACGTCGGAACAATAGGGTCTGCCTGCATTAATCTTTAGGCTCCAGGTAAATATTGGCAGCCATTTGGTGCCCTGAGCTTCTTTTCTCACTTCCTGGAGTGGGTCAAGACAAGAGGCTGACCCTGAAGGAGGGAGGGAAGATCTGCTCCCAAGGCAACAATCAGATAAAGGAGAATTGAGCCCAGGCTGAGAAAGTGGGTTTATGAGAATGTCTCAGATAGCCCCACTCCCCTCTTAATTCTCATGAAGATAAAAGTGGGGGAAGAGAAGCACATTCAGACTTACAATATTTAGTTATGGTAACTGTTTATAATAAAAATAGATTCAGGTATGCACTGTGTCTGGTTTTTAGGCTGGTCTACCTTATAAGACTGACATGAGGAGCCAGACTGTTGGGGGCAATAAGCTGACTTTGTAATAATGCCGCTTGGGGGGGGCGAAAGCCCTAATAAGCAGGCATATACATAGAATGAAGGCTATTGCTAAGCACATTTGATTTGTGCTTAGATTGTAAGCCGCCCTGAGTCTTCGGAGAAGGGCGGGATATGAATGGGATTACGGTAAAATAAAAAAAATATGCTCAACCTCCACAGCAGATTGGAAATAACTATCTTATGATGATGAAACATTTTGTGTTGATTGTGGTATTATCATGGTGTCGATAAAGATAACCAATAGGAAAGCACAAATAACACTATTCAAAAACTCCCCACATTTTTAGTCCTGTCTCTTGTCCATTTTACTGATGAGCCCACCACCACCACTCCCCAGGCAGAAGGGGAGACACAAAACCACCAAGATACTTCCTCTTGGTTGCATTTGCAGATCTGCAAAACACTGTGACTGAACTGCTATGGAAAAATGGGAGAAGCTGAGGCTGAAGCAGACAAGTAAGTCTCAAACCCTCACCATTAGGGAAATTGCCTGTCACGAGTCCCATAGACATGCAATATTCCTAGGGGAAAGTCACCTTCTGTACATTTGGATGCACCATGGCTGAAACTTTAAAAAATGGCTGAGCTGCCGAACAGAGACAATGGCAATAGACTGTCCAGAGCTGAGGACTGTGTGAAAAAATGTCCTGCATCCTACACAATTACATACAACTTCCCAGATGATGAATGACAGTTCCCAGAATTCCTCACAACTAACTATTGATTGGGGCCTCTGGGAGTGTGGTTCAGCAGCATCTAGGAGACAACAGGTCTAATTATAATTTGTCAATAAAGTCTACAATAAACTTCTGCTGGCTGATTTGTTCCAAGGTTACTGAATATTCCACTCATTAGCTTTTGAAAAGAATTGTTGAGGGGGCAATTACTGAAAAAGTAAAGAAACTACCCTTTATCTGCAATTCAGGCACTTTTAGATTCTTCTTACCAGGCTAAATGGCATAGAAGGAGCCATAGCTCAGCATTAAGTATTTGCTTTACATGCAGAAAAAGACTCATGTTTAGCTCCTGGCCTTGCAAGAGAATTTGCACAAAACATTTCCAAGAGAACTTTAAGAGGAATTAAGCCTCAGTTTAAAACAGGTTATTCCCCAATACCTGTAGTTCTCATTTAATGACTGCCACATTTACCAGCTGCTTGTAGTTAAATAGTAAAGAAAAAGTAATTTTGTGAACTGCCCTTCCATTTACAACTTTCACAGGTCTACAAAGTAAACTTGAAGTAAGGGCATAAAATCATGTTTCACTTAGCAACTGCTTTGCTTAACAACTGAATTGCTGATCCCAGCTGACGTTGCTAAACAAGGATGACAGTACTTGCCTTGTGCTGAACCAGCCTAGCAATGTCTGAAAATGTTCTTTTCCAAATGGGGCTTCTGTTTTTCTACCTTTGGGGAAGTTATTTGGTAATGTATTTCAAAAATTTAAACTGCCTTGATGGTTGGAGATGCAGAATCTGCAGCTGTTGGTGTTTTCTGGCTGCTCCTGCCTACAGTTCCCAATCTGAGTAGCCCCAATGGGAATTCTCTCAAAGGGTTTGACGTCCCTTTGGATTTCAACAAGCCTGGGAAACCAGGAAGGCTGCAGAATACTAGGTTATTATAGAGTGAAAGACAAGATAGTCATTTTCCCACACACTCCTTGGCAACCTTATGATTAAATAAGTATAAGACCTCAACACACCATCTGTAAGAACTGTAATGAAATTCTCTTCTAAAAAAACATAACTGTATTTAGCAGCCAATGCTGTTGAATAAAGTGGAAAGCTTTTTTGAGAACTGACCTAATATATTAGTTCAGAGATTAAATTACCAACAGCATATTATCAGAATGAAGAAAAGACTTGCTAGATAGCTTTAGGCAATTCATTTTTTTCTTACCACAGCTTCCCATCTGTGACATAGGAATAACAATTGCTATATTATAATCTTGTGGTTATATGTGTGAGTTCTGCTATAACATATGAGAAATGCTCTGTTATTCATGGATACATAAATACCATTATTTATAGATGAGCAAAAGACACTTTTTCTATGCATGTCTATTAAATTTAGTAGGGTGAAGCTAACTGTGCTTAAAATAGGGTTTGTTCTTATATATTCCATCTAAGCACTTGATTTCATATTCATATTTCATATTCAATGGGAATTTTAAATTGTTAATATTGTGAATAGCAAAGAATGAAAATCAGTAAAGGAGAATATTTGTAGCTCAGAGTTGAAATGAGGGGTCCTTGGTGTTCTCTGAGCTTGGTTGTTTTCCTGCAGATGTTTCATTTTCCAAACTAGGTAACATTCTGGGACTGATGATGTTATCTAGTTTGAGTAATGAAATGTCTGCAAGAAAGCAACCAAGCTCAGACAGTACCAAGGATCCCTCAAAGAATGAAAAATAGGAAAGCATTTTGTATGAGTGAAAACCATACAGGATTATTTTATTCCAAAGTGCATAGCTAAATGTCTATGGAGATCCTCAGTCGTCCAGGTCACGGATGTCCCAAAGGGGCTCTTACAAGAGACAACTGGACTTTCTTGTTTTTCTCTGAAGACATTTCGTTTCTCATCCAAGAAGCTTCTTCAGCTCTCACAAGATGGTGGGGAATGGAAGGATTTATATTCCTTGCAGACAGCTGGTAATTTGCAGTCTTTTAGAATATAAATCCTTCCATCCAACCACCATCTAGTCAGAGCTGAAGAAGCTTCTTGGATGAGAAGTGAAACGTCTTCAAAGAAAAACAAGAAAGTCCAGTTGCCTTCTGAAAAATCAGCTTTGAAATTATTTCATTTACTTTAGACTTCAAATATAACTTACCCTAAACCTCCATGCTAAAATATAATTAAAACATAAAACAAATACTCAACTGCTCTTCAGTGTTGCAGAACAAACTGAAGCCATCACAACAACCAAGTATCAAATTTTATAAAATGCATATGTCCCATTCCCTTCCCCGCACTTTAAGTATTATTTATTAAGCCACTATTCCATTAATCCCATATGTCTCCACCTTTTGACTACTGCTTTTAAAATACCACAAGTATTCACATTTCCATTTTTGTAATGACAGAGCTTAAGAATCAGTGCCTGAAACAGTAATAATTGTTAGAAATGCTGTATGACATAGCTATCATAATTGGAAATGTGCTATATGTCTTTATCAGTGGTTTTACAGATTTAAATTCTGTGAGTGGGTTTCTGATTCAGAATGTTACGGACATGCTGTGTAGTTTATTGAAATGCCTGATGATTCTCAAAATTCCCTTAACAAAAATGCCTTTCCTTCTCATTTTGAGGCTGAGACCTAAGCAGCAGCAAATGTCTTTGAACTCAGGATACATAGAATAGGATTGTATGTGTGCTGTTTGCCTAAAGGAAAAACCCTCTCTTCATGGTCCAAATGGATGCTTTTCTAGTATCTATTGTTAGCTGTTAACTCTTCAGTAAGAGATATTCCCCAAGGAGGCAGTTGTATAAATTTCAGCAACAAGAGCATGTGGTGCCTTACTAAAGCATTATGATATGATTTAATAATCTTCATTGACCTGTTCTAAAACTGATCTCACCATGGCCAAATTGGGTGGCAGTGATAGCATCTAGAGATATTTAGAAGACACCACACTGGGAAAGGTTTTTTATATTTAAGCAAGGCTCTTTTGTGTCTCTATATCAATGTTGGGTGATGAGACCCCCCCAATTTAATTCTGAAGATAAGGGGTGATACCAATTGAAAACCATTACAATATAATATAGAATTAAATACGTAGGGCAGCTGAGAAAAAATATGTAATCATAGATGTCAGTACAGGTAAAATAACAGAAACTCTGGACTTTGTAATCCCACACAAATTAAGGAAAGGTGGCTATGGTTGTCTATCCTATTATTAGAAGAACAGAATAAGTCTTCCTTGTGTGAGCATAGAATCTGGGTTTAGAATTTCACTTGCCTTCTGCAGTTCTGTCATCTTGCCTCAGTGGATCAGAGATTCAGTGCTAGAGAGAGTTCCACATATTTCTTATCTCTGAATCTCATTGCTTTGCAATAGGTGGGATTGGTATAAAGCTGGAGCTGGTTATTAGCTCCCCTATTCTTTACTTGCATGTAACTTTTTTGAAAGAGAACATAAAATGAATTTCTAACACTCTACACTTAAAGCTAAATTTAAAAGTGCCACTTATCACACATCTTAGTCACCAGGGTATTCTGTCCTTCAAGACTGTTTTAACATTGTAGGTTTATTCTTAACATCAGAAGTTGTTAAGAAATTGCAGATGGTGTACAGAAGTGGAGCCCACTCCACCATTTGGGAATTTCTGGAATAATCTGCTCCCCAATTTAGCCTCAATCCTATATTTTCTTGTTTATGTTCTTATCTATTAAAAAAGAACAAACTGGGAACACCAACCTCTAATTAGATCCTATATCTGTAGATTTGTTATTCTATGAGCCCAGTAATACAAATTCCAGTATACTAGGGTGGATTTCTAGAAACAGAGAGCAGGATATGGGCAGGGAATAATTTAAAATGTATATTGTTATTACTCTGTTGTTTTGCATGTACACTGAGAGCTTCTACACCAGAGACAAATTCCTTGTGTGTCTAATCACACTTGGCCAAATAAAGCATTCTATTCTATTCTATTCTATTCTATTCTATTCTATTCTATTCTATTCTATTCTATTCTATTCTATTCTATTCTATTCTATTCTATTCTATTCTATTCTATTCTATTCTATTCCATTCCATTCCATTCCATTCCATTCCATTCCATTCCATTCCATTCCTATTCTGTGAAAAAAATTAAAAACATTGCTTCCTCATTTTCACCATCTATTTCCCTTTATTTCTCTTAATAGTGCTAGAAACCGATGTGTCAGTGAGTCATCAGGAAGGAGGCAATCATAGAAAAACTCAGTTTTATTCCCATTATTAGAGTCCAATGTGCTATTCACTGAAGCTATTCCTCCTAGACCAGGGGTAGGCAACCTTGGCTCTTTTATGACTCGTGGACTTCAACTCCCAGAATTCCTGAGCCAGCTGGCTCAGGAATTCTGGGAGTTGAAGTCCACGAGTCATAAAAGAGCCAAGGTTGCCTACCCCTGTCCTAGACACTCTCTTGGTAACTTCCTCGTGCAGCAGACTGCCTGTCCTCCAGTACTATCCTGCAGCTGGAAGAGCTGCATCACAGCAGCAGAGCTGCATCACTGCACCTAGTGATAGATGGTCTAGGATTTAACCCCTGAGTTTCCACGTTAATAGGTAAGAGGTGATGGAGGATGTCTCTCCTTGAAAGTTTAGAAAGCCACAGCAGATTTTAGCAAGCAGATTGTGCTAGCTGGAATCTCACTATAAAATCACCTCTCATTTTCAAATCCCTATTTTAGAAGTAGTATTTCATTCAACCTGCCCTTCCATGTTCGGATTGCAATAGCAACAGTAACTGAACTAATCACATTTCCTAGATAAGTTGAAAAAAGCTACATGGAATAGATATGTGTTGAGATTGAGATCTTCTGTGGCTGCTTTTTTCTCTTGTAGTATGCTCAAGTGTGACATTACAGGTTAAAAAGTTTTAGTTGTATACATATTGCAATAGAAGCAGCACTTGCCTGACTTGTCTGGGCTTGGAAGCTATTAATGAAACATTTATATTCCTGTGTTTTGCCTGTTACATTTTGATATACTTCATGTGACTGTGACTTTAAGAAGAAAAGCCTTTTCTCCTTCCACTTCTTTTATTAACAATTAGCCTATATTTTAGAAAAACACAAGGCTACCTCCCTATTTTCTACCCTCTTATTCTGTTACTCTTGAATTTCCCTCCCTGCTTTTCCATTGTCATTCCAACAAATCTTCCTTCATTACTGGAGCTTTCCAATGCTTGTCTGTGACCAGAAGAAAGACTTGCTTTGTTTGATTTCATTTCATCTGGAATTTTTCCCATCACTGAAGTGAAACTGACTCTTACCTGACCTCAAGCTTTGTTTAAAAATTTTCCCATGTACACTATTCAAGACTTGTTAAGTGTCTATATCACAGCAAGCAGTATGGGGTATATATTATTTTTAATAGCTGTTTATTCTTAGTTATTTATATTTCATATTTCTTAACCCCATCTCCCTCAGTGAATGGTCATAATACTGGTAGTCCTTGACATATTCCATAATTGTGAGTGTAAAAATTGTTAGTAAGTCATGTGAGGCATCACATGACCGCACCCAATTTTACATTTTTTTCCTGTGATCATTAAGCATGACATCATATGACCACAACTTGTGATTTTCCCTGCCAGCTTCCCCATTACATTTCAGAGGCAAAGAGAGAGAGAAAGAGAGAATCTGACTGCAAGTACTGCTGATTTCCTTAGCATAGCTAAGCAGGTTTGGCCTAGTTAGTACATAGATGGTAGACCACCGGGGAATTCAAAGGCTGTGGGCTAGTTTGGGAAGTCAAAACACACACCAGAATAAGGCAATGGCGATATGGTTTTGTTCTGTCAAGAACAGTGTCTGGTTTTGTCCATGAAGTCACCATGCATTGAACTTGGTATAAATTTTTTTGTTTGCAGAAGTATAATTTTCAAAGGGAAGTAATTGTATCACTTTATTCTATTGTGGAGAGATACTGTATCTAGTTCTGTCCACCATTCTTTAAGAAACGTTAGAGTGACTAGAATAGTTTCAGAGAAGGGCACTGCGGATAACAGGGAACCAAACTAAGCCCTGTGAAGAAAGATTGAAGGAGCTGTGTTTGTGTCCTAGACTTATGACCATACAGTAATACAATACATGTATTAAGAAGAGATTGGACAGTCACTTGTCTAAGATGGTATAGGTTCTTCTGCTTGAGCAGGAAGTTGGACTAGTAGACCTCCAAGGTTCTATTCTATTCTATTCTATTCTATTCTATTCTATTCTATTCTATTCTATTCTATTCTATTCTATTCTATTCTATTCTATTCTATTCTATTCTATTCTATTCTATTCTATTCTATTCTTCAAATAACTGAAAGGTGTCACCCATAGGAGAAACTCACGTGAGAATGCTCTCTCATTCCATTGGGCTGGAGATGGAATCATGGGTTTCAGGAATATTGTTTCCGATTTATTATTAGAAATACATTCTTAAGTATGAGGGCAATATGACAGTGAGACCAATTGCTCAGAATCCTGGTGGGCTCCTCTTCATTGGTTGCATTTACAGTAAGTAGAGGCTAGACAGAAATTTGTTTGGGAGGCATTTATTTGAATGCCTATACTTAACAAGGAGTAGAAAACAATAGCATATAGGACTCCTTGCAAAGATATGATTCTATGATGGTCTGTAGCTCAGTATAGTTGCCTGGTTAGTATTATACCACGAACTATCCTTGACCTGAGTTTTTATTTTTTGTAAGCTAGAATGGCCAGCTGAATGAACAAACCCCCTAGACCTGCTCCTGAGTTTTCTGAATTCTGATCTGTGGAAATCAGCAGGTAAAACTTTTATTCTGATTATAATTTTCTTCTCCCCTTCTGCTCTTCCCTTTGATGTTTCTATTCTACATTCCCTGTGAGACAGATGCCCTGAAGCAGCTTACAGAGAAAGTAGAAACAGCTTCTCTAAAACATTTTAGGCAGAAAAAAACACCTAGTAAATTAAAATGCTGGCATAAAGTGAAAATCCCACAACATCAACAAAACTGAAAAGGAATTCAACAGCTTGTTAAACAGTTAGATCACCATGCTTTGAAACGCACCCAAAAATGTTCATTTCTACAGAGAACAGTGGTGAGATGACCAGGCTGACTGCAGTATATTCTGGAAAATGACTATCTCTTCAAAATGCCCTATAAGCCATATCTCCCTATGTATGGGAGTTTAAGCAGGGTTTCCAATGTTGATATGCTGTCCACTGAAATACCATGTCAGTTGGCTAGTGAGGCATTCTGACTGAGAATGATGGGGTTCTAATCTAGTCCAATATATCTGGAGAAAACCAGTTTGTGGAGGGTTGCATATGTACGACCAAACTCTTTGGTATTTATTAAACTGATCACTAAATATTGGGCTCAGGAGTGCATAATCAACTTATAATGTGCTTTAAAATAAGAGGTAGGTATTGTTGGCAGTCTATCCCGGTTAAAAACTGGCCAGCAGTATTTTGCATAAGCTATACTTTCTGAAGCATTTTTAAAGGAGAGGTTGTGTTTGCAAGATATGGTGAACCAGAGACTACTCACCCATATTTAGACCAGTGAGGAGTGCAAACTCTGCCTATGCAGTAAGTTTACAGGTGAGTACATTGTATGACCTCAGAGCATTGGACAGAGAAACAATAGTTACTCACAGGTTTGTGTGGCATGAAAGTGGCAGTGGTTTTCGAGAAAGCTGACAAAGCATGAGTGATGACTGCCAGCATCTGCAAAACAAGCAGTACACAAAAAACATAGTTTCCCCCCCCCACAAAAAAAAACCTGGCAAGCTTAACCAACACTTTGTCTTGAAATGTGTGTAAAACAAAAATTGTTTTTGTGCAGACCTGGTCAAGGTAAGACAGACAAGTGCATCTTGCTGTGCAGAATTCATATCCTCCTTTCTGTATTTTAAAAGCAGTGAATATTATTGGGGCTCCGGGATATTTCATAATCCATGCAGCAATCAATACAATATCAACAAAGAGGCAGAAATGACAAGGGGCAATTTGCATAAAAGTTGCACATACCCATTTATATGCATAAATGCACGTTTATAAATGAATACTGTAATTTAAGGGAAAAAATACATCTTGCAATAGGGAGGAATACTTAATCAAATAATTTCTCACCTACTGAGGAGCAAATTCAGCTTCCTTATTCTCCCTTTTTGTCATTCTTCACAAGACTAAATAGTTCTTCAAACTGAGGATAACTTTGATTGTGTGTCATCAAGTAAGTCCTTCAGGGAACACTTTTTCAGACTAACACATTTTATTAATGGCACAAACCTGTGTGCTAAGCTCACTTCATCAAATACAGTTCATCAGAGGTATCTGCTCAAGTAAGCTGTAGCTTACAGAAATGTATGCCTTTTAAATAGAATTTATTAGTCAGAAAAGATGCTACCAGACCTCAGCTGATGTTTGGCCACCACACACTAACATTGTTCTCTTCAAGAAGAAGTTCGAGCTTCCCCACAACAGAGCTAGTGTAATGTAGGGTGCTTCCAATGAGCAAAGTCAGAGGTGATTTTGTTGTATGCTGTAGTATGCCATGTGTCCCTCTGAACATTTGAGCATCCTAAAGGTTTAAGAAGTACAGAAATGTAATTCTGGAATCAAGGAGGTTACCTTCACATAGCAGATGTACCAACATGCTTTGATAACTATGACTCAAGAAACAGCCAAGGTGACTAAAGGCTAAGGGGCAGAGGAAGCTTGTTCTCTCATTGGCTCTAGCAGTCATGACTCATCAGCTTGGTCTGGACCTGCTCCGGTAAATGCACAATGGGCACAATAGAAAAATGTCAGTGTTGGCTTTTAATCATAGTTTTCCATCTGTCAATAGTAGCCTGTAGGTTGTTCTCTTGTGAGTCTGCCTCTCTGAGATTCCTCCAAGACAGTGTTTCTTAATCTTACCCATTTTAAGCTGAGTGGACTTCAACTTCCAGAATTCTCCAACCAGAGTTGAAATTCACGCAGCTTAAAGTGGCCAAGGTTGAAACACTGCTCCAAGGTAACTTGGAAATGAGTAGCATACATGACTATATTCATGGAAAGAGGGGTAGAGTATATGCCACAAGATAGTTTGTTTCATTTTGGCTTATTAATATTGTTTAAATATTAATATTGTTTAAATCCAGCCAATCTGATCTGGGAAAAAGGCTTTATCACTTAGCTTTCTGTCATATTAAAGAAACAATGGTTATACAAACTATGGCTTATGTATTTATGTATTTGAGGTATTTGCTCTATGCTTGATGTATATGACCTATATGAATTTAATTTTTTTACATAAACCATTTTGGCTGAACTCACACAGTATGCCAAAAGTTTATCAATTACAATGGCTGGTTCACACAACAAAGAAGTTTATTACTTTGAATATTAAAAGGATTCAAGGAACTTCATATAAACATTCTCTGTCATTCTTTGGAATAATATACCAAGATAGCTAATAATAGTAATATTCATGTTCCAGATACCGTAGGAGATTGATGTAAAAAAGAATGAGTCAACTTAGCTGACCAACTTTGGAAACTAACTTCTTGAAGAACAAATCCCGCTGATGGAAAATGCATCTGTTTTCCTATTGCCCTATTTTCAAACTTGTTCTTTTTTTTGGCTTCTGTTACCTCATCAAATTTGATCCTCTTCTGTTTTGGACAATTATCCTGCTGGCAGACAGACAGGTGAACAGAGTCCTGAGATCCTTTATATGATTTATCTCCAAAATATAGTAGTGTTGGAATAATTGTGTCATTGAAAATCTGAACATTGGGATTTACAAAATGAATGTTGCTCAGCTTTTCATTAAGTTTTAATGCAGTTTGAAATTCATAACCTCTCCTTTAGTGTGATGCCTGAAATTACCCAATAGTAGTTTTTTCAATAAACCATTATTTAAGAATCCCTGGCCTACCATACCATGTGAATAATAATAATTAATTATTAGATGCAGCAATAATTAGCCCAAAGAATTCCAGGTTGCCTGGCTAAATGATTTCAAATACTAAAGCCAGAAAAGATTCCAACTGAAGACAAGTAGCAATAATTCAGTAATTCAGTTTAGGATTTAGTTTACATATCGAACACCAACAAAGTTAAGTGGATGTTTTAAGAACCCTGGATAGTACAGGTTACAGAACACCATTTAAAACTAGAAATTATTAAGCAGATTGTGTGTGTTTGCTTTTAGTGCAAAGAACTAGACAGTGGTGTTAAGCACTATAATTGCATATAACAGGAGAACATAAACTTTCCCCTGGTAAATGTAGAGCTTCCATAATGAGGGAGTGCCCAGCCTGTTTATGTAAGTTAACAGAGATATTTTAATTTTACAGATATCCGGTTTTCTAACCTGGGCCTTTGTATATGACTGGTTTCATGAAGAACAAAGGAATGTAGTTGATAAAAGAGATATGATGGCTTACTAGGAAACTTAAAATTGGATTTTATAAGAGCCATTCTTCTCAATATCACATCTATGGAACTCCTTGCCCCAAATTATTGTTCTTTTATCTTTGTTACCTCAGTATCTGGAGAAAACATCTAATGCAATTACTTCATTGTAGACACTAGTTCTGTGAAATGGGTCCCGCCTTTTGTGGTCAATAGATATATTTGACCTTTTGAGAATATGTTACAGGCCCTCAAAGAAAATGACTGCCATGGGGCAAAGGGTCACTGACTTCCAGGGAAGAAATGGTGGACTAATGTCAGATCCAAAAAGCAGACCTGACAATCATTGTGGAATGAAGAGTCAGTGAATAGCTTGATAATTCCTCTCCAGACAGGAAGACTTAAGATTGTCTACAAGTTCTGTTAATATAGCCTTGCAATAAAGTAGAATCAATTCATCTAGTCCTGTTTCTTCTCTGGTTTACCTGGGAGGGTTGATATCAACCTTAAACATTCTCCAGATTATTTAGGACCACACAGGACAAGAGTTTGCCTAATCTGCTTTGTTTGCCCTCAGCATTGCCATATCTCGATTGAGATCCTCGAAGGAAAAATGACAAGAAGAAATGATCCTGAAGCAACAGCAACTCAGAAAAACAGGTACTGTGAATATAGCCATTAGTAAAGGTGGCATATTTTGATTGGTGCTGTCTTAACTAAACACATAATGATTTGCAGTATAGTATTGATTTCACTCAGGAAAACTCTTATATTTTGGATACAGTATGAAACTGCTCCCCGATATTACAGTGATGGCTGAGGTTTCCAGTAGCAACTTTACCTGGGAAGTCCCTTGCTCTTGTCCAGACAAAATTTTTAATACTTCTGGGAATGAGTTAGGATATAAATCAAATGAATCAACGAAATCACGCTCATTCCCAGCTCCCTAATTTAGAGGCACACATCTGTGCCAGGAGAATATTCTTATTTTCATAAATGTTTACAGCTTCTGGTTCTGGCTTCAGAAGAAGCCAATCAAACAGCCACGAAACAGCTCTTAACCATCTATTTCTGAGCCTTGAAGAGGCAGGTATCTGCCTGCCTTAAAACAGCCCTGAGCTGCTTTTTTATCTCTTACAGGAACAACCTTCTGCCTGAGTGCACGCAAGGCACAGAGTAAGTGCACCAAAACAAAAGTAAAGAAGGTCTGGAAAGGATTAATCAGGATTTAAATGAACTGTGCCCCTAGGATTATTGGTCATGAGCTACTTCTTACAGAGCCTCGAGGGACCCTATAGCCAGAACAAGAGCTGCATAAAGACGTGCTCTTAACACAATCAATTTCAGTCAACAGAAAGCAACACAATGAAACATAATAAAAGGAACAAATTGCAAAGGGAAGGATTGGGGGTGGGGGGGAGAATCTTCCCCACATAAATATTTTTTTCTCTTAATGAAAAATGCCACCATCCTAGTTATTGCTGAGAGGGAGAAAAGCTAAGTCTACCAGAATTCAGTCCAGAAATCTGGGCATTGTCTACTGGGAACTTCCAAAATAGGTTCTCTAAAAGGAAGGGTGGGGGGAGGATTTAATAGAAGAGAGCACTCCTTGAGGAGCATTTAATTACTGCTCTCATCTCACCTTAGAGTACAATTATCCCATGGAAAAAGAAAAGTTAATCTAGTCTTGCTATTATAAAGAATATTGGCTGGGGATGATGTCCCTTGAAAGATTTGCAAATTCCTCAAAAATCTGCAGTCCACAAAGTAGATGATTGGAAGTTGACTTTTGCTATGGACTCTGCTCTGGATGATTTTATTAACAGCTGTGACTATTTTACCCAAAAAGAGTTAAAAACATTCTCAATTAAAATAGTAATTGCTAAAAGACCAGAAGCTGGAAAGTGGTAAGTACATAAACACTTCTAAGCCTTTGGAGTTGAACTGGTTTTCCTGATTTTGTTAATTACAATTATTTATGAGTAACAGGATTTCAGGGATTTTGATGCTTACCTTTTAAGCAGACAAAGAGAAGGTAAACAAAAATGTGTTTTCATCGAAACTCAGTTTGCTCCTGGTTCCATTGTGTTTAAATGAAATATCCTTCATGCTGAATCTGAATCCTGGTGATTTCATGGGCAAGAATATGGAATTGATTTGTTATTGAATTTTTCTGAGGATGTTAACTCTGAAATTTGGTATGTTTCGGTATTTTCCATTATCCAGGTCCAGCTTTGTTATATCAAGTATAACTATTATTTTTTTAAAATACTAACGTACCCCTGCTAATGAAAATACTAAGAAATAATTAAGCCAAAAGAATGTTTAATTTGAAGAGACGGAACATGCAACAGCTATATTTGCATGCCCAAGAGTCCCAAAATCAGTTTATTAGCACCCTTTCTGACTAATCAATTTTATAAAAGGGTCAAGATTTCAAGAATTGCTGTTCATTTCATCAAATGCAGAGTGGATAAACTGATATGCATTTGATAAAGTAAGGTACAACTTCTGTTATGTCAGTTTAACACTAGGTCTTCCTTTCTGAGCTCTCCTTTATGCAGATTCCAAAATAGAGTGAGTTTTGTTTTGCTTTTTGCATTTCTATGGCCTCTTCCCCACTTCCTTGGCAATTATTGTTCCCCAAATATCCATGGAAGTTTGTTTTATGCTGCTACCCTGGCAAAGGACTGTTTACTGTACTTTTGCAGTAATACTGAGGAATTCTGGGAGTTGCAGTATACACATCTGAAAGTTGCTAAGGTTGAGAAATACTATTTTAAACTCAGAACCTACATCTTGAACATTGAATTTAAAGGGGATACAAGGTGAGGAGGGTCTCCACCATCTGTTCTCCTGATGCAAATGGTATTGGAAACCCTTCTGTTAAGTCTGAGATCAGTAGGAATAGTGACCTCCGGACATGTTCCATGAAGTTAGGATTCCTAAGCAGGTCTGAAAAAAACTAGTTAAGTGAGGTTCTTTCTGGCAGGTGAAACAGAAATGGCCATGGAAGAACAGAGCCCCATGGCTGAATCGGAGGGGGTGATCTGAAGAGGCCAGTTTGCAGGTTGCCCAACTTTCTCCGACTCCTTTTTTTTAAAAAAAAACAACCCTGTAATTTCTTAATTGGAGTAGAATCAGGGTGACTGGATGGAGCTGAGCGTTTACTGGCTGGATGCCCTTCCTGACGCCCAGGTGGAGTTCGCAGCAGATTTTTTCTCTGCGCCCTAAGAGAAATATTCGCCACTACCTAGGATTGAATTCTCAGGCTCCTTCTACTGATACATCATAATGTTTGCATATAAGGGTTTGTTCTCTTATCCCCTGAAAGGCACTACTTTCCACTAGATTGTTTGATCCAGCTTCACGGATCCCATGGCAGACATGACACATTTGACCTATTATATAATTATCTGCACACAGCAAATTTGCTTCAGGAACATCGTAAGATGGCAGGGGCAGACACCTAACACAGCAAATTGCATATTTTGTTATTAACATATATATATTTGGCAGCGCAGAATATTTTTGTTCAGGGTTAGTTTTTATCTAGTTATTTTTTTCCCATCTGCAGATTTGGGAATTTTCCCAGGAAGGTGAAAATGCTTCTAGTTTCTCAATAGCTCTGTTTTGGCTACATAGCCACCAAAATTCTGTCTTCAATTTGCTATCAACAGCATAATGAAGGCTATTTCACTTTAGGAGAAGTACATTTTGTTTACTAGTAGAAGATCCACAACTAGCCTGCTGATAACAGTACTGAGGGTTTTCCCCCCCTTCTGTTTAATTGTGTCTGATTGTCGGAGACTGCTTGGACAAGTTCCTGCAGTTTTCTTGGCAAGGTTTTTCAGAAGTGGTTTGCCATTGCCTCCTACTAAGGCTGAGATTGAATGACTGGCCCAAGGTCATCCTGCTGGCTTTTTGCCTAAAGTAAGATTAGAACTCCCAGTCTCCCAGTTTCAGGCTTGTTGCCTTAACCAATACACCAAACTGGATCTAAGATGTTTTTTATTGGCTCTGAGACATTTTTATTGGCACAGAATTGTTCATTTTTTGTTGAGTGGGAATCAGAGTTTTCATTTATTCAGTCGAATTAGCTTAAAGGGAATTTGAACAACTTGGTTTATTATACACAAGAATAGGACAACAGTAAAATGCCAAAGAATTCTCAAATTCCAAAATAGCTAAACTCAGGCACAGTTATTAGGACTCTTTTTAATAAAAGAAAATGAAAGAATAACAATAATATAACCAATTATATTATCAACATACAAAAGTAGTAGAGTGCTTGATTCCTTTGTTTAAAAGATAGAAAAAGGTGGTGTGATGGGACATGCCTATGATCCAGTTGTCTCTCAAACACTGCCCAAAGAAGTTGTGTTTTCCTGATACTGAGCCAAACTGTAAGATATTTCTCGCTAACCTTATAGGCTATTTATTACAGATCAGGTGAAACAATAAACCTGAAGCCGTTTTAGAAAGTGTTATCTACTTCCTCAAAACTAGAATAAGAACAGCTTTATCAAATATATTTGGATGTTCATTTTTCACCAACATCATCTTCACTGCAATTTGACTTGTTGCCAAAAGGTTGCTGTGAAAATTTCATCATGATATCATTTTACCGTTTCTTCTTTGTTTCTTTTTTGAGCTTCTTGTTCACTGAGATAGCAGCAATTTTGGGTTTCTTGACTACTTCAGCACTTTTCGTTTCAAAGCATTCAGTATCCTGTTAAGTTCATTAAGGGAAACAGAACATTAATGATTTTGTGGATCTTTTTAATTATTTGCTGGTACATGAGAATGCTGGATAAACGTGCTCATGAATCATTTATAAAATCAAAGGCTTTCTAAGTACTACATGTTTTATACTTATATCTTTTACACAGAAAATTTAATTAAAAAGTTTATTCAGGCTGACCCTAGGTATTTTTACTTAGAAGAAACTTTTATCTGAATGTCAATTTTTTTAAACAAAACTCTACAGACTTAACACTGGACATTACCACCTGTATTTTGAGGTGAGGAGTGCTGATCAGCACAGATTTGTAGCCAAGGTGGGCAAAAAAAGATGAAAAAAACGTGGAAGAGTTAAAATCTAACAACTAACAATTAGCTGATTATACAGAAAATAGCAATACTACGCTAAAGCCATTGATCCTGAATCGGGAAAGGGAGAAGGAAGTGCTTCAAAGAATGTAAGTCAAACGACATCAAAGAGAATGAAAAGTAGCGACGTTGAGAACAAAGTGAAAGGGAAAAAAGGACTAATAGATGATAGTATAAATTGCTTTACCCAAATAAGACTGAGCTTTGGGTTCTACCGTCCCCAAATCTAGATGCTGTCTATCTTCTAGTTTTGGATAGGATTAAACCTGCCAGACAAACTTGTATGCATTGGGAATCCTCTTGGATTTTCCACTCCTACCTGAAAAGCAGGTAGCAGTCATGACCAAAGTTTTTGAACAAATCCATCTTGTACACCAATTGTGCCCATTTCTGGATCAGGAAGCCCTATTCATGGACAGTCATGCCTTAGTCACTTCCTGACTGGACTGTTCAATTCATGCTATATGAGGCTCTCCTTAAATACCATCAAGAAGCTACCATATTTCAAGAAGCCCTGAAAAAAGACTGGGTTTTATATTATTTTTGCTCCAAAAGACCCATTAGGGCTTATTTTCAGGTGATGTCTTATTTTTTTATGTACAACAATCTACATTTATTCAAATAAATAATGTCAATAATATTTATATTTAATTATATGTTATTTTTTAATTAAATATGTCTTTCTTGTTGACGATCTTAACTGGGGCTTATTTTGGGGGTAGGGCTTATATTACTGAGCACCCTGAAAAATCACGCTTGGGATTATTTTCCAATTAGATCTTATTTGGGGGAAATACGACATAACTAGTCCAAAATGCAATGGGTATATATAATTATGAATGCACCAGGGTACCCTATCATTACTACACAACTGCATTGGATATCTACAACTTCCAGGTGAATTTTGCTGTGCTGGTTATCACCCATAAAGCCCTTCATGACACAGGCTTTGTTACCTGTGGGGCCACCTATCTCTGATGGTTTCTGGCTGACCTATGGGATCTGACAGGGTGGGCATGCTTTGGATCACTTCTATGAAACACTGCCACCTAGTGGGACCAGAGAAGCATGCCTTCTCTGTCATAACACCTACCCTTTGGAACAGCATTATCATCTGAGATTTGGATAATCTCGATCATGTTGACTTTCTGTAAGTCCTTTAAAAATCTTTAGACTATAATCTAGTAATTCATGATGTGTTATTTGTTTTGTGTTAACAAAGATTAGAATGTGTCTGAAATTAGAAGAACACCGAATGTAGACTATCCCATTTGAGACTTGATATTTTTAGGTTTTATCCATGCAAACTTTAAGACTTCAGTATCACCCTTCGGTTTTAAATATTCCCTCCACCCACTCTCTAGCCTACTTTGGTACATAGGGCCTGATAAGTTTACAAAACTGGTGGGAAATCTTTGGAAAGATATGGAGAAAACAGTTTTCTTCTGTTGGAATCAAAGAATCAGAAGGGGGGGAGGGGGAGAGAGATATCATACATATTCATGATATGTTAGAGGAAGCTCAATTCACAGATTGCTTTCCCTTATTAAACAAGTTTTGATATAAATATTTTTGGATTCTAAAGATGTCCACAATTAATGAATGCCATAGAAAACCGGCACAGGGATCTGTGCTGATTTTAAGCCTCTTAGAAAGCAATGCAGATTTAGCTCTGCTGGAAAGGGGAGAAGAACAACCAGTATCTTCATAATCAATGAACTTGGCTGAAATCTCTCTTAAGTTACAGGGCTATGGCAATTTGCATATGTGTCCTTCCAAGAAATGATAAGAGGACTTGCATGCCAAAGTGTATGATTCACCCACAGGAAACTTCAATCCTTTGGACAAACAGAAGCATTTATCATTCAGAGACTTAAAGGGCATAGTTTAAATATTCCTGAATGAAGAAGAGAAAACATGGAAAGAGATAAAATTACTATGGTAAGTAAAGAATGATCATGCTTCCTTTTAAAAATCAGAATGAATTGGAAATAGTGCATAGCAAAGAATAATTGTCTGCCTGCAGGAGATTCCCAAGATAACATAAAAGCCCAATCAGGTACAATGAGAATTCTGTTTGCCTGACTCTTTCTGCAGTCCATTGATTCTTACAATCTCAAGGAATTCAATTTTGAGTATTTTTAAAATTACAATTTAACATTTAATGTGATGTCAACCCCAACAGAGAATGATCATATTTTTTGAGATATTAGATGGTAGTTTTCCAATGTCCTTCACAGGATCAAATTACTCCTATCTAATATAACCTTAATATCATTTCATTCTTAAAATTTATACTACAAGAAAACAACTTTAGGCTGTCCTACTCTCTGCCCATTACATTTTTTAATATGCAGACATGAAATTGGCTAAATGATGAACTGTATCCAGTAGTTCTGCCAGGTGCCTTCCTAACTCAACAATATACAGTTAACCAAGTTTCAAGCACCTCAAAATTAAATAATTTAAGTGGGTGTACATCTATGTATGCTGTGTTGGGTTTTATGGGGGGAAATAAACAAGGTTTATTTCTTTAAAAGGAAGGAAAGATCCATACATTTATAAAATATAAATCTTCATGGTAACTCTATACTAGTTAACTACAGGGCTAATTCCTATGTGAAAAAAATGTAGCTTATAGAATAAGTTCCTGCTATTTTTAAAGTATTATACCTACATTTTATTCTGGCATTTGCTTTTCACTGAGGAAACTTGATGTGTTTATTATTTGCTGGAAAGTTGACTGAGTTTACATTCAAACAATACAACTGTTCTCTTTGGTACTAAATAATTCATAATCGCAAAGTCCTCAGCTAGTTGGCACAATACTCAGCATTTGGGGCTAAATTAAAACAATTTATATTTGCTGAAGACAAGTGCAAAGGAAGAAAAAACAGTCCTGCAAAAAACATGGATACCTGGAATAAATTTGACAGCAGCAGGGAGGGAGTCTATTTTTTTTAATCACCAGTTACAAACACACAAGGTTAGTTTTATTCAAAATTTGAATTCTGAAAATCCTGCTTTAATTTTGAAGAGGAGGCCCAGAGATTGGTTAGGTAGTCACATTTTGGAACCAAATAAAAGTGACAATTATAGACTAGTGATGCTGTCAGTGGTGTATTGGGAAATGAACTATAATCTTAACCAGAAGCTTGAACTAATACAATATTATTGTGCTAATTGTACCTGGAGACCACTGGTGGCCTCTGAGGATACTAGAGGTAGTCTCTTATGCGGATGTCAAAATACACATTTTTAAAATTGGGCAAAAATCTTTAAATATGGCCAAGGTTTTATAGGATTTCAGCATTCATGCTGAAAGTCTTGCAAAATTTCAGATGGGATCACTAAAATTGTGTGATATTTGATGAGCACTCAAGATATTGGTCAATTAAATAATTTTCTTCAAATTAACTTTCATTTTATTTTGGGGACCAACAGAAGCCATCTGAGAGAATTCATATGTACTTGCAAGTGCTACTATTTTGCCAACCCATGGAACTAGGTTGTATTCCTCTGATGCCTTCAATGATGATGTATTAAGCTGCAAAAGTAAAATGCGGGCAAAAAAGAACAAAGGGAAAAAGAGGTAAAATAAAAAATAAAACACAGTGGATAAACAGGGAATTATAAGCATTAAGAATTGTTAAAATGTTCAATATTTCACTGATTAGGCTAAGTAACTGAATATTTATTTATTTATTTATTTATTTATTAGTTTTTATAAACCGCCCTTCTCCCGAGGGACTCGGGGCGGTGTACAGAGGAAGGAAGGTATACAGATGAACAATAAAAAGTAATAAAAACAATAGTGAAAACAAACTGGGACCCCAATTAACGCTATCATGCCAGGCCGGACTGCTGGAACAGGAAAGTTTTTAAGTCGCGACGGAAGGTACGGAGGTCGGGGGCCATCCGGATTTCGGTTGGTAAACTGTTCCAGAGGGCCGGCGCACCCACTGAGAATGCCCTCCCCCTGGGGGCCACCAGCCGACATTCCTTGAGCGGTGGCACCCTGAGGAGGCCCTCTCTGTGGGAGCGCACAGGACGGTGGGGTGCTGACATCGGCAGAAGGTGCTCCCGTAGGTAGTCCGGACCCATGCCATGTAGGGCTTTGTATGTCATTGTTAGCACCTTGAACTTCACTCGGAAGGCAACCGGAAGCCAGTGCAGCGCACGGAGGAGAGGTGTGATATGGGAGTATCGGGAGGCTCCCAAGAGTGTCCGTGCCGCTGCACTTTGCACCAGCTGAAGCTTCCGAGTGGATCTCAAGGGCAGCCCCATGTAGAGAACGTTACAATAGTCTAGGCGAGAGGTCACAAGGGCATGGGTGACTGTACGTAAGGAATCCAGGTCTAGATAAGGCCGTAGTTGGCGAACTAGTCGAACCCGGGAGAAGGCCCCCTTGGTCACAGCTCCTATGTGGTCTTCTAGGGAGAGCTGCGAGTCTAGGAGGACACCCAGGTTGCGGGCCCTATCAACAGGGGGTAGTAACATGTCCCCGATGTTAAGCAATGGGACATTCTGAATATCCTGGTTTGCCGGAACGTACAGCCATTCAGTCTTGTCCGGGTTCAGTTGAAGCCTGTTCCTCCCCATCCATTCCCGGACCGCTTTCAGGCAGCGGGACATCACGTCTAGGGCATCACTGATATTGTTTGGAGTTGAGATAAAAAGCTGGGTGTCATCAGCATACTGATGGAACCCTACTCCAAAACTGCGAATGATCTCACCCAGCGGTTTCATGTAGATGTTGAACAGGAGAGGCGAGAGGACCGACCCCTGAGGGACTCCGCAAGCGAGAGGCCTCGGGGTCGACCTCTGTCCCCCTGTCAGCACCGACTGCGAGCGACCCTGGAGAAAGGAGGAGAACCAACGCAGAACCGTGCCTCCCACTCCCAGTCCCCTGAGGCGTCGCAGCAAGATACCATGGTCGATGGTATCGAAAGCCGCCGAGAGGTCTAATAAGACTAGGACAGAGGAATAACCCCTGTCCCGGGCTCTCCAGAGATCATTCATCAGAGCGACCAATGCCGTCTCCGTGCTGTAGCCCGGCCTGAAACCCGATTGGTACAGGTCTAGATAAACCGCTTCATCCAGGATCTGAGGAAGTTGGTGCGCCACCACGCTCTCAACAACCTTCGCAAGGAAGCGAAGATTGGAGACTGGACGAAAGTTATTTAAAGAGGATGGGTCCAAGGTGGGCTTCTTGAGGAGAGGTCTCACCACCGCCTCCTTCAAGGCGGTGGGGAAGTGACCCTCACTCAGAGAAGCAGAGATGACCGCTAGGAACCATCCACGTGTCCCCTCTCGAGCTGCATAGGCCAGCCAGGAAGGGCACGGGTCCAGTAAGCATGTGGAGGAGCTCAACCTTCTCATAATCCTGTCCACTTCCTTAGGAGTTACAGGATCAAATTCATCCCAGATGACGTCGACAAGACTGTCCATGTCTTGTTCTTCCATCTCAGCCCAGTTGGAGTCCAGGCCAGTTCGAATCCGAGCAATTTTATCCAGCAGATATTGACCGAATTCCTCGGCTCGACCCTGCAAGGGTTCCTCCCTCACCTCTTGGTTTAATAGGGAGCGAGTCACCCTGAACAAGGCAGCCGGGCGATTATCTGCGGACACGATGAGGGTGGAAAAATAGTTGGATTTTGCCACCCTTATCGCAGCGAGATAAGACCTGGTGAGGATTCTTAGTCGCAATCGGTCGGATTCGGATCGGCTGGATCTCCAACGGCTCTCTAGGCCCCGTCTCCGACGCTTCATCTCCCGGAGCTCCTCGGTGAACCATGGGGCTCGCTGGGATCTGCGCCGGGTCAGAGGCCGCAAGGGTACAACTCGGTCCAGAGCCTCCGTGGCTGCCTTTTCCCAGGCTTCCACTAAGGCATCCACCGAGCTGTGAGCAGGGAGTGCATGCGTGTCCCTAAGCGCTGCCTGGAACTTATCAGGGTCCATTAGGCGCCTAGGGCGGTACCATCTGACTGGCACCGTGCACCCACGGTGGGGGGTGGCAAGGGGGAAGTCTAGCCGCAGGAGGTGGTGATCGGTCCATGACAGGGGCGTAACAGTTGTGGTGCCCCCACCAATATCATCACGCCACCGTCCAGACAAGAACACCAAGTCTGGGGTGTGGCCTCTCTCATGAGTCGGTCCAGAAATTATTTGCGACAGGTCCATGGCCGCCATGGAAGCCATGAACTCCCGAGCCAGTTTGGACGATCCTCCCAGGGACGGTAGATTAAAGTCGCCCAAGACCATGAGTCTTGGGAATTCAACCACCAACCCTGAGAGGGCATCGAGTAGCTCGGGCAGGGCCGCCGCTGCACGATTAGGTGGTAGGTACGCCAGCAGCAGGCCCAACTGCGCCCCTGGGCCGTATCTCAGTAGGAGAGACTCACACCCGACCATCTGAGGGACGGTGGTCTCTCGCGGGCTAAGGGATTCCCTGATGATAACTGCCACTCCCCCACCCCTCCCATGAGCCCGAGGCTGGTGCAGCACCTGGAAACCTGGCGGGCAGAGGTCAACCAGAAGAAATCAGATATAATATATCAATATAAAAATTACAAATTGTTAAAATCCAAATAATATATCAATAACAAGTCAACACATCATAAATCATAAAATTCCTACACAACCTATTAAAAAGTTTAATAATTACTCCTCCCAAATTTTCAATGTAGTACCAGCCTGTTTACAGTCTTATCATTCTAAAATGATTTTCGAATTGGATTAAATTCTGTATCCGATTTACTGTCAAAATTATTTTAGACATCAAGATGTATTAATGTCTAATGTACCCAGAAAATATAAAATTCTTAATACTTTTGAGATAAAAATAATTCAACAATGATCTTAATTTGTAAGATTCTATTACATTTCTTTCCTTTTATTATTTCTTTTCTTATATTTTAGAAATTCCATCTTATTTGTAAAACTTTAAATGAGTGTGTAACTTCCTCAGCCTGGTGCTTTTTCCAGTTGTATTGGAAATCCTTACATTGGATGGCCAGTACATTGACTAGGAATTATGGGTGTTGAGAGAACACTGGCTATTGTGGAAGGTTGCTGAGATTTTCATTTGTTACAATCCTACCATTTCATATTCTGAGGTTCTATCAATATAGAAAATATAATAGAAAAATAAAAAAATTGACAAGAGCAACTCCCATTCATGATATGCAACTACTTTTTGTACAAGAAGTAGGTAAGAAAACATAACAATAACCACAGACTTGCCTAACACTCATGTGTCCACAAGTTGTTACAACGCGGATTTTTGCCAAGCTAAAAATAAAATGCCACTGTGTTTTCCCCCAATCTGGAATCCCTTGCTATATAACTTCCTGGCAATGAGATGAAGTTTCCAATTAAGAACCATCTTCTCAGTTTGCCAGATATCCATATCTAGCCTGCTATCTCTTTCCTTATATTAATTTTTTCCAACAATTGTCACTGAATTCGATTAAATCTCTTTATTTTGCTCCCCTCTTCTTTTCCCATTAAAAAGAACACAAGACAGATGTGGAGAAGAACAAAAGAAATCAGAGTGTGGATGAGGCCTTATAAGAGTATTGGAGGAAATAAAAGTATCTGCCTTCAGAAGTGTAAAAATGGCAATATGTTTGGTGGAGTAAAAATGGAAATAGATGATGACTGATGAAATGAGAAAAAAGAAGAGACAGAATGGGGGGGGGGAAAGGAAGCAAAAAGAAATGAAAATGCTGGCTTGGGCTACACTGAGTTTCAGTATAAGCTATAGCCCGTATTGGCATTAGTTATATCCAATTGTGCCATGTGCTTTCTCTTGAAGATAATATAAAAAAGTGTGGTCACCTTCAGCTAAAAAAAGTTCCACATTTCTAAGGAAACCGCTGCAATTGTCAGGATGCCATGGGCTTCCTATCACGCACAGAGAGTCCCTAATAGATAAAAAACTGCTCAACTGATGTCTCTTTGTCCTCTAAAGAATGAAAGAAAAAACAGCATATTTGAGAGGAAAAAAATCAGGTAATGATCTGATTGTTGCCAAACTGGCAGTTAGTAAAAATGCCCAGCTGTAGTAGCATGATCATAGACAAGAAATGTTTACCATTTTATATGTCTTTGGAACAGGGAGGATTATCGCCAGAACACAAATGAGCTGGAAAATGGCACCAAAGAAAAGCCCATAGTGTAAGATGTTCTCCATAAAGGTGGGCTCTGGGATTTCAGGGGGTGAAAAATCCAACTCAGCAGCCATAGTAAAGTCTTTCAGTACACTTCCAACAAAATTGGACTGCCTTGTTTCTGCAAAGAAAAGAAGTTCCGTTAAAAACAGTAACTGTGAGAGGGACCTTGGAGTCCTAGTGGGCAATCACTTGACTAGGAGCCAGCAGTGTGTAGCAGCAGCCAAAAAAGCTAATACAATCCTGGGTTGTATAAACAGAGGTATAGAATCAAGCACACACAAAGTATTAGTACCGCTTTATAAAACCCTAGTAAGACCACATCTGGAATACTGCAGCCAATTTTGGTCACCATATCACAAAAATGATTTTGAGAGTCTGAAAAAAATTCAGAGAATTGCAACTAAGATGATCAAAGGCTTGGAGACTAAAACATACGAAGACCGGCTGCAGGACGTGGGTTTGGCTAGTATATAAAAAAAGAAGAAATAAGGGAAACATGATAGCAGTATTGCAATATTTGAGGGGCTGCCACAAAGGAGAGGGGGGTCACATTATTCACCAAAGCACCAGAGGGCAGGACAAGAAACAATGGTTGCAAACTGATCAAAGAGAGAAGCAACCTGGAATTAAGGAGAAACTTCCTAACAGTGAGGACAATAAACCAGTGGAACAGCTTGCCTTCAGAATTCGTGGGCGCTCCATCACAGGAGGTTTTTAAGAAAAGCCTAGACAGTCACTTGTCTGAGATGGTATAGGTTCTCCTGCTTGAGCAGGGGGCTGGACTAGAAGACCTCCAAGGTCCCTTCCAGCTCTGTTCTATTTTAAATATGCATTTTTTTTTCATAAAGCCATAATCCTCATTCAGGAACTCTGTAAGGCACAAAATGCTGAGGCAAATGATCAGAATGATGTTGGTTGTTTGAGTGTGATATTGAGTCTCCACTAACTGGGTACCTTGCAGATGTGATGGACTCCCAAGTCTTAGAAATCTCAGCTAGCATGCATTTTATAATTTAGTTCCACGGAAGTCCAACAAACATGTGGAACAAGTTAGGTTGGCAAAAGCTATTCTATTCCTCCTTGGCTACCAGTGGTCCATTTCTGGGAGTGATCAAAAATACCAGGTATAGCCTTCAAATTCCACAGTGGCTCAGGACCAGGATACTTACAGGTTATTACTCCTGCAACCCTAATACAGATTTGCCCTTATACTAGCTTTAGAATTCCCCTTGCTACATTTCCCACCCTTTGGGAGGTTTAATTAGTGGGAACAGTAAATTGGCTCTTCCTCTTATATTACATATGTCCTAAGACATTCGTTTTATTTTTTTTACCAAGCTAAATGTTTTGCCATTGCAATGAGTTTTTGATCTGATCACTGCCTGAATAAACTGACTGTTAGAATTCTAGTGATGCCTGTTTTAACTGTCGATTTTTAATTCTATATTGTATTTAAATTCCTGTTTAGATGGGTTCAATTTGGTAAATTGTAAAATGGCCTGCATTTTGTCAATGCAACTCCTATTACCAAAATACAAACTCTGAGGCAACCATTTCAATGCATATATTAAAAAATATGGTGGGATGATCATCTGTGTCTATTTTTATACAAAAAGTAAGCTTCCCTGGAATACCTGCTTAAAAGCAGATTGGGAATTTTAATCCAAACATTTAAGAGGGTGAATAAAAATCTGATGATGTTATAAGGCAGAATTTGCAAGTACAACACAACACTAATACATCACAGAAGTACAAGAAATAACTGAACAGCATCAAATAGGAATTTGGTAGTAGTAGTAGCAGCAGCAACAAAAACTTCATTTAACATTTAATCTCACTAATGCTGATTCTTATAACATTTTCCTGTTTTGGAGACTGGACAGCATCTTTCTAGGCTCAGCACTCACCAAAGGCACTAGAACTTTTGGTTTTGTAGTTTTGCCATCCAAGTATTATACATTAAAAAACCCTCAAGAATTATTTTTAAAAATAAATAATTAAAACTCCATCAATGGAAGCAATTAAAGCAATCTTAAAATAGGAAGAGCAGAGCCAACTGTATATGACCAAAAATTAAGTTTCAAAAGTCATCTGCCCAAATGCCAAGCTCATTTTTTCAAATAAAAATCTCTTAGTGACATTTATTTATGAAGGGATTTTCTCCTCTCTTACTTTTAATCCCCTCATTGCTAGAGGTTACTTAAAAAATATGTCTAACTAATAAAAAAACATCAGTTGAGTTTTTCCTCCTGGGAAAGTATTAGACTAATTGCCAGTTATTAAACAGACGAAATTCAGGATTTCATTAAGGCGGTTACGCGAGAAAAAGAAGAAAAACGTTAGAAATGCGAGAAGCTCGTGAATGAAGGCTGGCTGGACTAGAGCTAGAATAAAAAAGCTCAGGACGAAAATCCATCATTTTTTCTCCCTCTCAAACGAGGGGCTACAGTCTCTCCCCCCCCCTCCACCTCCCAAGATCTTCAGGAATCTCATTAACCTCACCCAGAGCCCCTCTTACCTCCAACTCAAATCCAACCTCGTTCCCGGAAGCGCTTCCGATTCCCCAGGAAGTACTTCCTCCCTTAGCAACGGCCGGTAGCAACGTGTTGCCCAAATAGCGCCGCCCCTTATTCAATCGTTTTGTCGCTCGCTGCGAAGTTTTGCCAGACTTATTTCTCAGACCCGATGGATTCGGAGCATCGTCAACCAGGGGAAGCGGATTAAGGGGAAGAACTGACCCAAATATTATGAAACGGGGTCCTTGTGGCTCCTACACCAGGGGTAGGCAACTTTGGCTCTTTTATGACTCATGGACTTCAACTCCCAGAATTCCTGAGTCAGCTATGCTGACTCAGGAATTCTGGGAGTTGAAGTCCATGAGTCATAAAAGAGCCGAGGTTGCCTACCCCTGTCCTACACCGAGGGATGGGCGAAACAGCTGAAGCTGTGGTATTGCCCGCCCTAGGGATTCCGTTCCTGTTTCCTTGTTTGACCTTAAGACATTGTTTTGGGTTGAAGCAGGGAAATCAGATCCTACGAAACGGAATAGAATAGAGCGGGAAGAGACCTTAGAGGTCTTCTAGTCCAGCCCCCTGCTGAAGCAGGAGAACCTAGTGCAAATCTAGAATAGATGGAGTGCTACCAGTCAGAACTCTGGGCGATAATTCTCTTTTACTCCTTGACAGATTTGCTTAGGAAAAAAAATGGAGAAAAGCAGGCGCTTGCAAAGAAGGTAGAGTAATGTTATCCTACATTCCTTACTCTGCACTTCTTCAAGACCCTTCCAGAATTATGAGAGAGAAAGATGGCACATTAAAGTTCTTTTGATGAGATTTGGAAGTAGAATTATTGCTTTTCTGGAATTCTACATGGTGGACACATTTAGGCAAATTGTGTGAAATCAGTTAAGAATGACTTATTTTTCTTTTTATATTTATTCAAATATTATATAATATTTAGACATCACAAAGTTCCTTGATTTATCCATAAGATGTAAAAAGCTATAAACAGAAACATAAATACATATACATGACACAAAGTATTTTGTAGTTTTGACTATCAAGTGGGTATAAATTGCCATAGATACCTTTATTCTTTTTAAAAAAATCTTATTTTATCTGGCTAGTCGTGAATTTGACAAATTATATCTTTAAATGTCTGGAAAGCATCTGGTGAAAACAGGATACCAAAAAAAAGAGGTTAACACCATTATGATTTTGTTGACAGCTGTGGTTGAGATGTTGTGGCTAATGCAATATTCTGGGTAAATGACAAAATCATTGCAATAATAACTAAAACCAAGAATACAAAGATGTACTCAACCCAGCTAATACAATTTAGCTTAGACTTCCGGTGGCGACGCGGCGCCGAAGACAGCCGCCTTCGGGCTGTCCACTCCGCAGCTGTGTTTTTCCATCGTAAACAGCGTTGATCAGCTGTTTAGATGGATTTGAAGCCCCCTCCTCGGGAGAAGAGGAGGGAGTGAGGCCCCAGGTAGGGGTTGAGCTCTCCGGGGCCGCCTGAGCTGAGAGTTTGGGCGGCTGAAGGATTGAGCCCCCCCGAAGCCTGGGTTGCTCCGGGATTTATGGAGCAGAGCCAGGCGTTTGCAACCACCCCTGCCAAAAGGAAATACTTTTGATTATCAAGATGCAGGCAGAGCGGTACAGGAGGTCAAGGTGATGTGGACTCTTATCTTTGCTCTCTAGCTCAATGGATTTTATAGCTTTAAAGTGAAAGTGCGCAATAAGTGAAAGTGGGGGAAGATGGCGGCTAAAACTTCTAAAGCTCTTCGGAGTGCGGGGTCTTCCCTGGTGCAACAGACCTCATTGCAAGCTTTGCTTCCTCCTGCACCTCCTCCGGCATTGACGCTTAAGGATTTACAAGATGCTCTTGGAAAGCATTCACAATTGATGTCTGACATGATGGATGAAAAGTTGAAAAAGTTGGAGGAGAAAATGGAGGAGAAAATGGAGAAATTGGAGAAGAAGATGGAAGAGAAGTTTAGAGCAATGAGGGTGGACATGTTGTCTATGATTGAATCTGTAGCTGAATGTGTGCAACAGCTGGATGTAAAAGTGAAGGATCTCAGTCAAAAGAATTCTATATTAGAAGCAAAGGTATTAGAAAATGAAAATATAAGGGATAAAATGGACGGAGAATTGAGCCTTGCTCAGTATCATCAGATGCAGTATGCTATTAGAATCAGGGGTTTAAAGGAGAACTGTAAAGAAGATTTAAAGCAGCTGATTTCTGAGGCTCTGGAAGGGGTATTGGGCCAGCCAGCATCTGAAATTGAGGGAAATATGGACAAAATTTTTCGTGTAAATTCATGGATTGCAAGACAAAGGAAGTTACCCAGAGATGTGGTGGTCTATTTTACAAAGAGAGTAATTAGAGATGAAGTCATTCAAGCTGCTTATGATACTAAACTGGTAGTGGCTGAGCAAGAAGTCCTGGTTTTAAAAGAGATTCCTCCGAAGATTTTAAGGAGAAGGAAAGATTTTGCATTTCTAGTACAGGAACTTAAGAAATGTGATATTAAGTTTAGACGGGAGATTCCAGTTGGACTGGTGGTGACGCATGAAGGTAAAAGACATCGTCTGGTTACTGTGGCCCAGGCACGTGATTTTTATAGCAATGTGTTAAAAGCAACCCCCCTATCATTTTTGGAAGCTGTAAAGGGATACGGCGAGGGAAAGCTTCAAGATGTTGCAGACAGACAGATAGAGGACAATGGTGTTGGAGGGGATCAAGATACAGTTTCATCGGATGTTGCAGGAGGCCAGAGGATGACGCGTGCCGCCCTAAGAAGAGCGAGACGAGAGCAAGAGCAAGACCAGCAGATAGTTATGGAATCTCCAAAGTGTACTTACAGTGAAGCTGTGGGAGGGGCGCGGTCCAAAGAAGTTTTGGGGGTCATGACAGACGTGCTCCAAAAGCTTTGGGGCGTTAAGATTGCTGATTAAATTTTTAAATTAGAATGTTAATGGATTAAGCTTATCATAGAGGAGAAAGAAAGTTTTTTTTTACTATTTAACACAATTTAAGATGGATGTTATTTGCTTGTTAGAAAAGTATATTAGGGTTATGGACTAAAAGTATGTGCTGAACTAAGAATGGGTATGCAAGCTCCTAATTAACAACAAGTTTTTTTCCCCTCTTTTTATTTGAACTCAAGGATGACTTGGAACTGCGAGACATTTGGCGTGATACATGCAAGAATTATTTTTGATTATGGTTTAGTTTGGTTGGAGATTATTAAGGTTAATAGATAGGCGCTTTTGGCGCGTAACTGAGAATTTGTTTAGAAATTAGAGAAAGGTTGGAGAATGTAAATAGTAGGTGAAAGTTTTTTTTTCTTTCTTTTTTTTGAAATTAATATGAATAAGGACTGGGATTAAGAAAATCTATTCTGAGTAAAGCTCTTTTTCTGTTTTTCTCTTTTTCTCTTTTACTTTATTTGTAATATTAATATTGTTTGTATTCATTTTACATGAGCTAGAGGGAGATAGAATTAATAGTTTATTGCTGATAACATAGGGGTGCTTATGTTTGTTTTTTGATTTTATACCCTGTATTTAGCTCTGGGAAGTCGGGGGGGGAGGAGGGAATGGGGGGAAGGGATAGGGAGGGTTGGGTGGGGGTGGGGGAGGGGGGGATAAATTCTAAAACAAAAGAATTATTAAATAATTTAGCTTAAACAAAGTGTCACAGCTTTGGTTAAATCATTGTTAAATCATTGTTAAACAGTGACATCTGCTGTTGAACAATAATAGCCACTCTATTCTCCACAGGTATAATTCTTCTTAAATTTTTTTGCTATTATTTTGTAAATAATTAAACATCTCTTGCTTAGGCAACAGAAGCTTCTATTTGATTTAATTGCACTTTTGATGACCTCATGAAAACTTGTAGCAGACAACAATAAAATAACAATGTAAAGCTCTGCTAAATGAAATACTCATGTATTAAAAAAGATACTGGACATTTATTATGGAACATATAAAAAATCTTTAAGAAAAAAAGCCATGAAACAAAAATGTCTCATCTTAAATTAACTGTTCTTTGCCTCTTTTAACATGTAACAAATTTGTGTTTTATTAAAAAGAGAAAAATCTTTCAGAAAAGTATGCATTCAAGACCTCAAAAAACCACAAGAGTCTAGGAATGCGGTTCAGTAACTGTTGTGCTAATGGTTTAGCTATAACAGAGATATACAGAATAATCTTTGACTTTGGCGCTATTATTCACATAAGAAAACATCCAGGTTTGTTAGAGTTCTTTTTCCTCTACACCTCAAAACTATACGTACGATGAACTAATTCTTTTTCTCATTCTTGTGTTTATCTTTTAAAAGAGTTGCACAGGTCTGTCTATATCTCTGTTGTTAAATCTCTGTTTTGGATAGCTTGTCTGAGTGCATATTAGGTAGAAATCAGAAGACTAGAGGGACAAATAATTTATTTCTTGAATTTGTATACCATCACAGTCTCAGCAATTCTGGGTGGTTCACAAAGTAAAGACATAGGAAATAACAATAAAACAGTACAACAATAAAGACAAATGAACCAAAAGATAGCAAAACCAATGAGAATCACATACACACTACTCAGAATGGGCTTTAACTACCATAGTCAAAAAGCCAGGTCTACAAGGCCTCCAAAACACCAGCTGGGTGGAGCCACAAAGAAGTTACATTTCTGGAATCCAAACAGATTTCATTGTTTAATCAACAGAACTTGTCAGAACAAATTGGCAAGATCCAATGGGTGACAGGTGGTCCCTCCAGTAACCAAGGCCTACGTGACAGCAAAAATCAATATACAGGTAGTCCTTGACTTACAGCAATTTGTTTAGTGACCTTTCAAAGTTACAACGGCACTGAAAAAAGTGACTTATAACTGTTTTTCACACTTATGACCATTGCAACATCCCTGTGGTCCTGTGATCAAAATTCAGATGCTTTGCAACTGACTCATATTTGTGATGATTGCAGTGTCCTGTTATCATGTGATCACCTTTTACTGTGCACCTGTATGGATAAACAGCTCACATACAAGACTTGTTGATGTTCAACTCAACCATACGATGAGATTAATTACTGGGTGCATAAAATCTACACCTCTTCACTGGCTACCAGTTCTTAGCCACATACTTCCCCCGCACTTACGACGACAAGAAGCTCTCATTCGGGAGTATAGTAAGATCCTGCTAAACTACTCTCTACCCATTCATGCCTATACCTCTGATCTCTTAAGATGTCGATTAAAGTCAAGAAATCCACCACTCCTCACAGCGCTTAAGCTGCTGGCCGAACATCAGAGCACTATACAAAAGTGGATGGAAGCATGGAGTAGCTATACCTAATAGTATACCTCCAGCATATTAATCCTAATAGTATACCTCCAGGATTTAATCTACCCCGACACATATGGGTGACATACAATAGAATTAGAATGACTCATGGGGTGTGTGCCGATTCTCTGTATAAATGGGGAAAGACACCTTCAGCACAATGTGACTGCGGGGCTCCCCGACAGACTATCGAACATATAGTGAGGGAATGCACTAATAGAAGATACCCAGGAGATTTTAAGGACTTCCTCTGCGTAACAACGGCAGCTACTGACTGGATCTGCAAATTCGACATTAAACTCTGAAATGTTATTTCTGTTTTCCTCTTAGGTTTTATAATTGCTTCTTTTTAAAAAAAAATTGTTTTAACTGTTCTAACTTGTAAATATGAAGTGCTTTTAATTCTGTGTGTGACCAGCCATACGCTAAATAAATCACCTTTTGCAATTTTCTGACAAAATCAATGGGGAATTCAGATTCACTTAACAACTGTGTTATTAACAACTGCAGTGATTCACTTAACAATTGTGGCAAGAAAGGTTGTAAAATGAGGCAAAATTCACTTAATAACTTAAATTCACTTAGCAGCATAAATTTTGGGCTCAAATGTGTTATACATTGTGGACCACCTATACATAGGATACAAAAAGTATTTCCTGTGTTCTGATTTGTCCAGTCAATAATGGCTCTGAAACTTCCATAATACAGGTACTTCTTAACTTACAACAGTTCATTTAGTGACCATCCAAAGTTACAGTGGCACTGAAAAAGTGACTTATGACTAGTTTTCACTCTTGCAACTGTTGCAGCATCCCCAGGGTCACATGATCAAAATTCAGATGCTTGGCAACTGACCCATATTTATGATGGTTGCAGTGTCCTGGGGTCATGGGATCATGTTTTGTGACCTTCTGACAAGCAAAGTCAGTGGGGAAGCCAGATTCACTTAACCATGTTATTAACAACTACAGTGATTCCCTGAGACAGCATATAGGGCGGAGGGACAAAAACTATCCATATGGTGTAGTAACAACAACTTGCACCTAAACATCGGCAAGACGAAAGAGATGGTGTTAGACTTCCGGAGAAAAAAGGAGGAACCTGCCCCACTTTACATCGGGGAGGACTGTGTAGAGAGAGTTTCCTCCTTTAAATTTCTGGGAATCTACCTCTGTGAAGATCTGACCTGGAAAGTTAACACAACCCAGGTGGCTAGAGAGGCCCAACAGAGGCTTCACTTTCTTAGGGTCTTGCAGAAGAACAGGGTAGAACAACAGCTAATGACCCTCTTTTACCGGTCTACTATAGAGAGCGTCCTCTCGTATGGTATTGTGGTTTGGTATGCTGGTCTGACAGCCGCGGACAGGAAAGTATTGCAGAGGGTAGTGAGCACCTGACACCACTGGATGACTTCGCCAGGGCTCGTTGCCTTGGAAGAGTGAGGAAGATTCTCAGGGATGACTCACACCCTGGACGGTATCTCTTTACTCTCCTACCATCCGGTAGGAGATATAGGAATATAGCCAGCCGTACCAACAGGCTGAAAAATAGCTTTTATCCGTGGGCTGTTAGGCTTTTAAATGGGACATAATCTTATGCAGAATTGACTTGGGAGGCCCGTGTGTGGTGTAGTTGGTTCACATAGTGTGGTGGGATGGAGGGTTTGTTGTCACTGTGTGTTGGGGGGAGAGAGCACGGGGGGAGGCTCAGCTAATCTCAATGTACACATGTTGTACTTTGACAATAAAGGTTTATTATTATTATTATTATTATTATTATTATTATTATTATTATTATTATTATTATTATTATTATTATTATTATTTATTAACAACTGTGGCAAGAAAAGTCATAAAATGGGTCAAAATTCACTTAACTAATGTCTGACTTAACAACAAAAATTTTGGGCTCAGTTGAGGTCGTTAGTCAAGAACTATTTATATACAAGTTCAATATTGCTCCAAAAACCTACAGAATGAGATGAAGGAAGCTCAGAAATTACTTCAGTCAAATGGAAGAAGATATGGAGGAAGTGTTCAAGAGGTCTCCGAAGAAACTCTTCTGATGATGTTTTGTCCAGTTGAGGATCCAGCCCTGGCAATTAAAAATTCTAATGAAATTTTAGGTTGCATCAACATAATTCTACTGTCCAAATTAAACAAAATATTTACTACTAGTAATCAATCTTGCTTATGCCTTCCTTATGAAATATGTGGAGTAATGTCACAGTTTAAGAAAAATGCCCCCAAATTACAACATATAGGAGTTACAGAAATGGTTAAGGGTTAATGGTTAAGTAGAAAGTTGAGATGAGTAAAATGTGACACTTGTCGTGTTCAAATATGTGAAGACTGCCAGATTTTGATAGAGATTTTTGTTGATGCTGCTGTTGCTTCAGAACATAGGATGAAAATTAATATGTTCAGAATTGTACAAAAACAGGATTATAGCAAAATGCCGTGAAGAAATTGTTGACAGTAGTAAGTATTTTAATAAAGGAACAAACTGACATGGAAGGGTTTTTTTCCTTTTAAAGTAGAGGTTAGATGTCCACTTTTCTAGAAGGTTGGACTGGATAATCTCTAAAGTCTGATTAAATCCTATTGTAATACTTCAGGATTTTTCCTTGCTCATACATGGTTGATATTTGCAAAACACTAGTGCATGTTCATATAACCATAGCATCAAGGCAAAAGAAGATAATTCTGATAATTTAGAGCAATACAATATATTATAGAAACAAATCTCTGTACAAAAAAGGGGAGGAGGTAATACTAATGGTTAATTTTCCATCATAGCTGGCTTCCTTGTTAAAATGGGTGTTTTTCAGAAATGTAAAATTTACCAGTAGCAAGTTGTTATTTGTTCTATCCAGTGGTGATGATGATAATTTGCATGTCAGGCACCTCATACCCTCCACCGATGCCTGTTTGTGATTCTCTTTGTAAGATAAGGGATGCTAAATACGGCTTTTTGGAATGGTTGGTAAGTAATTGATTCTCTGACGTTCAGGAATTTGCAAGTTGGATGAAGACATGAAAGTATAAAAGACCAGGAGACTCTTATAGTTCAAAAAGCTGGACTGAATTCTCTCCATTTCATCAAATACCATAGCAGAAAAATTTACAAGAAAGGACAACAATTTATAGACCTGAAGGTACACCATTTCCAAAGGAAACTGTAAGTTGATACAATTAATTTTGTTATTTCTTCATAGATACAGTACCAGTTTCATGGTGTAAAAATGAAATTGTAGAAGATTTTGTAGACTGAATAAGATTATAATTCTAGTTATACTGACTAGAAAATTAACCATACTTTCTTCAATCAAATTTCAGTAAGAATTCTTAGCACTGGGATGTAAATTACAGAAATGAATATTAATAATTGGATTCTGATAAATCTAATGTAAAATCTAGGATAACATTTGCCAGAAATATTATCTAAATTATTATCTAATTTAGACTTAAGTACTTAAAAATAGTTAGAGATACCAATTCTTTAAAAATAACATTTGTCCTCAGATAATAAGTAACTGTTTATGCTTTTATATTACCTAGAAGAAAAGGAAGTTATACATATGTTATTTAGAAAGTAAAGTATAAAACTGACATTTCAGTGAATAAACTTCCATATGGTACTTAAAAACTTGCAAAGCATAGGCAAAGCATTGTAGTCTTTTCCTAGCCCACATTTTTAAAAATCAGTCTCCGTTTATCTCAGAGTAGATTGGGACTATATTCCTTATGACATGCATTTATTCATAGTGCAATCCTAATACAGTATGCTCTTCAGGGGGAACAATTCCTATTGATTCAGCGGAGGTTACCTTTGAGTTACAGAACTGCTTTGTAAAAAGTACAGAAATATTGTATAATGTCAGTGACACAATAATTTAGTGACTTGTCTCATATTTTCTTTCTGTCTTATTATTTTCTCTACAATTACAATATGCAAGTCCTTAAAACTATGTCAGAAGTGCAATCAACTAATAGGGATAGATTTATCTTTTGGGATATCTATTTTAAAAGGAGATTTTCTTGGTTATGCCCTCTGCTGCTTAAGGAATTTGGTAGCTTCTTTTCTAACTAACACATTTATTAAAAAAAAACATAAGATTATGCCTCTGATGAAGGGAGTTGTGCCTTTTAATATAATTAGTTGGAAAAGGTTCCAAAATCCCTGTGATTTTTGTCACCATAGAGAAACATGGCTGTCTTACAATTTCTGCGACTTTAAATTCTCAAAATGGAAATAATAATACTGTAGCATCTTTGGTTCTGAAAGGCAATAAAGTCCTGTTAGGTTATCTGTTACCCCTATGTAAGGAAGGGAAATTTTTAAAATCCTGTCTTTTTAGTTTCTGAAGTTGCAGAATGATTGGATCCAACCTCCCTCTTAATATAAGTCATTTAACAGCTTTTTAAAAAGCTCAACACTCAACTGCAGGAATGGGCTGGGCAAGGCGGGGTGGTGGTGGAGGCTTCAGATATAGCTGTGCCTGTGCTATCACTTTTATCTGCACAAATGAAAAGACATTGAAAAGAGTCTGTAGTGCAGAGGTCCCCAACCTTTTGGGCACCAGGGACCTGTGCCGTGGAGAAAGGTTTTTCAATGGACCAGAGGGAGTGTGGTTTTGCGTACTGCCTGCATTCCGCAAATGGGGCTTTGTTTGTTTGTGTGGCCCGGTTGCTGCCATTCTGTGGACCGGTGCTGGTTCACGGACCAGGGGTTGGGGACCCCTGCTGTAGTGTGATCCTAGTGATTTTATGACAATGTCAATGTAGTTTTCTTGGCAAAAATACAAGAGATTTCTTATGACTTTCTTCTGGGATACCTTTTCAACATCCCAATCTTGCCTACATCCCCAGGGAAAGAATTAAAAAAGGGAAAGACATCCTGAACTGTTGCTCAGTTCCTGGTGATTGAATCCATGCAGTTTTCTTGTTTCGTTTACAGCCTAGATCAGCTACATGCTGCTACCTAGATTCTCTCAAATTGATCACAGGATGATTTATATTTCTATAGTCTAATATAAAACAAGAATGGAGACAAGAATTGATGATGGAAAGAGAGAGCAGTAGATTACACTTTTAAAACACAGGAGCCTAAAACCTGCGCTTTAAATTGTTAAAATGGATTTATTAATCTGCATCCCTCAAATCCTGGTATTGGAAGTATCAAAAGTACTCATAAACGTAGGGCAGGCTTCCTGGAATTTTTGACTATAACAATGAGTTGCCTAAGAAATGAATTTTCTCCCCCCCCCCCCTTCAGTAACTGGCTCAGTTAAAAGTCATTTCTGAACTAGCAGATATCTGGCTTGAAGTGTATCCAACTAAAGATCTATTTTTAAAAAGCAAAAAAGACATAGGGATATTTTTGAGACTTCATATAGCATTGTTCATAAAATTTTCCTTTTATTTTTGAGGTGAATGCAGTTGCCCATTTTGCCAAAACAGCTAGAACCTCACATGGTGGAAGTTATAAGGGGCTGGAAAAACAATGAAAATAGTTAAAATAGGAATCTACAAAGTAGCACAATAAGACGTTAAGGATGCTCAGTAGCTGTAGAACTGAATGTATGTTCTTTGGATTCCATCTCAGTTCATGCAGTGTGTTTTTGGGCTCTGATCACAACAGTTCTGTGAACTGGAACATTGTTGATGGTCCTATTTGCATTTTTTAATTGCTGCAATTGAACACCTTTCAGTAGCCACATTTGTCAACAAGAGAGATCCTAGTAGAAATCAATATCATTTCTCTCCTATCCATTCACATGCTTGATTGAAGTACAGAAGGGATATTAATGCTCCATAAGATATACAGGGTTTTGCTGGAATTTAAGTTGTTGAATTTAGATTACTGAGATTAGTAAGGAGAGAAAGCTCAGTTGACTTACAACAGATTTGAAAAACACCAAATTGTTATCTCTGTGGTGATTATTTTCAAGAGCCACAATTAATCCCGAATTCTTATTTTATGTTGCAGCCTGCCCTAGAAAACATTAAGATGTTGGACAGAGCTACTCATTTCCTTTTCCTCCACTTTGTCATGAGTTCCTTTTCTTCTCCTCTCTATCAACCACTCAGGTAGTTGATCATCGCTATTAATTTTTGGCTACTCAAAATGTAAGTTGAACCCATTGGTTCCTTTTCTCCATTGGAAAAGTCTCTCTTGGACAGTAAGTTTCTTGCTGCTGGAAGAAGCTAGTCCATCTCTAAAGATAGTACACATATTTACAAACAGAAGGGTCCTCTCTGTAGTAACTTGGCAATATGCCAAGCACTATACAATATAAGCTTTTTTGGAACTAAGTTAAAATGCTCGCTTCTCCATTTGATTTTTAATACAGATTAAAATAGTTTATGTTTATCAATATTATTTATTGATCTGTAGATTACCATGCTTTATGATGTATGAAAGGGACGCGGTGGCTCAGTGGGTTAAGACGCTGAGCTTGTTGATCAGAAGGTCGGCAGTTTGGCGGGTTGAATCCCGAGTGCCACGTAACAGAGTGAGCGCCTGTTACTCGTCCCAGCTTCTGCCAACCTAGCAGTTCGAAAGCACGTAAAAATGCAAGTAGAAAAATAGGGACCACTACGGTGGGAAGGTAACAGCGTTCCGTGCGCCTTTGGTGTATAGTCATGCCGGCCACATGACCACAGAGACGTCCTTGGACAAGCGCTGGCTCTTTGGCTTTGAAACGGAGATGAGCACTGGCCCCTAGAGTTGGAAACGACTAGCATGCATGTGCGAGGGAACCTTTACCTTTACCTTTAGATGTATGAAATATTAGCTAATGATTTAGGTATAACCTTTTCCCTCAGATCTCGACGTATAATGGATGTCTTCCTTTATTTTATCCCAATATCCACAATCCTATGCAATGGATTGGGTTGACTGAAAAGGATGATTGACCTCAGAGCACTCAATAAGCCCCCAATGAGGACATATAGCAATATTTTCCCTCCTTCTAGGAATGTGTAATTGTTACTTCAATGTGCCATGGGATGAGAAATATTTTGCCTTATTCTGATTGTTTTTAATGTTGTTGCATGTTGCTTTAGATATAATCCACTATCCATTTCTGGCAAAGCAGGGAGCTTTCAACTACAAGAAAGTAGTCCTATGCATGAAAGCCACAATCTTTCAGTAGAAGAGCAAGAAGAGAATTTTCTCAGCCCTGCTGAAAAAAGGTGGGTATACAGTATATGAATGTCAAAATAAGTAACACAACCTTAGCTGTGCTCAATCAGAGCTAAGATCCATCTACTTAGCTGCCCTGTTTACTCCAAATGGCCAGCTTCTCAGAATGTTACCAACAGATTTTGAGCTTTGATTCCATGAAAGAATGCAGAAAATAGTTATAGTTGTGAAACTGAGAGCCCCTAAGGTATTACATGATGTCAAATTTCTTTTTAAGAACTTCAGTTAAAATTGTTTAGACATGTTTATACTTTTTCTTGCCTTTAAAATTTAGCAATTAGAAATACACGAATTCACAACAAAGTTCAAAATAAATGATTCAAAACAAAACCAACAAAACAAACCAGTTAGGACATTGGAAAATCTATTTGGCCTGTCTTGGGAGGAATTCCAGCACTCCTGTGGAAAACATCCTGTTTTGCCATTGAACCTTTTTAGGCGCTACAGCATAGAAAAAGGGCACACATTGGTGATCCTTATTTTGACTTCATAAGTTCCAGAAATAAATTATACATGAGAAAGAATGCAGTGAACTCATTTTTATTTAGCACTTCACTTGTTATCCAAAAGGAACAGAAATTGGAAATGCATAGAACTTCCCCTTTTAGGATAGTGTAGCTTTGAAGGTATATAGACCTGCCTTTTCCATTAACACGAATTGTTCTTACGATGCTCCTTTGCAAGTGGGTTCTGCATCAGAATGACAGTGCATTTATATTTCATTAGACTTCAGCGTCATGCAGATGCCATATTCACTGACAGTTACCGGAAGGTCCGAGGAAAGGTATCAGCACGGAAGTTATTACAGGGCATAGTTGGGAAAAGACTTAGGTAAGTGTAAAGAATATACATTATTTACCGTAACTTTGTAGCTGTTAAGACTCTACTTGACTGTCAAATGCAGAGACAGGAAGATAATCCTGGTGGTGGTGACAAATTCTTACAACCGCAACAGATATTTTTCTCATCAGACGTGGCCAGAAATATAGCTCAGTTAGCAACAAAGAGTTATTAGAAAATGTGCTATATATTTCAAGTGATTTGAACTATTCACTAGAGGAAATTTGAATTTATGTAGTATCTTAACTGGAGCTCTCATTTCACTATTTTCTTGGAAAAATCTAGGCCTATATCTGATATGTAATATAAAAATATTTATCTTTCTAATCCAAATAAATATTTACAAATCTTTCTAGAGGAGTACTATAGAAAGAATTAGACTTTTCTGTTAAGATGTTAAAATCTGCAAATATCTCAAGACAGCAAACTGTGCTCAGATGTGTTAGACCAGAAATCCCCAACCTTTTGGGCACCAGGGACCGGTTTCATGGTGAAAGGTTTTTCCATGGACCAGAGAATGCATGGTTTTGTGTGCTGCTTGTGTCCCATGGATGGGGCTTTGCTTGTTTGTGCGGACTGGTTGCTGGCATGCCATGGCCCGGTACCGGTCCACAGACTGGGGGTTGGGGACCCATGTGTTAGATTACAATGTCATCTATGAACAGTCATTAGATTGTGGAATTTGCATTAGAAGAAATTAATTTTATTTTAGCTCAAGTAATTGTCTTCAAAAATAGCTGTTAAATAATAACTTTTTCAAGACCAATTTATGAGCCTGGTAGTCAAGCAGGAATAGCTCTTGCCTATGACCCTTGATTCATGCCTTCCTCTGTAGTGTGTTTCTCTATAGCAATCATTTTGGTTGTTTTCTAGGAAAGGAAGCCTGGGAGATGAGCAACGTGAAATCTTGACTAGACGCCAGTCTGATAGCATTATGATGGATAGCCGCTACCACCAACAGATGGTACTCAGGAATTGCTTGGGAGCAATGTTACAGAATCAAAGGTAAGTAGTTTTATAAAAACAAAACAATCACATTCTGTAACCTACAGTACATTTGAATGTGCTACTGCTACTTTACCAACTGATATAGCATATATATAGTAATGACTGCAACAAAAACACATTCTAATGAGTTGTAATTTGTACATATATCTCTGTTCAGTGTACTTCAGTGCGCATTCAAAGCTTACTCTATATATTAACCCTGAGTAAATTGCAATATATTAAGGTGATTAATCATTTAATTCTGCTTGTATTAGAACTGCTTTTAATTTTTAACACTGAAAAACATAATTTGCATAAATTTCTGGCATCACTATTACTGGAAATCATCTCTAACTAGACAACCTAGTCAGATGGCTTAAGTTCAAAAATTTAGAAGGAGAAACTGATTACTCATTACTGTTCAAAAAAGGGATGAATAAACACAGCTTTTATCTTGGTCAGAGATGTGCTGTTGCTGGAGCCTAGTACCTTGGAAGCAACAGTGTTCCACTGAAAGTAGCCACAATTTTGTTGCATTAAGATCTCTTCTTTTCTTTCCCAGCCCTCAAGATGTTGATAATGACAATTTAGAGGATTTTACCAGTGTTCTGATCAAACTGATGGAACTGTAAACTGACTTCATCCCTTCCCTTTCTCACTTTGGTCAGTACTATTCTCAGGTTTGGCATAAACTGCAAGAATTTCAGGGGGTGGGAAAGGTTTCTAAAGCTGCAGAAAGAAATGAACAGGACACCTCACTGATAACCAATATTACTTCTTCTATAAACATAGGATTAAAATTAAAAGCAAATGTTTATATGTGGAATTGTTTTCAGTTTAATTTATGCCAGATAAGAATGCTTAATGTATAGTAGCCTCATTTCAGTTTGAAAAATAAATGGCCGCTGTGGCAAAACGCTATATCCAAATACTTTTATTCTATTAAGACTCCATAATCAACAGCATTGAGTTGTCTGATATAGTTAAAACATGGGGATTGTACTGAGTGTTTAAATTGAGAAGTGCTGAATGGAAAGCATTCATTGACTTCTGATTTCAGCACCATGGATAGTTTTTGATTGCTATGCAGTCTTGATAAGTGTGTAAAGAATTTGTCAGAGGTTTTCTGATTCTTCAAAGTGTATTTTAACTGCTTTTTATCATCCAATTTTTTCTTGCATTTTCACACAAAATATGGAAATGCTCTTCTATAATTACTTGAAGCATAAACTTAATGTTTGCTTTAGAAAGCCAGAATATAATAAAAGAAATTGCAGTTGGCTAGACCTTTTGTCTTATTCTCTTTATTTCGTGAAGGAGGCGGTAGAAAAAAGATTTAAAAAAAATGACAATTTGGGAGCCCATCTGTTTTTAGTTCTTACTGACTGACAAAGTGGTCGTATCGCAAATCAAAGTACTTACACATTCAAGCAAACACAAAATGTTAGGGTATTTTTCTTCTTAAAAAACACTTTTTAATATTACAGGCAATTATTTTCCACACTTCAGTTTCTGGTCTTCAAACTGTCTTTGGCTCCTTTCCTTTTTTACTTAAGGTTTTTTTTTCTGTTCCTCTGTTCTTCTGTCATTAGCGTGTTCTGGAAGGACACAAAGAAATCCTCTTAAAATTAAAATTCCTGATGTGGAAGAGTTCTTCACTTATAAAGCAGTTATCTCTTTTTGGAACAGAACAGTGAAATTTAATGTTTTAAATGCCAAATTTCAAACCTGAAGAATGCAAAGAATACATAGTAAACTAGAATGTAATGCAAAATACAGTTATTTATCATGCAAATTTGAATTTACAAGTCATACTATATTTGGAGTATTATATAATATGTGTACATAATGCTACAAGTTAAATATAATAACATATTCAACAATTGATCTATTTTATTTATTTTTATCTTGCCTTTACCATTTTTACAACAACTCAAGGCAGTGAACTTACTTAATACTTCTTTCTCCTCCCACTTTCCCCACAACACCCCTGTAAGGTGGATTGGGCTGACAGAGTGACTGGCCCAAAGTCAATCATCTGACTGAGATTACAACTCAGTCTATCCAATTCAAATGATTATATTAAAATTAAATTAAGACTAAAAAAGAGACAAATCTTACAAATATCTCCCCATTGTAAAAGAAATGGAATATTCTTTTTGTAACACTTTAAGTGTACAAAAACAACTAGAATCAAAAGGAAAAGATGAGATGGCTATGACAACAGGACTTAAGCTCTTAAATTACGACATTCATAAACTCAATTCCATTACACAAATGATATATAAAACAATATATTCAGATACTTATTTTCATCTGTAAAACTGCACTGAGATTGTTTCTCCAAATAACTACATACTTTTAATAAAGAGATAGTGGGAATAACATCATTCTTAGGTATTTTTCTTTGGAATATAGTGATAAAAGTACATTTTTAAAAATTATCCATAATCCCCAGTTCTGTAGCCTACAGTGTGATAAGAGCTTCAACTAAGTTCCACTAATAGATACTGGTTAAAGTAAATACCACAAAATCAGTATTTTTCCCCCCACACTGTTTCTCATCTAACAGTTTCATGTTTTCTTTGGCATATCCAGTTTTTAGCCATTACAACCACTTAAGAGGGAAATTGTAACATTTATCTGAAAGCTGACCAGGCTTGTGCAGACAGTTTTTATAATGTTGTGTGGGTAAAGTGGGGAACATAACTTAATGTTTTAAGAGAAGATTAAATCCAGTATTTAGCCATCTTTGGATACCAATACCTGATGATTTCTAGTATGGTATGTAGCAGTACATCCATCATCTTTGAAGTGCTTGGAGAGGACGAATTTTAAATTTTTCATGTATTGGAATGCATAATTATTTTTCTTTAATAAAAGTAAAGATGATCAATCAATCAAAGGAGTTACATATCTTTTATGTGGATATATTAATTTCTTCCCCAACCTTAATCCCCAGTGAAATCCTATCTCTCTTTCTGTCTTCAAGTGTGTTTATTCTCTCTCTCTCTCTCTCTCTCTCTCTGACACCTAGCTGGTTTTCTGCTTAAGGTGGGACTAGAACTCATAGTCTCCTGATTTCTAACCAGGTGTCCTAAACAATCCATCAAGCTGGCTTATCATTTTAGATGGCCATAGTACTGCAAAGTCTGAAACCCCCTTTGTTACCTAATAACAACCTAATACTGTCCTACAATATTTCTAATTCTTCATGTAATCTATGAAATTGACAGCTGTGTATTCTTGAAAATTATAGAACTGGAGCTCAAATATCTGTCTTTCATTATTCATAGATTCAAAGTGTAAAACCTGGAATTTACAAGACTAAATGCTTATATCCTTATTGTAGACAAGAATATATCAATTTATATTCTTTAATTTTATATCCGTAATCTACATTACCTCAAAATATCTTTGTTGGTACATGCAAAATTTATATTTTTGTGTGACCACATAACTACAAAATCTGGAAATGTGCTATTAAAATCAGTAACCTGGAAAACTCTATTTTAAACAAACATTATAATAATTTCTTAATGCAGAAACCAGAAATGAAGACAATGATTGGTCAAAGTAATATCTTCTCTTACTCAGATTCTCCTATCAACCTACAATTCTTCTCTTTTGATTCCATCCAATTTTCCATATTGTTGCAAAAAACAAGACTTGGCAATCTAATTTATTAATTCATTTAAGCAGCACAACTTATTCTAATTTAGAATATACTTAGCTTTCAAGGATGTTTCTGGAATAATGAACAGGAGGTATCATAACAGTAATTCATGCATTCCATAGCATGCAATTAGGCTACCAGAAACTATTCTTGTCCTAAGTGTCGAAGCCAGGTGCTAATAAGTATGAATTCTTTTAGTAATGTAACAAAAGTGTTCTAGTCACTGCATTAGTTGCCAATTGGTTTCAAAATCCAATTCAAAATACAGGTAGTCCTTGGTTAATGACCACTGGTTCAGCAACCATTCAAAGTTTTGATGGTGATCATTGAGGAGATTTATGACTGGTCTTCACAGTTTTGGCTGTTACACCATCCCTGCCATCAGAATATGTGATTCAGATGTTTGATAACGAGCTCACACTGTGTCCTATGGTCGCATGACTTTAACCACCTGCTTTTGACAAGCAAGTCCATGGGGAACCTAGCAGGAGATTACAAATGGCAATCCTATGATGTCGTGCTTAACGAGCACATGGGATTCATTTAATGATCAAAACTGGAAGGGTGCATTTGCCATCGTAAGTTAGTAGTCATGTAACATTGCACTTTTTGACTGCATTGCTTGGTGATGGAATTCATAATTCCAATTGCCATCATTATGCAAGGAGTACCTATATTTGTTTTAACCTATAAAGTCCTTAATGGCTCAGCTCCTAGTCACCTTTGGGACCAGCTTCTCCAAACTGTTTTTTCTATCTAATGAAGTCGTTGAGAGAGATGATGTTTGGAGAGGTAGAACAGTGTAATCTGATGCTGTATTTTTTTTTGTTGGTGGCTTGTTATGGAACATTGTATCCACTAATGTGAAACTGGCCTGGAAGAAAGTCATGGTAACTATTTTATTTAAACATAGTTTTAACTGGTAATAAGATGGCTGGATGCCTGTTTGTTGCTTCAGTAGATTTTTAGACATTATATGTTTTAAACAAAATGTTATATTGTTTATATTGAATTTATGCTTCTCCAAATGTTGTAATCTGCCTTGACTCTGAGGCATAAAAATTCAACAAACAAACAAACAAACAAAATATGCAGTACAAAAGCAACTGCAACAAACAGACAAAAATCCACCCAGCTCACTAAGCTCCTTTTTCCCCCCAACAAGAATAAACGGGCAGAAAGAGAAAAATCAAAATATTACATGCAGGGCCATAGGTAACATAGATTCAGGCTACCCAACTTCATGAAACAAACTGAAACAGGCATGTCCAACAATTTGCATCAAACTGATCCTAACTATCTTAGCCTTCTTCCTCCAAAATCTTGTTCCCAAGATTCTCAACTTTTTAAATTACACAAATACTGATTCTTTGCTTCCGGAAAAATTAATTTTATATTGGTTGGACTGAGAACAAAAGCAAAAGCAGCATGTGGGTAGGTAGATCAAGCAAAAATGTGGAAGACATAAAAATGAGAAGTCTAGAGAAATCTCGAAGTCTTAAGCATTGCTAGCAATTTCTCTAGCAACTGATTTTTTTTTAAGAATGTGGAACTGCAATGGAGTTAAAACAATAATTGAGTTAAACAATAAACTCAAAATACAGCTAAACCATGCAGATGTTCCTTTTGCAATGGTCAGAAGCATAATAGGCAGAGAGATAGTGACTTCTACTAAGGCTCCCCCACCTCCTCAACCCCAAACAGAGATAAGCATAAAATGAAGCAGCCACCATGCTTAGGAAGAGGAACAGCCAAAGACCCTTACTTCTAGGTAGGACTGGTCACTAGTGTACCCCCTTTTTACCGTAGCGTCCTATACTTTGCCAACCTACTGCTCTGTTCTGCAGCGATCCTGCCAAAAGGAGAAAGGAATTAAAGTTCAGAGCAGACAGGGAAGTGGAAAGAAGTATTACTTTAGGAAGTGACAACACATTCAAAAGAAGCATGCAAACCAGGCTTCCCAAAAATCGACAGAGATTGGGTGAGCATCAAGAGAATTGCCATTTTTTGTAAGAGAATTTATGCTGCCGTACTGGCTGAATTTTAAGCCAGCCACTAATGTAGGTAAAACCATGGTCGCTCTAATTTCACCAAATAGCCATCAGAGAATAAATCGGGTAAAAGAGACAAAGTGCACAATTATAAAGTTAGCCCTGATGCATAACAGGTATTAGCAAGAAGCATTTTTATTACAGGCAGTCCTCAACTTACAACCATCTGTTTAGTGACTATTCAAGGTTACAACAGCACTGGAAAAAATGATTGATGGCCATTTTTCACACTTAAACCATTTCAGCATCCCCATGCTCAGTGATCAAAATTCGGATTCTTGGCAACTGCTTCATGTTTATGATGGCTGCTGTGTCTTGGGATGATGTGATCACCTTTAGTGACCGTCTGACAATCAAAGTCAATAGGGAGATTCACTTAACAACCGTGTTACTATCTTAAGTGTAGTGATTCACTTAACAGCTATGGCAAGAAAAGTCGTAAAATGGAGCAAAACTCACTTAACAACTGCCTTGCTTAATAACAGAAATTTTTGGGGTCAATGTGGTTGTAAGTCGAGGACTACCTGTATTGGTTCATGCTACTAGGAGCCCTGGTATAACTTAGAACTTTGCTTCCTCATTTAATACTTACTACTACAAAAAATTCCACAAAACGTTACTTCTCTATGAAGACTTCTCCATGCAGCAAGAAATGTTGCCTATATAAGCTACATATACTAACTTGTTACTAACCTCATGGTTGCCTCAACCCTGAGAATGCCTAATGACCATCAAGATTTTCTGAAGGCAAATCTATACATTTTTTCCCAGAATTTAAAAAAAAAGCCAAGCATTTAAGACACTAAAGTGAGGTTCTAGGTCCTGCAAATGATTTGAATTACTATACTGGAGGCTTTGTGAGAAATGACACTGACCTTCTAATCTTTTAAAAAGAAAAAAATCCAGAAAAGATATTCCTTATATTACTGATGGGGAAACCTACGTCTTTCTAGATGACTCTCAATTTATAAATGCACGAAGCCCCAGAGAACATGGCTAATAGTGAAGGAAGCTGAAAACTAGAATTTAGATATGTACAAAGGACTATAAATGATGACAACTGGGGACTGAATTTAAGCAATGTGGTGTTAATACATGATGTCATGTGACTCCATTGTTTAGTGATGACAATCCCAGCAGTGCTGGTTACCATTGTAACCCCAGGACCATATGGGTTGTTAAATGGAAATGGCAGGAGTCCCAGACAAGGAGCGCTAGGGAATTGGGAGGTACTGCAAGGTGACGCAGCAAACAGGAAGTGCAGGTGGGGTCACAAGCATGTGTGCACAGTACAAAGTGCGAGTCAAGTGGCTTTTTTCTCCTGGGGAAAGGTAGAAACAACTTACAAGGGATGACTTTTGACCCTTCCTGTCAGCTTCCCTAATGACTTTGCTTGTGTAACACAGGCAGAGAAGGTCGTAAATGGTAATCACGTGACTGCAGGATATTGTGACACTGGAATTGCAAGTCAGTTGCCAAGCACAAAATTCATGATTATGTGACCAGGGAGGTACTGCAGTTGCTGGATCTTCAAGGACCAGTTATAAGTACCATTAGTTCAGCGTTGTAACTTTGAACAGTCACTGAACGTGTGGTCATAACCCGAGAACTACTTATACTAAAAAAAATAAAATCATTCCAAACAGATCTCATCACTTGGTCAGTTAGAATCTCTCCCTTAAATGACTGTCTTTAAAAGTCAGAACATGGAATTAAAACCTAGAATGTCTCAATTATTACGTAAGGTGAGATATACTAATGAATCAGGAAAGGACAGCTAGGAATTTAGCAACAGATTTATTGTTAATCGCACGTACTTCCAATTTTCCTTTACTATTGCTACTAGGGTTTTTTTGTAAAAAAAAAAAAAGGAAATCCAATTTTTGTCCTCTTACCTTTTCACAGCTTTTTGAGCCAACATTCTATTGCCCGCTAGGAAGGTGAGGCTACCAAGGAGAGCCAGGTACTTTAGGGTTTGAAACATGTTGAGCTGAGTCCAGTAAACATACATGAGCCCCAACATTGCTAGGAAAAATATGGTCAAATAACAGATGGTAAGATTTGATTTCCTTGAAAACATTTTACAGCAATTCCAGTCTGTGAACTCCTTGCACTATCTACTAAACTGCAACTAAATCAGTTAAAGTACCCAAATTACATATTAAGTAACGGTTGCACAACGGTTGCTCCACTATGCTGTAGATAACAACCAAGGCTCCAGAATCTTTGACTTCTCTTCAAGTGCAAACGTTTAATTATGTACCATAAAAAAGCTGACTGGCAGAGAAGGAAGCTGGCAAAAGGAATATGAGGAGCTCGTTTATTTCTCTCCATATCAGGTGCAAATACTAAACCTTTCATCTGGAGGGATGAATTTATGATTCTTCCAATATGAAAAGCAATTCTAACCACACACATAAGACATAAATAAGGCAAATGAAACAAAAATAATCCTCAAATGAAGTAAAAATCAAGCTTCTAACATAATATGCTGACATTTATAGACAGAATGCAATTAAATGAGTCACACTGAATACCGAGAAAATTTCAAAGGGACCAAAGTATAAATAACTTGGAATGTAACACTTACATTTACAACTATCTTCAAAATGTACTCATTTACTGCAGTGGTATTCAAATTTCTGTGCTTGCTTTATTTATTTATTTTGGTTCATTATATAACATGTAAGAATAAAGCAGATATCAAAACAAGAGTAACAAAAAGAAAAAAAATATGTAAATTTTTGTTGGCTAGTCTTTCTGTTAGATCAATAGATACACAGTTCATAAAAAAAGATGGACAGGTATCAGCCTTATGTCTTACTTATCTCTATTAAAAAAGGAAATATATACATTTACAGTCAGTTCTAAATGTTCTCTATATACTGTACATATGTAAAACTGTAGGTGTTTATGCTCTCCCCCCAGCCTCCACATGCAACTTCTCTTTAAGCCTTAAAAGGTTTAAAAAAAACCCTTGTTCTTCCAAGGTGAGGCAGAGATGCCCTACCTATATGGTCCCAGTAGAAACCCCGCCCCCCCACAAATGATTCTTGGAAAAATATGGTTCTATGGCAGCTAGTGTATTTTTGGGTGAGCAGCCCTGCATTTTTCTGGCCCTTCTCTTCTTTCATTTACAGCACTAACCCAGTAGTGGGATTCAGCTGGTTTGCACCAGTTTGATAGAACTGGTAGGTGATTTTTTGTTGAGTTGAGTGAACAGGTTGAATCCCATCACTGGATGGCACCTAGTGAAGCTCTAGCCCTTTTTTGCAAGGCCCAGAATGGCCCTCGGGAAGTGCGTGGATGCTGCTTTGGAAGTCTGTTCTGGGCCTCGGAGGCCCAGGCCCAGAACAGACTTCGGGAAGGGGCATCCATGCAGAGAACTGGTTATTCACATATTTGAATCCCACCACTGCACTAACCCCATCACTTAACCAATTTCTCCATGATTCTCTGCTTCTATTCAGAAACCTGGGCACCAATGCATTCATATTATGTGTGGGCTTGCAAGCTGCAGAGAATCCAATCAACCGCTTTCCTCCAAATACTGTCCCAGATGGAACATGCAGGCATTACTGTCTAGGTGTCATATTGAGAACACTTCATGCTGTGTCAACACATGCTGCCACTATGTTCATCTAATGTAATTTAGAAAACTACACAGACTACAAATATGTGCAGTGCCTGAACACCACAGACGGCCAAGAAAGCAAGGTCAGGCAAAGATGCTTGTAGACTGTTTCCACAGCATATACATTCAGGGAGATGGTGTACTTTTGACCATGAGTACACGCTCCCTATGATTATGAACCCGAATAAAACAGTCCTAGATCATCTGGACAGCTGTACTCAAGCAAACAGAAACACAGCTACTGTTCAATCCTCCCAACTGAAGATATGGAGGTTAGAAGAGAGGATAGCATCATACAGAATGCCCTATTCTCTCTCCTCTTTTTGCTAAATCGGTGAGTTAGGGCAAACATCTCTTTTATAGTGACTGCTGAAAACCAGGATCTCCTGGATAGTTAACAGGAATGCCTGCGTTCCACCAGCGGTACACATATAATAAACTGAGAATCTTTGATGGAAGGTTCAAATGAAAATTTTAAATATCCAATTAGCTAATTAAACTTTTTTTTAAAAAAAAATAATGCTGGTTTTTCATAGGGAAAATATGAAGTTATGAAGAAGATGAAAGGAAAGAACCTAAGATTGAAAGATAACAGGGAAACGATTCAAGATAAAGAGGACCTACAACTTTCTTTTTAAAATTTTAGACAATTTAGCATGTTAAAGCCAAGTGGCATATTCCAAGGAATGTAAGAAGCCAATAGCTGTTTCTGATCAAATTAACACAAACTGACTGAGGAGAAATCTAGACACTGATCAAGGTACAATACAAAAATCAAAGCATCAAAAGGTCATACATACTAAAGGACTAATGCCCCAAATACAAACTCAGAACATTATGTACTAACAAATGTATCTAAATACAAGAAAAGCCATTGAAATTAATGATAGCTTTTAAAACTGATGGCAAACATGCATTTAGCCATACCAGAATAATTCTGAAAGATGGGCTAGAGGAAAAATGGACAAAAGGGAGGGATATAGTGTCATTATGTCCATTATACTTAATAAGCTGTGAGCTCATCTGTCATCAGGCTCTTATCTATAAAGCCAACAGAAAAAAAAGGATAATGGAGAGGAATTCCTCTGGCACTTACCTGCATGACCCAGATGAAAGATAATGGTACTTGGAGCAAAACTGAAGTTAGAAATATTGGCCCCAATCTTTATCCACTGAAAAATGGTAAAAATAATACATTAAGGGAGGATAACATTTGCCAACCAACTTCAAGAACATAATAATAATAATAATAATAATAATAATAATAATAATAATAATAATAATAATAATAATAATAATAATAATAATAATAATAATAATAATAATAATAATAATAATAATAATAATAATAATAATTTTATTTGTATACCGCCCTTCTCCCGAAGGACTCAGGGCGGTGAACAGGGCAATAAATACTAAAATACAAAGATACAAAAATTAAGAGAAGATTAAACAAAGTGCCCAATGCCTTAGAACAATAAGTTAAAATACATTAAAAGCAATAATAAAACCCAAACCCATCAGGCCAGGCCGGCTTGTTCAAACAAGTAGGTCTTTAGATCCCGTCGGAAGGAGCGAAGGTTGGGCGCCGTCCGGAGCTCAACCGGTAAACCCAGCTTGCTTTAAGTCCATTCAAAATATCTGATTCCTTCAGATATGCAAATGAGCCTTGAAAGTTTTCAGTGACCGTCTTTTAAAATGGGCCTCTCAAACAGAGGCAGGAATTTGGGAAAGGGGTAGATATGGAATAGGAAAATTTTAAACTTTCACCCTAGGAAATCCTTCACAACCCTATTTTGTGAAAAAATAGCAATGTTATACTGTATTTAATATTGGTCTTCAGCTGCCTGAAAAACCCAGCAACTGAGTAACAACGGCAAAGAATTCAGTATAATTAGAATATATATGAAACACTTACCAGAATAAAGAGCAAAAGCAGTGGAGAGAGTATCATGGCTGTGAATGTGTTTGATACAACAGTGGGAGGCCTCTTCTCAGGCTCTCTGAACAAGTGCTAGTAAAGAGGAATTCCAGGAAAAAAAATCAGAACAGTACTTTGTCTCACTCAACAGGCAGCAAATTCTAGGTCAATATATCTAACTATTATTGTACGTATATACAACTTAGATTCTACTGAGTTGTTAGTGTTGTTTTCTTAGTATTTGCACTGCCTGACTGCAAACTCGTTTGACCGATTGCTTTTGTACTGTATTCGCCTAGTTCTTATAGCAAAACTAACAATGAATGATACAGTGAGGAGTTTTATTTATCAGCTGACATATGCAAGGCAGGTATTGATTTGACGGGAAAGTGTGACTGAGCCAAGGCTACCCAGCTGACTTTCATGCCTATGCAAGAACTAGAAGCTGAATTCTTAAAGACATTATAAATCTCTAGTGGGGAAATGACCAACTTTTCCTTTTTTCCTTTGTTGTCATATTCAAGTAAGGCTCTTTTCCATATACAATCAATGCTAATTTATCTGTGCAGAAAAGAATAGGTGTGCTATAAGACCCTTCTAGGTGCCAGGGCATTATTTTTCTATTTTCTTTAGCTAAAAAGTGATCCTTGAAGCAACAGTAGAAAACTCAATTGTCTTATTCTTGGCTTTTGCAACCATCTATGGATACATGCACACTCAGGTTAAGAATTACCAAAAAAATACAACTCTACTGACAGAGGAATTCATTATAGTTGCAAACATATGGAGGTTTTTGTAATGGCAGATAATATTAAATTTAGCACGCTAATCCAAGTACAAAAAGAGCAAAGGAAGCAAAAGCAAAAGCATTCATGGACAGAAGAGACCGAAACTGGTACTCTTGCTCTACAGCTAGATAAGCTTGATAACAAATTTAAGTTCAATAAATAAATCAGAAGTAGCGGTCTTTCAAATGGAGAATTCAATGGAACAGAGTGTTCTGATTTGGGATGTACCTGTATCTCAGGTTTAGGAGTGAAAAGGCTTTTTGACTGGACTGTAGATGGAGCATCTTCTTCTGGAAATTTGATGACAACATCAGCCTGAAAAGAATTAAAAAGGTAAATGCTAATTGAAGGTTATTTATGTTTGATTGCTTTACCTTTCCATAAATAATTAAAAATATCAATTCACTAAAACCCTTCCTTAAAATTAAGGCCTCAGATAATTAGATAGTTGCCACCTTTATATGATTTGGGTCCTAGCTATATTCATGAGACTGTATTTCCCTGATAGAATTTGCCTACTTGATATAGTTGGGCAGAGATTCACAGCTGAAGGTCCCTTGTTATCAGAAGACATTCCCCTCATCTGGAACTGCTTGTTTTACTAGGCAATACAGATCCAATCTGATGGCCTTCCAAAAGCTTGTAAAAATCTGGCTGGTTTTTTCCAAGCCTTTGATTATTGGTTAACATGGCTATGACTATTACATAGATCTAGATCTGAAGGGTTTTAAATGATAGAAAGAATACACAAATAAGAATAATTTATCTTAATAAGGTTTACTCTCAAGGTAGTAACCCTCTTTTGCCTTACAACTGGAAGCACCATGATATCACTGGTTTTCAGAATAGCCTTATATAGAAAACATTGATGCAAGTTTTTCCCCTCGCTCAAAGTATCAGAACTCAAGATCATCCATTGAAATTAAATGGAAAAAGATCCAGAAAAGGCAGAGGAAAGTATTTTTCCACAAGGCACATATGTTTTGGAATTTGCTGTGAGCATCTATGGTTTTAATAGCCAAGTTGGATAATTTTTGGAAACTTGACAGGTTCATGACGGATCAGGCTACCAAAGCCTACTAATAATTTAAGGACTGATTCCTAGCTCTTGGTTAGTAACATACCTTAAATGCTAGTTATTGGGAAGTATCATGAAAGACTGATGATGCCCTCCAGTCAGGGGGTATAAGTAAGATTCAAAAGCTGGCCACTGGGGCAAATAGAAATGGGCAAAATTGATCCAGGGTGTTCTCCCTGCCTCTTTTATTTAGATCTTCATCAAGTTAGTTCCTTGAGCTTACACAAGGTCTAGCTCCTCATCTCTCTAACTCAGGGGTGTCAAACTCGCAACGTCACGTGACATCGCGCGATGTATCGGAGCTTTTTCCCCATTGCCGGCAATGGGGTGGGCGCGGTTTTGTTGTGATGCGTCCGGCCCATGGGCCGGCAGTTTGACACCCCTGCTCTAACTGATACTAATCTAGCAGGTAAAGCATTCTACAATTGGACCAACATACCACATTCCAGAGGATTGGGTTTTCCAGAGTGGCATCACCAATGATCAAATAAAGAGTGTATATTCCAGAGGCTGAATCAAACTCAGTTTTTCTCTCAGAAGTGTCCAGTTCAAACTTGTAGATGTTTTTGCTATCTGGTTCTGCAACGAACACTACCTCCTGCCCAGTTTTTTGATTGTGAAGCCGTACAAAAGTCTAATTTGAAAAGACAATGAAACTTATGTTAGCATCCAAATCATAAAAGCACAAGTTTTAATACTATTATTTCACCAGGGTTGAAGGAGAATATGCTTGATTTAAGAGCTTGGAAAGAATTCCAAGGGCCAGACATTTTACAAATTATTATCCTCCTACTGCCAATAATTACAGAAGCAATGCAAGGATAAAGTAAGAAAAGTTGAAAATATCATATTCTGTTTTATATATCATTCACATGCAGATTGTTATTATGCTATCCTATAGCGGACACTTTTAAGGAAAGGAATTATTTTCCAGGTTCTGGCAAGAAACTAGAAAATTCAACATGGGTTTATTCTAAGAAGGAATATTTAAAGAGCCAATTCAGACATGCTGCTCTTATATATAAAATGTTAAAAAAATAGTATAATACTCTTTCCTTCTTCCCATTGTACTTCTGATATTAAGCTGGAATATATCCAGAACTATAAAGGTAAGCTATTAGAGGCTTCCTCTTCACAGTGTACTGCAAAATTTTCATCCAGAATCAAACTATGTTTTTATACGCTTCATGAAAAGACACTAGCTTACCCTCAGTAAGCATGTGATCTGTACATTCAGTCTTCATTGCTTCCACTTGTAATATCTATGTGTAACATAGCCGGGTGAAAAATGGGTTGATGAAGCTTCTCTGAATGCTCTATTGATTTTGTTAAACTTGGCAGGATTGGTCATTTTGACAGAAGTGAGCTTTTAGCATCACACAAATCTTAGCCAATATTTTATTTATTTATACCCCACCTTTATTTCTTTTAATAAATAACTCAAGGTGGCATACATACATAATATTTTTTCCTCCTATTTTCCCCATAACAACCTTTTGAGGTGGATTGGGTTGAAAGAGAGTGAGTGGCTTTCATGCCTAAGTCACCAGCTGGCTTTTATACCTAGGAGAGGACTAGAACTCACAATCTCATATTTGCTAGCCTGGTGCTTTAACCAATCTACCAAACATTTTCTAACCTGAGACAATGGCGATGATACAAGCTAAGCATTCTGATTCTGACAAGATTTCAACTTTCTTTGGTGTTTTAAAGAGCTCTGGTACAGAAGAATAAATAGCAATGGATCAACTGAATAAACAGTTTATCTGGCTTAAGGTACTTTCATAAGTATACATGAAGATCTCTCTGTAATTTTGTCCATTAATTTAGACAAGAGCTAACAAATCACAAAGGCAATAACTTGCTTCTTGCCTTCAAATCTGTTATGCGCAACTGTCACATTTGCTTGTTTCTAAGTTTTTATAAACAAAAAAAAAAGCAACCTGAACTTCTTCCCATAAGCCTTTTTGCTAAATATGTCTCTCTGGATTAGGGTAGACATGCATTAACTAACCTGGTGAGGGATTAATTCTGCTCCAGTGTTCACATCAACCAATTGAAAGGACAAGGCAAAATTTTGATGGCTGTCAGCTGTGAATGATCCTTTGGCTTTGGCTGGGTAAGTGACCCTGAAAATAGAAGTGAACAATTGCTAAGGAAAAAAAAGTGAATCTGTGCAGAGGAAATTAGATGCAAAGTAGATTGGGATCTACTCATAAATCTAGTGATCTGCAGTTAATTAACAAGAGCTTCTGATTCCCTATTATGTTATATAATGTAATACAGAAGCAACTAGAAAGCTTCTTATTTCCAAATTAGATTGCTAAGAGCATTTGTGAAAACCCAAGATCTCTTTGAACAGAAGGACTCAATTTGGGTCAAGCACTGACCCCAAATTTCTGATAAACCAATACTTAGAAACACTCTTAATATTTAATTGTTAGCATACATGTACTCATTTTATTGGTTACAATTAATTGGTCCTATTCTTTTACGGCAAGTTAATTTGCAAGTCTAAAATCTGTTCATCCTTCAATAAAGGAGAAAACTATAGAAACATGCAGGTAGTTTTTCTACCCTCTCAAAGCCAAGTTACAAGAAAGCTGGTTATGCTTCACATTCATTTCCATTTGGTGAGTAAAATTATTGCTAAGTCAGTCATTGCTAAATCTGAACTATGATTTATTAGCATCTAGTCCTAGAATTATCTTTTATTATATATAACTATCGAGGGTCTTTTTAGCATGAAGAGAGGTGGTTGTCATCTCAGAGAACATTGTCTGCCACCTTATATTACATATTTAAGATTAGGAACTAAATCTTATAGATCAAATTATCTGATTTCCAGTCAAGCTTGAACCCTACAATACATGGGCCAATAAGAAAATGGAGTCATAATTAATTTGGGAGATGTGAAATGAAAAAATGGTACACAGACAGCAAGCAGGAGAATTGTTTATTTATGTTCCTCTTTTTGCCCCAATATAATCTGCTTCAGAGGCCCTATGGCCCTTTCCAGCCAGATTACAAAGCATCATTAAAGGCATCAGACAAAAGTCTTAAAAGATACTCAGTGCCAAGTAAGAATAAGCATTTGCATAGTTGAATTACAAAAAAGAGAAAGGTAGGTGGGTTGGTAACAAAACGAAATTGTAAAAACAGCAAAAGCAAAAAGAACAATAACTTTCTAGAAGTTCAAGAAGTGTAACCTTCCTTTACAGACAAACCCTTTCATTTCTGAAGAGAAGCAGGCAAGGATACAAGAGGTTCAATAAAGAAATTAAAATAATGAATTCTGTTCAGTGTTCTGTTTGCCCTGGTTGACTGAGTAGTTAAGGAATTAATAATCTAATACTTGAAATTTTTAAAGGACTAGTTGCTGCTAAGAGTGTAAACATCCAACCATACATATCTAGTATAAACCCTAACAATTTAAATCTCAAAATACAGATTTATATAATTTGTTTCCTTGATAACATGTTGGGAAAGCCTGGATTTACAGTGTTGACATTCAGTACTGAGTTGTATGTACTGGTATTTTACCTGGTAGTTTTGGGTGCAATGCTCTGATCTTTATCCACAGTAAAGAGATCCACATTTGTAATACCAACTTCAGTTGAGACTTTGACTTTCAACTGCAAACCAGAAACAATGAGTTACACACACACACACACACACACACACACACACACACACACACACACACACAATTTACATAAACAAAACATGCTGCATTTTAAACAGATTACAAGTAATATTTTTATTCATGCTTCATTTTTGGAAATTAGGCTACTTTTTTCTTTCTTTTTTTTGAAAGTATATTAAAAAGGAATCCAAGAATCAGCTTTTGATTTTTGGATATTTCCATACATTAATCAATTATAAATCAATGCTTTCTTCTAAAAGTATTCGTTTGTAACACTTTATTAATGATAGGGTTTCCAGAAAAGAGATAGCATAACTTTATTCACTGAGATGATTGAAAAGATAGTATAGTAGGTAAACCAATGTTTGATCGCATGAAGGAAATTTAAGGAAGCAAGAATATGACTAATTAGTGGCTGACAGCTCCATTTTCTAATCACAGGGAATACTTTCTAGGGCTCTCTGTGAGGCACTCTGTAGGATTATGAGTTTTTTGCTTATAGTAGTTGAGACCAAGCCGCATTCTGCATTTAAATTAAAGAAGAGAATATCTGTCCTTAAAGTTCAATTTAATTTACTGTTGTTTGTTAGTTATTGGAGCTTCCTTATACAGCTGATGTTATCTTTTGCTCCCTTCTTCATTTCAATTTCTTCCACATTTGGGCCCATTTCAGTTTCAAAAGCTAGGTTTTAATAAAAAAAACTTTGTATTTTACTATTCTATCTCACTTTACAGTACAGGTAGTCCTTGACTTAGAAGTTACTTACAACTTATAGTCTATTTAGTGACCGTTACAACGGCACTGAAAAAAGTGACTTAACGACCACTTTTCACACTTATGACCATTGTAGCATCCCCATGGTCACGTGATTTACATTCAAATGCTTGACAACTGACTCACATTTATGACGGTTGCAGTGTCCTAGAACCATATAATCTCCTTTTGTGACCTTCTGACAAACAAAGTCAATGGGGAAGCCAGATTCACTTAACAACCGTGTTACTAATTTAACAACTGCAGGGATTCGCTTAACAAATGTGGCAAAACTCACTTAAAAAATTTCTCACTTAACAACATAAATTTGGGGCTCAATTGTGGTTGTACATTGAGGACTACCTGTATTTGAATGTCTACTTTGTTTCTTGGGTTCATGAGCTTTTAAAATACATATACTGAAAGGCATATGAGACCAATTTGAGTACTTGGGCATTATGCAAAGCAATGAGGGAATGAGCAGCAGTTATTCAGCACTATTGTTTGGAAAATGCTCACCTGGATACCATGAAACTAAGTCCCTACTAGTAACACATTGATTTGTGCTTTAGATTGTAAGCCGCCCTGAGTCTTCGGAGAAGGGCGGGATATAAATGGGATTAAAATAAAATAAATAAATAAAATAAACAGCCAGATACCCAAAAGAATACAATAAAATAGAATGCACAATGAACCAGTCAGCAAAAGCAATTTGAGCTACACAAAACATTCCAAGCTCAAAAAACCCTGTTTTTTGAGTGTTCCAAGGTCAGGACAGAACACCAAGAGTTTACTCGTGAGCTTATTTTGAATACAGTACTCAACCACAGGGATCAATGGGAACTTGGAACAATATTTTGTTCTCCTTTCCAGAGGCATAAAATATGTGAATAACAGTGTGCATACAATTTCCTATTTGATCAGCAGCACATTTTACTTTAATTAAAACTTTCATAGTAAATCATGGAAGCAATTATGAAGTCAAACTTTTCATATACTACACTTTGAAGAAGGCAATATTTGGGAATATTTAAAATGAGGATTTATCTTTTTTTTTGCTCAGGTTTGTCTACTGTGTTTGGCACATTACATTCATGCGCACACAATAAATGCTAGAGAATATGGTATTTTTAGTTAAAATATTAAAGTTTAGATCATAATTGCTGAACCTGCTAGAGCACTAAGTAATCTAATGACAACCTCTAATAAGCAGCCCACCTGACAGCTTTCTCCAGTAATAAAATGCCTTATTATTAGTATTCTTACTAAACCATCACCATTAATGCATGGCCACTAGTACTCACTTATGTAGCCAGAGTGCTTAAGCAGCTCCATAAATCCCTCTCTGATGCTTTAAGAGAGATTATTACTCCAATTACCACATTGATTTGGATATGTATGACAGAGCTTGGCATGTAACTTCTAGCTGATGCATGCTGAGTGAGCAACAGGTCTTAAATGCTAATTTTTCAATTAAATAAGCAATTGAGGAGGTGAAGAGAATATCAAATATGGTAAACAGCTCTTGGGGGGAAAAATAGCGCACACACAAATTGTTTCCAACTGCCATCACTGTCACTTTGGGAATGATTTTTTTTTAAAAAAGAGACTCAGTAAAAATGAAAAGATAGTTGCATTAGACTGCAAGGAAAAAAATTCAAAATATTGATGAACTGCAAGTAAGCTAAAGAATACATTTCTATTTACTACTCCAAAATAAGTATGTTTCATGTTACTGAATGAAAGTTTTTTGGGCCCAAATTCAGTTGGGCAACTTGTCCCTGGTCTTAAAACTAAACTTTTTTCGCTTGCTGAAACATTTTCCAACTGCACTGCTGAAATTTCATCACAAAACTGACGGTAGTTTCTTGCCACTGCATGCCTCACAATATGTTTCAATGCATTAAAACAACCCTTCAAGGGTGATCCTGAAAATTCAGAAAAATGGTGACCCCCACTCCATTTTACACATAGCTTCATCCATTGAGCCCCTCAGGGAAGAAGTTAGTCTTGACAGAGAAAGTATCTCTCCACCCTATATTAACCCTTACTAAGTTGGAATTAAGATTGCTGGAAGAAATATCAACAACCAAAGATGTGCAGATGATACCACTCTAATGGCAGAAAGTGAAGAAGAACTAAAGAGCCTCTTGTTGCGGGTGAAGAAGGAGAGTGCAAAACCTGGGTTGAAACTGAACATTAAGAAAACCAAGATCATGGCATCCGGCCCTCTCAATATCCTGGAAAATAGATGGGGAAGAAATGGAGGTAGTGACAGATTTTATTTTCCTGGGCTCCAAGATCACTGCAGATGGGGACTGCAGCCAAGAAATTAAAAGACGCTTGCTCCTCAGGAGGAAAGCCATGGCAAATCTAGACAGCACACTAAAAAGCAGAGACATCACCCTGTCAACAAAAGTGCGTATAGTCAAGGCTATGGTCTTCCCAGTTGCAATGTATGGCTGTGAAAGCTGGACCATAAGAAAGGCTGAGCGCCAAAGAATTGAAGCCTTTGAACTATGGTGCTGGAGAAGACTCCTGCGAGTTCCTTGGACTGCAAGGCGATCAAACCCATCAGACCTAGAGGAGATCAACCCTGACTGCTCTTTAGAAGGCCAGATCCTGAAGCTAAAACTCAAATACTTTGGCCACCTAATGCGAAGGAAGGACTCACTGGAGAAGAGTCTAATGCTGGGAAAGATTGAGGGCAAGAGAAGAAGGGGACGACAGAGAATGAGGTGGCTGGATGGAGTAACTGAAGCAATAGGTGTGAGCTTAAATGGACTCCAGAAGATGGTAGAGGACAGGAAGGCCTGGAGGAATGTTGTCCATAGGGTCGCGATGGGTCGGACACGACTTCGCAGCTAACAACAACAATGAGCAGGAAATGGATGCGGTGGCTCCGTGGGTTAGGACGCTGAGCTTGTCGATCAGAAGGTCGGCAGTTTGGCGGGTCGAATCCCGAGTGCCGCGTAGCAGAGTGAGCACCTGTTACTCGTCCCAGCTTCTGCCAACCTAGCAGTTCGAAAGCACGTAAAAAAAATGCAAGTAGAAAAATAGGGACCACTCTGGTGGGAAGGTAACTGTGCTCCATGCGCCTTTGGCGTCTAGTCATGCCGGCCACATGACCACGGAGATGTCCTCGGACAAGCGCTGGCTCTTCAGCTTTGAAACGGAGACGAGCACTGCCCCCTAGAGTTGGAAACGACTAGCACGCATGTGCGGGGGGAAACCTTTACCTTTACTGTTGTTGTTTTTGCTAGTTGCGAAGTCGTGTCCGACCCATCGCGACCCTATGGACAATGTTCCTCCAGGCCTTCCTGTCCTCTACCATCTTCTGGAGTCCATCTAGGCTCACGCCTACTGCTTCAGTGACTCCATCCAGCCACCTCATTCTCTGTCGTCCCCTTCTTCTATTGCCCTCAATCTTTCCCAGCATTAGGCTCTTCTCCAGTGAGTCCTTCCTTCTCATTAGGTGGTCAAAGTATTTGAATTCCAACTTCAGGATCTGGCCTTCTAAAAAGAGCAGTCAGGGTTGATCTCCTCTAGGACTGACCGGTTTGATCGCCTTGCAGTCCAAGGAACTCGCAGGAGTCTTCTCCAGCACCATAGTTCAAAGGCTTCAATTCTTTGGCGCTCAGCCTTTCTCATGGTCCAGCTTTCACTGCCATACATTGCAACTGGGAAGACCATAGCCTTGACTATACGAACTTTTGTTGACAGGGTGATGTCTCTGCTTTTTAGTGTGCTGTCTAGATTTGCCATGGCTTTCCTCCTGAGGAGCAAGCGTCTTTTAATTTCTTGGCTACAGTTCCCATCTGCAGTGATCTTGGAGCCCAGGAAAATAAAATCTGTCACTACCTCCATTTCTTCCCCATCTATTTGCCAGGAATTGAGAGGGCCAGATGCCATGATCTTGGTTTTCTTAATGTTTAGTTTCAACCCAGGTTTTGCACTCTCCTTCTTCACCCGCAACAAGAGGCTCTTTAGTTCTTCTTCACTTTCTGCCATTAGAGTGGTATCATCTACCTTTACTGAGCAGGAGATAAACACCCACGTTTTTACTCTGTATATAACCTGCCTTTATTTTAAAGTAGGGGAGGGGATACAATGGCCTGCTTAACTGGTTCCAACGCCAGCCACGTTTGCAGGAGTTCCAGATAAATAAGTCAAACTTGCAGACCCTCAAAAAGGAGCAGCCATAAGCCCTGCTCTGCCATTCTGTAGCAGATCAGTAGCCTGATCTCTCCTTTATTCTTCTAGGGCAGGGGTAGGCAACCTCGGCTCTTTTATGACTCGTGGACTTCAACTCCCAGAATTCCTGAGCCAGTTGAAGTCCACGAGTCATAAAAGAGCCGAGGTTGCCTACCCCTGTTCTAGGGCTCTACTTCACTTGGCGCAGATCCTAGTACAAGGGAAGACAGGGAAACTCCGCCGGCACGACAAAGCTCTGATAATAGGGAGTCATTTTCAGAAGGAAAGCTCTTGACCCCGAAGCATCACAGACTGCCAAGAAAGATGGAACCTGAACCTGGGTTCTTAACTCCATCAAGTCCCCTCTTACAAAGTATCCTGCAAACGGCTAGCAGGCAGTTTGCACGTGACTAGTTTCTTGGTCAAACCAATTTCTAATTAAAACAATTTTTTAGCAAATGTGACAGGCAGTCACAGCGACGCTGAGCAGAAGAAATGGGGTAAGTTGTACATTCCTCAAATGCAGACTAAGTAGTAATAATAAAAAAATGAAGCATGAACAGGCTTCCCTAGCGTGGTATTTTTCAAGAGCAAAGCAAAGTAATATGAGGACTACCTCTTAACAGCACAAAATACAGAATGGCTTTTCAAAAGTGGTAAATGTGGGATATAGTGAATTTGAGAAAGGGTATCTTTGGTATGAACCTTTGTTTGCCAAGTCCAGGGTGGATGTCTACCACTACAAAAAAACCCCCAACAATTTAAGTTATTTATAAAAATATAATACATTAGTCACACTCATTTCATTAAGACCATTATTTGTTATTGTTTTCCCCATCTATTCAATGCAACACTTTTTTCCCCCCGAGGACACTTTTTTTCTGACTACAGGCCTTCAAAGTCCAACCATCACACATTCTGATTCAAAGTCACTGGCCGAGCAGTATGATAACAGTTATTTGGGAAGGGTGAAAGGAAAAGACGTTTCCATGCAGGACAGCTTTCTGAATTAAAGAAAAAAACCATGAAAGACAAATTATATGAATGAAGGCGAATAGACGTGTCCCAGGGTAATGTTTCAGGATCCAATCTGGGTTGGTCACCGGGACCAAGGGTTTAGTCTTCTGAGCTTTCGGACTTCTTGTGCTGGAGCCCCCATCCTCAGGGATCTTCTCTCCAGCCACTAGAGAAGATAGGCTCCAGCATGAGTCCGAAAGCTCGGAAGACTAAAACTCTGGTCCCGGTGACCGACCCAGATTGGATCCTGTGACAAATTACATGTTGACAAAAATAAGTATTTTTCAACTAACAAGAACCAAAAAAGTTTTAATGAACAAGTTCCTTCCCAGAATAAAAAAGGGCTTAATACTTACCTCAACTTTGTTTGCTATAAACCGACTATCTCCATTAATGCTGATTGTAAAATCATAATAGCCGCTAGCAGGCTTGACGCTCATGAAATTCAGCTCAAACACGTCTCTGTTAATAAAAGCATAGCTGTAAAATTGCAGGAAATTGATGCCCCATATACATAGCAATGATTAAAAATGCCAGAAGCAGGATGCACTTGCTTATAACAAGTGGCTCATAAAACCTTGCTTATTATAAGTGGCTCATAAAACCTCAAACAGCAAAGAAACAGAATGAAAAGTCACAAGATACTATTTGGATAGAAAAGCTATGAATTCCAAATGTCAAAAAGGCTGAGCTATCCATGAGCATCACTGGACCCATATCTATTTTCAATCTCTGCATTCTTTCCACATTCTTGGGAAGAATGGGAATCTTCCAAACCTAAGATGAAGAAGAAAAGTTTTGAATAACAGTATTCTGCTTACCCAGACAGAGAAAAAGTAGACTGCTGAAGGACTGTGGCTTTAGTTGCAACAGACTTTACATGATCCAAGGTTACAGTTGATTGAGTTAGTGGCTGTGACATCACATTTGTCACTTTAAGCTAAAGAAGGTAAAAGATTTGTAAAATTAGTTCTTCTTCACATATGAAAACTATCAGCTAAGTAACAAATTCCAGGAAAAGGTAAGCTATAAAGAACTCCTGACAATCTTCTCTTTGTTTTGCTTCAGATACATTTCTAGGCATCTTCCAAAAACTACATCTAATTAATGCCTTGTTATAGCTTTCATTCTTGTTATTTAAATTTATACTGCATCATATAGTATAACCTAAGTATGGCCTGTCTTTAAAAATACGCCCTTTTCCACTTATCCATCAACTAAGAGGATATGTTGTACCTCAAGACTGGTATTTTTATCCAAATTGCTCTGGGTAAACTTGGATTGAGAGGAGCTTTTAAAATTTACGATAATGTTTTTATGACTAATAAATATTATTAATTTTACAAGATATACAAACTACACCAATCTAAATCAATAGAATGGACATGAGCAAACCAAAAGAATCTATAATAAGCCAATATATAATAACTAACAACCATTACAAAAATAAATGCACACCTAAAACCACCCTAGATTGAATAGAAGCTAGATCTTCTCAGTAATAGCCACCCCATTGTGGGACATCTGGACTCAGGTGGTTTCATTAGCCTCTACCCTCTTCTCATTTAGGAAAGCACGTAAAATTAATAAGCAGGTGTTGTTTTATAGCAGCAAGCCTAAAATATCAACTGTAGTTCTTCAACGGTGGGATATGTAACTCCTAGCATTGGTCATTCTGTCTGGGTTTCTGGGAATTCAAATTTAAAAGGAGTGGGAGAGCTACTGCTGTCTATTCCTAGCCTACTCAAAGGAGGGATTCTAAAGGACTCCATTGACATCTATTAATTAACAATCCATTAACAGGCTTCTGAGTTTATACGTGGAATCATTTACCTTACTATGATGCTATGGGGTTTTTTACTGATCACCAGGCATTGATCTGTAAGCAGGGTACATCTCAAATCAAATTTACTTGCTTCTTAGTGGCTTTCCTGAATTCAGTTCAATCCATAAGATTCTGCTCAGTTTAACTCCAGAGGGGGAAAACAATAGTTATATGGGAGAGACTTACTATATTTTAAAGCCTCTCATTTTTTAAAATGTAATTTCTGAGATATGAAAATGCCCTTCCAGGCTGCTTCATGCATTTTATAATATGCATTCTATAAAATACTCTGAAATTAATTTTGAGTTCCCACTTCATTATCAGAGGATAGAATGGTTCCTGAAAATATCAGCCATTTCTGCTTTTTGACAGGGCTTTTCAACCAGTGATATGGGTACCACCTGTGGTACATTGGCACCTGGCTGGTGGTATGCGACCATCCTAGAAAAGTGGTAGCGGGGGAGGGGAATGAGCTGAACTGGTGGCAGTATTGCACAAGCCTGAGCGAGAGACGGCTGGAGCTGCAGGGCTGTCAGGGCTCAGTGGAAGCGCCAGGATCAACGCCAGGCTCCAGCTGGAGCTCGGCACCGATTCTGGTGCTTCTGCTGAGCCCAGAAGAAGCGCCGATCAGCTGGAATGCTGCAGCATCTCCAGGGTCTTGTGATTTACATTCAGATGCTTGGCAACTGATTCATTCAGTGACCAAAATCTGCTGCAACCACCCAGCAGACGGGGGGGGGGATAAAAACCAAACACCCCCCACCCCACCCTCGCTGCCAATCCTCAACAGAAATGCTCACAACAATGAAAACCTTGGACAGGAGGAAGAGCGCCGCCGGGCAGGTAGGCGTCTTGCTCGGCTGTAGCTTGGGGGGCACTTTTTCAGTGCCATTGTAACTTTGAACAGTCACTAAGTGAACTGTTGTAAGTCGAGGACTACCTGTACTTCATCACTTTTTTCCTTTTTTTTATCATCAAGTTTTTGACACCTTGCTAGGCGACTGGTGGTACTCGGATGCTGCCATTTCCTAAAAGTGGTACAATGAGTGAAAATGTTGAAAAGCCCTGCTTTAAGAACCAGATTTAGTATTATCTTCCCAATGCAAATATTCTCACTTTCTACTTCAGGCATTAAGACACTCGGTGCAGCCACTGACCGTGAGTATTGGCTGATGGTGAGAGACTGCAGTAGGTCCCTCAGTCACAGCAATGACCGGCAAATGGAAACGATTCTGGGAAAGGGAGGCTGCAGCACAAGCCACACTGAATGCTTCAGAAAGAATCTCAAAGTTTTTCTTGCTGAAAACTGCATTCACCAGCTGGATGAGCTGATCCTGAAAACAAAAAATAATAAAGAACCAAAAGTTAAGTTGGCTTGAGCTTTTTATTGTTTTAAGATACAAAAAGAAAGGAAATAGGGGAAAAAATAAAAAGTGATTATATCATATACAGCAGATCATTCAAGCAAATTTTTAAACATACCATTAAATCTTGATTACATGAAATATTATTGATTACCTTGAAGGAGAGCTAGTTCATAAACAGAAAACAAGCATAAACTGATGAAACAGTATCAGTCTAGGAATATACTGAAAAATAATTTGGGGGGAGGGGTTGTCCCTTATGTTAAAAAAGTTCTAATTCTTCAGTAGTAGTAACTTCCATGTTTTTGGTATATAATTCATTACTGTGTTTACATTTTTAACTTAAAGTTTGCTAAGGAAAATATAGGGACAAGTTCAGGTAGTGTCTAAAAATGAAGACTGTCTTGAAGGCACTTATACAAAAAGAATAATCTGAAAATCAGGAAATTTAAACTCTATCTTAATAGATTTAATTTAGAAAATCTAAGAATTATCCTTCTAAAAATGAATGCCTTAATATTTTATCAATTTACTGAAAATAATGTAAAATAGTTATTATAGGTGTATTTCTTAGTAAATCAATCTAGAAATAATATTCAATTTTATAATTTAGTGGATTTTAATAATCTATTTTATCTATTTTTATCTGAGATTAAAACCTTTATATATAACATCTACAAATGAATTTTCATTGGAATTACTATTCCTGGATACTCAAAAGATTCAAGCAACAACTGAAATCCAAATTATTACTAATATCCATAGAAACCATGGGGCATATAGAAAGTACCGTATATGACACTTTACTTTAGCAGGCACATAATATTATCAGATGTTTGGTTACCTTTTATAAAAACATGATTGTGTAGAATTGATAATCAAAGGTAAAACTTTTATGTAATAGGCCAGGGTCACCGTCAATATTTCTACATAAATGGTTAACCAGAAAATTTGACAATAGCTTGCATAGTCAACAGCAACTTTAAAATGGATTTATAATAGACTTCTAATAGTACTGGGGCAATTACCTCAATGAATATTTTAAACCCTCAATGGGATAAACACCTAGATTAGTAGTTTATCCTATTTTTATAGATTAATGGTACCCATTACTTCTTGGAGAGACAGATACAGGTCCTACTCAAAAGGACAGAGTTTATCATGTAAATCTAAATCAGAAAGTGAAAGGGCAATCAGATACAGGACCAATGACCTGGCATGTCTCAAAAAAGCTGTTGAGAGACAAGGTTTGCATAGGGCAGTCATGACCTTTCCGACATTTTAAAAAAAGACTGTAAGGAAAAGATTTGTGAACCTATTGTGAAGAGCCTTGGTGGAGCAGTGGGCTAATGCCTCCTTAAGTAACACCAGCTGCCTGCAATTAGTGCAGGTTCGCATCCCACCAGGCTCAAGGTTGACTCAGCCTTCCATCCTTCCGAGGTAGGTAAAATGAGGACCCAGATTGTTGGGGGCAATAAGCTGACTTTGTAATAATGCCGCTTGGGGGGGGGGCGCGAAAGCCCTAATAAGCAGGCATATACATAGAATGAAGGCTATTGCTAAGCACATTGATTTGTGCTTTAAATTGTAAGCCGCCCTGAGTCTTCGGAGAAGGGCGGGATATAAATGGGATTAAAAAAAAAGTGTTAATAATTTTGAATACTATTCGTCCATATTCTTCCAACAAAGAAATTTTAGTTATTGTTGTTGTTCTTGTTATAAAGGAAAGCTAGAGAGCTTATTTTTACCTCCATTTTAGGTACCCAATTAAAGCTTCACATCTCATTAAAAGCATTGAGGGTGGTTTGAAAATTTGTCAAACTAAATTCTTTGTGAGGAATGATGTAAAAGCATGCCCATTTAGTCACAGCCTTATTAAATTACAAAAAAACCTAGCTGTTTTAAATTTTTCAATGAAATAGAATCTGTTAATACAATTTATATATATATAAAAATCTCAGAGTTCCTGACAACACAACGCATAACTCACACCAAATAATTAATTTTAATTGGACCAATTTGAGACTTTGGAATTTTTAAAAGCACTTTATGACAAGCAGCCTGCAACACATCATTTTAGATTCACCTGGGTACTGTTTAAAGAATGTGATTTAGAAAGTGTTGCTTTTGCCGCAATTCTTAAAAAGAAGAAATAGACTTGAGACCTTTCTGGTCCATTACACATTCCCAATACTAATTGGAAATAATAGGTGCTAATTATATTTTCAGTTCAGTGAAACACAATTTTGTGATTAGCTCTTAGCTGTCAAGACAAAAGATATTATCTTAGAAGATGACATTAAAAATTTTCATAAGTAACTTCAGTCCTTCTACAAATTATGAGGTCATCTGATGTTCATTAATTAATGCCTTCACCTGAAATGTATTTGTTTTTTCTTTCAATTGGTTAAAGTCACTGTTTCCATCTTGTCATTGTGGGTAGCCTAATCACACCTGACATCTGAGCCAGAATAACTCAGTATTCCTATAGATTACAAGCATTTTCTGGTTTTCCTGTAATGGTTGACTTTCCCATAAAACCTAAACTTGTATCTTTGTCAGTTTTACAAACTGTATAACTTTTCAGTGCTCACCTACAGATAATAAACATTTGATATTCTTATTTGAAACTCTTGTACAGTTTTTAATCTGATTGCTTTATGTTTTAAAGAGGCAGGAGGACCCTCAATGGTGACTGAAGCCATATGTTGAAGATTCTCAGTCATCCAGATAGAGTTGTCTGGAAGTTGAGTCATCGCAATTGAACTTCTTTTCTTTTTGGTTTGTAACATTTTGCTGCTTCAAACCAAAAAGAAAAAAAAACTAGTTGCCATGACTCAACTCCCAGTGACTGTAGCAGTTTTTCCATATGTGATGCTAACATTATTTAACTTCAAAATTAAAGTAAGCAGATAGAAATAAGCTATTTGTATTAAGTGCAGAGCTTAACAGAATTATTTTTCTCCTGTTTTCATACAAGAAGCAAGAACAAGAGGAAGGATTTAAGATGCACCCAGTACCATATACCTTGAGGCCAATACCTAGGTCAGAGGTAGGCAACCTTGGCTCTTTTATGACTCGTGGACTTCAACTCCCAGAATGGCTGGCTCAGGAATTCTGGGAGTTGAAGTCCACGAGTCATAAAAGAGCCAAGGTTGCCTACCCCTGACCTAGGGGCTGTTAGGTATTTACACTGCCATCTTAATGTTTTTTGCTGGAACTGAAATGCTGAATGCTAAAAATTGAGGCCACATGACCACGGGATGCGGAAAAGGGTCATACATGTGAGCTGGTTGCAAAACACCCAAAATATAATCATATGACCACACAGAGTATGTATGTTGTGTCTGTTGTAACTTTGAAATTGGCTTGTAAGTAGCTCTGGGGAGGTATATTGTAACTTTGAGCTAAGCAACTAGACCAGACATGTCAAACTCGCGACATCACGTGACATCATGCAATGTATCAGGACGGTTTTGCCATTGTCGGCAATGGGGTGGGCACGGCTTCTGGATGGCAGTTTGACACCCCTTAACTAGACCTTAAGTTAAGAGAAGGACTACCGGTATTTCAATATCATAGTGCTAGCAACAGTATTGGGAGGAAAAAAGTGCAGATGAGCTCTGCATTGTTAAAACACCATTCTGCTTTGATATTGGTATTAAAAACTGACATTTCATTGTCACATAACCAAAACCCAGATAAATATAAATTATTACTAGTTTATAAACCGATTCACATCTTGCAATAATCCAAATTCAGTTTTGATTTTGTGGTTCTTTATTCTAAACCAGGGGTAGGCAACCTTGGCTCTTTTATGACTTGTGGACTTCAACTCCCAGAATTCCTGAGCCAGCATGGCTCAGCTTGGCTGGCTCAGGAATTCTGGGAGTTGGAAGTCCACGAGTCATAAAAGAGCCAAGGTTGCCTACCCCTGTTCTAAACCATTACAATAGCATGTTCCAAAAGTTACCTACTTCTTTTATTGCCGGCTCAGTGCCAACATGATCTGAGAGTCTGTAAGTAGCAGCTACAAATAATGCGGTTGCTTCAAGCCCTTCTTCAAATTGTAGATACATTCCTCCTAGATCATCCAAGCGTGCAACGAGATCCTACAAAAAGACAACAACAAATAATTTTACATCTATCTCATCCATATAATGTACAGCATGTCCTTCCATACCCAGGAGTTTTGCTACCTTTCTTCTTTTACCCCTTACTAATCTGGGGTTCTTCTTTCATATCTAGTCTGGGAGTGTCTAATGGAGAAAAGGATATTCCAATTCCAGTGAACAAACAGGACTCAGTACAGAAAACAACCTGAACATTAAATGGGAGAAAACCAAGAAAATCTGCATAGTGGGAACTTTGACTAGGAGAACATGACAGCAACAGCCTCAAACCACCATAACCCTGTAATGGATGAACCTTGTGTGAGTGAGAGGGCAAAAATTGTTAAATATGGATAATGGAAAAACAGAGAAAAGTTTGACTTTTTTTTGCCCCCCTCGGACAAAAGCTATTACTGATAAGTATCCCCACTTCCTTGAAATATAGCTCTTAATCACAAAAAATTGTCAACCTTTTGATCTAGTGGCATGGATTCATGAAAATATGAACTTAGAGTCAACAGACGTTCCTATATTAGTTCTATCATAAGAAATTATTTTTTTCTTCAGACCAAAATTAATATTGCAGAAAGACAAAATGTAAACTCCAGGTTACATTTTGGGGGGAAGAGGAGCATTTTCATTTCTCAGCATCAAGGCCTGTTATGTACTCACTCTACTGTTATGGAATACCTAAATATTACTCTTTTAATCTTTATTCTACCAAGAATTTGTGATTTGAGAGAAGTGGAGTGCCATTTATTCCTTTACTACTTTTAGAATATTGTTTATATTTAAAATATAGTTACACTTTTTAAAAAAATTGGTTTGATAAATTTTATTTCATATGGTTAGTTAGATGAGAACAAAACAGAACGGCATATTATAACAAAAAAAATCTAAAACAAACCTCTATTTCTTCCACAATGCTTCTTAAATCTGCCTGCTGGGATAAATAGGATGCTGTCTGCAACGCCTGAATTGTTCTGAAAGAACAGAAACCTTGATGTGGGGAGAATACTATAATACACGATCCTACCAACTATGAGCAGATTGATCTCAGAAGTACGAAACAGGAATATATATTAAAAATAGCACCAACAAATTGAGATTCATATGGTAAAAAGTTTTGGATAAAATAAGATATATTAAAAAGTTGTATGATTTGATTAAGGTCAACTTTATTTCCCTAGACTAGAAATGAAACTGCAGTGGTGTCCAAATTCTAACATTCAGGAGTGATCATTAACATTTCTATGAATAGCTAAGTCAGAAGTTCATCAATCCAAAAAGCTTCAATATACAGTAATCTAATCATATTGCCAATTCTGTTCCATGCTTATGGCTCATAAGCCATGAGGCATATGTTACATAAGTGTCAGTAACTAGATCAACTTAAGGCAAAAAACTAAAATGCAGAAGTAAATAATACAGCAGTCTAGCCTTGGCATTCCATACGTTTCTCTGAATAATCCTCAAGATAAACACTTACGCCAAGATGTTTTCTTCTTTGCTAAGACGAGAAGTGAGTGCAGTCAGGGCTTCTTGGGAAGCAAGAGGAAGCCCAAAACCATTCAGGGCTCCAACAGCATGATAAATCTGGGTAATTGAAGAATCTTCACTGATAGCTTCAAGTAGCAATTCCCTGGTTTCATTTGAAATAGTAATCTAGGAATAATACACTAAATGCAGTATACATAAAATCAAGTCAAGTCTTCAAACTCATTCAAGTTCAGGAAAAAAAGCCAAATCAGACTATTAGGCACAGTACTGTCTATTCTGATATACAACTCCTGAATTTCTGGTAAATTCTTTCCCATTAACTTTATGTGAACTCTTTAAATGGAGGACTAGGGATTGAACCCAGAAACTTCTATTTATACTACTGTTTACATCATACATAAACCTTTAGGTTCTTCAAAACCTAACAAAAGACACGTTCCAATTATAGTGCACTACATGTTATACTGGCAGTTTAAAGTCACAGCAAATTGTGCTTTAAGGCTGGTACTTAAGCTTGATCAATGATTCAATGAGCAGAATGGATAAAATCTGGAAATCACAAACTAAATCGCTCAAGGAACAGCACTAGTTCTGTAAAAATCAGAAACCAGAAAACTTCCCTCCTGTAAATTGAAAGCATATCATAATTTCTTTTCATAAACAGCTTAGTTAAAAATAATCCAGAAACACATATAAGTCACTTTCAGCTTACTCAGAAAGTCAAATATAAGAATATTAGCTACATAAATAGAAACTGTATCCAATATAGAAACTGTATCCAACATAGAACAAAATTATGCCTAACTTCATTTTGAAGCCCTTGTGGTTTAATTTGCACTGTCACATTGCTTAAAACAGGTTAAACAATCTGCCTTCTGCTATAGTGTTATTTAATATAACCTCAATAACTGCTTATTTTAGCCTGCAAAGAGATGTCTTGGAAACAGCTGTTGTCAAATTAACCATAAGTCAAACATATGGAAACATTTGTACAAGAGAACATATACTGCTCAAAAAAATAAAGGGAACACTTAAACAACACAATGTACTGTATTTAATAGTAGGATGTCTTATCTTGTGTTCCCTTTTTGAGCAGTATATTTTTCCTTTAAAAACTGAACTTACCTCACATCCAGCCAGTGCCTGACTTCCCTGTGCAGCATAGAAGAGGGAATCAATACTATTGGGGTCCAATTTAGATTTTATAAAATTGCAAGCAGCCTATTAAGAAAAAAAAGTGTTCTTAAATAATTAAGGCTATTAGCACATGCTAAATGTAACGTTCCCAGTTATTTACCATGAAAAATCTTTCCAATGTAGATTTTGTAGAAAAGATTATGCAATGCCAGACTAGATCTGGTCTAGTGAGATCTGGTAAAAGATAGCTCATAATTTATGTATCTCCCTCCACTACAATAACAAAAAAAACCCAAAAGGTAAGTTCCTAATCTATTCCTTTTCTTGCTTATATTACAGGCTGTTTTGTTCCTCCATTCTCAAAGACATGAGGCTTTTTACCTATGGAAGCAAACATAGGCATCTATAGAATATTTTCAGGGCACAACATAAATGCTGTGAAACATGGAGTACCTGATTTAGGAAGGTAACATAAAATAACACTGGATGTAAAGGAGGAAGGCATTTTCTAGTTCCTGTAAGTGGTAGCCTTATGGTCATTACAGTAAATCAAAGATGGCTATTTATCAAATAAAAAAAATACACTCTTTTCAATTTGAGTTCAATTCCTGGTAACTTTACTGATACATTGTCCGTATGGAGCTCCTATTGCTCCAACAGAAGTGATTCACCATTACAAACTTTTGAGAAAGTTTCCCATACAATCTGTAATCTGGTTTTCCTTGGAGGTCTCTCATCCAGATACTAAATACCCTGACCCTGTGTGGTTTTGAAGCCAGACGTAATCAAGCAAGCGGAGACTTTTCTACGGGTTTAATTAAAGTAACTGATACAGACTGCAAATTGCCAGCAGGTGAAGTATTAGCACCATCTATTGGAGGAACTCTATTGCTAAATCCAGAAAGAATGATAAATGTTCAAACTCAAGCAGAAATTATCTGTCTGAAATAACAGAACACATATAGTCTGAAATAACAGAATACAAAGTCTACATATAGCTGGATTAAAATATTTTGAAGAAGATATGAGCAGTAGGAACAGGCATTAGCCCAGCAGAGAATATATTCTGCAAGAATATCAATTTTAATTTCTATTATTTCCAGAAAAATCATGTGTGAAACCATGAAGAGTCATTACTAATACAGACAATACTGATAAACTGAACACTATTCTGACTGGGTATAAGGCAGATTCATACCATTATTTTAAAAAGAATCAATAGATAGTCCATTCCTAATTGTCCTAAACTGAGATGGTATAAAATAGTATATAACAGGTTATGTTGGTTCCAAAACCAACAAGGGCACCTGAGCTTTTACTACCATGGTCTTCCAACAACCAATTTCATCTGTTGCGTACCCCACACTTCTAATAAGCATTCCAGGTTGTGATGTAAGGTCACAGAGTGAGACTGACGAATAAAAAAATGGGCAATTCAACTCACAGAAGCTAGAAAAATAAGTCTGAAATAAATGAAAAAATATATTTTATGGGTGATCACTTAGTGGACAATCACTTAGATATGAGCCAGCAGTGTGCTGCAGCTGCCAAAAAAGCCAACACAGTATTAGGCTGCATTAACAGAGGGATAGAATCAAGATCATGTGAAGTATTAATACCACTTCACAATGCCTTGGTAAGGCCACACTTGGAATACTGCATCCAGTTTTCATTACCACGATGTAAAAAAGATGTTGAGATTCTAGAAAGAGTGCAGAGAAGAGCAACAAAGATGATTAGAGGTCTGGAGGCTAAAACATATGAGGAACAGTTGCTAGAATTGGGTATGTCTAGTTCAGGGGTCGGCAACCTGAAAAAGGAAAAGAGCCACTGGGAACCGGTTCCATCACACATAAAAAAGGTGGGAGTCGCGTGCGTGCGCCATGCACGCGCAAAAAACGTTTTGCGCATGTGCAAAACGGGGTTTTTTTGCGCATGCGCGGACGTGCGCGGTTGCCATTTTTTTATGTGTGATGGAACCGGTTCCCGGTTGCGCGACGGCGAGGGCCCGTTTGCAGAGCTACCGCCTTTGGCAGCCTGCAAATGTGCCGCGGCAGCTTTCCCAAAGAGCGGCGCCGTTCGCGCGGAGGTGCGCGCGCACCTCTTCAAAGGTTTGGGGAGGTGCGCGCGCACCTCCGCCCATTCGGAGAGGTGCACGCGCACCTCTCCAAACGGGCGGTGCCACTCTCCATTTGGAGAGGTGCGCGCGCACCACTGCCCGTTCGAAGAGGTGCGCGTGCACCGGCCGGCTGGAAGCCGCAGGAGACGGCTCAAAGAGCCGCATGCGGCTCCGGAGCTGCGGGTTGCTGACCCGTGGTCTAGTTTAATGAAGAGAAGGATGAGGAGGGACATGATAACAGTGTTCCAATATCTCAGGGCTGCCACAAAGAAGAGAGTCAAGCTATGCTCCAAAGTGCCTGAAGGCAGGACAAGAAGCAACGCATGGAAACTAATCAAGGAGAGAAGCAACCTAGAACTAAGGAGAAACTTCCTGACAGTTAGAACAATTAATCAGTTGAAGAACCTGCCTCCAGAAGTGGTGAATGCTCCAACACTGGAAGTTTTTAAGAAGAGAGTAGACAGCCATTTGTCTGAAATGGTATAGGGTTTCCTGCCTGAGCAGGGGGTTGGACTAGATGACCTCCAAGGTCCCTTCCAACTTCACTATTATTATTAAATTACATCATGTTAAAATGTATATTATATATTATACGTAATTTCTTCTCTATTACCTAAAGTGTTAATAGAAAGGGTTCAGGTATAAATTAGTCAATGTTTTTAAGAAGAATTCAAAATAAGCAATTGCCTGATACAAAGGAATAAACATTTATTTAGGTTTCATTGCTTCTCTTACACCTATAATCGAGACACTAATATAAAGCTTATTGATGCTATTCCATGGATGTTAGTTAAAGATCCTTGCAATAAAACGCAATAATTTATTGGGAGTTTTATAAAAATAACAAATAGAATAAGGCTAAAACATAAATAATTCCAGGTAAGAATTCTTAAGTCGTAAGAAAAAAACTGTACAAAAACTCTCCTGAATGCATTATGAGAACTGATTATTTTTCTTGATTTGTCCTTTTGTTGTACAGTATTGTCAGAGAGCAATTTTCAGCTCTCTTGCCTGAAATCAACAAGTCAACTTTGTTTCTAGCTTTACATTAAATGTTCAGGGAAAACTCCGGGAAATGATTCATAGACAGCAAAGCTAAGGATATGGGAAGTATATGATATTTGTATACCTGAAAGAAATATTACTTGCCCAGAGCAAATGGCAAAAATTATGCTGACTTGCAGTAATTTATTTATGTACATATAATCAGCTCATTCATCATGAATTCATCAATATTCTAAATGCCCCTTACCTTTTCATCAGCCACTTTCCCACCTAATTGATTCAATCCTACGATGGTATAATAACTTCCTTCCAAATCAGTAAATGGACGATTCAAAGAGATTTGTAACCTCTGAACATCATGTAGTGTGAGATAATGAGTAGGAGTCAAGGCTATGATCTTGTCCACAGATATTAAGACCAAAATGAAAAATGTGAGATATCCTGAAAAAAGGAGAAAAGTAAATGCCTGTGAATATCTTTGTGAAGTGCATATATTAGTTTTAGAATAATTTTATCTAGTTGGATCATTACACGATTCAAGTATCCTCAGCACAAGAAGAAAATGTATTAGTCAAAAACATATAATCAAATAAATCAATTTGACTGCTTTCTACTTTCAGAACATACTTTTAACGTGTTTTATTAAAACAGGCTATCTTTCTAACACATGGATGTCAAACTCGCCACATCACGTGATGCAACGTATCGTGACTCTTTTTGCATTGCCGGCAATGGAGTGGGTGCGGCTTCAGTATGATGAAACCGGCCCACGGGCCAGCAGTTTGGCACCCATGTTCTAACATATCAAGGAGTATATTTGCAAATATTAAAGTTGATTTGTTTTTAAAAATATTTGTATTCTTTTAGATAGCTTGGAATGAAACAAAGACAACAATGCTATTATTAGCCCAAATCAAAATGTAAATAATTAGCTGAAAGGGGACAGATGGGGAGTTGTTTTACCTCACTTGCAATCAATTTCTGCCACCTATAGTGCAGTTGCTTGTAAAACACAAGATGTGTCACCCGACTGAAAATAGACATACTATTCTCCTTCATACTATTCTCCTTCAAACACAAATAGCTTCCCATTAATTTAGAATGACCATCAGACTCAATTATCTTCCAATTCCACATTCACATCATTACAAATGATGTGAATGTATGTGGAAATGAATCCATACGAACAACCTTTCAAGCTATTTAACCCCAACCTTGTCCCTTCTTTAACCGTACAGTGATTGACCATGTGCAAGAGAAAGTGGCAGAATCCAGGTAGTACTGAAGGCTGAAATTATTACAATCTTTTAATGCAATTATATTCAAGAACGTGGTTGTTTTTTTTTTGAACCAGATTAAATTTACTCCATACTGATATGGAGATTAAAGTACATAATTACCTAAGCACAATTACCTGGTAGAGAAGAAAAAAAATATATAGGATAAAAGCGTAGGGGAAAAAAAGCCTTTACAACATCAATGTAGCATTTCAGTTAATGCTACAATAGTGAAGAGGCTCAGCTCTATTAGGAACGCATACAATTCTCCTTTGATTTAAATAACAACGATCGCTCGAAACAAGGCTCTTTTTATTTTCATCAACTGCTTGACAGGTAGGAAATTCAGCAGGTGAAGCTTTTTGTGTCAGCCTTGACATGATAAGGTAAGATTCATTCTGATCGTGCCAAGGACTTTTCCCAAATTCCCTCAGGGGAAACTTGCACCCCAGACTTCAGAAAGGAGTCCTCCACCCGCCCTCCCTAAGCAGGACTGCAAAAGCAACAATCCGTTTCCACGCCGTCACCACCTCACCAAACTCCTTACCCGGGGCCGCCATTTTCCCCCTCGCCTGCACACCAAGGGAAGACCCCACTTCCGCCCGGAGCTCTGGAACATACCATTTAGCATAACCTAACTCTTGCTCTTAAAGAACAGGATTGATATTTGGATAAGATAGATCGAATTGCTCCTTTCAACCTGTGGAAATGGATTTCAGTTTAAAGAATGTGAACTTTGGCTCTGCTGCTCATTTCCCCTTGGTCAGCACGAATGGTACGTTCCAATACGGTGGCTTTGGTACTGGGCGGAGCTTCAGAAAGGATGTGGCGTCCGCTGAATGGCTGGCAATCGAATCATTTATATCGAAGGAGGTACATTTAAACAAGCGTGCTATGGAATGATTTTGTGGGGCGGGTCGAATTCTAAATCTATACTTAGGAAGTTTTCGGAGAGGTTGGGAAGTTGCAGATTGTCGGCGAGAGATTATACAGTGGAATACAGAATATTCACACACATCGCTTAGAGACCTCATAGCTAAACAAATGGAATAATTTTGCATTCCATCGGTGAAATTCTCTTCCTCATGGAAAGAGTTTTTAAGCAAATTCTGTTTCATCAAGATGAATGAAAACTGTTAATTAACCCCATGAGGATTTTTTTACTGGGAAAAAAAATGCAAAGAGGAAAATTTAGATCTGGATTTAAGGCAAAATATAAATTTATTTATTTATTTTATTTAATTTGTATACCGCCCTTCTCCCGAAGGACTCAGGGCGGTGAACAGGGCAATACATACCAAAATACCAAAATACAAAAATTAAAAACAGATTAAACCATAGTGCCCAAATACAATAAATAAATTACTTAAAAACAATAATTAATATCCAAACCCATCAGACCAGGCCGGCTTGTTCAAACAAACAGGTTTTTAGATCATGTCGGAAGGAGCGAAGGTCGGGAGCCATCCGGAGCTCAACCGGTAAACGGTTCCACAGGTCAGGCGCACCCACAGAGAACGCCCTCCCCCTGGGGGTCACCAGTCGGCATTCTCTGACCGGTAGCACCCTGAGGAGGCCCTCTCTGTGGGAGCGCACTGGGCGGAGGGAAGTTGATGCCAGCCGCAGGTGCTCCCTAAGGTACTCCGGACCCATGCCATGTAGGGCTTTGTAGGTCATTACCAGCACCTTGAATCTCACCTGGAAGGCAACTGGAAGCCAATGCAGCTCATGGAGCAGAGGTGTAACATGGGAGTATCGGGAGACTCCCAACACAACCCGCGCGGCTGCATTCTGCACCAGTTGGAGCCTCCGAGTGGTCCTCAAGGGCAGCCCCATGTAGAGAGCGTTGCAGTAGTCTAACCGAGAGGTCACGAGCGCATGAGTGACTGTGCGCAAGGCATCCTGGTCTAGATAGGGCTGCAACTGGCGCACCAGGCGAACCTGGGCGAAGGCCCCCCAAGTCACAGTTACTATATGATCTAAAGAAAACTGTGAATCTAGGAGGACTCCCAAGTTGCGAGCCCTATCTACGGGGGGTAATAACTCACCCCCCATAGTAAGAGATGGAATGATCTGAGTTTCCCGAGATGCCGGCACGCACAGCCACTCAGTCTTGTCAGGGTTGAGCCGAAGCCTGTTCCTCCCCATCCAGACCCGGATCGCCTCCAGGCAACGGGACATCACGTCGAGGGCATCACTGGGGTGGTTTGGGGTCGAAATGAAAAGCTGGGTATCATCAGCATACTGATGATACCCAACTCCAAAACCACGAATGATCTCACCCAGAGGCTTCATATAGATGTTGAACAGGAGAGGCGAGAGGACCGACCCCTGAGGAACTCCGCAAGCGAGAGGCCTTGAGGACGACCTCTGTCCCCCTGCCAACAAATGTACCTATAAATGCAACAAAATATAAATGTATCTATAACTGCTGTAAAGAAGACGAAGCCACTACATTCTTTTTCCTTTTCTACTTTTTCTGTATTTCTTTTTAACTTTTCTATTACTTTTATTCATTTATCTTTAACTCAAAATTTAACTCGAAATAATTTCTATGCTTAATCTAATGAGGATTCATATCTTTCACAATGTAAAATAATGAGAACATAAATGGCTTTACAGCAGGGTTTATGGGTAAGAGATCAAAAGAGGCAGGGCGGAGGTGCCAAGATCTAAGTCTTGACCCTTTCTACCTAGACATGGACAAAGGGGGTGGAGCTTGGATCACAAGACCATGTCTGCCCTTTTACTTCCGTTTTTGGATATCGCTGGTTCTATTAGGAAAATGCAGTTTTGTCCTACTTTTAATAGTCAAATCTTACATTGACAGACAGAGGAAAACCTACATTTTTCAGTAGACTATCCAGATAGAAACCTAATGCTGGGAAAGATTGAGGGCAATAGAAGAAGGGGATGACAGAGAATGAGGTGGCTAGATGGAGTCACTGAAGCAGTAGGCGTGAGCTTAAATGGACTACAGAAGATGGTAGAGGACAGGAAGGCCTGGAGGAATGTTGTCCATGGGGTCGCGATGGGTCGGACACGACTTCGCAGCTAACAACAATCCAAATAGAATTAAACATGGCTCTCAAGCAACTTACGGTTGGATTTGATAGACTGAAATTCTTTCTGATTCTCAGATTCTAAATAAGTAAAGATTTTCAAGTAATGAAAAAGCCTCTAAATATTTTGCTTGTAAAAATTAAATCTTACCACTCATCGTAGTAATTAAATAAATAGATGGGCAATATCCTGTAAAAGCGAAAGACTAGATAGGGAGACGATGTAATTCTCAATCTAACCCACAGAGGGTGGTGGAATCATATTTTTTGTTTCTCTGGAAGAATTCAAAGCTCCAGAAGAGAATATAAATAAGCCCATAAATATCTTTTGAAAAGTTTATGCTAATACAGTACTGTACAATATTATACTGTAAATGAGAAACATCCTGTCGTCAAATTCAGATTTGAAAAATAGGCAGCAATTAGTGATTAGCTTTGTCATAGGTACAATTTAAACCTCACCAGTCTGGTACCTCTCAGCTCTGTTAAATTTTCAGTTATATGAAGACAGCTAGATGCATAAGACATTCACCTGGAAGTTAACAATAAGAATCTCCTTTTATCTGCTTGCAAATTTTGTTATAGTCTGAACCAGCTCTCAGCAAGCTATTTCTCCTGTCTTTTATTTATTGAAGGTTTATTATTGTTTTATTATACAAGAAAGCAAATCCAAAAGGATATTAACTTCTTTTTAAAGGCAGAACAGCATATTAAATAAGTACCAGATGACTGTTAAAATTGAATTTATTACATTTTAATGTCGATGAGCTTGATCTGTATCCTATTACAAAATAGTTAAAACTTTTCCATGAGAACTGCAGTTTTCTCAATGAGTGCAGATGATGTCATATTCCTGTTGCTAGCTTGCAGGGATTGAGAATTATCTTGTACTTTAAAAAAAAAAGCTCATTCTATGCTCAGGTATGAGCAAAAAGAAGGTAATATAGTATTTGTGAACGACAGTTTATTTCTTGCTATTGTTTAAAGCAACCATGGCAGGGGGATTTGTACTTCTAGCCAAGATTAAAAATCCTGGAACTAAATTGTGTGACTCATTTGCAGAGATCCAGAGAGGATAAAATATGAATGAATTTACAGCTACTGTAAAGATTGGAAACTCCCTTTTATATCTCTTTTCTTTTTCTTGTCTCTTTTCTCTTTTGTTACTTATTCACTTTTCTTTGTTTTCTTCTATTTTGTTTGAATTTGAATTGTTTTTATTCTGTAAAAAATTTTTCAATAAAAATTAATTAAAAAAATCATTTGGATTGGTTCTCTAATAGTGCAATTTTCGGGATCTTTGCTGAGAAGTAAACTGCAATAGCACACCGCAGATAGATTTGTTTAAGATTACTATTGTGATTTCTTTTTCAAATGTAAATTTGAGTTTGAGGGATGATTATATAACTCATGGTGTCAAACTTGATCACATCACGTGATGTATCATGATAGATCGTGACGTTTTTTGCCTTTGCGGAGCTGGGGTGGGTGTGGCCTGTGTGTGATGCATCCGGTCTGCGGACTACCAGTTTGACACCCCTGATATATTTGGATTGTGTGATTGTAGAATTATCGATCCGGCTATTTGATTACCATTCGTGAACTTATCATGACTTAACTAATTAATGACTAGGGACTTTAATAATGTAGTGTACCACCTCAGAGGCCGCCAAAGCCCAGGCCATCCCAGTCCCACTCTCCTCCATCGTACTCAGCAGCTGTGCTCTTGAGGTGTTAATAGAGTGTCTTTTCCAGTGGGAGCTCACACAAAGTGAGGTGGCAGATTCTCATCAAGGTGGGGGGCTTACAGGAACAAAGATGACCAGCCCCTAACCCCGATAGTCAATGCGTGGCAGTGTTTAACAGCCCCTGGCAGTCACAGCAGCAATAGTCAATGATTTTACAGTGACCGTTCGGAAACAAAGGGGTGGGAAAAACCCCGGCGCCAGGCAGCGCTGGGAACACAAACGAAGGTAGTCAGCATTCTGCAGAAACAGCTCGCCCTGCGAGGGCAACTCCCCACAATGTCTATAACTTGCACAAGTAACTAATCAAAGTTTGGGTGGCCGCTGGTCCCCAAAGAAGTAGCTACCAGCCTCTCCTTCTCTTCTGTCATCGCTTGCAGTCCCAGGTCTCGTCGGCATCAAAACCCCTACCCCCTTCTCTTTATTGTTAAAATCTGAAGACTTAGCAACCCCAACAACTCTCTCTCTCTCCTCTGTGTCTCTCTTGCCTCTGCTCAGGATATCCCCCCCTGTGAAAGAAAGCAATAAAATTCCACCTTCTCACTCTCTCCCACTCTCTCCTTCCCTCTCCTTCAAAGAGAGGGATCAGCTAAAACCTCAAGTCCCTCCCCAACTTCACCTGGTCTCTCCCCGACAACAGCAACAGCAACCACCTTCATCACCTTTCTTTCCTCCTTTTTCTTTCCTTCCGCCCGATCCACGCCTGCCGTGCCCAAAACTGGCAGCAGCTGTCTGAACTTCCTTCTCCCCAGGCAGGCTCCTGCAAAGCCTTTCAGCCAGCCCCGCTACAATAGTAATAACAAACAACAACAACAACAACAACAACAATACAACATTTCTCAATGGCTGAAAAGTTCTGCTCTGGCTTTGGAAGGTTACATATAGTACTGCAATTTATGGAGGACTAGAGGAATACTGAAAATAACTAAACTCTATAACATTGCACCATTACAGAATTCTCACTTGCTTGGAAATGACAGCTCTTACCTACAAACTAAAGGAAATTTCTAATCTGTATTAGTGGAAACAAATTTGCATGTGTACAGCAGAACAGGATGGAACAGCAGCACATATATAGGTCTATAGGTTCAATTTTAGAAAATACCAGCAAATTAGCTTGGACTAGAGATACTCGATCAATGAAAAAACTTGATAAATATCCTCTATATCATAGGACTGTGGCTATTTGCTATCATATCTCTATATTCTAGGCTTGGGATTCATTCAGAGATTGAAAGGGAATGCTTCTGTAGATTTAGAAATCCTCAATGAATGCCAGATCACTGTCCAGCTAGTTAACTATGAAGTGATTGCCTTGTGTCCCTTTATTACAGAGTCACCAACTCATGTATTTGTAAAAAGGAAGACATATTGATCTCTGGGATAGAAGATATGTTTCCCGCTGCTAACATTATCAAAGAGTAAGCCAACATTAGAGAGACATTGTTTTTACAGCCCTTTAACTGCCAATAATTTAGCCATCGAACGTGTGGTAGGTGTGTCGGTTCAACACCTGCATATGGTTGGATACATCACATCTGGCTCAGCTGTGTTGGTTGATGTATGCATAACTCTCATTGCCCTCTTTCCCACCACCTGCTTTCTAGGCTGTGTGCGCCTATCCCGTGCTGTCAAACTGTCGGGCATTACCCCGCAATTGCTCTCCCTATTACAGTCCAGTGTGTTATTGCCGTACAGTTGCTCTGATTGGTGGCCTCCCGGTTGTATTTGCAGTGTCAGTCATGCTAGTTTGCTTTGGTCTCGTAGCCAATCCAATCTGTCCCTCTGTGTCACTGATTGTCATAGCCCCCAGTTGTTCAGCTGTGTCAATCAATCCATGGCAAAGATCCTTTGCCATCTCTCTGTGGTTCATGAGGCTGTCCTGAATGTCCACAAAAGGGGGGGGAGAAAGGGAGGATAGTTATTCGATTCTCGCATTCCAGCCTCTTATGCGATTTTCCATGATGTCGTAGTGCCTGATATGCAGGTAGCAGATCAATGTGCCAGTTAATCGAGTTCTGATTGGATAACCAGGTTTCCTTCAATAGGCGACCACTCCTTGTGGAATCCTGGGCAATAACCTCGACCTCTGTAAAATTAAATTAAATTAAATGACAGTCAGTGACACAGAGGGACAGATCTGCAACCTATTTGCTGTGAATATCAATAGCTTCTCATTCCTAAAATAAGAATATTGTTCTTTTTGTCCTGTCACATCTTGAATTATGGCCACAATCACTGCAGCTTCTTTAATCTTCGTTTGGAAATTAGTGTCCTTGGATTTGGGCATCTATGATCCCATTTCCTCAAAACTGAGAAAATTATTGAAACAAAGGACATCAGAGAAATTTGGAGTAGAGACTCCAGCCTTTATATCTTCCCATTTCCCTTACTTTTGCTAGCAGCTTAGGTTAAATACTTTTTAGTCTTTCCTAGAATGAGAAAAATAAGAGCTGTCATTCTAACCTCTTGGGGGTCACCAGGTTGAACATCTTTGAAATGTGCAGCAGCTTTGATTATTTCTGAAAAGGTATTTCACAGAACTTAACGTCTTCTCTGACACTTGTCATAGTTGGAGAAAGCCCCAGAGCAGCGCAAAGTGAAGCAAACACTCAGGTTACTTTGTTCAGTCTAAGAAATGAAGGGGATGCATAGCTTTGTTAAGTATTTTTGAGTGTTTCTTACCTGAGAATACTCTCAAGAGATCTTTGACTACGACCTCTGTAATTGCAGTCAACATGCCCAGCAGCCAGGCTTAGAAAGGCCAAGAGGAATGGGTCTGACACATTTATGTTATGTGCACAGGTTATAAATAGCTGCAGTTAAATTAGCAAAATTTAGCCAAGGAGATCCCTCCATTTTCCTTCCACTTGTTTCTTCACCCAGTCAGGTATAATTTCTCCAGATCTTTCTAACTATTTATTTAGATTTATATGGCTACCCACTCACTCTGAGTGACTCCAGGCTGCTTACAAAGAATAAAAAACCCAATATAAAAGAATAAAAAACAGTACCCCCCCTCCTGGCAACAATACACAATCAAACGAGCCACTTGATGGACTCCAACCTATTCTGGGTTCCATCTAATCTTAAGCCATGACCCAGTCTTTGATACACAGTTGCAGGTTTCATGAGAGGGACATTTTACATCTGTGGAAGCATTAAGATTCCCCTTTCTTGGACTTCTCTCTCTCTGTGTCTCTGTGGTGGGTCCTATAGACTTCCTTCTTTGGTTAAAAGATGTCTAGCAATGCCCTTTTTAGGACCAATATTGCATGTTCTATGTGGAATGTTAATTTATTTCCCCTTCCTCACTTGAGAACTTTCCAAGGCTGAAAGGGCTTATGAAAAACACAGAACAAACATTGCAAGCATCTCCTGATATGGCTGCTAATGGGTTTCCACTAGCTACTCTCCTTCTAAATAGCCGTAGTTCATTCTCAACAGTTTGCAAATGGATTTTCAAGGTTGTTTTTTTCTTCCCTGCCAAACACACTCAGACACAAACACATCTTATTTTCCAGAATGCTGTCTCTTGAGGAATGTGCTGTAACTGCTCTGTGCTGACTTTTCTTGCTGCCTTTTCAGCCTTCAAAGCAAACTGCCTGGGTAGGGGGAGAGAGAAAAAAACAACCCATAGAAAATGGATTTGCTTGTTAAGTGAACTAATGTGAGTATGAAAAACACCTTTTTGCTCTAAGATGGTTGAAAAAGAACTCCGTTGTTGACCCAGCCTACCTGCCGAGTAGGGCGGTGGCCTTTTTCTGGTGCCAGCTGAAACCATTTTGATGCTGCTCATCTTACCTAACATTCCTTGTTGTATTAAAAAGCTTGCATTGATGAATCCCATCTGGGATATTTCTTTTGTGTTAAATGTTTGGTAGAAATGTATACATACAAATATACACACAAGGAAAAGCCAGTATTTCTCTCTCTGGCAGCGGGAGAATTATGCTAGTGTCTGCTGAAAACTTTACTTAGGAAATATCCTTTTCTTTGTTTTTCCTACATAGTTTCAGGTTTTTAAAATAAAGGTGGGCATGTAAGAAAGCATATCAGTTCTTTCATTATCAAAACTTTCCAAACAAACTTAACCAGTTTAGTGCTGAGATGTTTGAATTTTGTATTATATCTGGATTCCTATTTTGGAATAAATTATGGTATGTTTTGTGCCCTTTGTAGTGGAAGGGATAAAATATTTCATCTTTAATTAAATTGATCACAGATTATCCTTGCCACTACCCAAGTAACAGTAACTGTCCTTGTTTCAGTATTCAGCTCAATTTACAAAATCATGGTACAGTTTTAAGCATAGGCCAGTGGTTCTCAACCTTTTCTTTACCATGGACCCTTTTTAACTCAAGATTTAAATCAGAACATTTTTTCAAGTCTTCATGCTGTTCCCCCCAGCCCCGTGATGGCAACGTGGCTCCCTAGAGGTCTATGGACCGTAGGTTGAGAACCTGTGACATAGATGTATATCCAGTGGTAGGATTCAGCCAGTTCGCACCAGTTCGGCAGAACCAATATCTAATTTTTTGTTGCCCAGGCCCAGAATGGACTTCCAGAAGCAGCATCAACACAGAGACCCAGTTGTTCACATATTTGAATCCCACCACTGGGTACATCATCTATAGAAATACGATCTGTGTTCGCATTACTGTTCAGTACCACATTCTTTAACTTAATGCCCTTTTAACCTAAAGTAAATTTCTGGGATTGTGGTTTTTCAGAAATTATAGTATCATAAATGTGTTTCAAAATCTTTTTAATACATTGCAAGAAGCTCCAACATGAATACCAAAAATGAAGAGAGGACGAAGAAAAAACATGGACAGAAACTGTCTTAGATCAATTAGAGGCAACAGAAGTAGATCTGTCAGGTAAGCATATTGGGGGGGGGGAACTTGCTACAATAGTAACCAAAGAAAAATAAATATCTTTTCCCCTCTATGGAGATGAAAATGCAGCTTTTATAAGAAAAACTGTCCTTGTTTCAGTATTCAGTATTTAGGGAAAGGGCAGAAACTCAGAATCTCCAGTTAAAAGATTTCAACAATGTAGGAAGCCTTCACCTGAATCCATGAAGTGTGATGGGTGAACTGTCTGACTTTGAGCATATGCATCAAATTAAGTCAGATACTGGGTTTACAATCATATAATAATAACATACCCACATATCCGCCATACCTAACTAAGTTCCAGTAAGGAGAAGAGGTTAATTTTTAGCAGACAGACTTTTCTGATATTCTATAAAATAAATTTCTGAATTGTGCATATGATTGAAGGGATCCCATTCCTTAACTCTGTGACTGAGATATTACATCATGCCAGCAACTCTTACACCTGGAGTAATAATATACAAATTCTGACTTCATATAACATGATGAGCCTAAATTACCCCATATTCTGCTTTAATATGATGGCCAATGTGCCAAGACAATGATGGATTCCTATTGCACCACAAATAGTCTAATTCAAACACTAAAAGCTAGTCTAATATGTTTCCTGAACCCTGCCAATGTTTCTGTGTCCTCCAAACCCCAGACTGAGGGGTTTTAATTAATTTATTTATTGGGTTTTAGTTTAACTTCAGGGACTGTAATTTAATCATAGTTTTAACTGATTTTAATTTGTATGTTATGTATTTTAATTCTCCCTGTAAACCGCCCTGAGTCCTACGGGAATAGGGCGGTATATAAATTTAAATAATAAATAAATAAATAAATAAATAAACATTTATATTTCACACTCAAGCTCTAATCAATGGAGCATAAGGTTTTAGTGTAAAGCACAGTAGTTGCCATAGAGTTTTAGTCTGTTCTGTACTGGCTCAGAGGATTTTTATTATTGAGCAGCATAGTACTTAATGTTAAAATGGGAGGAATTTTAGATGTTATTACTGATCTCTTACTTCATAGCTGATTTAGTTTTTAGTAGTCAGATATGGTCTAGAACTGAGTACAAGATTAACATATATTTAAAAAGATAGAGAAAAATTGCTCATCTTGTATTGCTGAGAAAGTATCGGGGATATTGCACAGAAATCTGATGCCACCGTGTCTATTGTTTGCACTTACTTGCAAAGATTAATTTGCTGTAGTAAACGTCCAAAAAGGCATTTTCAAAACCTGAGTGTCCTACTGCAATTAGATATGCATGTTTGGCCAATGCTCCCTGTAATGTATTGGCCTTTCTTATATGTGTAAGTGTTTGCTTACGTTGCACTGCTTGCTAATTGCTTGAATTCAACTGCTAAGTGCTAGTTCACGTGTATGCTTGTAATGGTTGCTAGCCGGCTCAGACTGGTTGTCTCCAGCCAGCTAAGTAGGTCTTTGGGCGGGAATCCTCTGCTTCAAACCTATTGGTTGCCGCCTATCGGCCAATCGTATAAATAGCCGCACAGCTTGCTTCTGTTATGTATGACCTTCAATAAAGCCTGTTGCTGTTTTGAACCTTCCGTCTCGCTCAGTGCCTACAAAGAACCAGCTACACCATCCCACGCAGACTCTAGTTGGGTTAATACAGCCCATTTAATCGAGAGATAGTTTCTTACTATTGTTCTAGTAGTAGGCAACCAGGCTTTTCAAGTTAAAAGCTGCAATTTGGGGAAATATAGAACCTGTGCCCACTTTCTCCAAGTATCCCATGGTATACCCTGAGCCCATGTTCTGGAAAAGTATTGGCAAAAGTTTATTATGTCAATGACTTTTTCTCCATTGGTAGACATCTGGAATAATAGCAGTGGATGTGGTTTGAGCAACCAGCCAGTGTTTGGGACACATGATCTGTGGTGCTAAGCCTTCATAATGGGTTTTGTAATGAAACACTTTCCATTTTAGCAGTTCTCTAAGTCTGTTTTTTATTTTTTGGAGGACTAAAAGAACAGTGCTTGGACATTGTTAGGGTTGTCAGAGTAGAACACCATAGCTAACTAAAAGAATGGTTTGACTTACAATTGTCCTGTAGGGTTAAAACTGCTTCTTTCCCCACTGTTAATAGGTCCACTGTCAACAATTTGGCTAAAGAGTTGTGAACTCTGCCAGTTTGTACAGTCTTAAAGAATTATGTGCAACAGCAAAGGTTAAAGTTTCATTATACAGTACACCTGCAATCTTTCTCCATCCATTTCCCCCCCCCCCAGGTCTTCTCTTCTATTAATCATCACCCAATTTATTGCACATCATCACCTGCTTTCTGATAACCTGGGCACATCTGCTGCACATCTGTATTGCTGATTAATGAAATATTGCAGAGATGAAAGCGAGAAAGGTTGGGGGCCTACACTCCTATTCCATGAAAATGTCACACAAAGGGGGACCCCCTCCCCCCTCAATAATGGGTGTTTCGTGTGGTGAAATGCACTTGGCATCCTTTGATAATATTCTGAGATGAAAGGAACTCCTCAGAAGGTAGCCAAGCTTAGTTTCCAAAACTTTCTGTTTTACCCTCTGCACTCAGTCAGAGGCATTTTGGCAAAGCTTTTCTCTATGTGTTTGATGAAAGAATTTAGAGAAAAAGGGAAAATGAATTGGAAATATAAATTACTTTGAAAAATGTGTTGGAAAGAGAAAACAAATATGGTTGCATCTGGTGGGTTTTGGAGAGGATCAGTCTGTTCCAAAGTAGATAGTCCATTGCTCTCCTCGCCAAAATTTTATTTTGTTGGCGTGGCATAAATGCTTATTTTGGGACTGTAATCCTGAACATTGGAAGAAGCCCCACTAAAACTCTATAGGAGTTACTTCTGAAAAGACATGTCTTGGATTGATAGCGTAGTTATTTTAGATTGTAACACTAATAGTCTTATTTTAAACAAGGGGGGGGAAACTATGTTTTTTTTAAAAAATAAACATTTCTATAGACTACTGGAACCGATGTTGTAATTGTTGCAAGATTCTGCCTAATAATAATAATAATAATAATAATAATAATAATAATAATAATAATAATAATAACAACAACAACAACAACAACAACAACAACAACAACAACAACAACAATAATAATACAACATGCCAGATATCACAGTCATAGAGAACCGAAGTGTACAGTTCATTGATATCGCTGTACCAGGAGATGCCAGAGTCAAAGAAAAAGAACTGGAGAAAATTACGAAATACCGCGACCTGGCCATCGAAACTGCGCGATTATGGATGAAACGTGTAATAGTGATACCCATTGTCATCGGGGCACTGGGAACTATGTCCAAAAACTTTGCAAAATACACCAAGAAATTGCAGCTTCCTGCAATAACTCCAGCAAAGCTACAAAAAACTGTGCTACTCGGAACATCTTATATTTTAAGGAGATACCTGGTTGATACCTAGGATGCTGGCAGCAACCCCTGTCAACCATTAGTGCTAGTCAATTTGAGTGTTCCGTTGACTGAGTTTCATGTTTTATGAATAAAATTGTTATAATAATAATAATAATAATAATAATAATAATAATAATAATAATAATAATAATAATAATAATAATAATAATAAAGTTGGAAGGGATCTTGGAGGTCATGTAGTCAAACCCCCTGCTCAGGTAGGAAACCCTATACCACTTCAGACAAATGGCTGTCCAGTCTCCTCTTAAAAACTTCCAGTGTTGGAGCATTCATCACTTATGTAGGTAGTTTCTGCTAGAAATAGGAAGGACCAGCTGCTTATGAATCTGAGTCTTCAAAACATGTAAAATCCAACCCTCATTGATTCACCAGGCCATTTAGTAGATGATACAGAATATGCATAGTCACGATTCACATGCCTGATTTTTCTTTTTAAAGAGGCAAACAGCAGATGAAATAGGCTGTGCTATATTGAAAAATGGTGTGACTTTTGTTCCTATGTTATGCCTGAAAGTACTGCAGAAAGTACTGCAGAAGTCTAAAGTTTAAAAAGAAAAAAAAGAATAGAAAAGAAAAAATATATAAAGAAGCGACTTCTGAACTTCTTTACAGCAGTTATAAGTACAATTGCAGATTTATTCCTTCCTGTAAAGTTGCATTGTCACTCCCTTCTTGCTAATTCATCCTGCTTAATTATCAAAACCACAAATCACAACTTTCTTTTTTTTCTGTTGTATGCAAAATCCATAAAGGGTTTCTAGTCAGCAATAAGTATAGACACTGTCTTTTCTCTAATCAAACAGGTCAGCTTGGCCATCACACCAAATTCTATCTTCTTTACCAACCATTCCTCCATTGCAGACTGCCAAATCTTTTCATCTTTCTGCATACAAATTATTATAATATTATATTATATTATAATATAATCATATATAAAAACAGAGTTCCATGACTTTTTTTTCCAACTGTTCATCCACAAACCCAAGAGGAAAAGTTCTGTTTTCAGTTTAAAGATTTCACCTTTAAAGTTCTCTGAATCAGCCTATACTTTCTTATTAAAGTCAAATCTTATCCCTCCTTGAGTATTAATGCTATATTAGCCTCTTTTCAGCTTTTTCACATCTTTCCCTCTAGAATCCATTCTGTTTTGTAAAAGTTGATCCTTGGAGCATGACTAGAGTAAGAAGCCATCTGATCCAGGCACCTTTCTTGCTTTAGTCTTTATTTAATAGCTTTTTTATAGCTTTGTAAACTTCCCTTATTGTTAATGGTCAATTCATAATTTGCTTCTGTTTCTTGGTTATTTTCAATAAGTTTTATTTTTTAAAAATATTCATCTCCAGGCAAATTTCTTGTTTTTTATATATTTTTTAAAAATTGTTCAAATACATTCTGCATAACCACACGATCTGTTATTACAGTATCTCTCTTTTGTAATTTCAAGATCATTTTTTGCTTTCTTTTTGTAATTTGTAAACCAATCACTTCCCTGGTTTATTTGCAAACTCAATTTTTGTTCTGTTTTGCATAATTCATTTTTATTTCCATTTCTCTTAGTGCTACTATAGGCAATTGTTATCATAGAAGCTAAAGCTGATGAGATTAAAGTTTCTTTAATTATTCTTTTGTTACCCAAATAGCTTGTACTTTCTCTTGCCTGTTCTTTAGAGTTCACTGCTAAGCAGTATAAAGTAATTCTCAAGAAAACTTTGCTTACATTCCAAACCATTCTTATATCTGTATCTTTATTAAGATTATTAAAAAAAAGTCTTTTTAAATTTACAATCCTCCACTGTTGCTTTTCTGCTATAGCATTTCATTAAACTTCTGTCTGAAAGAATTGGGTTTCACTTTAAAACCAAACTCACTGGCTTATAATCTGAAAAGATCTTTGATAATGCCTCTACTTTATGAACCTTAATAATTGAATTATTTAAAATCCAAATCATGGGTATTCTTGAAAAATATCTATATCTTTCAGAAAAATAAATACACTCTCTTGAGGTGCTATTTTTATGTCTCCAACAAGCAATAAATTGTCCATCAAATTAAAAAAATGGTTTTGGTAGTTTGTCTTGTGGAATTTTAATTTCTCAGAAATTCTGTCTACTTATGGGGGGATTACTCCATTCCAATAAACAGCAATTTTCATAAGAGAAGCTCATTAGTCTATCCATAAGGTTTTTTTTTATAGAACTTTGCTTTATCCTGATTTGGGGTGTGAATTCCCTGTATCAGAATCTTAACCATACGCAAATTAACTTCCAACAAATGTGTCATGCTGATCATCCCAAATAACTGGGCAGATCATATCTCAGTCTCCTTCATGGGACTTGCATGACTGGAGTCCAACTCAAAACAAATTCAAGCAACTTCATTCCTCAGATGTTGGGAATAGTCCTCAAAGTGGCCTTACAGGAGCTTCTGTAGCATATCTTTACCCAAGAGACTGATTTGCTTTCTTACTGATTTTTGAATATTTGCATTTCTAACATCTATTCATATCCGAGGTAGGACTTCACTATATGATTTAAGACAGAGAGAAGGAAAGTGGGAGAGATACTCAATTAGATAAGTAATATTCTATTGTTTTGCACATTGCTAACTGTGTATGATTGAAAACATTAATAAACTATTAATGAAAAGAATTTCAGTCTTGTTGACTTATTTTCACATTATATTTTCCACCATAATATGCTATAACTTTTTTCCTAAAGCATCTGAGCACACTGTGCTTATAAGATGGAAATTCCACACATTTTGCAATTAGGACTGTCAGAACATACTGGTCATCAGTTGTTTTTTTAAAAGATGTCCCTATATCCTCCTTGCCTAAAAATGCATATTTTAAAGGCAATGGAGTGAAGATCCTAAACTGAAAGACTAATTTTAAATCTCTCTATGCATGCATTAACTGTTGAAGCAAACTATAAGAGATGACATTATAACATAAATTGTATTCAGCTGTTATTTCAGAAAGAAAGGTAGCACTATGAGTCTGGACAAAAAAAATGAACTTTTTCCAAAACAGAGGTTTATTGGGATTGTGCCTGGCCAATTTCTTCTGTTCTTCAGCCAAATACAGCATGGCGTATTTTGCACTGTCCGCACATCTGGGCAAAGATCTCATCTGCAGTAAGGCACAATTTATTGTTCTTCAAAGTGTATCCTCAAAACCATATTTTAGTTGGACATTTCTTTAATGGTACAGATATCAAAAAGGATTTCTATCTAAAATATTCTCAATGCAGCTTGGTGGCAGATCTCTATATACAAAGCCATTGTAAAATTTGAGAAGGGACTACTTAGATAGATAGAAGAGAACACAGGGTCAGCTTTAACCACAAATCCAACTGGAAACCAATTTTAAATAAAGCCAAGTCTAAAAACACAAGACAATTCCTAGAAGCCTGGCATTCTGATAGATGAGCCATTAACTGACACATAGAGATAAACATAGTCTACAAACCAGTTAAAGAACAAAGGTCCAAGAAAGATGCAAACAATTTGGAGGGATATCCTTCTTCTTATCATACACCCAGCAACCAGTATATAAGGGGGAACCAACAAAGTAGATAGAAACAATCTAATATGAAGTCATACAGCCAATCAAGCAGGGAGACCAATCAGAACCAGGCACATATACTCAAGACAAGTATGACAATTTGCCACACGTCAAAAGCCTGAAAACCTCCCTCCTTTATGTCAAAGTATTGACATTGTTACATAAGTAAGTAATGAATTTTTTTCGCAAGAACACCAAGCTCAGTGAATGCCAAGATCTCCATAAATGCAATAAAGATGAAGTGTGTACGTTATGCTCACAATCTATTTTATTTAGTTCTTCTGTGGAAAAAGTGAAGTCTTTCTTTAAAAAAACTCAGATTTGTGACAAATGGGGCAAGGCAACAATTCTTAGGTATTTTTTTGTTGTTGTTGTTTCCAGTATTTTATATTTTACAGCAGTGAAGACAACCATTTAATTAGCTTGAACCATTTTTGAGGATTTTTTTGCAGTGTCAAAGCATCAGCCAAGGAGGAATCTGTTATGTATTATTATATTTGTGCTTCTCTCTCAAATTAAGTTGTTTATTGTATCTGAGCTCTTTGAATACAAGGATATAGGCGGTCAGTAGCCATCAGATTTTAATTTAGCTAAAATCTTGTAATGTTCCACTGTTAGTTTTCCTATTCAAAATCTCGTGGGTTTTCCAGCTTGTGTTTTTAGCATCTGAGTTTTTGACAGCTCCACCGATACTGAGAAATAGTCCACTGATGTTAAAACAGTCAGCTGAAGGTGATTTTCTTTTCTTAACATTGATCAATTAGCACAGCGGCAGAAGAAGGGCTTCATCTTATGAAGATGACATACAATAGGAGAACATTTGCACAATTGTATATAGAACCACTCTTTCCCAAGTACCCTCCATGTAGTAAGGTACCATCCCCGTGGGGGGAACTCAACTCCCAGTAGCCTAGGAGTACATTGCAACATACCTAAAAACCTGGTTGTTTGATTTATCTGTCCTGGACTGAGGGGTTTTAAATTTTTAAATTTTAAATTTAAATTTAAATTTTAAATTTGGGCTATTGTTATTTAATCCTATTTTAATTTTAACTTTATCTTAACCTTTGTACTGTTTTTAACTGTTTTTAACTTTGCCCTGTAAACCGCCCTGAGTCCTTCGGGAATAGGGCGGTATAGAAATCTAATTAATAATAAATAAATAAATAAATAAATAAATAAATAAATAAATAAATAAATACCTTTGTCTTCAGCTTTTTCTGGAAGATCGCCAAGGTAACAGCAGCAACAGCAGCAGAGAAATGTACTACCATTGAAAATGACTGCCTCTGAGCATTGTCCCCTTGAGTTTCTGGAAATGTTAATTCAACCATGGCTGTGGCAATCTGGTTTAACTACAGTATTCATCCACTTAGTTTTTTAATCTTCCATTTGGCAGACTTATCACCAGCAGCCCTAATGCCAAGCCAATTCTCAAACCTTGCTTCTATTTATCCATACTTTATACCAACCGGTGGCCAGTTTCACAGCTGTGGCAAAAGGCATCTACTATAAACGAACAAATCTCCGTGGTTACAGATATAGTCTGAATCCAGGGAACCATTTGGGGAGAACAACTTTTCTGTGCAAGGAAAGCCTGAATCAATGCCTGTATGATGCTGAAGCATCTGTAGGCAGCTTTCACATTAAGCAAGACAGAATTAGCTTGATGTAAAATATCTAAATGTAGAAGATTGACCTTCTGTATGCCAAAGGTGTCCTCAGATGCCTGCAATAATCATTTCTAGAACTCTGCTCTTGCAGGAAAGTGAGAATAAATGTCTTTATGCAGTCACAGCAATCTACATTAGAAAAACAGCATCTACTGCGCCAGTAGGTCCAGATGTAGCAATCCATTGATCCGTTCATACCCATCTAAGGTAACAGGAACATCCGCTCAGTGTATTTATATGAAATGGTAGACACAGCATCACGACCCAAGTCCAGTGCCTTTTGTACATGTGTGTTGATGCACATGAAAAAGGGATTGTGCTTGGCTTGTGACATCACATTGCCACCTTGTCCGTTTTGACCTGTGCTCTATGGATGCTCTATTATGCTCTATGAATTAGGCATAATGAAGACTTTAATCCTGGGTTCCTTTTTTCCCACCCTTATGATGCAAGGCAGTGGACAATGCTTTTTTTCTCAGCATTTACATGACAAACTTCTTGGTTCTCAGCCTTGTCTCTTCCCAACTTCACATTTTCAACCTTCATCTCTTGATAGCTTCTTTAGATATTCAGCACTGTTTGCATAGCAAATTTTATGTGAAGCTGGTTACGTTCTTTCAAGATTAGCATGTCTTATGAATCCAGCCCATTACTTCCCTTGAGATGAACATGATGCTTCACAGTTTTGTCCTATCCTTTCCAACCATAAGCTCTGTGTTAGAAATATAGTCTGCTTTAGATTTCAGATGTTTCCATTATCAGCTTGTCTGCTTGTGAATCTGATCTCGGCCAAGATATGAAGCCGTGTAAAGGCTACCTGCTATAATGTCTATGCACAAGTCTTTCGGATTCCAGCACAGAGAGCATGACAACTTTTACAGCTTGAGGTTTGTCTTATTGGCTGAACATGTGCTGACCCCTCTCTCAACAGGATTCTCTTGGCCCTACCGCAGAACAATGATTATTATTCTTTGAAAAACAATTCAACTTCAGTACCACGGCACCACAGATAATACAAACGTGTTAATGTATGAAAGTTGGATTGCAAATTCACCAAAGAGACAAGGAAGAATTTGTCAAAGACACTCTTGGTGGGATGCCTGTGCCAATAACTCCAGGTCTTTGTCATAAAAGCCTAAATCACATGGAGTCATCTTTAAAAGTTATTGTTTCTGGTTTTATTCCATTCTCACTACTTTCCTGGTCAGACAGAAACCAGACCCCAGATAGTTTCAGCTAAAAGTGTGGCTCATGCTAGCAACGAGAACAAGAAAATGCAATGTGTTTTGGAACAAAGAAATTAGGGAGATACTACAGTAACCAGCAACAAACAACAATTTAGCTTTGTCCAAAAAGGAGCCCTACAGATCTATAATCTTTGGAAGTCAAGATTGCACTATGAAATAGAAAAATGCTAAAAATAGGAGTTTTCTGCCTTGTTTTTTTATTCCTAGATTTGTATGTATTAGGGACAACATACTGTACAATACAAAATTCAGGATAAAATGATAGTGAAATCTTGTTTTCTAAGTCTTATTAAGCCAATAGGGAGGATTCTATGCCATTGCTATGCCATCCTTCAGCATTGACTATGCTGATTGTAGCTATTGGAAGTTGTAGCTCAGCAATATCTGAATGGTGGTTGGCTTCCTATCACCCCTAGTAGATCTCCCAACAGATTTCTTTTGTAGATAATTTTAACTTCAGGAATAAATGGCACTTTGTTTTCCAGCTCCTTCGGTCAACACAGATCCAAGCATATAATCCAGAGATATAACCCAGCCAGATAACCCAGCCAGGCAAAGCAATAATATTAAACAGTGTCATTATGGTTATTATGGCTTTGTCTCATACCCAGGTCTGAATCTTGATTGAAAATCTACTTTCTCCAAGGCCCTCTAAAGCTGTTGTACAACCACCTTCCCCAAGAAAGGGATGTGAGATACTGGATGAAAATTGTTGAGTATGGTGGGGATCCAGCAATGGCTTTTTGAGGAGGGGGTGAATCAAGTCCTCTTCAAGAGGTAAAGGACAATGCCTCACTCAAAGAACCTCCCTGTAGTTTCAACCCAGTGGTTCTGGTCTTGCCCTCAAGGCATTTAGTGATCACTTCCATTTTTTTATTCCACAACATTTTAGGTATCTAAAAACTGCTAGCATATTTCAGTTTTATTCTGCTGAAACATACTGATTTCTTACATTGTTCCTTGCTGGACATAGTTTCCAGTTTCTCTCATCATCTTGGTAGTCTTCCACTGAATTTATTTCATTGATAAGTGGGAAGAGCTAGTGGAACTAATTTAATTTCAACATGCATAATTTTCTCTTTGTTTAAACCAGGGGTGTCAAACTCACAAAGTCACTTTTTTTCCATTGCCAACAATGGAGTGGGCATGGTTTCGCCATGACGCATCCGTTCCGCGGGCCGGCAGTTTGACACCCCTGGTTTAAACAATTCATTCAAGCTACTGTATATTTAATTAGAAGAAACTCATCATGTTAGTATCTCAAAAAGCAGTGAAATACGCACAACATTCTAGCTTAAGGATTAAATTGAATTTACAAGATAACCTTTCCAGTTGCAGAGGCTCTAATTTTAACTTGGGACTCTCTAATAAGCTGGTGAATGAATATTTTCCTAGACAAACCTGACTAAAGTAATTGTAGTTTTGCGTGTCTGGAAACTAGAATAAAAAGGATAAAAATGTAAATATTTAGCACTTGGAAGCATTTTAGGAGGACAGGTATGTTAGGATGGTAGCCAAAATTATGAGGATACTGGTAGCACCTTTTCAAACTAACAAATGTTATTAAAAAGTATACAGTTTTATTAAAGGTATAAGAAAGGATGGCAATGTATTCTTTCCCTTTAGCTTTAAACTTCAAACTGGAATTGTATGCTCAACAGATGAATACTGTAAACATACTCTTATACACCTAGAGATGCTTGACTTAAAGAGACTTTCATGAATTCCTTAACAAAAGCCAACACAAGTTTCTGGATTTTATCAAACTTACTCTGATCTTCAGCCAATGAAATAACGGGAGATAGAACTGGAGTTCAAGATATTACCAGCTTATAAAAATGTGAAAGTTTGTTAAACACAATCCTTGAAATCCATTTTTTGTGTACGTATAGTCAAAGATCTTTGAGAATATAAGAATGTATATTGAGTAAAGTCAAGGCTTCTGTAATCCTGCATGGTAAACAATCAGATGCTAATGAAAAACTATAGGATGTGAAATAAGTAGTATTCTTTCAAAGTATTTATTATACAAATACAATGTTTCTAACATCGTATCTAACATAGATACACACAGTGCTTTTTTGTAAAAAAAAAGGTGCCAGAACTCACACACGTCATACAATCCACCTTGCCTACCCTACAAGGTTTACCTTTGTAGTTGAAAAAAAAACCTCTTCAAATTTTACTGTATCTAAAAGACTAGAATTTTGTCCAAGGTAATACTATTAATGTTACCATGGTTACCAATGTTACCATTAATGTGGCTTTAAATCACAAGAAGGCATTTTATTAATCTTTTGGGACATTTACCACTGGCGTAACCATTTAGTTTAATGACTGGAAATGTCAGCTTTCTATGTGGAATGAAATTGGCCCAATAAAACAAAATTTGGTGGCTTGTAAAAGATTGAATTATTTTTAAGAAGTTGTCAAACAAGGTAGAAAAATTTACATTTGGAGTTTAATATGAATATTGACTTGAAACAAATTAAAGTTGAAACTTTGTCAGTGAACAAATTACTTTTAGTTTACCTTTAAGTTAAACCCGATTTAATAAATAGATCTGATTAAACCTCATACTCTAGATCTACCTTTACATCTGACCAATACAAAATTAATATATATTATTATTATTAATAATACCTCCAAATCACAAGACATTGGCTTTATTCTTATTCTTCCCCTCTGCAGTTTGAATATAAAGTATAAAAGACTAAAAAGAGGTTTTCGTAGACATCCCAGCCTTTGAACTATCCAAGGAACAGAAACAGCAAAGTTTCACTGTTGGGCAAGCTTCCATGCCAGCCGCCTTTGTTTCCTCTCGCTTGCCTCTTTTTAACCTCACACCCCACCTTCTGTAAGGGAAGGCAGAAGACTCACTCACCCTCTCGTGAAAGATGGCCTCCATGTTTATGTGTCTCTTCCCACCACCATTGGCTTCCACACCACATGGTCCGACCCAGCCAATCAAGCCATGCTCTGGCTGTGGTGCTCTGGCGCCTCATGGCTCCTTCTAGAGGAGGCAGACAGCACTGGAGGGGACCCTGCTCACACTGTACCGCCAGCAGGGCATTTTAAAAAAACAAACGAGGATAGGAAGGGAACCAATAAGAAAAGAACTCTGGAAAATCCATCGATCCGTTCCGGTGCGTTCTATGACAAAAAAAGCCCTGGATACACGTAGTATTAATAAAATCATTTAAAATCAAGCATAATTAAAATCAATATGCATAATTGCCTACATTGTAAATAAATGTAATGAAATTTAGTTCAGTTAATATCATTAAGAAATGATCACACAGTTACATAGCCATAATAACCAACAACTCTATGGAACTAATATAAAATCGATTGTCTATTAATAGCTTAATCAAAATGTTTGGGTTTATACTTCATCTTTACATGATATGTAGACCTGGGTCATTCCTTATTTATCAAATTGGTATGTTATCAGTTTCATTGCAGTTCATTGTATTGTGGTTTGCAGACCCTACTTATGGCTTACCAGGCCGCAGCATGCCAGCAACAGGTCTGCACAAACAAGCAAAGCCCCATCCACAGGATGCAGGCAGCACAAGAAACCATGTCCCCTCTTGTCTGTGGAAAAATCTCTCTCCACGTAACTGGTCCCTGGTGCCCAAAAGGTTGGCGACCTCTGACTTATGGTACATCTTTCAGAATCCACCTCCACCCCATTTTTTTTTTAAAAAGGCATTTAGAAAATGATGCAGTGCCATGTAAAATCCATTGCCAGCCACCAGGGGGCAGTGCCGCTGTGTCACCTGATTTCAAATTATTGCTAATTTAAAAAGACATTGCCAAGAGCTTTGCCTCTTTTCCATTACTGTTTTTCACAGTTCTGAGAAGGTTTTTCAAGAAGATTGAAAATAGTTTTCTCTGCTGTATTATTGATTTTCCAATAGACTAAATATAGTTTGGGATGTACAGTTCTGAACTCTTCCATTCCACTTTCTCATACAACTGAAGGAAAGGAAATGAATCATTTTTATTTAGTTCAGCAAGCAAGTTATCTCAAAATGAAGGCATTTAAACTTTAAAGGTGATTATAAAAAAAACTAAACTACAATGTCTCCTGGAATTCTTTATATGCTAAAAATTAGTACCATTTTTCCCCCCAGATTTTTTCCTGATGTTCAATATTCCTTTCTTTCTCTTCAGCAGTCTGCAGCTTGCATGGCTCCCTGGGTTTCCATTAAATCTGCATTTTTATGTGGGTATAAAGAAAGTCTTTCCACTTTTTACAAGTGCCACATATAAGTCTCATATAAAATGAGGAAGGTGGGCTTTGAAGGTGTAATCCTGGTCACTATCTTGGCTTTTTAAATATCCTCCTATGACCACATAGAAGAAGGGAGGTAGAAGCAGGGCACATAGTGAGTGGGGTTCTTTCTCAAATGGCTTCAACCCCAATCATACACCTGGGGTTGCCTGGGGAATAAAAAAACAAACAAAAATGGCAAAACTGTCAGTATCCCATCAGGCGAGATTTCCTGTGAAGGTGGCTGCTTCTCAACTGACCAGACCTTTCTTGATTATCTCCTGCAGGCCAGGGTAAATGTCAGCCAACAAGAGACTAGATGGTTCCTTTGATCTCCACTTACAACGATTCTTTATTGTCTGGAATACCTTATTTTTTTAGCAGACACATGCATTCTGTTACTTATTCCAGGCATCATACCTTCATTGGATATAAAGGAGAAGTCAATTCTATTCAGCTCTTTAATCCTGACTCAGATATTTATCCTTGGATGACAAGTACAGATCTCTGTCTCTTATATGCACTCATCTCCTCCACTTATGTCTCTGCATTTGCTTTGTCAACCAGCAAAGGGTAAAAGCGGTTTCCATCACTTAGAACAGAACTAAGTCTGCCTTCTCATTCCATTCCAGAGGAGCCTTCCAGAATGTTACAATGACTGATGGTGGAGAGAGTCACTGAAAATCCAGGAAAATCAAAAGACCACTCCCATCATTCGGCACCAAGTTAGTGTAGCAGAAGAGACTGAACTGGAAGGTGGGGTTAAACATGTCATCAGTTTAGAGTCATTGCATTGTCACAAAAGATCTAAGTCCAACCCTCTGTGAATTCTGTTGACCCTTATCTAGCGCAATTTAGCTTTGATCATTAGTTGACTAGGTTCTTGTATTAGAGATAGCAATAATAAACTCTTCTGTGGTTTGAACTCAGTGATTGCTTCTGGTTATTTATCGCTGCCATTAAATTTCCATTGATCAAAGCAATTTCACTGTTCACACCAACTCTGAAACCACGATGACCTTGTTATCTGCTGGCCTAAATTGTTCTCTTTTGTGCATGGGATTCTCTTGTCCTCTTATTCTCTAACATAATTACAAACTAAATATACATGTAGCAATAATATAGAGCAGAGATGTTTTGTAGTGGAAAGATAATTCATTGCCTGATACCTAGTAATGAGATTCATTCTAGACTTTGAAAGAATGAATACTGCAACATGTTGAAAGAAATAATGATATCTGAGGAAAAATGAGATTAATAGTACAAAAGAACAAGGACCAATAATCAGAACTTATTAAAATGCATTTCAAAATATGATGCATTTCCAGCAATACAACAGTTTTACAATCTAGCATACCATATATAGTATATCAGCTTATATGATTGGAAGTTGAATGTTTCTTTACTACCAGAGAGCCAGTGTGGTGTAATGCTTAGAGCAGGGGTATCAAACTGCCGGCCCATGGGCTGGATGCATCATAGTTAAACCACACCCACCCCATGGCCAGCAATGGAAAAAAAGTTGAGATACATCGTGACACGTCACGTGACGTTGCAAGGTTGACACCCCTAGCTTAGAGTGTTGGACTAGCACTGTTCAAGAGGGAAACCCAAGTTCAAATCTATTCTAAGTCATGGAAACTTTCTCTGTGTCAAAACTATAGGGTTGCTGTTGTATAGGGGAAGTATGGGAGGAGGAAAGATGGTGTATTCTTGAGCTTCTGATTGAGAGATAGGTTATAAATCTAACTAGCAATGGAACTACTTCCTGTAGTGTATATAGGAGCAGCAGGGCTAGAAAATCCAGGCAGGTTCTGTGACCCATGTAGTTCTATGCAAAGGGCTGGATAAATGGGTTCAGAGGGACAATCACGAAGCTCTACTGTTCCTGCCACTTTGCCATTTTTCAGATCGTAGCCGTGGTTCATTTGTTCAAATAGTACAGCCAACCCCAGTCAAAATGGAGCCATTTCATTTATGATTTATATAAGGGCCAATAATCTCACCAAGGCATCTTACAAATAGAGAGGCAAGCTCTTAATTTTTAAGTTTAGGAGGAAACCTGATTGTGGATATGATTCCAAGAAAAGTAAAGTCTTTCCCTGGTTTTGGTTAGAATCTCTTTTCTTTCTGCCAAAATACTGGAAATAGTACCTTCCACTAAACTCTTATTTTAGTGATTGAGCCAATAAATGTTGGGTTTCTTATAACATTTGGCAAGGAATATATTACTGCCTGGTATTTTATTACTCTTTAACTACATTAATTATATCTTTGATCCCTTTGGTTGTGAGCTCACAGTTGGGCAAAACTGCATATTCTTCTGAAAGGATTTAGTCATTTATATTGACTTGTCAGAATGTTAACATTTCAATACTGATGGGAACTTCAGAGTTGCAAAATTTAGTATAATTATTAGCAAGCATGGCTAAAACTTCAGGCAATGAAGAAGAGCTGGGAGAGCCACTGGAAATAACTGAATTTGCAGATCTAGATCCCAGCATGGGGACTGTTAAAAAAACCTAACATAGGCAAGGTTTTAGTTCTGTTATTTGATTCAACTTCTAAGCTCAAGCTGCAGTGCATATTTGAATATCAGAAGGTTTCAAAGCACAGGTTAAATAGAAAAACACCATCCATGGAAACAGTGCTTTGCATGGTAGTTGTTTCTAAACATTATAGAAACACCTTAACCAGAGGTAGGTAGCCTTTTTGTAATGGGTTTTATACTTTGTGATGAACTGTTATCAATGGCCACAGAGTGTTTTGGAGGAGGTACTAACATCATGACATCTTGCAAGTGAATAGGTATAACAAACAATTGTTATAACAAAAATTTTAAAAAACAAACATTTAAAAAATGTTTAGAGGCACAAACATTGGAATTTCTTATTTATTTCATTTCCCCCCCTAGTAATTGGGGAGAATTATGTCATTTGGGGCGCGGTGGCTCAGTGGGTTAGGACGCTGAGCTTGTCGATCAGAAGGTTGGCAGTTTGGTGGGTCGAATCCCGAGTGCCATGTAACAGAGTGAGCTCCTGTTACTCGTCCCAGCTTCTGCCAACCTAGCATTTCGAAAGCACGTAAAAATGCAAGTAGAAAAATAGGGACCACTACGGTGGGAAGGTAACAGCCTTCCATGCGCTTTTGGCGTCTAGTCATGTCAGCCACATGACCACGAAGACGTCCTCGGACAAGCGCTGGCTCTTCGGCTTTGAAACGGAGATGAGCACCGGCCCCTAGAGTTGGAAACGACTAGCACGCATGTGCAGGGGAACCTTTACCTTTACCTTTACTATGTCATTTGGACAATTCACTGTTGAATTTTGGAGGTCCAATATTGAGGAATTTTGGAACTATCCAAAAAGCAGTTTGGGGGTTGCCTAAAACTGATCTTGGATTTGTGAAGGGGTGCAGCTAGGCAAGGCTAGAAGTTGTGTTTCTCTGCTCCTAGTCCAGCACCTTGAAGTACTAGATTTAACTGGCTTTCACTATGATTACAGTTGTACAGTTGTAATAAAAGTATAAAACAATAAAGAAATAAAAACTAAGATTAGAGTTAAAACTAAGAATGTTAGACTGGGTTAATAAAAAGGTACTTAAAAGGCTTGAATGATTAACAGTCTCAAAGAGCCCACAGAGACTGTAGGAATTTCTGACCAGCTTGTTTCCATTGAAGCTATTTTCTTCCTGTTATTTGGGAGAACGCACCAAACAGGTCTCTGAAAAAGAATTTTAAGGAATAGAAAGGTATATTAATGTAAACATTTTTTAAAGCTAACCAGGTCATACACTGTGTACAGTACTGTGTATTTTGATATTAAGAAACTAAAAGATTCTGGGGCCACATCTGATTCCTTTCTCCTGAGAGAAAACACAAACTTTGCCAGTTTTTATTTGCTTATCAGTAAACAAAGAAACATTCACTGCATGCCAATCGTTGTATTTTAAGAACTAAAGAAATATTGTGCTACTCATGAAAAAGAATTCACACATACCCTAAAATATGCTTGGGCCATGTTTGGCCTGTGGGAAATTCCTTAGAATAGATCTCAAATCCTTTTGATGTAGAGATTGTCTTTGGTGCACACTGAAGTCAATGTGCAGTCAGTGCTTTGTAAATGGATGAATTAATAAATAACCAGTGACTATGGCTGTTGGAAAGACTTTGGTGGGGCTGTCAAGGAGCGCTGAGCTTTGTAAGAATCAAACAACTATAAGGGTAAACATGCAACAAGCAAGGCTAATTTCTTAAACCACCCAACTGGGCCATTCCAACTACTATTAGATAAACAAGAAACAGATCAGGATGCACCGATTTTTGAGAATGTTTTTTTTACAACTAGTGCCAAATAAAATAAAAGTGACTGTGAGCCACAAACAAGCTTTATTCAGCATGTATCTCTGGGAGTTTGTCAAACAACACTAGCTGCAGACAACACTTCAGATTGCTGCCAGATAATTTTCCCTTGTCATGATTTAAAAGGAAAAGAGCTTGTAGCAGTCTGGTTCTTGAAAAAAGATTGTACCCTTGTTGAATCCTTCCACAGAATTACAGTGTCATGATGGTTTTGGAGAACAGATTTGTTCTTGTAGCAACTGCTCTCCCAGAGCATAGTAAAAATGCATGATAAACTTGGGGTGTGACCCACTACAACTTTTTTTAAAAAATTAATGTGAGAGGAGGAAATTAAATATATTAAATATATAGATTCTGGGTCTTTCTCTACTACTGAGTTAAAGTGCTACACCTGTCCATCCATGGTCAGAAGAGAACAATTTTAAAGGTGAATTTACAGTCCATTCTCTGTCCTGTCAACATTGCTTCTCTTTCGACTTACTGCCTGCTGTCATATACCCTACCTTTATAGGATGATGATGAGCTTGAGAAGCTCAGTCTCTATCTAGTGCTTTTTTCATTGATTTTGATCAAACTGTAGCCAATTTGTGCATTTTAAAAGAGCCTAAAATGAGATAAAACTTAATTCAGCCTAAACAGCAAATCTGCATAGCTGCTTGCCTCAGAGGAAAGATAACCTGTAATTTCAAAAGTAGATAGGATCAGTAAAAATAAATAAATCCATTTCATTTAAGTCATGTGCTAAAATAAAATGAATTTAAAACTCTTGTAAATTATTGCTTTCCATATATTTAATCCATCTTTTTGTACTTTTACCAATTTCTCAGCTGCAGCTGCGAAAAAAGCCAACACAGTTCTAGGCTGCATTAACAGAGGGATAGAATCAAGATCACATGAAGTGTTAATACAATGCCTTGGTAATAGATACTTACAAAGGCATTATTTGGTTGTCTTGATGTAAAAGATGTTGAGACTCTAGAAAGAGTGCAGAGAAGAGAAACCAAGATGATTAGGGGACTGGAGGCTAAAACATACAAAGAACAGTCACAGGAATTGGGTTGCCACAAAGAAGTGGGAGTCAGCTATTCTCCAAAGCATCTGAAAGCCAGTGGTGGGATTCAGCCGGTTTGCACCACTTCGGAAGAACCAGTAGCTAATTTTTTGTTGCCCAGGCCCAGAATGGACTTCTGGAAGCAGCATCCACACAGAGAACCAGTTGTTCACATATTTAAATCCTAACATTGCTGAAGGCAGGACAAGAAGCAATGGATGGAAACTAATCAAGGAAAGAAGCAACCTAGAATTAAGAAATTTCCTGACAGAATAATTAATCATTTGAACAACTTGCCTTCAGAAGTTGTTAATGCTCCAACACTGAAAGTTTTTAAGAAGAGATTGGACAATCATTTGTTTGAAATGCACAGGGTTTCCTGCCTGAGCAGGGGGTCAGAGTAGAAGACCTCCAAGGTCCCTTCCAACTTTTTTATTCTGTTCTGTTTTGTCTATTCCAATCTTCCCCACATTTAAAATAAATAAATCTAGTAATTCAGACAGACATTCAGGTGTACTTTTTCTCAACAATCTGAGAAGAATCTAGAAGCTGCTTTTTAGTAGAGTTACAATATTATTGCTCAGCATAACTGTGAAGAGAAATAGAAAATGAAAAGAAAGGGTGTTCTTTTATCCTACATTTCAAAATGGGGAGGAGATGATTTACTCTATTATTTGTTGTGGTAATATTTGGGAAGTTTCTGGATGCTACCATTTGGTGGCACATTAACACATTATTGGAGTTCATACTTCAGTGGTTAAGGAGCCAGATGAGTTCTAAGGATTGGAGATTGTGCATTATGTCAGTGTTTTTCAACCTCAGCAACATTAAGATGTGTTAATCTTCAGTTACTTTAAAGAAATGAAATGAAGCCTCTGAACATTGCTTGTATCCTGGGGCTATTCTTACTCAGCAATTTGCCCTATGTAATAATAACAGCGTGAAAACTTTTGCAACACAACACTCTTAATAGGGCTGGGGATCAAAAGGAAGGGGTTAGGAGATAAGTCTCAAACAAAGACAGGAAAAATTGCATAGATTCATCTCATAATAAAATCATGAGCAATTTGGCTCTACTGAAATATAGTTTTGGGCTGCTCTATAGATTATGTAACCTTGCATTTAAAGGAAAGGCACTTGGAGAAAATCTAAGCCCTGGCTCTATTAATATAAAAGAATCCACTGGGGAAAATATAATTTGGGATTATTATTATATTTTACAGTGGCATTTTTCTGCCAGAATTGCCAGTGCTTGCTTTGAAGCTAACTATAAACTTTCTTGAACACTGTTTCTAATCAAACTATTTTAATCCCAATGGAAGAATTTTGAGAAAGAAAAAAAAATCTGAACTTAGAAAATTCTATGTCCGTGCTTATAACAATTGAGCTACTTTTGGAAAACAAGATTTCTAGAAATAGGTTCATCATTACCAGCTAGAAAACGTACCTACTTTACAGCTGATATTCTGCAGAAAGCATGCCAACAATTTAAAGGAATAATAAAAATGATTTAAAAAATGGAGAAGCACAGAATATGAAACTTGGGAGTAAAGCAAGAAGTGAATTCATAATCAGAATAAAATAGTTTGACATAGGAAAACAAAGAAAGGGAGAACCTGCTATACATGGTGAGTTATAAAACCGGGTAAATTCTGTTGTGTGAATGATGTCTGTCAAAGTTGGCTAATACCTGCATAGTGCCAAAAATGGAGACCAGTGTTCATAATTTGGAATAACATCCACGGTTGTGATGGAAGCTTATAAATTATACAAATAATTTTCATATTTTTATGATAGTCCCAACTCCTACATTTCATATATTTGTGATATCAAAGATGTAAAAATAATCTCATCTAATCTCACATAGCTGTAATATCACCATTTCAGGCCAGATGTCCTAGTCTCATGAGTGACAACTCATTATCTGAGCCATTATTGCATTTTTAATTAACATTAGTAGTTGTAAACTCAGTCCAAGATTAAACATCAAGTTCACCAAGCTCCGCTAAAGATTAAACAACAAGCTCACAAGAAACAGTATTGAAAGGGGTAAATTAGCAGTGACAAGTCCAAGGACAAGTAAAACTTGTCAAACCTTCATAAGTAATTTGTGAAACAGAGTTTTATAACATAAACCTTATTTTTATTTAAAAAATAAAACAAGAATAAATGAGATAATCCTACTTAAATATAATATTAGATCCATGAAATTACACATGAGGAATTCCTTTCCTTTTTTTTATATGCCTAGCATCACATTTAAAGAGGGCCTGAAACTAACTCTTCGCTTGTTTATATCTCCTTTAAAACAGCTTATTCTGATTAGAATTTTATTGGGGAACATTGTTTTAAGTGGATTCAGGCCCAAAAGCTTTAAGCCAACCTTCCCAACCAAGCACCCTGCAGATGTATTAGATTACAATTCTGATCACCTCCAACATATGTGTCTTGCTGGCTGGGAAGTCAGGAATTTAAATGCCAATACATATGGAAGGCACCAGGTTCGAGAAATTTGCATTCTTCTTTGGTTTTATTCCTCCGTCCCAACCCACCATCCCCAGGCTAATTTACCCTTAATTCTTCCTGCATTCTGGTCTTGACTTTTATATAATCTTGGTCTTAGTGTGTAAATTTACCTTGGATAATCTGAAACCAGTCAGCTTTAGTATTAAGACCATATATTTAATATATAAAATATATTTATTAAATATATTTATGAAATTGTATATGGTCCCATAGTGACCTGCTTAACAACCATAATAACTTACAACCAAAATAACAGGCTCAATTGTGGTCATAAATCAAGGATTACCTGTATGCGTGTATTGCCACCACAATATGCCCTATTAGGGAAAACTGCAACCCAAATTCTTCACAAAATATGGCAAACACCCTAAATTGTTTAAGGAGGTTGGAAGAGAGGTCCTATTAGAACAGAGGTCTTCAAACTTGGCCCTTTTATGACTTGTAGACTTCAACTCCCAGAATTCCTCAGTCAGCATGCCAATTGTCCTGCTGTGTTATGGTGAGAAGTTTCCCCCCCTCCTTTTGTCCAAATCTATATCAAGAAATTGATTTCTGTGTCGAGAAGCAATGGGCTAAATATTTAGATTCCATGGAAACATGTGGCCTATAGCTTACCTGGGGCACAGTCCAGATATAAGGAAGTCCCTGAACAGACTTCTCTCTGGTAAACTCTGTCTTCCATTCATGGAAACTGGAAAAAATATTTGGTGGTGGTAACAGTAACACATCAGGCAGCAAGATTGATTCACTACAAGTTGTCCTTGACTTACAACCATTTGTTTAGCAACTGTTCAATTACAACAGCACTGACAAAAGTGACTTACAACCAATACTTCCACTTACAACCCTTGCAGCATCCCCATGGTCACATGATCAAAATTCAGGCGCTTGGCAACTGGCATGTATTTACAATGGTTGCAGTGTCCCAGGATCATGTGATTGCCATTGGTGACTTCCCAGCCAAGTTCCAACAAGCAAGTAAAGCGAATCTGGGGGAATTTAACAGTTTAACAATTGTGGTGATTTGCTTACAACTATGCAAAAAAATTTGTAAAATTGAGTTCGAATCACTTAACAACTGCCTTGCTTTTTTTTTTAAATCCCATTTATATCCTGCCCTTCTCCGAAGACTCAGGGCGGCTTACAATCTAAGAAGCACAATTCAATGTGCTTAGCAATAGTGCTTGGCAGTGGAATTCTGGTTCAATTGTGGTCATAAATCAATGATTACCTATGTATTTACATTCCCCATAATACCTTCAAGAGAGTTGCTTGAGCCATTGTAGGAAATAACATTGATCTTTGTCTGGCTGCACCTAGCTGCCTTCTCCTATAAAACAGTGATAATATTAATTCTGTTTATGTGCTCTAAATACAATGTGGAAAAAATGGAAGTCCCCCGCACCCCGGCTTTGATTGGTTTTGGATTATGTGCCATCAAGTCATTGTTGATTCTTAATGACCACATAGATGGATTTTCTCCTTGATAATGTCTCCTTTATCTGATCTTTCAGGTCTTCCAATGATGTACTCCTTGCCACAGCTGCTGGGCTTCCTCTTCTTCTCTTTCCTTCTACCTTTCCCAGCATTAGTGCATTTTCTACAGAGCTACATATTCACAACAATTTGTCCAAAGTAGGATAATTTAAACACAGTATTCATTTGTGCCTCAAGTGATAATTTGGATTGATTTGCTTGATGGTCCATTTAATTTTGATGGCTATCCATGGTTTATTTTCTTTGCTGACCAAGGAATTTTCAGGAGTCTTCTCCACCCCAAAGTTCAAAAGTGTCACATACCATGCCTTGTCTGATTCTGATCTTTGTAGGTGTAGACCCACTGCAATATTTGAACATTTTTTCTAAGACCTCCATGGCTGCTCTACTAAGTACTAGTCTGTGGTGTTTTTCTTGATTGCTGGTTTCCTTATTGTTGGTTGACCTTAAAAGGCAGAAACTAGCCACCATTTAAATATAATTGTCAATTCTAAGTCTGGTTATTGAGAAAACAATCCTTCTTTATTTTATTAAAGGTATATATATTAGCTAACATGAGACCATAGGTACCACCATTAGAAATCAAAGTAAGAAATCTCAGCCATCTTTAAATTTGGTGACTTCTAATAGTTCCATAATTCCAAGATAGGATATTGGCAATCATGGAAATTGTAGTTTAACACATGTGGATGCACCAAGTTAAACTTGAGAGAGGCTGAGGCAGTTACTCATAGATGCTTTAACTTCATTATTTTGGCACAGAAAGCTTCGAAAAATATTTACAAGTTCACAATTTAATACTATAGAAAAGCTTAGTAGTATGACTAGCAATCTGTAAAGAGTTAGGAAATATGGAATATATTAGAAAATTCAGGAAAATTAATGTATAACCTTTCATGGAAAAAAAAATGCAGTACCTTGATTTGGAAAAAGGATCAAAATAGATAGGCACAGAATTAAACATTTTTAGAAACCCAAACACTTTGACTATTAATCTAACACAGGTGTTATCTGGAAGCTGAACTATATAAAAAAAATGATGTCTGCCATCAACGACTTACTGGAATCCATGGACTTTACTTGACCAGAACCAGTAATAGTTGAATCAACAAATAAGGATCTGTAGGTCTATGACTGGATTAGGCTAGAGAATTGCATGGTGGTGGAAATAACCTTTCCCTTTTTATTCTTTTCAACCCAACAGAATGTGGGGAAAAAATAAATTATGTAAAGACAATTGGAACAGAAAAGTTCCAGATTTGTGGGTGAAGGATAGAAATTGTGGGAAAGATCTATTTTGAAAATGGGCTTGGTGATTTAAAAAAATCCAGAAAAATACCCCATGCATCCCTATCAGAGAGACCTCCAGGACTTAGTAGGATAGGGGCAGATCCAATACCTCTGGGGCCTGGCAGGAAGGAAGCCCAAGGCCTCCAGAGCATTGCAGAGTGTAGAGCAGGCCCAGCGCTTTCTGGCTTGCAACCACTTTGCTCATGCTGGTGGGTTCTGTAGCCAGACAAGGCCTCCCAGGCTCAACCCCTCCTGCTGAGGCATCTTGCACTCCACTTAGTGACTCACACTGTCACTTAACACCTGCAACTGAAAGTGTTGGGATTGCAGTCATTGACCAAAGCAAACACATGGGCACCTTACTTAATGACTACAACTATTTATGACCAGAATTCTGGGGTCAGTTGTGGCCATACCTGAATTCATCTTCAATTGTTTACACTCCTATCTGGAGGACAAACAGGCCATTATTAAAGTAATAGATCTGAACATGTGGTTCATGGACCACTGCTGGTCTGGGAGGGTTCTGTAGATGGCCTGGGCTACAAGCATCAAACTCAATACCTTTATGTCTGTTTTCTGTATATCATCTATACCTGCATCAGAAAGTTACTTATTTATCTACAAGAATTTCTAACACCATGCAGCTCCCAAGATTCTAGGTAATTTTCTAATTGAGCTTTAGGTACAAGCACTGAAATTTCAGGAGAAATGACAATCTTTTGCTATTTTTCAAATTTTATTTTTGAGTTTAATATTTATTTAATATAGGAGGCCTGTGAACGCATTCAATGGGCTTATTAAGACCCCTGCAAGCATCTCAGTGCCAGGCACAGTATTAAATAGTAATCTGTGAAAGGTTTTGATGATTACATGAAAAAAATGGCATTTTAAAGAGTTGTTTGACCACTGTAACTCAGTTGGTATTGGAGGAATAAAAGTAGAATTGAATGTCTTTTTCAAAAGATATGCTTTAGCTAAACAAGAAAAAAAATGGCAGGATCAAAAATGCAAAACAATAACTTCCTTGTATTTCATAGAACATGATTATAGAAAGGGCATTGGTTTGAGTAGTTAACAAAGCATAAATTGGAATACATTAGAATAGAATAGAATCTGGAAGGGACCTTGGAGGTCTTCTAGTTCAGCCCCTGCTCAAGCAGGAGAATCTATACCATTTCAGACAAGTGGCTATCTAGTCTCTTCTTAAAAAACTCTATTGATGGAATGCCCATGATTTCTGCAGGCAAGCTGTTCCTCTGGTTAATTGTCCTCACTGATAGTCAGATAACATACCCTTCTGAGATTCAAACCTGGGCCGACTGCATCTTAAGCAGTAAGCAAGGGAGATATGTGTTAAATGTTTGTTAAGTATTTAGAATGCACTTGCTTAGGTCCCAGACACTGGACAAATCTTATTTCCTCTTTTCAGCCTAACCCAAGGCCATCTACAGGCAGTAGCCACAGCAGTGGCAGCTCATATTTGTGTAAATTTTTTGGCTTGCTAACAAAGAATAAAGGGAGACAATCTGTTAGGCTGAAAACAGGAAATAAGATTTGTCCCGTGGCTGGGACCTAAGTAAGTGCATTCTAAATACTTAACAAACATTTAACATATATATATATATATATATATATATATATGGATCTTTGGTTATTTGGGTTTTTCCCCGCGTAGAACTAAAGGTGTAGGCGCAACGTTTCGACGGAATCCCATCCGTCATCATCAGGCTGGTGGCTTTAGCTTCCTTCCCAGAAGCCACCAGCCTGATGATGACGGATGGGATTCCGTCGAAACGTTGCGCCTACACCTTTAGTTCTACGCGGGGAAAAACCCAAATAACCAAAGATCCACATACAAACACCCGCGAAAACCTCAGAAAACAAATTATATATATATATATATATATATATATATATATATATATATATATATATATATATATATATATATATATATATATATATATATATATATATATATGTTTAAGTATTTGTCAAGGCTTTTTGAATGGACCTTGCTAATTAACTCTTTCATTCCTGTTTTGGCCCGACTCAGGGCTTATCCACAGGACATAGTCAACTTATGACAGCTCATTATTTGTGCAAATTATTCAAATTGCTAATAAAGAATTTGGGAGGCTAAGATGATCATTTCGAACTTTTTATGTTCTCATCAGTTAGTCATACCCTTTATCTGAGATTCGAACCTGGGTTAAAACACTGCCTGATATATATAATCAGCCCAGGTTCGAATCTCAGATAAAGGGTATGACTAACTGATGAGAACATAAAAAGTTCGAAATGATCATCTTAGCCTCCCAAATTCTTTATTAGCAATTTGAATAATTTGCATATATATATATATATATATATATATATATATATATATATATATATATATATATATATATATGTTTGTGTGTGTGTGTGTATATATATATATATGTTTGTGTGTGTGTGTGTATATATATATATATATTTGTGTATACACACACACACACACACACACACACATATAGTTGAAGTTCCTAAACCTTAACAAATTTTTAGATTGAGATTTCTGTGCATTCTAGAACTGTTTTACTAGACAATACCATACTGACATCTGATTTTTTAAAAAAATCACTTTTTGGAAAAAAGATATGTTAAAAATAATCATTTTAAATGTTTAAAAAATAGGTTGACTTGCTGAAAACGTATTTATTTTTAAATGGACTTGTGGGAAAAATTTGTTTTCCATAATTTCCCAGGAGCATATGCCTTCTATTTTTCAAAGGATTTTATACTAATGTGTCTTCATACATTTCAACAGCTAGCAGATGCAACTGATCCTAACTGCTTCTTTGGCCAAGTAAGATGTAGTTGATTTCTAGCCTGCAAATGTTGGTTAGATAGAAACCTTCCTGAATAAAAGTGTGGTTTGGGTTTATTTGAAGTTAGTTATTGGTAGGTTGCTGTGCTGAGCTCAGCAATCAATCTTCTCAACATTCAACCTTCATGCATCTATTTTATTTAGATTTTAATTGGTGCAGTTTCCCATGCCACCCTATCTAGGAATTTGGTTTGAGTATCAAGTTAGCCTTCTGGGACCACTCAGTCTCAAAGTTAAACACAGCTGAAACTGACAAGTTTCACATTGCAAAGAGCCAAAGCCAGGGACGGCACATTATTCCAACACAAAATTCTAAATCAGAGCAGAAGTCTCTTGAAACTGGGCCAAAATTTGACTGAAAGGTTCATGAACCTTAAAGAATCTTTTGATGAGTTTGATCTGAAAGTCTGAGTTGAAGTGAAACCCAAAACAAATGGAGTTTTATGGGCTTTATGTCAGTTTAGATTTGGTTGTAAATATTTTATGTGACTGGAGGGACTTGGCTGTCCAGCAAACTCCCAGTATGACTTCTTGATGTCAGTGAACTATTCTGGATTTACAATTACATATGGAGGATCTTTATTCGAATTGCAAAAACTTAATTTCTACATATGCTTAGATCCTAAAAAACTCATTATATTATTCCCATTGTCAGAATGTAATCTAGTTTTACATGACATATACATGCAAAGCAAACACATTATGTTGAGCCATTCACACATTATTTGAAGCATGTGAGGATTTCTTAAGGACAGAATACTTTTGTCACTTAAAGAGATTGATCAAACACACTCACACCATGCTTCAGACTGTAATGCCACCACCACAGGTGAAAACAATTTTTGTTGGGTTTTGTATCCAACCCTTACAATGGAATAAACTTTTATCAACCCAGCTGATAAGGGTACCATATGATTGTATTATTGTTCCTTGCTAAGTCATAATATGATTTATTAAGTCTAAGCTAAAATTGTTAGGTAAGTTTATGTAAAAGAACCATTTTGGTTACATACTGTATGGCTTAGTTTTGTATGAACTGATGTTCACTATTGCTTGTTAAAGAAAACATAGTCAAAATATTTCATGTTTTGGCTGGTGCAAACACAGTACTGTTTATAGCAAATAGGGCTTACTTCCAGTGTATTTTTTTCCCCAAAGTATGGGTTTTGGCCTTATATTATCTCATGTAGAAAAAAAAATAGACCTTAGATAATACATGGTAATTGTTGTTTTTTTCCTTAAAACACCATATTGCAGACACCTAGTCAAGAGGACAACTTGTCTACATTTCTGTGCTGCAGATGCAATAGTTTTGAAAATCCATTAATACTCATGATTTTGCCATATCTGCTGGTAGTTCCACATTGCCATGAGACATTATTTCTTAAATTTGGTTAGGCTTCTAGTATGGATAAATGTTGTCAATTTTGCCGTTGCTGCATATTCTCCAATTTTGGTCTCTTGATCTAATATTGGCAATAAAGTTCTTGTTTTCCAATATTGTGCCTAATTGTGCCTTGAGGTTGTGAGCATACATCTTAGTAAACTGTTAACAAAAATGTTTGTCCTTTCAGTTCAAATTATTTTTCTATTTTTTAAAAATATTTTGAGGTATTTTTTAAACTTAGGCAACGCATATGAAAGAAATGTTCCTTCCTTGTTATAAAATTTCCAACGGTTCTTGTTATATGATTTGTATATCTTGGCAATTATTGAGGGATTTATATACAGTGATAGTCTGGTAATTATTTTAGAACCAGCTCTTCTAGCTCTAGCTTACTAGAGTTATTTTGTAAAACATTTTGAACTATTTTTTTCTTAAATTATATTGTGGATTTATTGATTCCCCCCCCCATAATTATTCCCATTGTTGTACTGTAACTATTTCTTTGAAATTTTGCATCCACGTCATACTATTTTTTATTTGTTCCACATCCATATTATATTTCAGTGAATATTTCTTGAAATGTAATTATTAAAACAATTTAACAACATTTTGATTTCTTTGATCCACCTTCCCAAATATGCTCCTTTCTTTTATGGATTTGAATCCTGGTCCTTTAGGGTTTTTATGAAAATCTGAGTACCAGCATCTTCACTAAGCTTGGCAGTAAACAAGCAACCAATATAAAGAATTGATGATGAAATATAACTTTGTTCTTCCTGATTGATACTTCTTTTGGTCTGAAAAACCTTGAAATAGTGAAATTATCAGTATTGCATAGCATTAGTGATAGCTATTCAGGTTGACAGCAAATATTTCTGGATTGTCCCCTCCAGCAGCACAATATGCATTAAAATTGGCTAGTGTGGGCCTGCTTGGCATACACATGAGAGAATGTGAAGCTTAGATTTTGTATAGCTGGTTACTGGAAGAGGAATACAACGGTTTAAACTAGTTTAGGCATCAAAAATTCCTACCTGTTTTCCACTTCATCTACAAGTCCTAAGAATCTTGGGGCACCGGAAGTAGAGGTCACTCAGAGTGCTGAGGGGTTGCAGAACTGCAGATGCTCTCTTGATGTGTTTTGACAGGTCTTAAGGACACCTGCTACTTTGAGAGACTTTTCTATTTCACTAACAGGTTTAGTTGGCAAAACGTGGGGGTATGTATCACTTGAGGGTGTTGAGGTGGACTAAGTGGGAGGAGGAGGTACATTTTAAAGTTAATAGACCAGAAAAAATTTTCATCCTTCTTTTCCAACAACAAGGGATGGACAATTTAATTAAAACTGCCAAAATTTGTTCTACATAGTGGCAAGTTTTAGATGGTTCCTTTCGCTCATCTTTATTAATTAAAAAAAAAAGCACATAAATGCCACTTTTCATTTGTGATGGTACTTATAGCTCAGACTTGTATTGTTGCAAGAAACCCCCCCCCCAGAGTAAATTAAATACAGTAATGCTAATGCTGCCTATTGATAGAGTTCCAGAGTTAATTTACTAAAATGAAGTCTTTAATATTTCTTAATGGTAATATTGGCAAAGATTTAAAATAGTGTCTAGCATGGTGATCCTAATTAATTATTATAAAGATATTAGTGAAAGACTAATGATTTCAAAGAAAACAGAATGAAGGTATTTCCTCTTTCTCAAGCCTTAAGGAATCACATTGATAGCTTACCTAAAATGAGTGTATTAAAGATAAATATCATAATCCTTCTTTTTGTCCCAGTTACATTGAAGTTGGTTAACAAAAATAAAACAGTTCAATAAAGAACAAATAAGTTAAGAACAGAGGGCCAACAAATGCATAATTGTTAAATCAATTTTATTCCACTTGCACAAAACAGAAGACTTTTGGAATTAAAATCTCAAAGGCCCTTCCAAACCATGTAGAAGGCAAGATGGTCTGCAAGATAATGCAAAAAAAAAAGAGTCAAGGAAGTGGTCATAATGGTGTGATCAATGATCCAGCTGTTCTGTTATGTGGGTCACACAAAAAATGGGCTGCCCACCTTCTCGACTTATTTTTAAACCATATTTTGCAGATACCTCTGGGTCATCAGATAGGACTTTGTAAATATTCTACTCGTGTTTGGAAACATATCTGCTTTATTTACTTATGAAATCTATAAACTGAATCAATATCGGGGACATTATACAATGTACAAGAGGAATGACAATAGAGCCAGTGTAATAAAAAATGAAACAGTAAGGCATAAAATATAGCCTAATGTAATTATAATGGTAACAGTCACATCTGGAGCCAACAATTATATAGCAATAAAATTTTAAAGGCTTTTTAAAAAAACAGCAAAGCCATGAGAGTGGGGGCATTGTGTGTCATTTTGGTGCTCCTCCCAACCTTCATATGGTAAACAGGGAACTTCAATAGTTTTCATTCATTCATTCTTTTTGTTGACTTGGAAGGCAGAATCTGCCTAGGATTGGCAGTCTGGTAGATGTTTATGCATTATATTATATAGAGTTTTACCTGAGTAATGGACTTGAGGAATAGGAGGAAGAGCCTCAGCCAAGAGAGTGGTTAGATAAAAGAAATCTGAGTCCAGGACAGAAATGAAATTTGAAAAAGCATCTCAGACATGATCCTCTCCAGTACTTATAAAAATAAAGTGCGAGGGGGAGGGGAGGAAGGGCATTCATATTTGCAAAAGTCTGTTACTATAACTTTACAAAGAATAAAAATACTACTAACTTCCATGTCTTTGGTTTCCAAATTTAACCTACCTTGGAGGTCTGACAATTGGAAAGAACCAGTGCCTTTCACCACCCTCAGAAATACAACAGCAGCCAGTACAGCTCCTGCAGAATCCGAAGTAGCATCTGAAATTAGTGGTGAGACTGCCCAACAAATGTATGGCCCCCATGTTTTGTATTAATTTAGGGTTGGATGGGCTCCATTACAGGAAACGTCATTGGATGATTTGATGGGCCAGATTACGGACAGATTGTCATGGAGAAAATCTATTGATATGTCCTCTAGATGTTAATACAGACTTGACACCACATAATGCTAATCAATTAATCATCTGTTATTATGCCATTTGGCTCCAGCTGATTATTTTATCTAGTTCCTCATTCAACATTAAATTGTTGGTTTTGCAAAAGACTTAAGATCTTATTTTATGTCCGCTATCTGGGCACAGATTTAATGTGCTTTTTCTTTAGTCTGTGAGATGGCACAGAATATATCAACATAAAATTATTTCATTCCCATAACCAATCTCTAGTCTGCTGCATTAATTAATTAACTGCTGAAGCAAGCTAGTTTACTACAGGGCAAGTTATGGTGGTCAGATTGGCAGATTTCTCTGTCAGCAGGGAAAAATATCCACCAATTTCTTTCCCTGCTGTGACCTGGGGAGGAGGTGAGTTTTGACAGATGGATAGAGCAGCGGGTTTAACCATGTGTCATAACCTTTAACTATAAGAACATAAGAAGTGCTGTAGCAATCTGGGTGAGAGCTGCCTGTCAGATGCATGTATAAACAAATGCCACAACAGGCAGATTGCCCTGGAGGACATATTTTGCTTCTGCATAGATTGGCAGGCAGGTTACAAAGGTCCTGTTCTACCACCTGTGTCTGGAGCAGCACCAACAGAGGGCCAACAGCCCTAAAATCACTAGAGAAAGTCATGGACCTGGCCTATCTAAAGTGAGCAATCTGTCAATGCTGTGCAGAAACAAAGAAGACCCAACAAATTCATTTGCCAGTTGGGACTTATCTTTCTGTGTGGGTCTGTCAGGCTACTAGCTTATAGCTTTTCTCTAGCAATGTTGATGGTGCTGATGCTTATCACTTCAGCATCAGAAACAAAAATAGCTACTCAGAGAAATTGGTGGCGATGGGAGAGACATGCTTCCAGTAGTTGAAAACAGCCACAGGATCTGGGCAATCCTAATCCCTGCTGCTTCATTATCATGGTCATTTTCAAAATATCCCACTGTGTAAATAGCAAGCTTTCTCTAAAAATGAGGGAAGACACTACACTATTTCTGTGTCTGACCAGAATGAAACAAGCTTAGCTGGCCTTTAGCATGAGGCGGGGATAACAGAAAGATTGTGTCATAAAGGTACAGTACACTAGGTTTTTAAAGAAGGTTAATAAAGAAATCCAGCCTCACCTATACTGTGTTAATTAAGGGAGAATCTCTTTGAATTCTTTGAGATACTTTTCCCCAGATTTCTCCTGATCTGGGCTGAATTTCTACTTATGAAATAGCTATCAGCTGAGCGGTACACTTCTTCCATTCCTTTCTGAACCTCATGCAGTCTCTTCCATTGATGAATCTTCAAACTAAAGATGGTATGTGTGGGGAGAAATATATGGATTATCCCTATTACACAAGCACTCCACATCCTTTGCTTAAAACTTGATATCGATCTGAATAAGGAAAGGTCTCTGTTTTTAGTAAAGGGATCAGTTAATACTTCTTTATCCTAGGTGTAATTTAATAACTATGCCTAATAATAATAGGATTGGTTCATTTACTCTCTACTTATATATTTTCCAGCTTTAAATTGAATTTATTCCATTTCCACTTCCAGAAATTGTTTTTATGAATACATGGAAATTATTATACATTTTGTGACATTTCCCCTGACATGCAGTTTTGTATGATCCTTTGTCTTATAGATTTATTAAACAATGTTCCATAGGATGAACCATTATTGTATATTATTTTTGATAATATAATTTTTTAAGTTTTTCCATAACATTCACAATTTTAAAGCTGTGTTGTTGCCTTTTTTAGAAAACTGTGTTGCAAAATTTGGAGAAGTGTGAATGTGGAATCTAATTTCTTCCACATGCCTAGCAATGTCTAATTCTATAATTGTGCAATTTCTATCTTGGGATTCTGTCTTAATGGAGGCCTTATGGTTGTAATATATAGTCTTGTATTTTTCGGTTTTCTGCTTATCCCATGTTTGTTTTATGTACCATCCAGTTTAATGAAGAATAATGGAGGGGCCAACAACTGTTCACCATTTTGTGATATTTTGGGTGGTAATAATAAAAAAACTATATGCTATTTTGATGGGGGGAAGGGTTCCTTACAGAAACAGATGATTACCCTTTGCTTTTTCAAAAGAAATCTGGTAATGATTCTTTCAGCACTGCAATACAAACTGTAAATTAAGTTTAATTGATTTTTAATCTTATGGTTTTTGAAGAAACTGAAACCTTACCAATTTTGTTTAAAGGTAAATATATTCCTACATAAACTTCTTACTTCATGGAACACTGGGTATTTCAACATTGGACTACACTTTGTCTTCAACCCCAGAAAAGGAGAAGAAGGAGCAGTTAAACACCAGAAACACAGTGATGCAAACATACATTTGCATTAAAATGTTTAATCAATCCATTTTCTCATATCATGATTTGCAATCGCAGGCAGGAGGGGACAGTGTCTTTTGAATTGAGAAATTCATTCCTTTGAATAAAATTAGCATCGTGTTTCTGTGCATGACAGAGATCACTTACTGTACAAACATCTAGTTCTCCAGTTCACTAATATTACAAAATGATGATTCATTTTTACTGATCCTAATGTTAGGGATTGCTCCTAGGTCACTAGGAGTGATGAGGTTATGCTACAATTACTTTCCACAACTCTGATTTTGAGTTGTGGAACTCAATTTATTTCCAGATAAACTATTTTCATGCAGTTGAACCCGTTTGAAAATATTGGTGTGATATTTAAAATCTCTTTTGACATTGTGAACTGAAATGGATTCAGGAAGTATATTTGTTCTGGTATGACACTGAAAAGAAAACCAACTATACAATTAAAGCAACCAATTATGCCAAAACACCAGGTCTCATATTTATGAATTCGGAGGTAGCCAAATGAGAAGTTCCAAACTTTAGATCTGCTTAATTCTTTCCACATTTATTTATTTATTTATTTATTTTATTACATTTATATACCGCCCTTTCCCGGAGGACTCAGGGCGGTTTACAGGGTAATTAAAAACCAAAAATACAAAAGTTAAAAACCAAGTTTAAAAAAGATTAAATTTATCCCTGTATAAATAAAACCCCAGTTAAAATAAGATTAATCCTCAGCCTGGGCCAGAGAGCTCGAAGAGCCAGGTCTTCAGGCCCCGGCGGAATGAACGGAGGTTGGGGGCAGTCCTCAGCTCCACTGGCAGCTGGTTCCAAAGGGCAGGCGCCCCCACTGAGAAGGCCCTATCCCTGGGTGTTACCCGCCGGCAATCTCTTACCGGTGGCACCCTGAGAAGACCCTCCCTGTGGGAGCGCACTGGACGAAGGGAACTTGATGCCGGCAGCAGGTGTTCCCTCAGATATCCCGGACCCAAGCCATTTAGGGCTTTATAGTTTCTACATTTAATATCTGTTATCACAAATGATTTCACTATGTGTTAAGCACTTTACTATTGAAAAGCCTGTAACTGAATGAAACAAACAAATCTTGATTTACATACACGTATATCAAAGTACAGTAGCAAGTAACATCATGCTGTTAATAACTCGCATACAAGAGCTACAGTTCAGCCTGACATGAGCCAACAAATTGAAAAGTACTAGAACAAACCAGTAGTCAGATGTGAAGATTTATACTAGATGTTTTTTTGCAAAACAAAAACAAAAACACCCTACTTTTTGTGGTTTCCCAAAAATTCTAACAGGAGTTTTCCAACTCTCAAATTTATTGAATATGCCATGGATTGTCCCTGGGTTGGCTTCCTTATTGTATTTGTATACTTTGAAATCAACAAAAAGGATTCTTGGCATATCATGTTCTCCATAGTGAGTTATGGTCCCTCTATTGGTTAAGGAACTTGCCAGAAGCTAGGGCCAAAAATTCAAAAACACATCAGAGCTCCCAAAGATATTATTACTCAAATAAAGCTCAGTAGGAAGAATAAACACTGCATCTATCAGAAAGATACAACAGTCAACATGGGCTGCCTAGGGCAGATATTTTCAACATGGCTTCTTCCAGACATGTTGGACTGTAACTCCAGTGCCTTTAAACTTATTGATAATGAAATTTATTAGTTGAACACATGTGGAAAACACTAGGTTGTGGACAGTTAAGGAGATACTTTCCAGTGAGAAAGTTGGAAATACTTCAGTGAAAATCTGCCATCTACAGTTCAGTAACACTACACATTTCAATAGCTCCTAGTAGGGAATCCAATCAGGGTTCCACATGTGCATTTATAGCTCAGTTTTGAATTTTATTCAGACTCAAAACATGTTTATAATGTATGTTCTTACCAAGGGTGTTATGATAAAGACAACATTGAATTTAAAATCTCAGCCTTTTACACAATACACAGGAATAAGGGAGCCTTTCCTTGCAGAAGAAATTGGGTTGTCACAATGTGTATAATTTATGGTTGTGCCCTAAGAGACTTATATTCCCTTGCAGTGTTTTATAAGTTGGTGTCCTGAGACAATTTGGAGGGGCTTTCTTATCAAGTCTTATGAGATGCTGCACATTATTTGTTACTGTTTTTTGTTTAATTTTATGAGTATTGGTTTGATGGGACCATGGAAATTGTCCCACGTTCTTTCTCTTAAATGAATACAATGTGACCTTATGTAAGTGTATGTGTTTCAAAGTACAGGTAATTTGTATTAACTCTGGTTCCTGACAGTGACAAATAATTATGTATTGTCCATGTATTCTGATGTATGAATGTTAAAGAGCTGTTTCCCAGCCTGTGTGAGTGAATTGATTTGAATACAATTTCTAGCCAGCAATGAACAGTTTTACAGTCAACTATGGATTGGGCATGCCATCTTAAATTCTGTAAAATGTAGGTTTGCCTATTTCTCATTAGAGATATTGCTAAAAACCTTATTTCATGGCGCAATAGTTTTAAGCATTAAATGAGCTGCTACGTGGTCACAAATGTCAAATAGAATAACTGCAGTATGTAAGTAAAGGGTTGATGAACCTTCCTAGGAATGTAGAATAATTCAGAAAGTGATAACAGAATCAGTCTGGTTCCCTGTTCCAAGAACTTTCTTGTCATTCTTCTCCTTTGCTTGTTCAAAGATGTGTGCAAATTCCTAGATATTCCAGGGAAATTGTAAATGATTGGCAACTGGGATCAAGCCCACTTCTTTCTCCTTGTAAACGTGGCAGCCACTTTATAATCAACCTCAGCCCCAGCAAATGTAGCTTGGCCTGGTGTTGTATTTCCTGCTTCTGCACACAGGCAGCTCTGAGCTGAGCAAATAACAGACTTCAAAGCCATCCGACTCAAGGCACAACGCAGCCTTATTTTTCAGCCAGAGGAGGTCAGAAGCTATGCTTAGACAGTGCTATTTTTGAGCTCCATGAGGCCCTAATTCTCTTCTGGTGTAAGGTATGTAGCCCACAGTTGAAACACAGTGATGCCTGGTGGTCGGGTGTAGAAAAAGTAGAGAGAAATGGCATTAGCAATGTGAAGAGGGCTGAGAGAAATCAAATTGATAGTTCTCTGAAAAATTAAGCAGGCATTATAAATAATATGAGCTAGATTTTTTTTTTACTTTATATTTCCAAGAATAATTCAATTTGAGAACATTTACCTCCTGCCTGAAGCATATCAGAAATCTTTTCATTGTTAAAAGCCATAGAAATGCATAGCCTTTCACCCTAGTGCTGATATCTGTATCTTACACAAATCTAATCAGTCTTTCCCTCCCACACACACATACACATTATGGATCTTCAAGTAGTTATGCACAGCCTTCAGGCCAGTTTAGAGAGGACTCTAAGCCAGACTAGCTTTGTTTCTTATGTCTGAAGGCTTCATATCGTCTCCAATAACATTTCACTGATTTGAGAGGGTTATGCAGAAATATGTAAGAGATGCCTGCAGCAAAAACAGTGCAAAAGAAAAGCACAGGAAAGAAGCCAACTTCTATAGCTGCAGTAGCACTGAACCAACAAATCATGGTTAAATGCTACTCATAATCAAAATCTTATGTGGATGGTTATGTTTGGGTAATTATAGACTAACCAGAGTTTCTTTACTTATATTTTATTAGAAAAAACTACAGTGACTTGGCTTCTAAAACACACTAAGCTATATCCCATGGTTTACAAACCATAATGGCAGGGCTTACACATTATGGCAAAATCAAGCAAACAAGACTGTGGTTTATTGCTATGTGTGAACCCAGCTATAGTATATCAATTTGGTATTTAAAAACAATTGATGAGAAAAAAGAAAAAGATTCCTGGAGGAACATGTTTCAGTGCATGGGGGTCATTGATAAAAAGGGCTCCATATCCACCTCACTAGCATGACCCTGAGTCCTATTTACAAAAGATGCTCTTTTATTTATTTCTTCTTGGAAGGTAGTCTTATTTTTGACAGGAGGGTTGCCCAACAGAAAGCAAACTGAACAAGCAAATGACCAGCCTTTCCCAGTATGATGAAAGATGTTGGGTTTCTTTTTAAATTGTTGAGATTATTTCTATATGTGCATTTACCCATAGTCATCAACTCAATGCAGTTTTGTCTGTGAAGCTGTATATTTTCCCCCACTTTTTTTTAAAAATGATGCATAAGGGAACAGATACTCATGTACTGCATTTTTTATTCAATGGCTGAGTTCACACAACAAGCTTATCCAGATCAGTTAAGAACAGAAAGCAGGAGAAGTGAGCAGGCACACACAGTGTGATCATAGTCTTTCTTCTGATATGATGAAAGGTAGATTGTATCTGACAATATACTAAATTATCTAGTGCACGGGTGTCAAACTTGCGATGTCACATGACATGTCATGACGTGTCATGACTTTTTTCCCATTGCCGGCAATAGGGTGGGTGTGGTTTTGGCATGATTCATCTGACCTGTGGGCCGGCAGTTTGACACCCCTGATCTATACTTGTACTTGAGCCAACATAGATTCAATTTAAGACTTTCCAGGAAACATCACATTATCAGGGAGAGAAAGCTTGTGAAGTCAATTTATCTCTCTAGTTTTAAGCTCGCACTTGAAATGTATACATATGGCAAATTGTGGTTTCTTGGTTCTTTAAATTCTTTCTTAATACCCCTTTCCCTGGGCAGAAACCTGGCATACATTTATTTTTCCTCTTACCAATGAAAAAAAATCAGTCCCTGGGAATGTAGCACAACTTTTCAAGGAGCATTTTTCATTATCTTTCATCAAGATGGTGCTCCTCTTTGAGATTTTTACTATGTGGAAATACATTAGATTCCTACAAGGCAAGCAAGAGATGAAATGGAAGATCTTTGGTATATATGAATCTAAAAAATGTTTTTGTCTTTTCTTCCTATATGAACAGTTTAAATCTTGTATTATACTTGGTTTGTAGCAACTTATTCCAGACTGTGGATAGCATTCAAGTCTGGCTTTCCAAAATGCATCCAAAGTACTCTAGAAGTTGGAGAAAAAGCTCAAAGATTCCTGCCAGCTGCTATTAAATTAAAAAAAAAAGAACTATTTTCATTTGGAACAATCCAGAATTTTCTTCCTTTGCCCTTGGTTTTGGTTGAGAGCTTAGATATATACTGATGTTCCTGAATCTGAGCAGTGATGCTTTTGTATTCCTCAACTCATGAAAAAACAGTGATGGAAAAAACAGCAGATGCATAGTTTCTGTGTCTCTTCCAGCACAGCAGTGGGACCCATGAAAGCAGCCTTGAATAGCTCTGAAACTCCCTTTTTTGGGAGACTAGACTGAGCCTCTGGGTGGGCAGAATGAAAGTCCTAGTTTACATTAGAAAGTTCATTCCATAGTTCCACTAGCTATTGCTGGTTGAAGGAGAATTCCTGGCCCACATCAAAGCTGCTGCTGAAACACAGCATGTCCATTGGCAGTAGAAATTGCCAAATGACAATTTGTGCCACAGGCTTCAGTACCTCCAACCAGGATATAAATAAAGCTTATAATGTCTAGAAACACATGCACATATTGTTCAACCTAGGCAGTAGTTTGCAGATCTCTACTATTTGGTGTTTTAGAATTCAGCCCTGAAATCTGTCTAAAGGTAAAGGTTCCCCCGCACATGCGTGCTAGTTGTTTCTGATTCTAGGGGCCGGTGCTCATCTCCGTTTCAAAGCCGAAGAGCCAGCGCTCATCCAAGGATGTCTCTGCGGTCATGTGGCCGGCATGACTAGACACCAAACGCACGGAACGCTGTTACCTTCCCACCGTAGCGGTCCCTATTTTTCTACTTGCATTTTGACGTGCTTTCGAACTGCTAGGTTGGCAGAAGCTGGGACAAGTAACAGGTGCTCACTGCTACGCGGCACTCGGGATTTGACCCGCCAAACTGCCGACCTTCTGATCGACAAGCTCAGCGTCCTAACCCACTGAGCCACTGTCTAACTATAGGCTAATTGATAAAGTTATCCATGTATTTATAATGTTTACAGTTCATTATATTTTCAAATAAAACACTTTAATCAATTTATTTTACTTATATCTTGCCTTTTTTCTAAGAGCTCATGGTGACTTTCATGTTGCACACCATCTTATTTTAAAAAATCATCTTAATGTAAATGTGCATAGAAATGAAGTAAGGATCAGAATCCAATATTCCTTTTTTTAATATATATGGGGAAAGTATTTGATAGTAGGCCTTTCCACTTTGGTGTTTTGCAAAACAGATGTGTTACCAATTTAAAAAATATCTGTAGCTCAAGGTTGAACTGTGGAGTCTGCAATGCTCTCTGAGCTTGCTTGTAGACATTTCATTACCCATCTAGGTAACATCATCTGATGTTCCCTCACACTGATGATGTTACCTGGGTGGATAACGAAATGTTTGCAAACAAACAATCACATTTAAAGAGCACCAAGAACTCAATAAATAAATGTGTTCTTAAAATGTGGTTCACCAACATATCAACAAATGATTCAAGTAGACGAATGTAGCTCATTAAAAAGATATACTGAGTGATATACCGTGACACATTCAATGGCTGAACATTTCAAACCTTGATAATATACACTTCATGAATCTGCACCTGGAACTACAGCTTGAGCAGAATCTATGAACAGGAATATGTTCTTCAGAAGCTATCTCTAAGCGTATCTCAGCCTTAGTTTCTGTTCCATATCGAAGAAAACCTGGGCAGCCAAAAGATCCAAAGACCTGGGAGAAAAAAAATGGAAAAATTAGAAAAGGAAATACATTTCCCTAAGTCTTTTCTGTTTTCTTCTAGCAATTTTTGAAAATGAGAAAATAGTGACAATGAAACATCAAAAGAACAAGAAAAAAATAAGCTGATAATATCACTAATTCAGAGAAAAGATTGAGGAGAAAACATTTCATTTCAATCCCATTTTTATAAGCAAATCATGTTGCATGTTGCATTTTATAATCTATTTCAGGATTTTCTAATGAGAAAGTTATGAAAATGTTTTAAATAAAATAACTTAAAATGACTTTATAGCTGCATTTTTCTTCTAAATTCCGTTTTGACTCAAAAACAATAATTTTGGATTCTCACAATTTTGCATCTACAGACAAACCTAAACTGTACTTTCCATGCATATCTTTGGAAATACACCCACAAAGAAACAAATCACAATTTCAATAATTACAATATGTTAGTGGCAAGCAATGGGAGAGTCTTGAATCAACATGTGTCCTACACCAATAATTTTTAGCTTTGCTATATGAGCGTGGTAACATTTTCTATTTCATCTTGTTATTTACTTTCTTACAATAGAAACCAATTCCATCTTCAGTTTTATTTGGAGAGCTGGGAAAAATTTCCCTAGCATTTCAGTGGCTGTGTTCATAGGACATGCTGCATTACAAACTAGCCAAGACAATTTTAACCTCCCATGTTTTGTCAATCCAGCTAACATTGTTTATGTTTCAATGTTTTGAGCAAACTTAGCTTATTTGGTTAATGCAATAAACCATGGATAAATTAACACAGGGAAGCATGTCATCCAAACATATCTATTAACAGTTTCAGGAATGCCTTCTTCACTAATATTTATATTCCAGTATTAAGAACAAAACCAACTACCAGCTTTAGAACTGAAGAAGAAAAATGAAAACCTTCATTTGGTAATTAGGAAAATATCACTGCTGTCTTTCCAAAAATACCTGTTTCTCTCCTTGACTGCTCCTTGAATTATTTCTGCAATGACCTCTTTGTATACCCTTTCCAGCATACATGAAATTTCCTGGCTTCCCCTTCACTCTGCTTCCTCCTCCATTTCTCCATTCTCCATTGTCCTAGAGAACAGCCACTTAAGTATGAGCCAGCACTGTGTTGCAACTGCCAAAAAACTCAATGCAGTCCTATGCTGTATTGACAGACAGATAGTATGAAGACCACATGAAGTGATACTACTGCTTTACACTGTACTGTGTAAGATCACATGTGGCATACTCTACTCAGTTTTGGTCACCACGATACAAAAAAGATGTTGAGACTCTAGAAACAGTGCAGAGAAGAGCGAAAAAAAGATTACAGGATTACCCATGGGGTAATTCATTCAATTTTTTGCATTTCCTAGTGAAAAATCCCTCCTTGGATAATCTGACACTGCAAAATGCCATTGCTCAGGAAGAAAAAATGTCAGAGAATCTACTGGGTTACCAGAGTAATTTTTACTCATAGGCTTTCTTTCTATCATGAATAGAATATATGCTGTGCCCCCTCAAGCAGTAATTCCACTAGGATTATGTTGGGGCAAAGTTTAAAAACCCCTCTTGCTCTCATTCTAAAACAGGCAGACAGATTATTTTACTTCTTTTTTTAAAGCAGCATGCCAGAACTAATTAATGTCAGCCTCCAGCTTGGCCCTAAGAACCCAGAGATGTTGCTAATGGGGGAAATATAAAATATGGTTATTTTCAGTACAGAACATTTTCATAGAATATGCAGTATGATCATTATTTATAATAAAAGTCCATCACTATTTACATCTGAATAAAATTGGGCCAATACAACTCTGGGTTGTGTTGGCACACTTTTTATTTATGCAATCTACAGGCATTGGAAAGAAAATACTGGAAAAGCTCTTGAGGCCTATTTAAAGATAAGCTTACGTTATACTTTACTCAAAAGAAAAAGGAAAGGGTATTAAAGAAGGATTCTTATAGACTACTAAAATCCCTAACATCTAATACTAAACTTTAAAACTGCTTCAGGCTAATTTTATATAGATTATCTAGCTTTAAGATCAAATATTTTTCAAGTAATTTATGAGTTTCACTTTAGAACTTAATCCATGGGATCAGATGAGTTTGGAAAAGCAATTTCCATTATAATCTATAATCTTCCAAAAAAAATTTCCTTCCTTGATAGCAACTCTTTTGAGCGACCAAGGCTGGGTTCAGATAGGACAGGGGTTCCCAACCAGGGAGTGCAAAAACTTGTTTTTCAAAATTATAGTGTATATGCATAATTTGTTGCTGTTATTTCAAACTTTTGTAAGGGGTGTGAGAATATATCAGAAGTGTTTTAGGGGTGTGGGGTATAGAAAAGTTTGGGAACCACTGAGATAGAACATGAAGTTGTAAAGCAGTTTTGCTTGGATTTGGCTTAGCAAGCTTTATGAACCCAATCAATTATTTATTTTAGTTATAATTAATATAGGTATTATAGTTGCTATTATTATAGTTATAAACTGCTTATTTATTCCAATTTGCAGCAGTTTACAAGCAAAAGAAGATTAAATGAAATTATGAAGATAAAACAGTCAAATAGAGAAGTACCCTGTAAAACAATAATATCCAGATAATTATAGGTGTCAGCCTCAATGTACGAAAGAGATATAATTGTATCTCAAAAGTCTATGGAAAAGTTTCTTTTGGACAGTCTTCTGGAATGAGGCCAAGGTGGGCGAAAGGCCTCAGGGCAGGCAGCCATTCTACAAAATAGAGCCTGTAATTGAGAAATATTGTCACTAAGTCCCCACCACTCTCACCTCTCCTGTCAGTTCTATGTGTGGAGAAGAGCATCACTTATTGGAGAAACCCACATAATGCCTATGGGCAGCCTTTTGAAGTACAGTGGCTCCACATGAATTATGTGTTCCTCTTTAGAGAAACCTGAAAAAGACCAGGGAAGGAACATTATTTGTTCAAGCCTGGCCAATGAAATTGATGAAGCATTGTCTGCCCACTGTTAGTGGATCATGCATAAAAATCCTTGGTCTGAAATAATGCCAGGTAGAGTAGGAAGAGTAACATAGCAAAGGAAAGCTGACTGTTTGGAACTCTGTTTTTAATTCACTAAAGAATGACAGTATACATCATGTCGATGCTCCAAATTTAAAACGGTTTGCTCTGTTTCTGAATAATCATACTAAATCCAGTAAGTTAAGGACTTGGCAACCTTTCTCTGATTTAGAATATTTTTTTAAAAAAAAAAGCTTCAAAAGAACTAAATGAGGATTTTAGACTGATTCCTGTGCAGAGCTAAACAGGAAAGACTTGAAAGCAACACATCTAGCAAAGTCAGACAGTTGCATTAAAGTGATATCCACCAGTCCCTGAGCCAATAGAAATTGTTCTACCATAAAATTTGCTGCCCTGGTTGCCAAACCCTATTCTGATATAGTAACAAGGCTACTAATTGGGCTGTCCTTATTGCTTAAATGCTAGGCAAGTTAAGGAAAGGTGGATTCTTTTGGCTTTGTTTCCTTTACCACCACGGGCCACCTACTGATGGGAAAATGATCAACAATCATTCTAATGGGTGGCTGGGTAAATTCAGGGGCTTGGAATATTGAGTAGCCAGATGTCCTGTTGCCTAACTAATGGTCAGATACATAGGGGTATTTCAGACCCAGTGGTGGGATTCAAATACCTGAACAACAGGTTCTCTTACTGCAGGGGTGTCAAACTGCTGGCCTGTGGGCTGGATGCATCATAGCAAAACCACACCCACCACATTGCCGGCAATGGCAAAAAAGTTGTGATATGTCACGGCATGTCACATGACATTGTGAGTTTGGCATCCCTGTCTTTTTTTTTATTTAAAAAGTTTTACAATACATTTTAACTTTAATCCCCCCCTCCCCCACCCCCATCTAACCCTCCCTATCCCTATCCCTCTCCCCCATTCCCACCTCCCCCCCCCGACTTCCCAGAGCTAAATACAGGGTATAAAAACGAAAAACAAACATAAGCATCCATATGCTATCAACAATAAACTATTAATTCTATCACCCTCTGGCTCATGTAAGATGATTACAAACAGTAATAATATTACAGATAAGAAAAAAAGGAAGAAAACAGAAAAGGAATTTTACTCAAATGCTAAATAAAATTTCTTAATCCCAATCCTTATTCATATTAATTTCAAAGAAAAAACTTTCATCTACTATTTACATTCTCCCACATTTCTCTAATCTCTAGACAAATTCTCAATTACGCACCAAAAGCACCTATCTCTATTAACCTTATTAATCTCCAACCAAACTGAACTATAATCAAGAATAATTCTTACATATATCACGCCAAATATCTCGCAGTTCCAGATCATCCATCTATACGTCTAGAACACCATTCCAATCTCCAATAAGAATAAAATAAAAAATTTAAAAAAATTATAATCCAATTAGGTAACCTTTGTTTATAGTAAGTTAAGAAAAATCAACTTGTTGTTGATTAGAAGCTTGCGTACAAATACTTTTAGTCCACAACCCTAATATACGTTTCTTGCAAACAGATAACATCAGTCTTAAATTGTTTTAAATATTAAAAAGCTTTCTTTCTCCTCTATGATGAATTCAATCCATTGACATTCTAATTAGAAATTTAGTCACCAATCTTGACACTCCAAAGCTTTTGGAGCATATCTGAAATGACCCCTTCAACTTCTTTAGACCGCGCCCCTCCCACAGCTTCACTGTAAGTACGCTTTGGAGGTTCCATAACTTTCTGCTGGTCTTGCTCTTGCTCTCGTCTCGCTCGTCTTAGGGCGGCACACGTCATCCTCTGCTCTCCTGCAACAACCGATGAGACTGTGACTTGATCCCCTCCAGCACCATTCTCCTCTGTCTGTCTATCTGCAACTTCTTGAAGCTTTCCCTCACCATATCCCTTTGCAGCTTCCAGAAGTGGTAGGGGAATTGCTTTTAACACATTGCTATAAAAATCACGTGCCTGGGCCACAGTAACCAAACGATGTCTTTTACCTTCATGCATCACCACCAGTCCAACTGGAATCTCCCATCTGAACTTAATATCACATTTCTTAAGTTCCTGTACAAGAAATGCAAAATCTTTCCTTCTCTTTAAAATCTTTGGAGGAATCTCTTTTAAAACCAAAATGTCTTGCTCAGCAACTACCAATTTAGTATCATAAGCAGCTTGAATGACTTCATCTCTAATTACTCTCTTTGTAAAATAGACCACCACATCTCTGGGTAACTTCCTCTGTCTTGCAATCCATGAATTAACACGAAAAATTTTATCCATACTTCCCTCAATTTCAGATGCTGGCTGGCCCAATACCGCTTCCAAAGCTTCAGAGATCAGCTGCTTTAAATCTTCTTTAGAATTCTCCTTTAAGCCCCTAATTCTAATAGCATACTGCATCTGATGATACTGAGCGAGGCTCAATTCTCCATCCACTTTATCCCTTATATTTTCATTCTCTAATACCTTTGCTTCTAATATAGAGTTCTTTTGACTGAGATCCTCCACTTTTGCATCCAGCTGTTGCACACATTCAGCTACACTTTCAATCATAGACAACATGTCTACCCTCATTGCTCTAAACTTCTCTTCCATCTTCTTCTCCAACTTCTCCTCCAGCTTTTTCAACTTTTCATCCATCATATCAGATATTAATTGTGAATGCTTTTCAAGAGCATCTTGTAGATCCTTAAGCGTCAACGCCGGAGGAGGTACAGGAGGAAGCAAAGCTTGCAACGAGGTCTGTTGCACCGGGGAAAACCCCGCATTCCGAAGAGCTTTAGAAGTTTTGGCCGCCATCTTTCGTCACTTTCACTTATTGCGCACTTTCACTTTAAAGCTATAAAATCCGTTGAGCTAGAGAGTAAAAATAAAAGTCCACATCACCTTGACCCCCTGTACCGCTCTGCCTGCATCTTTATACTCAAAAGTATTCCTTCTGGCAGGGGTGGTTGCTAACGCCTGGCTCTGCTCCAAAAATCACGGAGCAGAGACACTGCGCAGCTTGGAGCAACCCAGGCTTCGGGGGGGCTCAATCCTTCAGCCGCCCAAACTATCAGTTCAGGCGGCCCCGGAGAGCTCAACCCCTACCTGGGGCCTCACCCCCTCCTCTTCTCCCGAGGAGGGGGCTTCAAATCCATCTAAACAGCTGATCGGCGCTGTTTACGATGGAAAAACACAGCTGCGGAGCGGACAGCCCGGAGGCGGCTGTCTTCGGTGCCGCGTCGCCACCGGCATCCCTGTCTTATTGGATGCTCCAGGCCTCCAAGGCCTAGAAGGGATTTCCAGAAGTAGCATTCACGCACTTTCGGCGGGCCGTTCTAGGCCTGGGAGGCCTCCTCCAGGCCTCCGAGGCCTAGAGTGGACTTCCAGAAGCAGTGTGCATTCAGCCGGTTCTCTGAACTCAGCAAAATTTAGCTACCAGTTCTGCCAAACTGGTGCGAACCAGCTGAATCCCACCACTGTTCAGACCTGTTACCTGTTAGTCTCACTATTTTTAAAGGTGGGTCTAATGCAGTGTTTCTCAATCTTGGCAACTTTAAGCATGTGGAATCTAACTCCCAGAATTCACCCATCGAGCTTCCAAATAGTAAAAACAGTACAACCACACAATCTTGCTGGCAACATTTGTTCTTCTGCTTCTGTTGACAGAACCAGCAGAAATCTTACAATCCTGCCTTGGCCATGAAAGCCAACTGGATGACTAGGGCCTGTCACTCTCTCTCAGCCCAACTCATCTCACAGGGTTGTTGTTGAGAAGATAGGAGAAAGAAGGTGTGTTGAATATGTTCATCCTTTTGAGTTATTTAATAATAAAAGGAAGGAAGGAAGGAAGGAAGGAAGGAAGGAAGGAAGGAAGGAAGGAAGGAAGGAAGGAAGGAAGGAAGGAAAGACTTCACAGATAGAACTGCTTGGGGAACCTGGTTTTCTTTCTCAATTTAAATAAACTCTGTATAGCTCAAGACCACTACTCTGTAAAAAGAACATCAAATCCATATTTAAAGTATAGGTCTGGTGTCTGGTAAATCCATATTTAAAAGATTTGTAAGGGTTGTGTATGAACTGACATGATATTCAGGTATTATGTGGGTAGATCCTTTGGCAGAAGCCAGGTGTTCTCTCTGCAGCTCAAACTAATATGGCCATGGAGGGTACTTACCTAAGAGTGGGAGGGAGAGGTGTATCCTCAGAGCAAACTAAAATAGGTAACGGGTGCTAGGGAGTTCCCATCTCTGACCAGGTTTCTAGTCTGATGTTTAACCATTCACCAAAGTGGTTCCCATTCATAGTAATAACTGTTAGCAATTGACATCACATACACTTTAAAATCCTATTATGATCAGCCAAACCTTGGTGACAGGAGATCCTAGAATGCTTTGCTATAATAGTTGTCTTTTGATGTCTGCAAAAGGAGAACCTATCATCAGAGATCAAAAATTATTTATTTTACTTAAGCCATAATCTTTTTACCATTTTTACCATGCCATTCTTTACATTTCTCATGATATATCTTTCATTTTAGGCCAGTTTGGTGTACTACTTAATGTCTGAGTGATTTTGTACCAGTCATTCTCTCTCAATTGAAACAGGAAGGTAATAGCAAAGCACTTTCACAAATCTTATCAAGAAAACTGCAGGGACTAGTCCAGGCTTACAGACACATACTTATCTCCCCACCCTCTCTCTCAGCAACTAGCACCCTTAATTTGCATTTTAAAAATGCTGTAAATTAATTCATTTAGCTTGTACATGCTATAAAACAATCCTTTTTTTAACTATAAGAAAATGGAATGATGCTAGCTGATGAAGTTTGAAAGTGAGGTTCTAGGTTTCAGATCCATTTCTTATCTAGTCAGAATTGAACATTTGTAGTGATCTTTAAGATTTCTGAAGTTTTGGAGATATTATAACATTATCTATTTATTTAACTGGCATTTCAGAATGAAGACTTGAGGGTTTTTTTAAAAAAAAATACTTGAGAAGTTATCTGAGATAAAGAAAAAAAATTGAACAATGATTCATCAGAGGAACAAGAGCAAGAAATGAAGTTTTGAAAATTCTCAATCTCCTTTATATTTTCACAGTTACCAACTTATTTTGTTTAGTCATGTCCAGTAAGAGAAAAGAAAATCAAATTCCTTTTTTTCTTTTGAAGGAACCTTACAAATTCACTGATTTCACTTCATGTGAGCGATACTAGTCATATCCATTGTTAAGGTATCAGTAACTGTTATATAAAAGGGACGCGGTGGCTCAGTGGGTTGGGATGCTGAGCTTGTCGATAAGAAGGTCGGCAGTTTGGCGGGTCGAATCCCGAGTGCCGCGTAACAGAGTGAGCGCCTGTTACCCGTCCCAGCTTCTGCCAACCTAGCAGTTCGAAAGCACGTAAAAATGCAAGTAGAAAAATAGGGACCGCTCCGGTGGGAAGGTAACAGCGTTACGTGCGCCTTTGGCGTCTAGTCATGCCGGCCACGTGAACACGGAGACGTCCTCGGACAAGCGCTGGCTCTTTGGCTTTGAAACGGAGATGAGCACCGGCCCCTAGAGTCAGAAACGACTAGCACGCATGTGCGGGGGAAACTTTACCTTTACCTTTAACTGTTATATGTAAACTTGAGTGTCTCCCACTCTTCATAAAGACCTGCATTGCTCAATCAAACGAAGAGCCCACAAGTCTAAGATTCTTTGGATGAATCTTAGCAATTAGCAGGCAGTAAAGGCTAAGAGGAAAAAGCTCACAGTTGAGTTAAATGAAAACAAGTATATATAGGTTACACCATGATGGAAAATTCAAAGAAAAATCCAGAAAAGTGCAACATGTAAAGGGACTTCAAATACAAACCTTGCCAGGAAAAAAATCAAATTGATTTTCCACCTTGTTTTTGGATGTGCAACTGGAACTGTGTTTAATATGGAAATTGGAATGATAATCATTTCCTATAAAATAAATACATAAATGGCACAGTCAGAAATGAAGGAAAAATCATTCTTTTGGGACTCATTCAGAATGAGAGATTTCTTAATTATTCCATCATTTTTAAAAACAAATGTTTTCTACACATAGAAAGGGGACACAGAAACTGATGGATTCCCCCCCTTCCTCTTCCTCTTTCCTTTTTAAATCTTTGTTTAGCTCCACCTTTCTTTCTTTCATTAATTGGGTTTAAAAATTCCCAAACACACAAATGAGGTAAAATAAGCTAGCTGACAGATATTTTATTTTTGGAGATAAGTGCTATTGATTTGAAATTATAAAAAGCAGGGAACTTTTAAAAAAATATGAACATTTGAGAAGCGCATCATTGAAGAAAATGACTGAATAAAGTCTGATGGACAAAGTGCAATTTATGTGTGAATGGACAATTAGGGAGACAATATGGGGTATCCAGTTTTGCACTCAGCAGCTGTTGATTTGCCCATAGATACTTCTCTGGTTTTCCCATCTATACCTTTTTATATTTTTATATTTTATATTTATATTTTATATTTTAAGTCCAAACACCTTAAAATTGCTAAGGATGAGAAACACAGTATTTTTTTTAAAAAATAAGAATTATCCTGAGGCCTTCCCATAAGCTTTCTTAGAAAATAAAAACTATGTAGCCCAGTGATTTACTTGGAAACGTGTCCAGCTTGCCTGAAAAAAGAAGAATAAATAGAGATAGAGGTATGCAAGAGAGGGAACTAGAAGAGAGGACAGTAAATGGGCACTGTATAATTAGTTTATCCTTCCTAGTTTTGTTGTTGGGCAAGTCCTCTCCCAGATGGAGAAGTATTGAGCTGTGGCCTTGAGAAAGAGATGGGAGAGGTAAATCAGTCCTTGGAAAGTAGAAAGCATAAGAAAATCTCAGAATAGCCCCATTTTGATCTTCCTGCCCTTAAAAAGGGACAATGAAGATTTTAAAGAAGTTTTCAAGATTCTTTTAATATATCAACAACAACAAAGCAGCATTCCTAGAATCCCTAGAATAGAACAGTGTCTATTTCTTGACCTGGGTTGCCTTAAGCGGCTGGCACAGAAGTCAGTTTGTGAGACTACCAGCAAGCATGTTCTCAAAATTCTAAATACCCATCAACACAAAAAGGCTGGAAAAATTTGCTTAGCATCTATGGAAAGCTTTAGGATTTGACTACTGTGCCAATGCATTAGAATAAGGATTTTCAAAATGGATCATGTGTGATTCTGTAACCTCTGTCGCTATGGTTCCTGAACTTGATTTATTTTTTCTGAAATCAATCTGATTCCAGCACAGAGTCATGACAAACTGGGGAGGCCTATAAATTAGACAGATAATTAAACACTTTTATTGTTTTATTGTTTTAACATGTTTTTATTATTTAGATTGTAATATTTTTTTTTGAATTTTAAGCAGCGCAGAGTCATTGACTGAGATGAGCAGCTATAGAAAGAAAAGAAAGAAAGAAAAAGAAAGAAAGAGAAAGAAAGAAAGGAAGGAAGGAAGGAAGGAAGGAAGGAAGGAAGGAAGGAAGGAAGGAAGGAAGGAAGGAAGGAAGAATATGATGTCCATTGTAAGTAAGCTTTAGTGCTGATGCATTCTAAGGAACTATTTTCAGCCATTTGGTTCCTGATCTAGTTTATTAATATTAACATATTATATTTTTCATAACAATTGTATCCTCCATTTCTATTCTGAGATTCTCAGAAATTTGGGGTAGCAGGAATTGAACTCCTCTGGCCCAGCAATGCCTGTTTTTTTTTCCATTTCAACTCTTTTCTGATTTAAAAAACAAACAACTGTCTATTTGGACAAAGTCACAGTCCATTTATTGGATTAATGTTGGCCCCCTAAGTTTCTGGCTAAAGAAAGCCTATGCTGAATTATGTTGAGCATGCTCAGAAGTGTGTGGACATTCTTACTTGTTGAGTAATGTAATGAAACCAATTCATTGTAGTGCTCAGGCTAAGTTGCAGAGATCCAGGTTCAAATTTTTATGTAAGAAGGAACTTGAATGCATACTTTAGCTTAATCTACTTGATGAAATTGTTATGAAGATAACAATGGAAGGCATGTGCACCTCTAGCTGCCTGCAGGATGTATAATAACTATGGGTATACAAACTTATGCCTTCCACGTGTTCTACATTTTAACTTTAATCAACTTAGCTTGATCAGTGGTGTTGGTAGAGTTTTAGTTTGAAACATCTGCTAGATAGCCTACCTTGATGCAGATGATTGGGCAGAAGTGTGCAAACAAACTAAATGCAGAGAACTGGGGGCAATGTGTTTGAGCATACGAGACAGTATACAAGATGCCATGGCACTTTGTGTTTTGACAATGGTATTCACAATGAAAGATTAGTATTATACAGTAAGGCATTAATGATGAGAATTTATTCTACTTTGCATGTGTGTGGTAGTTACAGTAAAAGGCACATTTGGCAGTTATTTAATGTCAACAATTGCTTAAATATTAGTTCTTCCCCCCATTGGCTTCTCAAGAAACTCCTTGACAAAAGGAATATGTTTTGGCTGAGCTGGTTAGTAGAGTCTTAAAAGCATCTGAGAGAAGAAAACAGTAAAAGTACTTTTCATTCTTTCTTGTTCCACAAGACCTTGTATTTATATTTTCATTTTAAATATTTATTTAAAATGTGAGGGTTTGGCTGGAAAGCAGCAGATGGTCTCCCATCTGTATTTCAGAAGGGAAAGATGGATCTAGAGAGTGGGTTTCCTCAGCTGCATCCATCTAGGTGTGGGAAGGGCTTGACATGTTTCCCCTTCAATTTGAGTCATTTATTTTACATCTGCCATGTAGTTGTATCCTGCCATGAATCAACATAGCAGTTATGGCAGTGTCAGTGATGGAGTGCAGTTGCCAAGAGGATAAAGAACCTACATGCAAGTAGGGCAAGTTAATACTGAGGGAAGCAACTTTCAGTTGCTTAGATTTAATTCCGTTGTAAGTCAAATTAAATTATCTGTCTTTGGAAACTATCTTAAATTCAAGGTGAACATCATTATATTACTAATACCTACACTGAGCTTCCTAGATAAGATCTCAATGATGTTGTTTTAACAGGCAGTCCCAAACCTTTGCAGTGTGGAGCTGAAATATTGAGCGTCAACTATGGACACGCTTACACAAAAGTCAGTAAATACTAGATGATTAAACATAAGAGAAATTCTTGAGATTGCAGTATCCCAGCAGACTCTCAAGTTGTTCTTTACCGACTCTTTTATCTGGGCCATTGTTAGTGTTATGTATTGAATATATATAAAGTTGTGTTAAGCCCTGCTAAAGTGAAACTAAGTTAACTCCAACTGCTTGTGAAGCTAAAATGAAACTAACCTTTAGATGAACCTGACTGTTAACTCCAAATGTTTTGGAGGGAAACTTTGAACATTCATATTTGGGCGGGCTTTTTAAGTATTCTGATTGGTTAAGGCCCTGTGGGCTCAGAGTATAAATTACAGGCAATTGCCTGTAGTTTTCCAGTTCTAGTTTGAGTCAATAAATGATGTTGTAACTATGCTGGTCTGCTCCTTGCCTAATGAGAGAGTTTCCTCCTTTAAATTTCTGGGAGTCTACCTCTGTGAAGATCTGACCTGGAAAGTTAACACAACCCAGGTGGCTAGAAAGGCCCAACAGAGGCTTCACTTTCTTAGGATCTTGCGGAAGAACAGGGTAGAACAACAGCTAATGACCCTCTTTTACCGGTGTACCATAGAGAGCGTCCTCTCGTATGGTATTGTGGTTTGGTATGCTGGTCTGACAGCCGCGGATAGGAAAGTATTACAGAGGGTAGTGAGCACAGCACAAGACATTGTGGGCTGTTCCCTGACACCACTGGATGACATTGTCAGGGCTCGTTGCCTTGGAAGAGTGAGGAAGATTCTCAGGGATGACTCACACCCTGGACGGTATCTCTTTACTCTCCTACCATCCGGTAGGAGATATAGGAATATAGCCAGCCGTACCAACAGGCTGAAAAATAGTTTTTATCCGTGGGCTGTTAGGCTTTTAAATGGGACATAATCTTATGCAGAATTGACTTGGGAGGCCGGTGTGTGGTGTAGTTGGTTCACATAGTGTGGTGGGATGGAGGGTTTGTTGTCACTGTGTGTTGGGGGGAGAGAGCACAGGGGGAGGCTCAGCTAATGTCAATGTACACATGTTGTACTTTGACAATAAGGTTTATTTATTATTATTAATGAAGCCCACTACACAATAGTTAGATTCATAACAAAATATTGGGAAGAACTCTTTACTTTTTATTTTCTAAATATGTGGTATCCAGAAGCACTGTTATAAATAGCCTGAGGTTGGGATTTTGTTTCATTGCCTGCTAGTTTCCCATCATTTAAAAAAATGAAGTGGGGCAGAGAAAGGTTCTGTGAGAGACAACGAAATGTCTGAGTCATTCCTCTCATTGGGACCCTTTTTAGGACCCTTTTTAGGATCCTGTCCTGGGGAAATGGGGAGATGGTTCTTTAAAAAGGACTCAGCTGCCTCAGAAAAGATTTATTTTCTGTCATTAGCATCAGGACGAAGAACTTTGGTTTAGTGGCACAGAACAAGAAAGAAAAGGAAAAACAGAAACAATTGAAAAGAAAGGCAGAACTGGGAAGAAAGAAACAAGAAGCTCTCGAGATACCAGATACTTGAAGATGATGTCCTCTGGAAGCCACAAACCTGTTGATGAGAATATTAAAGACACTTGCAGAAGGGAGAAGAGGTAGATAAGGCAGTTTGCTGCAGTACTTTTATTGGTTATTTATTATAACAGAATCCTGCACCTGTGATTATTATGTATCTCTTGGCTTCTTCTTATAATCCAATGACTTAGAGACGCACCTCCTGAGCTGCTTCCAAATATTACCTCTTTGTTCTTGACTTAATATTTCAAACTTTTTTTACTTAGGTGACAGTGCTTGCATATTTTCATGAGGTCATATATAGTAAAGTAAAAGTAGTCCTCAATTTATAACCAGAGTTGGGACTAGAATTTCCATGACTAAGCAAGGCAGTTGTTAAGTGTGTCACTATAGTAAAGTCAATTATGCAGTTGTTAACAAAATCCAGCTTTTCCCATTGACTTTTTGTCAAAATAGAGGTGGGAAGTTCGCATGACACCCCCACCCCATGTGGAAATAAGCAGCAGACCTGTCAGACCAACTTGAAATCAGCATTTAAATCACATTACTTCAAACGTGTTCTTTCTCCATGTCCCATGGATTATCTAGATCAGGGGTAGGCAACCTTGGCTCTTTTATGACTCATGGACTTCAACTCCCAGAATTCCTGAGCCATGCTGGGTCAGGAATTCTGGGAGTTGAAGTCCACGAGTCATAAAAGAGCCAAGGTTGCCTACCCCTGATCTAGATGGAAGGTCTTTTAGTTAGTAAAAAAGAGAAAACAGAACTTTAAGAAGAGGACATCTAGAACTGTCTTTGGGTTGCCAATGGGATACAGGTTCCTAATATGAGGACAAATTCTGTGCATGCCAAAGGATGTCCTTGCAAGGTCACATAAACATTCTCACTCTTGTTACCCCTGAAATGGGTTTATGCTTTTATCAAAATTTATTGGCTCACTTTCCCCATCATGATTCCAGAACCAAATAAGCAAGAACTTTGGTCAAAGTAGAATGTAAAACCAAGGTTGCATTATAAACACAGTGTGTGTGTCAGAAAAGCAACAGATTTGGAGAAATATTTCCAATGAGAACCATGAAAATCTGGAGAAATGTTCTCCAGTGTTGATCCCACAGCCTTTTCCTAGAATAACTTTTTGCAAGGGCTAAATTTCTAGACAACAAATGTATAATCAGTCTCTTTTTCTGTAAAAAGCCAGAAATCTGTAGGTTTTAACAAGACAGAATTAAATGAGTATTTGTTTAGAATTTATTAGATAGAGTCCTATTGCTTTGGATGTTTAACAATCAATACAATTAACATAGCAATGATTAAAACAAATATACATGGAGCAAAAGCCAAAAGGCAACAATTGCCACAACAAAATAGACCCACCCGTCCCCAATTCAATGCTTGAGAAAGAGCCAGGTCTCAAATGCTTTATGGAAGGCCATCAGAGTTAAGTCCATTTGAACCTTGAGGAGCATGGAAGCCCCCTAGGATAAGTGCTGTGAGAAAGCTTTTCATTAGAAAGCATTGTTTAAACAGCCAGAAACCTGAGTGCTGCTAGTCAGCTGATATAAGTTAGTCCCCACCCTGGCGGTGCACCAAGGATAGGCACGCAAGTGCTGAATGGAATGGACTAGCAGTTTAGGCTGTTAGGACTGCATTGTGTCTAGCATTTGTAGATTTCCCTGACATTGTATGCCATGCAGTAAATCAATCAATCCAAGGGTCCCAACATACCAAAAGAAACATATGGGGTATTGCAACAGATGGCTCTGAGAGGCAGACCAATTGGATTCTAGAGGGAATGAAGGCAATTATTAGCTCAAACACCTCTGGGCTGGAATATTTTTTTTAATTTTATTTTAATTCCATTTATATCCCGCCCTTCTCTGAAGACTCAGGGCGGCTTACAAGCTTAGCAGTAGCCTTCATTCTATGTATATGCCTGCTTATTAGGGCTTTCACACACACCCCCAAGCGGCATTATTACAAAGTCAGCTTAATTGCCCCCAACAATCTGGGTCCTCATTTTACCTACCTCGGAAGGATGGAAGGCTGAGTCAACCTTGAGCCTGGTGGGACTCGAACCTGCACTAATTGCAGGCAGCTGGTGTTACTTAAGGAGGCATTAGCCCACTGCTCCACCAAGGCTTGTCATATAGGCTTGGAATATAAACCAGTTGATGAACAGGCTTGGTGATAACATTTCTGAATCCATTTTTTTCAATAAGCATTTTTCCATTTTCATTTTCATGATTTGAAATCACAAGGTCATTATTTTGGGTTGGATTTTATTTGGATCTTTTTTCCTCCCTCCCATTTAGGTGGCATTAGGGTTTCTGTCTACCCAGACGGCTCCCAGGCAACACTTCCAAACATGAGAAATCTTTTCCTATGCTTTCCCAATTACTCACCTGCCTTTTGTTTTTTTGGCACAATATATTAATCTCTCAACTCCATGAGAGGTCGTTGGTCCTCTCTGAGCTTGGTTGTTTTCTTGCAAATGTTTTGTTATTCTAACTAGGGAAAATCACCAGTGCTAGTAAGGAGTGGGATTTGCTTTCAGTTTACATTCTATGGCTTGTCCGGTCAGTTTTGGTGGGGGTGGTCTTAGGGGTTCTTTGGTTAGGTTGTTTTGGCAGTTGACTTGCTTGGCAGTTCCTTGATTGTTTATTTCTCGATTGTTGGTCAGATGTTAATCTTGGACTTAATTTATGCTCATCTGATGCTGATGACTGGGGAGGTGTTTTGGTCTTTTTGGCTTGTTGATTGTCTCTTTTGCATAGTATGTAAATAATGTTTTTCTCTATGTATCTATTGATGGCTAATTGGTCAGTGCCAGGCTTCTAGAAATTCCCTAGCATTTTTAGACATAGCTTGGTCTAGGATGGTCACAGTTTCCCAGTTGAAACTATGGTTAAGTCTGTCCATATGTTGTGAAATTAAGGAGTTTTCATCATGTCTTGTGACTGCTAGATGGTGTTCATGGAGATGTTCTGTCATTCTTCTGCCTTTTAATCCTTCATAGTAGCTGTTGGACTCATTACACTGTATGCTGTAGATGACTCCTATTGTTCTCCAGGGACATCTGGGTTTTTTAGTTTACTCAGGATGTCTTGAACTATAGTTAAAACCACTGACTGAACCATAGTTTCAACTGAGAAACTGTGACCATCCTAAACACCTCATTTCAAGCCTTAGCTACAAATATTCTTATTCATTTGTGTCAACTCTCTTTTCCAGGACAGACAATAAAAAACAAACAAATAAATCAATACCTGAAAACTAGTCTGGCTGAGTGGCAGGTAGTGAGTATGGGATGAAGTAGGAAGGAATATCTGGAGTCCTTCCTTCCATCTTGTTGCATGCTCAAGTCAATAGGTGATGCTTTTCCTCACAGGAGAAGATGCTAGGTGGGAAGAAAAAAGACAGCAGGGAATCTACCAATCACTGTCCTGAAATTGTCCTGTAAGAAAATGGAATGGGTAGTAACACTCCCCAGAATCACTGCTAAACTGCAATGGAATGTATGTTGATATAAGCTTACTTTCATATCAACATGCTTTTCTGGTGACTTAAGAATGGGAGGACGTTAAAGCAGCTGCCTGGATGAGCCCCACTATAGAAACTATTTAGAATTATCATGTGGCCAGCATTCATATAATTACATTGATAGACAGACTATCAGTAAATCTACATCTTGATTTGATGCAAATTTATTATGGCTTTCCCCAAAGAATCCTAGGAGGTGTAGTTTGAATTTGAACATGGCATCCACAAAAAAGCAAATTAATATCATGTTTTCTCAAGAGAACTAATTAATCAAGTCCACAGAGAAATCCAACTTTAAACTTGAGAATCTTTACTTTTATAGGAGCTTAAGGTGGCTATCCTAGTTTTTATCCTATCCTAGTTGAGCAGATAAAGTGAATGACTACTGCAAATCACCCTGTGGAATTTGAGATCAAATGGGAACTAAACATGATGTTATATTGGCTCTCTTACACCTTTTTATCTTTCCTTCAGAAATTCAGCATACATATCTACAGCCATCCCGACAGATGGCAACTGACCAAAATAACTGACTCGGTTATGAACCTGATTCTGTCCAATTTTACTCTTCTATTGAGCCTTTTCTACAAACAAGTGGTGATTCACTTAGCTTACAGCAAAACCTCTGATTTTATGATCTTTTGAAGTGTGCCCAAGAGTTTTAGCCAAACATATCTTGAGGAAATAGCATGCCTAAAATGATTTTTCTTTTCCATTCAGTCCTTGATGGGATCATATGTCATAATGAAGCACCAAGCTGCTATTGGCTATGATAAAGACATCACACTTGCTCATAAGAATATATCTGTGTGGAACATCATCTGGAGCTAATGGCTGAGATAGTCCTATGACAAGCAGATGAAGCACCAATGGAGTACTGCAAGCAATTGCTAAGGGGCAATATAAATGAATGAACCTTTATTATCAAAGTACAACATGTATACATTGAGATTGGCTGAGCCTCCCTTCGTGCCCAACCCCATCACAACTCACAGTGACAACAAACCCACCATCTTGTTACACCATGTGAGCTAATTGCACAACACACTGGCCTAGCAAGTCAATCATACATAAAGTTATTTCCCATTCAAGAGCCTGACAGCCCAAGGATAAAAGCTGTTCTTCAGCCTGTTGGTACACCTGGCTATACTCCTGTATCTCCTACATGATGGTAGGAGAGTAAAAAGGTACCGACCAGGGTGTGAGTCATCCCTGAGAATTTTTCTCACTCTTCCAAGGTAGCGAGCCCTGGTGATGTCATCCAGTGGTGTCAGGGGACAGCCAATGATGTTTTGTGCTGTGCTCACCACCCTCTGTAATATCTTCCTATCCACAGCTGTCAGGCCAGCATACCAAACCACAGTACAGTGTGAGAGGACACTCTGCATAGTAGACCGATAAAAGAAGGTCATTAGCCATTGTTCTACCCTGTTCTTCTGCAAGATCCTGAGGAAGTGGAGGAAGTGGAGCTGAGAAGATAGTGAAGTTTGCCTCCATAACCATACTAAATGGTCATACAAACTGTTGCCACAGAAAAGAGAACTAAACACCTAATAAATCTTGCCTGGAAATGTTAAAAAGTACATTGTATTAATGTTAGAATTTGGGAGTTATGACCATGATAAATTTGATCTATGGGCTAATTAATTACAAGTTTTGGCAGTCTGGCTAATTAAAACCATTTTAAATCTGTGATGCCGATCTGGTTGGAATATCCCAATGATGCAATGTATTCTCATGAAACCACTGTCTCAGAGGCAGTTCTGTAATTTGGAAGCCAATATACTTATTTCTAAACTGAGTGCTATGATTTATTTCTAGTTTGCTTGTTAGAGAGAACTGTATCACTGCAAAGAAATCAGGTTTCCCATTGTCAAATGTCCAGACAAGTACTTGAAGATCCATTAAGACAGGAAAAAGGAAAGTGGAGAGGAGAAAGAAGGAGAAAGAAAAGCTGGAGGGATGTTTTTTCATCTACCTCCCCCCTGCTAATTCCTAGTAGTAATTCCTCTGTTTTAAGACACAGTTATAAATTATTTGAGATAGACAGTCAAATATTGATTGATTTAGCCTGGCTTTCTGCAGAATGGCTCCTTTGTTCTTCATGCTTCTAAAGTCTTGATTCTCATGAAAGAAGGAAAGCCTGCTGAAATATATTTTACAGAAGAGTGGGGGCAGACTTGCCATTTGAAGAGTTCCAAAAATAAGGAGTACATGGTAGGATTTTAATACATTATAATACACACGCCTACACATATTAACATAAAGAGTATGTTATCATAATATAATACAAGATATTCTTCAACCTACAGACATGCAGAATATAGAATAATAGAGTTGGAAGGGACCTTGGAGGTCCTATGGTCCAACCCTGTTCAAGCAGGAGACCCTATACCATTTCAGACAAGTGGCCGTCCAGTCTCTACTTAAAAGCCTCCACTGTTGGAGCACCCACAACTTCTGAAGCCAAGCCATTCCACTGGTTAACTGTTCTCACTGTTAGGAAGTTTCTCCTTAGTTCTAGATTGCTAAAACTGTATGACATATTTATTTCTTGTATTTAAATGAAACCTTGCTAAACAAATTCTAGAATTCTAGTTGAGGAATCTAGCTTTGTCTCTTTACCAGCACCATCAGCTGCATCTTCATGGAACTGAGTCTCTTCTTCTTTATTCCTGAGAGAAAGCCATTACACATTCCCTTCAGCTACTTGATATAGAAGAACAAAATATAACTTTAGCTAGCAATCTCTTCTCTTCTGGGGTCTTCTGTCAGTACATTTGCTTTGATAAGGTTAAAAAATATTTTTTTAATGGCTCTTCTGTGAGGAACCTGTAAACTAGCCCCTGAGGTTGGCCAAAAAGGCCAAGAGAATAATAGCAAGCCACCTTGGAAAGTAATTTCAGTTGTGAGTTAATGACTGCTTCATCATGACCAAGGATAAGTTGAACTTGAGTCCTCAGTTCCCTGATCCAAAACCTTAACCACCAAATCACATGGGTTCTTAATGAATGCTTTACAATGCTAGTTTGGGATAGTAACTCAGGAATCTCTTCCAAAATTAAACAATCCATGTCAATATAAGCAGAGACCAATAAACCATAATTTTTATTAAAAGAAAATATTAAGAACTATTTACAGAATAGATAACCATGAAGATTTACTTTGATTGCTATATTCTTTTTCTATGTTTTTACATAAAGGAGTTCGAAGCAAACATACTGCATTTCCAAAATTGCAACTTGCTCTAATGCCCGAGGCATCCAAATTCCAAAGTCTTGTGGTTGCAGGAGCCAATAAAGTCAACGCTGCAGGTGAGTAGTAATATTCATTCTACTCAGGTGAAATGGCCATTGTCCTCTAATGATATTTTTTTTAGTCTCTATCTTCTACCCTACTATTGCCATGGAATCTCTGTGCATCACAACTTGAATTGCTGTATAAGCAGTTTTGAAAATGTATACAGGAGAAAATAAAAAAGTGGAAGTTGCTTTAAGGCACAAAAATGACAAGCTTTCCCATCATCCAAGTCTTCTGATCTCACAATTGGCAGGTCATTATATGTCTAATATTTACAGTATGCCCAGAGAACAAACAGCTAATCTTAATTGTATTTCCTTGCCAAAGGATAAATTCATTGGTGGCTTAGTGAGTCAAAGCTTATCTGTTGGCCAGGAAGAGCTGCTTAATTCTACCTTTTAAATTTTGCATAAAAAGTTAAAAATGTTTTCTGCTCTTCAAAGAGCAGTAATTTTTTTGAACTTTTTGGGCTGTTTTTTTGCTGACTCCTTGGAAAGTCTGCCCAGCATTTGATGTCTTTAACAATTCTACTGGGCTAGATAATCCTAACACCATTTCATTTACCTATCATCATCTATAAACAGATCTGATTTTCTTTTAAAATCCTTTAACCTATTATCTATTCTAAACTGTTTGTTTTGTTGTTGTCCTTGTTTAACTCCATCGTAATCATTTGGAGACTAACAGAAGGCAGTGAAAATAGATATTTCACATGAACAAGATACCACCAAGTGGAAGGTCACTTATTCTTCAATTGTACACCACCCTGAAAACCTCAGTCTCTTTCAATGTTTGAACAAGCATTTAATTATTCTAAATCCTGTCTGGAGGAGTATTTCAAAATCTGGACTATATATACAAATGCATAGGCTTAACTTTTACTTTTGGTTTCTATTGTTAAGAAAGTGATTTAAACATTTTTTCATTTAATTGGACCACATGATACATATGCAAGATTAATTGAGGAAGGGCAGAGTCTGGCAGGAGCAACAGACTTTTTTCTTTCCCTTGCCCCAGAAATGTAAATTTGGAGTTATCTGCATGAACTGTTCTTCTCTCTTTCTCAGTAGCAATACTTGAACTGGCACCAGAACCTCACCATTTGGCAACCTTTAAAAGCACTGCAGCTGTTATAGGTTCTTAAACTTCCCTTTCAACTTTTAAATGCCTCTAAGGTTTAAAGGCGATGGACTCAGCACCATGGTTCTTCTGTTGTTTGGAATATGGACGATTTCTTTGCAGCAACTGCTAAGAACTTTGTGATAAACTGTCAGTAGTTTGGGGAAGGTTTCATAAAAGAGCCTGAAACTAAACAAAAGCAGATGCCATTTTGAACTTGAAGAGACTGTGATATATATCCACAGAAGAAAGATTGGATAATAAAATTGATAAAGCTTGTGGAAATAGCAAAGCTGGGCAGTTTGGTCAGGGGAAAAAAATGATTCAGACTTTTTTTTTTGACAGGCTGGAAACTTTATATGGACATGTTGCCTTTCATTTTTTTTCTCCAGAGCAGTGGTATTTGCATGAAACTTTGCCATGCGCATGTAATATAGAATATTTTTATATTTCTCTCTGATGAATGCCTTTTGAATCTCAAACCACTCGTACACATGCTTCAACCATGTCTAAGCATCTTTTTATCATCTCACTTTCAGCATTTTAGTTGGAGATTGAAATTTTATGGAAATATATGAATGTAACTTTATTGCATCTGCCATTATTTGATTTAAGTTCAAATCGTGTTACCTAGACTGTTAATTTGGGTATGCTAGATTTTTGAGGTATTATTCTTAAACAAATTTTGAATGATTCTCTACAAAATGCCTTGCTTCTAAGAATTTGTGCAGCCCAGTAATGACCATAAGCAATCTCTTTTCCGCTGTGATACTAGCTGAATCTAAAATGTACACAAGGTTAATGGTAATTTAGGAGATGCACCAAGTCATGGTATGAATCAAACAGGTTTCATTCCCAAGCAATTATGGACCTAGATATGAATGGTGCTGCTTATGTATAGACTTAATCTTTATATGATGATCAGTCACTATGCCCTCTTCCATTGCAATCTTATCTTTGAATCAAATTGGACATTGATGCTGTTTTAAATGATTGCTTCCTTTGGGATTTATGTTAGGAACACTCTAAGTAAACACACAATTGTCATGCCTGATTATTAAAATTGACAAAATTACATTGTTATTGATTCTGAGTTTTTTTGAAGTCAGTATATTTATATTACTTTATTACAACTTTATAGATGAACCATCATGAAATCAGTGTATGATCTTAAAGAGAGTGTGTCAATATGTATTAACACACTGATATTTATTATTGTTGTTGATCATACACTTAGCCAAGTATGTACACTGGATTTGGTATTTTACCCACCTATCAAGTCCTTCCCAAGAACCTAGGATAAGCAGATAGTGTTTGATGGTGTTAAAGATATTGTTGCAGCATGAAAGCTGTTCCACGTAAAGCAGCCTTTTGTAATTGACTGGTGGTAATCTTGTCAATGTCGGTGGCATTCAAGTGTGCTCCAGATGTTTTGGAATTGCACCCAAGGCATCTATTATTATGGGTGGAATTCCCAAAATAATAGGTCACATAGTAATAGGCATTTTGGGTGCAATTCCAATTTTTATAGTTGGTTGCACATTCAGCCAGATGTTTAGACTGGATTTGGCATTTTTATCTTCCTATTTATTATTATTTGCTTAACAAGTAAGAGCTGGATAAGATTTATAATAATTATCCTTTCTTTGGGTAGGAAAATTCATTCCACAATACCATCATGCATAGGTATCTGTGGATGGAAGAAGGAAGAGAAAGAAACAACATAGAATGCAAATATGAAAAGGTAGAGTTTTCACTGTGATATCACCACATGTCTGTCATCACTATCTAACCACAGAGCCTACTGCCAGCAGTTTGCTTCTGACTGGTTCATGGTTGACTCAACCTTCCAACTTTCTAAGATTGGTAAAATGAGGACCCAGATTGTTGGGGGCAATATGCGGACTCTGTAAACCACTTAGAGAGGGCTGTAAAACACTATGAAATGATATATAAGTCTAAGTGCTATTGCTTTTGTTATTTTGGTTAGCTGCAATTGTATGTAGTCTCTAGTGGTCTCTCATTATCGAGGAAAAGAGAAGAAACAACAGAGTTATTTCTGATAGCAACCATTTGATCTATATGATACCTGGTTCTGACCTCAGAGTAGCAGTGCTTCATAGCTTGCATGATCATTGACTATGTAAATATTTTATTTGCTCATAATACATCCATATAAAAGAATAGTTCGTACCTAAAAAGGGATTTCCAAAAAAAAGTACTGGGGAATTCTAGGAATTTTATCCTAAAAATAAACATAAATCACAGTGATTTTTGTTGGATTCTTTAATTTGGGTGTAAGCCACTCAGTCTTTGGCTGCATTGTCTTGATCCATAGTACTGTCAAGCCAGTATATTTGGATATTACCCAGGACTGACCTATTGACTGGCTTTGGAAATTGAATCTATCTAAAAGTAAAGCCAGACTTAAACACACTGACCTCCAAAATATTCTCAGATGTTTTTTGCCTCTTCCACCTACTCAACCACTACCCAAAAAGAAATCTTGCAAATTCCAGAATCTTGGCATTAAACCCATAATTTAGATTCCCCTTCTGTCACTACTTACAGCATGAAGTGGGAGGTTTCACTGTTTCTTAGGCTCATGAAACATTGTTTCTCATAAACATAATCCAAACCAAATAAACTGCTCCCATATGCTATTGGAACAGGCACTATTTAGAGATTTAGTGTAACATCTAAGTTTGTGTGTGTGTGTGTGTGTGTGTGTGTGTGTGTGTGTGTGTGAGAGAGAGAGAGAGAGAGAGAGAGAGAGAGAGAGAGAGAGAGAGAGAGAGAGAGAGAGAGAGAGAGAGAGAGAGAGAGAGAGATGATAAAAAGATAGGCTCTTGTTTTAGGCCCAGTACTCTTCAATATATTCAACAATGATTTAGATGAGGGAGTAGAAGGGAGACTCATCAACTTTGCAAATGAAATTCAATGTAGAGAAAAGTAAGGTTTTACATTTAGGCAAGAAAAACCAAATGCACAAGTCTAGAATAGGTGGTACCTCGCTCAACAGTAGTAACTGTGAGAGGGATCATGGAGTCCTTGTGAACAATCACTTAAATATGAGCCAGCAGTGTGCTGCAGCTGCCAAAAAAGCCAATACAATCCTAAATTGCATTAATACAGGGATAACATCAAGGTGATGTGAAGTGTTAATACCACTATATAATGCCTTGGTAAGACAACATCCAGTTTTGGTCACCATGATATAAAAAAGATATTGAGACTTTAGAAAGAGTGCAGAGAAAAGCATCAAAGATGATTAGGGGACTGAAGACTAAAACATATGAAGAACAGTTGCAGGAACTGGGTATGTCTAGCTTAATGAAAAAAAGAATTAGGGGTGGCATGATAGCAGTGTTCCAATATCTCAGGGGCTGCCACAAAGAAGAGAGAGTCAAGCTATGCTCCAACGCACCTGAAGGCAGGACAAGAAGTTTCTCTTTGGAAACTCACCAAAGAGAGAAGCAACCTAGAACTAAGGAGAAAATTCCTGACAGAACAATTAATCAGTGGAATGACTTGCCTCCTGAAGTTGTAGATACTCCAACACTGGAAGTTTTTAAAAAGATATTGGACAATAATTTGTCTGAAATGGTATAGAGTTTCCTGCTTGAGCAGAGGGTTGGATTAGAAGGCCTCCAAGGTCTCTTCCAATTCTGTTATTCTGTTATAGATAGATAGATAGATAGATAGATAGATAGATAGATAGATAGATAGATAGATAGATAGATAGATGGATGGATGGATGGATGGATGGATGGATGGATGGATGGATGGATAGATAGACAGACAGACAGACAGACAGACAGACAGACAGACAGACAGACAGACAGAATATTCTGAGAGCTGTATTATTCAAGGCTAAGTATACAGCCCTATATCCAAGTTGACCTCCTCCAGAAGTTTTGGACTGCAATTCTAGAATTTATTGACTTAAATTTCTAATGCCTAAGACATTTTTGTCAGCTGACTGAGGACTTCTGGGGAATTAAGTCCACACATCTCAAAATTGCTAAGATTGAGAAATACTAGCCTAAGGAAGAAAGGATGCCATAAATATTTTAATAGGTTTGGCACAATGTTAAACAGTATGGCTATTTGATAGCCATACTGAATCCCAAAGTTTGGTAACCCTTTGAATCTAATCCTAGTGCTTCTATTTAAGTGGGATTTAATTCTCAACAGGATTGCATATGATTGAGTTATTAGTTTATTACTTATTCTTGATGAAGTATATATTGTTGGGATTGTTTGGAAGCGGCAGGTGAGAATGAAAGGATTCATCTTTAAGACTTTATGGAATAATGCTTCCCTGCTGTTAGCTCAGTTCTGAAGAAGCTTCTTTGATGAGAAGCAAAAAGTCTTCAGGTTGCCTTTTGAAAAAGCACCTTTGGGATTCCCATTGTTATATTAATCACATAAGCAATATCTCCATGGATATCTCAGGTAGAATTAATTTAAGTCATTCAAAAATTCAGTAGGCACTGAAGTGATTGTCTCTAGAGGGAGTGAGGGATGGATGGGTCAGAGGGTAAAGGAAAGTGAATGAAAAAATAAGTGAATCTGGTTAAAGCCATTGTTTTCTTTTATTTATTCCATTTATTCCTAGCCTTTCTGGATATAAACAGTAGAAAATTGGTAGTGACACAAGAGCAATTTCATTGTGTTAATGAAACAAAGTTGTGCAAAGGAATCATAATGCAAAGGAGAGAAAAATCTTTTGTGAATTTACTTAAAAGATTAAATATTTAAAAGACTGCTCCGTGAGAAATGATGTCCTAAGGTTTTTAATCTTTAAAATAACTAGCCTGGAACATGTTCATTGACTGGCTGGTTTTATTTTTTTAATTATCCTTTGAAACACAGACAAACCCAAACATGCCCCCGCCTTGTATAAAAGGAGGATGAATCTGGGGAAAAATAGATCAGAAACAAAACTGGACCTTCCCCACTTCCAAATTATATAGTTCAGAACTTTTCAGCCTTTGTTTCTTCTTCTGTCTCTCAAGTGCTCACTGTCTCTTAGTAGGACTAGTTGAAGAACAGATATTTGGATGTTGCAAGAGTGAACAGAAGGCTTTCTTGCAAAGAAAATAGAAAAAGTAACTGGAGAAATGCTATTCAAATGTAAGCTTGATGTCTAGTCTTTTAAACAGAGAGGCAGGGAATAGACCTATGTGTAGTGATGGAAGGTCACCTTAACTATAAATTTCTGGTATTGACAAAAACAAGGCAGCAATATTAAGGTTGGGTTTGTCCAAATAATGGTATTTCTTTTTTAGGTAATATCAGAAAGAGATTTTCACAGTCAGAAATTATTTCATTTCATTACCTACATGTGTATATTTGTTTATTTCACACTAAGTGTTCCAAGTTGAATCTAATGAGGGAGGGGAAGAAGAAGAGGGAAGTTATATTTTTAACAAAGAATCTGAAATCAGATAGACTATAAACTATGTTGTAAATAGAAAGCGAAGAGACCAACTCCATTATAGAGAAGCAGTGCCTTTTTAAACTTTCCCAGCCTGGTCCCTCCAGATGCATTAGACTATAGTTCTGATCATTTCCAGACAAGGCAGCAGGTGGTTGGGAAACATTGGATTATTGAGATATGTAACATAGACATGCTGAAGACAATTTGGAAGACAATTTGAAAATTGATCTCTCCAGTTCAAAGGCACAATTTGCAAGCCATAAACCTAGCCAGGATTCATGTTTGCATGGGCTATGTGTTGGAGACTTCTTCATTTAGACACACTACTGAGATTGCAAGGGCAGTTTTCCAGTGTCAATGAGCAATGAGCAACGTGACAAAATTTTGTTATCCTGCAAGTTCAGCACAAACAGGATAATTCCTTGTGAATAACAAAGCAGCACAATTCCTTGTGAAGTTATGATGGGTCCCCAAAAGGTACTTATGATTCAGTCATGAAGTTTTGACACCTCTTGGTCATGTGACTGCATTTTGGGTGCTCAGCCACCAGCCTGCATTTATGCCCCATTTGTAGCATCCCATAGTTATGTCAGCACAATTTACAACATTATTGCCAAAAGGTGCCATTTACTTCTGATTTTTTGCAAAAATGCCCCATAGCAAGCCACGGATCTGCTTAACAACCACAGTGTTCACTTAATGTCCCCCTAACAAAAAAGGTCATAAAACTGGGCATGACCTGCTTTACAACCATGACTATTTACAACCATAATGGATCAGCTACATTATAGTCATAAGTTGAGGACTACCTGTATTCTGAAGAAACTGAGGCAGGCTCCTCCCTGATTCACAGGGTTATAAGAGGGAAGGGAATTAAGGCACAACCAGGCTTGCAAGATTCTGTGATTCTGTGGTGGCTGAGTGGTTAGAATATAGTACTGCAAGCTAACTCTGCCCACAGTTTGGAGTTCTAGCCTGACTGGCTCAAGGTTGACTCAGCTTTACATTTTTTCAAAGTGAGTAAAAGAGGACCTAGATTGTTGGAAGTAATATGATGACACCGTAATAAACTGCCCAAAGAATGCTGTAAAGCCAGAGGTGGCCAGTGTACCAACATGCTTGAAAGCAGCTACCATTGTCCCAGTCCCAAAGAAAACTGCAGTTGAGTGCCTGAATGACTACAAACCTGTTGCATTAATGTATGTAGTGATGACATACTTTGAAAGACTGGTTCTCCAACCTCTTAGGACATGCCTCCCACCGGACTTTGACGAACATCAGTTTGCCTACAGGGGGAATAGGTCGACAGATGATGCCATAGCTACTGCTCTACATTCTGTAGCAAGCCATCTGGAGAAAGCTATGTCAGGATGATTGTCACTGATTATACCTCAGCTTTCAACACTATTCTGCCGAGGATCCTTATTGAAAAGCTGACTGACTTGAATTTTTCCCCCTCCATCTGCGATTGGATTAAAGACTTCTAAGGGACCGGCTACAAACAGTGAGGGTCAGGTCTGTTTCATCCACCCCCCTGAAGCTTTGCATGGACTCGCCACAGGGCTCCATGCTTAGCGCCTACCTGTACTCATTGTACACATATGATTGTGTATCGTCCAACCCATCCACTGTGATCATTAGGTTCGCAGATGATACCACCATAGTGGGTCTTATTACAGGTGGAGCTGAAACAGCATACAGGGGGGAGGTACAAAAACTATCCCTATGGTGTTTAGAGAACAACTTGCACCTGAACATCGGCAAGACAAAGGAGATGGTGCTAGACTTCTGGAGGAAAAGAGAGGAACCTGCCCCACTTTACATTGGGGGAGGGGACTGTGTGAAGAGAGTTTCCTCCTGTTAAGGAATTTATTGTGCAGAGGTCTCCTTGTGCTACCAAAGAGTTGCACAGACAAGGAAGGGCACTGAGAGCAGTAAAAGTCACACACAGAAATACACTGAGTTCTAAAAGCAAAAAGTATTTTACTTTGAGGTGGTGTAAAAACAAAAATGCACAGTCAAAAATAAACAGTCCAAGTAGCAATCCAAAATACAAAGTCTTCTTACCGGTCCAGAGGTCAATACACAGTTCAAGTTTACAACAGTAGTAAACCAACAGCAGAGCAAAAACAGTAATAGTAGAGATCAGTGAATTCAGAGAGAGAGAGAAGCTACGTTCCTAGCTTCCTCTTATGGCCATGAGAACACTTACACACCCATTGGCCAATTAACAACTTAAAGACATAGCATTATGGTTAATATATTTTCAACCCAACATTGTAGGCTAACACCATATGCCTAACATTCTCCCCTTTGGGTAGAATAATATATAACTCTTACAATCTTATGCACATTCTTTCACAATTAGCATTGTGTTTCACAGCACTTTGTACCTTCGTAAAATGGTCTGCAATATTTACATCAGATGGACAATACTCTAACTGTATTAATTTATCTTTGACACATTGTCTGACATTTAAATAACGAAGATCAGTATGTTTAGATCTTGTTCTTACTGCAGCATTATTAGCCATCTTTATTGCAGCTTGATTGTCCTCATACACAATGAATGGATCATTTACATTTAAACTCATATCTAACAATAATTGTTTGTACACTAGCAGTTCTGTACATAACACTGATAGACATGAAAATTCAGCCTCCATTGTAGATAAGCTTATGTGTTTTTGTCTAATAGACTTCCATCCAATTAAAGAATCACCCAACATTACAGCCAACCCTGAGGTAGATTTACGACTGTTTGAATCAGAGGCAAAACTCGCATCTGCATATGCAGTAAGGATTAACTCACGATTTGGCTCTAGATATAACGAGTAGTGAATAGTTTGCTTCAAATACCTTAATACTCGTTTAGCTGATTGCCAGTGTCTAACAGTTGGATTATTGTTGTACCTAGCTAATTGATTTACACAGTAAGAAATATCAGGTCTAGTCCAATTACTCAGATACATAAGACTTCCTATCAAAGATTGGTACATAGTCTTATCAAATACAGGACTCTCAACATTAGTGTCCTTGAAATCCATAGCCATCGGAGTTTTAGCTGGTTTACACATTTCCATGTTGTATCTCTTTAATAACTGAGATATCTTACTGGCTTGCGACACCTTAAAACCCCTATTTGTTTTCACAATATCTAACCCCAAATAGTGGCTTATTTTCCCAAGATTTCTAATTGTGAATTTATTTTGCAATCTTGAAATGATAGTTTGTGCTTCTAACTCAGTTTTTGTTATTATTGCAATATCATCTGTGAATAATAAGAGAAAAGATAATGCTCCGTTGTGTTCCCTTCTAAACAAACAAGGATCAGCATTACTGGCTACAAAACCTATTGCACTTAACTCATTTACTATACATTTGTTCCACTCATAGCCTGATTGTTTCAATCCATAGAGGCTTTTCTTTAACTCCCAACAATCATGGTCTCTATCACTGGTCAATCCTGGTGGTATTCTTAAATAAATAGTATGTTGCAATGGAGCATGTAAATATGCAGTTTCAACATCTACATGATTAACCATATATTGGTTTTTAGCCGCCCATACTAAAGCTGCTCTTAAAGTAGTTGCCCTTAGACTGGGTGCAAACACTTCGTCATAATCCTCAGTAGTTTGGGCAAAACCTTGTGCAACCAAACGTGCCTTATGGGTTATAGTTCCATCTACTCCCTTCTTTATTTTATATATCCATTTACAACCTATAGCTTGCTCACCAGGTGGCAGTTTTGCTTTCTGATAAACCTTAAGATTCTGCAAAGACTTCAACTCCCTGTTCATTGCAGCTTTCCATGATGCCTGTTCCTTTTCAGGATACATCCTGATCTCATCATAGTTAGATGGCTCTACACTAACTTGACATATTATACTAGCTTCATAGCGATCAGGTGGATGTCTGATACGCATTGAACGCCAAGGAATTACAGGGCTTTGAATTTCAGACTCCTTTCCTTCCTCTGATTCCTCTATTATCTCCCCTATCTCCTCTTCATCTTTTATATTTACAGGAGATGTATTATCATTACTAGTTACGTTATCAGAGGAGTCCTCAAACACTAGAGGATCAGTATTAACAGTTACTTGCTCTAACCTATCCCAACCAACGTGCTCAAGGAATTTTGCACTAGCACTGTTATATACATTAGTTGTGCCTCGTTCCCAGAAACGATAGGATCTGTGATTAGCTTCGTAACCTACGAAGTATAATTGCCTAGCCCTATGTTGGCCTTTACTCCTGAGTTGTGCAGGAATGTGGACCCAAGCTGGGGTGCCAAACGTGTGCAGGTAATCAAGGTTTGGTCTTCTACCATGCCATATTGTATATGGTATTTTACCAGTAGAAGTATTAACAACTATATTCAGAACATGGTTTGCACATTTTGCTGCCTTCCCCCCACAGTCTATCTGTTAAGCCTGAATCTCTTAACATGGTTCTCATCATGGCTTGTAATGTTTGTCCACGTCTCTCAACAAATGCATTATGTTGAGGCCTATAAGGGGCTGAACGTTTATGCTCAATGCCAGCTGATTGTAGCATATCAACAAAACGCTTGTTTGTAAATTCAGTACCATTATCAGTAATTATGCACTGAACCTTTCTCTTTGTTTTTCTCTCCACGAACTTCAGCCAGTTTGCAAATTGTTGGAAAGTATCTGCCTTTGACTTAAGCAGATAACAAAAACCATATCTAGAGTAGTGGTCCAATATACTTAAAATATAACAGGATCCTCCTAAACTTGGTTTCATGGGTCCAATTAAATCAGCAAACACAACTTCCAAAGGTACAGTTGTTTTGAAGCTGTTTATCCTGTTTGCAGGAGTTGCCTTACTCTTTTCCTGATTACAGGCATTGCAATTCAAATACTTACTACATGGCTTCAGTTTAATTCCCTCTACTAATTCCACTGTTTTACGTAGTGAGTTAAAGTTTACATGCCCTAACCGCCTATGCAATAAATGTATACATTCATCATGTGGCTTCTTGTTCTCACATATTGAGTTAGCTTTAACTGTACTAACCTGGTTACTTGTGAGAATGAATAAACCATTTTTCAAATTAGCAGTTACACAGGTTCCATTCCTCTCAATAGTGCATTGCTCCCCTCTGAATGTTACCACAAACCCAACCTTAACCAATTCCCTTACAGATAACAAGTTGAATCTTAGTTTAGGTATATATAACATAGGTAACTGTTCATCAATGAATGGACAATAGGAATTACCTTCACCAGAGGCCTTCATCCTCCAACCGTTTGCTAGTGAAACATATTGGTTGCTGTTTTTCATAGTAATAAACCTCTTTTTCACTTTAGTAATGCATTGTGAAGCCCCACTATCAACAACCCACAATTCATTATTTCTGGATGTTGGTTCACCAGAAATAGCCAAACCAATGCCCTTCTTAGCCTTCCCACTGCTATTTACATTCTGTTTTTTACACTTCCTACAGAATTTGGCTATATGCCCTCTAGCCCCACAAGAATAACATTTCTTGATGTTGTAAGCAGTGGAGAATGGCTGCTCCTCTTGTGGCTGTGTCTCTCTCAGCTGGTCTCTGTCACGCCTTCTTCTGGACTCTTCCAGCAGTCTCCCAGTAATGTTAGTCAATGTCAGTTCCTCTCTGGTCAGGACTTCCAAAGAAGAAACATACCCATCATAACTCTCATCCAAAGATGACAGAATAATGTAGACCTGATGCAACTCTGAAAAAATCAGCTCCTTTTCATGAAGCTCTTGAAAAGTTGCCTTCATGTAATTTAAATGGGTCAGCATATCTCCATTCTTCTGCAAACGAGCCCTAAACAGCTTACGTGTAAGGTGTATATGTGCACCCACACTGCCACGAACATAAAGCCTTCGCAAAACATCCCAACACCTAGCAGCAGACTCCTCACCACGAATATGGACAAGCTGCTGGTCATTCAGTGTTAGTCCAATAATGCAAAGAGCTTTCTCATTGTTTTGTTTAAAGTTGTCTAACTTCTTTGCATCCTCTTCGTCATCTGGATCCCAAGCAGTAGTATCTGGTGGGTTATTTACAACAGCCCATAGTCCTTCCTTGCGCAAAAGCAAGCAGCATTTTGTGGACCAGGAAACATAGTTTGTCCCATCCAACCGGGTTATCCAGGAGATGCCTGACATCAGTTCTTGTGCCATTTTACACCAAAAAGCTAACACAAACTCAGCTAGGAATACTGTGTGTACTTACTCTCAGTACAGGCCTGGGCCCATAACCAGTGTTATGGAATTTATTGTGCAGAGGTCTCCTTGTGCTACCAAAGAGTTGCACAGACAAGGAAGGGCACTGAGAGCAGTAAAAGTCACACACAGAAATACACTGAGTTCTAAAAGCAAAAAGTATTTTACTTTGAGGTGGTGTAAAAACAAAAATGCACAGTCAAAAATAAACAGTCCAAGTAGCAATCCAAAATACAAAGTCTTCTTACCGGTCCAGAGGTCAATACACAGTTCAAGTTTACAACAGTAGTAAACCAACAGCAGAGCAAAAACAGTAATAGTAGAGATCAGTGAATTCAGAGAGAGAGAGAAGCTACGTTCCTAGCTTCCTCTTATGGCCATGAGAACACTTACACACCCATTGGCCAATTAACAACTTAAAGACATAGCATTATGGTTAATATATTTTCAACCCAACATTGTAGGCTAACACCATATGCCTAACACCTCCTTTAAATTCCTGGGAGTCTACCTCTGTGAAGATCTTACCTGGAAAGTCAATACAACCCAAGTGGCCAGAAAGGCCCAACAAAGACTCCACTTCCTCAGGGTCTTGCGGAAGAACAGGGTAGAACAACAGCTAATGACCTTCTTTTACTGGTCTACTATAGAGAGCGTCTTCTCACAATGTATTGTGGTTTGGTATGCTGGCCTGACAGCCGCGGATAGGAAGATATTACAGAGGATGGTGAGCACAGCACAAAACATCGTGGGCTGTCCCCTGACACTACTGGATGACATCGCCAGGGCTCTCTGCCTTGGAAGAGTGAGGAAAATTCTCAGGGACGACTCATGCCCTGGTCGGTACCATCATGTAGGAGATACAGGAGTATAGCCAGCCGTACCAACAGGCTGAAGAACAGCTTCTATCCATGGGCTGTCAGGCTGTTGAATGGGAAATAACTTTATGTATGATTGACTTGTGAGGCCGGTGTGTTGTGCAATTAGCTCATATGGTGTAACAAGGTTTGTTGTCACTGTGAGTTGTGGGGGAGGGCACGAAGGTAGCCTCAGCCAATCTCAGTGTATACATGGTTGTATTTTGACAATAAAGGTTCATTTTATTTATTTATTTTATTTATTATATTTTTATACCGCCCTTCTCCCGAAGGACTCAGGGCGGTGTACAGGGCAATAAATATAAAAACAGAATACAAAAGTTAAAAAACGATTAAATATAATGCCCAAATTTAAAATTTAAGACAATACTTAAAAACATATTAAAACCCCAACCCTAACCCATCAGACCAGGTCATACATACACAACCAGTCTCTGTGTGGATGCCACTTCTGGAAGTCCGTTCTGGGCTTGGGCAACAAAAAATTAGCTACTGGTTCTGCTGAAGTGGTGCGAACCGGCTGAATCTCACCACTGTGTAAAGCACTATGGGGTGGTATATATGTCTAAGTACTATTGTTATCTGCTCTACCCCAAAGGGCTTACAGCAAGACAATTAATTGGTCAAAATAACTGCATACTAAATAGTTCAAACATTTCCCATTTACTAGCTTGGAAATGACAACCTCCAACCACTGGGCAGCCCTTTTTGGGGTTTCCCAACCCCAAATCACCTTTCAAAGAATTTTAGTGGCAGAATTACTCAAAGTTTTACTATTTTAGATGATAAATGTTGTAATGTTATATAGATTTAACTAATTTTAAAAAAGTAAATACTCTCTCTAAATAATAAGCATGACTGTCAAATAAGGTCTGAATTAAACAGCAAACAGTATGGATATAGTTCCCTCTTTATGTTGTATTTTATGTGTAAATATTTAACTATGTGCATGTTAGCTGATGTGTAGATAATAAACAGTAAGGTTAGTGAAGTAATTTGGCAAACAAATTAGCTTTCATTTCTTCCAGTTTTTTTAAAAAAAGCAACAGAAAAACATTAACAATTACCTCTATAATTAAAAAATGTGCTAATAACCAGATTTGGAGCCCAGAAAAACTATATTAGAACTCTGTTATCTCTTTAAATTACATAGTATTGGTTTAAGTCTCAAATTTCCAAACTATTATTTAAAATAATAAAATAGGTGGCTGTTCTCAGTTACAAAATGATTGTCTCTGGATTCCATCAGTACAATCAGTATGATTCTGTTACTTAGTGAGTATATGTTATAAGCCCGTCTCTCCATCTTCCTTATTTTTGTTGTGGTATAGTCTTCATAATATATATCATAACATGTGTAAATATTCAACATTTGGATAAATCCCATGATTGGAAACTTCTTTGAATTTTCAGGACAGAAGGCATAATATGCAAAGAGAATACATTTTGAAAGTATGTTTTATCTTTTTAAACTGCATTTCCACTCTATTTTTCAATAGAATTTTCAAGATGCCCAGTTGACACATCACTGCAAACAGATTTTTCCAGACAGATTTTTTCTAATTTCTAATCCATCAAAACAAAATGCATCACTATATTTCTTTGCAGTGATGGCACACTTGAATAGACAATAATGGGCTCTGGTGTGCTATTCTGAGATATTGAGAATATAAGTTTTATTCATTGGCTCCTGAGCCTTAACAAGAAAAACTTGGAATTCTCTACTCTGGCTTCTCTTGCTACACTTGCTTTCATTTTGAAAGCTTCCTTGGGGAGATTGTACACAATCCATCTCCATCACAGTTCTTCTTTCCATTTGTCCATTGTCCATCACTTTAGAATTCTTCCCTGTGAAAGCAGCTGCAGAGGAATGTGAGTGTTTAGATACAAAGAGCAGATAGTAGATGAAAGGAAAGGGTGATTGTTGAATTGACAAAAAATGGTTGCAAAAATTCTTTGCAACTTTGGCTAACAAGAATCCATTGTCACATTTTTTGGAGAGAGCACATTAATGATTCTCCTCTTTTTTAAAAATTAAAACTGTAGTGCTAACAGATTCCAGATGTCCAGTGTTATGTAGTTTGTCTTGATGCATTCAATTTCCAGATGCAAAGTTTGGAAAAAAGAATTCAATTTTTTTTCTCCAGAGCCCAGTAGAGAATAGCCAGCCTAAAGCAATCGCCTGCACTTAAGAGAAAATGGAGCAACCAATATTACAAAGAACAAGGTTATGTTTGACTGGTCATCTTTTTCTGTGTCATAAAACATTACTCAGAATAGGCAGCAATTTCAAAATTTCTATTTAATTTTAGAAGAGTTCATCATAGTGGAAGTAATGTTATGTTATGAGTCTGCACGGTAATGTGAGAGAATGAAGGAGTATCAGTGCACTGAATTAACTAAGGTTACCAATATAATGTTCAGAAAAGGTATCTCTTTATAATACAGTCTAAAAGGCAAATAGAATCCACTGCAGAGTTTAATTTAGGGAAATGGAAATGGAACTAGATTGTGGAAAATTATTTTAACTTGTTAATTTATTTTAACTTTTTATACTGTCTACATATTCCATTCCAGTGATGGGGCAGGCATGATTATCTTCAGACATTGATGGTGTTCATATATAATGGTAAGCTGGAAGGGATGAGAATTTTGACTTACTATACGTAAACCATTTTATCAAGCCTCTTTGAAAGCTAGGTTTGAAATTGTTTGGTTCTTCTCAACAATAGGAAAGACAAAATGTGGAAACAAGCATTTCATGTTATGATTAAATATGAGCTCTTAATTAGCCATTCCTTTAAACAAAGCAGAGTTTGAAACTGGGGTTTAAACTGATTTAATATTCCTATCTTGTAGACATTACAAAAAAAGAGCTCTGCAATGTCTTCCTTAACTAACAAATCTTATTAAAAGGAAGTGAGCTGCAGCTCATGAAAATATACAGTATACCTTTTAATAAAATGTATTAGTTAGAAAAGGTGCTACCAAACTCCTGATTTCCCCCCCCTATTTGATTAGTGATTGTTGGAGACAGCATACAGGGCGGAGGTACAAAAACTATCCATATGGTCAACTGGTGTAGTAACAACAACTTGCACCTAAACATCAGCAAGACGAAAGAGATGGTGTTAGACTTCCGGAGAAAAAAGGAGGAACCTGCACCACTTTACATCAGGGAGGACTGTGTGGAGAGAGTTTCCTCCTTTAAATTTCTGGGAGTCTACCTGTGCGAAGATCTGACCTGGAAAGTTAATACAACCCAGGTGGCTAGAAAGGCCACCTGTCTTCTTGTTCCTTCACATAGTCTCTTAGTATTTCATTGGTTGTGGTAAGAATTTGGTTTAATGTTTTTAACATAGAGAGAGTTTGTTGATCTTCATCCATAAATAAATTTTGTTCATGGTTTTCTTCCATATTGGTATTTTAAGTTAAAGGCTTTACACTTAGAAAATCCAAAAGAGAGATTTTTTTTCTAGGTAGGGAACACAAAGCCTTTCAGAGCTGTTGTTTCAAAGTTCTCAAGGTTATGTATCTTATCTATTTCCCTGGGCAGTCAGCCAGGCCTCTTTTAAAGTTTCCCTTTGAGTCCCAAAGTTGTCTTAATCTTTTCAGTTTTTCTTTTTCATAAGAAAGAATCCATATTTCCAACAGAAGTAGACAATGAAAAATAGGAAATAAAAAAATCTTTCAATCCACATGCTTTGAGAAATAAAGTTCCAATTGGGATTCAGTTACTTTTTCAACATTTAAAACGCCCCTGGGTATTTCATTGCCGCTCTTTCTGGAGGGAGGACAAAAATCCCCCTTCCCTCACCGCAGGGGGAAAAAATGCTTAGCAGCTTAAGGAGGTACAGAAAATAATAAGGGTGTAAAAGAGGTAAATCTTACCCAGCCTCTTTCACGCTGCTTTAAGAGTTGCCTGGTGGAAAATGTGACTTCGGCTGTTCACATCCTAGCGAGGAGCCATAATGCCCGGTCCTTTCATCCGCCGGTTTGGAGAGATCACCAGGTCTAACAGGAGAGTTGCAGCTCTCCCACAATCCAGTGAGTGCCCCTCCTTGCTGGTTGCCTCTTTGGGGTGACTTTTAGCCCTCTTCAGGGCTCCCCAGCAATGTGAAACTGGACACACAACTCACAGTTACAACAAACCCACCATCTTGTTACACCATGTGAGCTAATTGCACAACACACCGGCCTCACAAGTCATACATAGAGTTATTTCCTGTTCAGGAGCCTGGCAGCCCATGGATAGAAGCTGTTCTTCAGCCTGTTGGTATGGCTGGCTATACTCCTGTATCTCCTACCCAATAGTAGGAGAGTAAAGAGGTACTGACCAGGGCATGAGTCGTCCCTGAGAATTTTCCTCACTCTTCCAAGGCAGAGAGCCCTGGCGATGTCATTCAGTGGTGTCAGGGGACAGCCCACGATGTTTTGTGCTGTGCTCACCATCCTCTGTAATATCTTCCTATACGCGGCTGTCAGGCCAGCATACCAAACCACAATACATTGTGAGAAGACGCTCTCTATAGTAGACCAGTAAAAGAAGGTCATTAGCTGTTGTTCTACCCTGTTCTTCCGCAAGACCCCGAGGAAGTGGAGTCTTTGTTGGGCCTTTCTGGCCACCTGGGTTGTATTGACTTTCCAGGTAAGATCTTCACAGAGGTAGGCTCCCAGGAATTTAAAGGAGGAAACTCTCTTCACCCAGCCCCCCCCCCACGATGTAAAATGGGGCAGGTTCCTCTGTCTTCCTTTGTCTTGCTGATGTTCAGGTGCAAGTTGTTCTCTAAACACCATAGGGATAGTTTTTGTACCTCTCCCCTGTACGCTGTTTCATCTCCACCTGTAATAAGACCCACTATGGTAGTGTCATCTGCAAACTCAAATTTCTAACTATTCCATTAAAGGGTCAGGGGCACTGAAGTTACACTTCTAACAGAGATAGCTAAAAGTCTAAGTAAGATGGAATGTGAGGACAAGTTTCAGGCAATGACATTTAGATTAAGATGTTTTGACAGCCTCTGATTTCACTTCAAGATGTCTGCAGGATATGGTTAAAAAAAGTCAAGATGGCAACCACAATGGTGTGATCAAAGCTCTGCTTGTTTTTTATGTGCATTGAACATTAAAAAATAAACAGGCTTAATTTCAGTTGCAAGAGTCAACAGTAAGCATCACTGACTTTTTTTAACCATTCTCTATGACACTCCTGTTTCCCCTAAATTGCTGGGATGAAGAAATAAATAATAATATCAATTCTTTTTTAAAAGAAAGTTTGGTACCATTTATCATTAGGTAAAAGAGTTTTCTTAACAGGTTCATTCAAGGATCAGAGAAGAGCAACTAAGATAATAAGGGGTTCCTGAGGCTAAATAGGGAATGAGGGAACTAGGTGTGTCTAATCTAACAAATAGAAGGCCTAGGAAAAATATGATAACAATTTTCCAGTACTTGAGCGGCTGTCACAGAGAAGAAGGGATTGACCTATTCTAAAAACTCCCAAAGGAAGGACAAGAAGTATTGGGTGGAAAATCATTAAAGAGAACTAAGGAGAACTTTCCAGACTGTGAGATGAGAACAATTCATCATGGAATGGCTTGCCTCCAGAAGTTGTGGTGGGTGCTCCATCACTGGAGAGTTTTGTCATTTGTCCAGAATACTATATGGTCTCCTACGTGAACCAGGGGGTTGGGCTAGAAAACCTCCAAGGTCCATTATTCTATGTTCTAACTGAGCAACAAGCTGAAAATGGACAAAACCCAAATGTATGCCAAATGAATGGATGAGGACACATGAGGTAGTTGTGGGAGGGTAAGAGAATATGTAAAAGACACAAATGTATAATATAATATTGTCCTGGCTCATGTTACATGCACAGAGAACCATGATTTACTGTGACTACAACTCCCATAATTTCTAGTCTACTATGCTGCCCAGGAAGTAGCTGCCTGTAGCTTCAATATCTGGCAGACACCAAGTTGGGGAAGGCAGCCACAGAGCATATCATAGATGATACAAAAGAACATTGTATTATATATACATTTACACATAAGAATTTAAACAACAAGAAGAGCTTAACACAAACCCCAATCTGAATTTTCATATAATTATGGTGTGGGGTTGAACATTCCAGTTCTTACATTTAAAAGCCCTGTCACTTGAAGCAAATACTGCTCTGTGCCACAAATGGTTACAAATGTTAGTATAGGTTTACAGGAACATATGGAGAGGTCAGGAGAACAGGAAAGAGAATAGAGTTCAGATTGTCACGACTGGGACTTAAGGTGAGGGACATGACTATTTCCTCAAGACCCAATCTCATGGCTCATGCAGCTGTAAGATGTTGGGAGGAAAAGATGACAAGCATTGCCCAAAGGATTGCTTTTCTCAGTGAAATGCACACTTCACCAGTTGCTTCCTGCAAAAGCAAATGAGCTGTACCTCCTCACAGGAAACAGCTGGAGACAGTGTTGGCCAGTAATACACAACTTGGCATGTAGAGGTTCCTTTACTTTAAAAGTACAGCATGATTATCATAGAGCATGGGGAAAATTAAAGCAAACAAGAAAAATAGTGGAGATATTGGCAGTCTTCAATAAGATTCTAACATTTCTATCCCAGCAGTGAAGGCCAGGACAGTAAAATGGTTAAAAATAACAGACTTTGTTTCAAATTCTCATTCAGCTATGAGGTTTACCAGGCAACCTTGGTTCAATCACTCTTTCTTAGGGTAGCCAATTTTATAGAATTGTTGGGAATGTAAAATGGGATTGGAGATGACTTGAACTCCTCTAAGAGAAGTTGAGATATAAATGTTGTGATGTTTAGAGGTCAGAGATTTTTTTTATGGTCTCACAGAGATCTCTAACTTCACCTCACCTTTCATATTTCTATCCATGAGAATGGTATGCTGTGAAAGGGCTAGAAAGAAACCAAAAAAGACAAAACCATTAATTTAATAAATGTGTTGCATTTCCTACACATTATACATCAGAAGATTTCACTCTGAACTGCAAGTGTTTATTCCAAATTCAGTATTCTTAAACAGAAATCATTAGATACAGTACGTGCAGTATAGCATTTATATGGTAGAAGGCCTGTCCATATAGAAATAGGACTTTGAGCTAGTCACTGTGTCTCTCAGTTCAATCCAGCTTGCAGGGTTTTTATTATCAGGAAAATAGGAGGAAGAAGGTTTGTTTGCTCCCTTGACCTATTTATAAAAACAATAAAGGCAGGAAATTGTTAAATAAAATATATAAAAGCTAGGGATAGGATTAGGGGGTTCTCAGTGTTATGACACCTCCTCCCCCAAATTCATATTCTACATTGGATTTCTTGGGGTCCATCCAACCAAAAAAATTCTTGCAGGGAGAAAAATCACCTCTTTGCCTTCTTTTCATATCCAAATCAATAAACTAACTTGTTCATATAAAGAAATGTCATGTTCCACATTCATGAATAGTAGAAAGAGTAATCTTCATCATCAGCTAGTTCCCATTGTACTGATTAGCAGATGCTAATCTGCTCAAGTCTTAAAAGACTTTACTTCAGAACATTCATCCCCACAAAAGACTTCGAGAGTAAAGAATTAGAGAACTAGGAAGGAAGGAAGGAAGGAAGGAAGGAAGGAAGGAAGGAAGGAAGGAAGTTTATTACTGGATATGTCTGTTAAGAATAACTCTTTATATAGATGCCTAAAATGATTCCCTAAGCCCCAGCTTATACATATTATGAAAATCCATAGCAGTCCAAGGGCAGATGAAAAATTGAATGTCTGCATTAATATTAGTGTAAAATGGCTGCTACTCATGGACAGGATTTTAATTACAAAGCCACAGTTGCGAGAAATGGAAAATGCAAGAGAACGTTGTGTACAGTGTGGCTTCTATTTCTAAAATCCTTCTAAGCACGTAAATGGGTGGAAAACTAAAGACTGAATGGAAATATATGGATTTAACAGAGCACATTCTAAAGAGCCAGTTAATTAGTTTGAATCTAATTTTTGGCACACAGAAGTCTTGTTTCTTATTTATGGCAATGTATAAACAGCATATTTACGACATGAATAAGTGGACAACGCAGGAATCTCAAAAGAGGTTCAAGGGAGAAGGAATAATATACTGTGAAAGTATTTTTCTTTCAGTACACACAGATCCCGGCATCTCTTTCCAAGAGAGGTGCGATGTGTGCAGCGAAATATTGCAAAAGCTATGAATAACTATCCCTCCCACATATTCTCAGAGAAGCTTCAGTAATTAAAAGCAAAACCAGAAACCTTTGTGCTGGACAGAAGAATTGTTAAGGACAAACCTCTAAAATATCTTCTGTTGAAAAGCAACCCAAACCAGACAAGGTTGCATTATCCTAGATCACTTTTCCCCAAAAACCAAGCTGGTTGAGAATGATGTAAGAACATCTTACATGCTAGGAGAGCTGTAGATTGGGGAAGACTGCCCACATTTGCTTTACAGTTATTTTTTGACTATTTCAACTTAGTAAATAGAAATATGCATCCTGTGAGGCATTACACTGCAGCTTCCCCCCCTCCACATCCCAATAGTAATAAGATGTTCCTTTTGCTGATATTAGCTCTCAGCCCAAGCACTGAAATGACTACTGTTAGGTACACACCTGTCCGGCCACCTGATTGGCCCAACCGCATGGCGGGAATCCCTGGACACTGGGTTGGGTGGCCAGGGCTAGCGCGGCAAACCTGAGCCTGCGGGTTGGCCAGCGCCAGGCGCGCCTGGCATATATATACAGGTGACAGGGCAGGTAAGGCCAGTTCGGCCACGTGTACCTCAATAAACAGTTAACCGCAGTCCGGCTCCGCTGCAAATATGATAACCTGGAGGTGTGCATTCGAGACCGCGTAGTCCTGGGCTTACGCGATGAACAACTCCAGAACAGGATCATAGCCAAGCCCATGGGGAACTTACAAGAGGTCCTCGACGAACTGCTCACCTACGAAGGCACCGGGCAACGCAACACCCCCCTCCCACAACAGCAATGGCGCGACCGGATCCATCCACCAAGAGTGCCTTGTGGACGGTGGGGTGGAGGGCCACCCATGGGTTACCTGATGTGATTGTGTCTGACAATGGGCCCCAATTCACATCCAATGAATTCCAGGACTTCCTCAAGGCCAATTGGATTAGACACGCGATGTCGGCCCCCTTCCACCCCTCCAGTAACGGCTTGGCAGAAAGGAACGTAAGGACCACAAAAGACGCACTATGTCGGATCATCACCGGTGATTGGCCTCAAAGACTGGCTCAGTTCCTGCTGGCACAGCACACCACTCCATGCTCAGCAACTGGGAAAAGCCCGGCCGAAATGAGGTGGGGCAAGAAACTCACGACCAAACTAGACAGACTCCACCCTGACAAGACAACAGCAGAAATGGAACAAGAGTGCACAGCCAGGACTCTGAACGTGGGGGACCTAGTGTGGGCCAGGAACTACAGTCAAGGGGACAAGTGGTTACCGGGGGTGGTGGTGGACAGGCTGGGCCCACTCTCATACATTGTTGAGGGGGAAGAGGAACGCCAGGTCAGGAGACACGTTGACCAACTAAGGAAAAGGGCCCCAGAAATCACCACACATAATCAGACCCAGCAGCCACTGAACACCTCACACTGGGGAACAGCCACACTCCCAGTTGCCCCACAACAGGCCAACACGGGTTGAGACCAGGGCACCAGAGGTGGAGGGACCCAGGGACGTCCCAACCGACACAAGGACACCAGAGCCAAACACTAACAGTGAGCAAGGGGGTCACACGGAATCCTTACTGTCAATGGGGCAGGATCAGGGAAGCAACCAGTCAGGGCCATCTGGACTGACCCAGGAGAGGGGGGCTGAACCAGCCAGGCCAACGGGGAGATACCCTAGCAGGGTGCACAAGGCCCCAGCATATCTAAAAGATTACATAAGACAATAACAGATCCAATTGGGGGGAAAGGGGTGTTAGGTACACACCTGTCCGGCCACTTGATTGGCCCAACCGCGCGGCGGGAATCCCTGGACACTGGGTTGGGTGGCCAGGGCTAGCACGGGAAACCTGAGCCTGCGGGTTGGCCAGCGCCAGGCACGCCTGGCATATATATACAGGCGACAGGGCAGGTAAGGCCAGTTCGGCCACGTGTACCTCAATAAACAGTTAACCGCAGTCCGGCTCCGCGTGTTCACTCGCCCGACCGAACAAGACACAACAACTACAGTGGCATTCTTCCATAGTTGTACAGTATGAGTTGGAGACAAAGTTGTTTCTTTGTTGAAAATAGCTGTGTTTGAATAATTCTGTTGTTCAGAGTTGTTGAAGTCACAAATCCATACTTTTCTTCCTTTTTAATAAATCAAATCTTGGAAACCAGAGGAAAACTGGATAATCTTGACCTGACTGGAGATTAAAATATTGACTGGAGATTAAAATAATGTAAGATAGATTTTCCTAACTCATAAGAAAAGTTTATCTAGTCTAGTTTTCTTTCCCTCCACAGTGACCAATTAGGAATCTCAGAAGCACAAACCTTCCATTGTGAGGCATTTTTGTACTCAATGCAATGGAAAAGGTTTGGGCGTGGGAAACCTTTGAGTGTTATAGGAAACATTTTTTTAGCACCTTGGTCACTCATAAGCATCTGACATAAATCCACCCTTAGGGAGTATCTTCTACAAATTTACATTTGGCTTCTCTGAGATGGTATCAACTTCCACCAGAGATATGCATGGGTCCATTGAAACCACAGATCTGAAGTTAAATTTTCAATGTGTCAAAATGAAGAATAACTCAAGAGACTTGATTACATTATTTATTTGAAAGGTACTGTTTTTGCATGTTCCCATCCAGTTTAACCAATCCTCTCCATCAGTCTATTTTTAAGGATTGGCTCATCTGTCAGTTTTGATGATAACTAGTTTCTTATTTATTTCTAATATCCTAATCTTTATTTGATTTCTGCATCAGTTTATTTTTTAAAAAGCAGCCAGTGTTCAAATCCATATGCATTTTGTGCATATTTTTTCAAATGTATACAATTGATGCATAATTTTGCCTAAAGTACACTTCTTGCAAACAATTTCCACTAATATAGTGCAGTTTATAAATATCTTTCACTATGAATTTCATTAATAAAAGCAGTTTGATTGGAGAACTGTATGATCAAGAATTGAATGAAAACAGCAGAACTATAATAGTTCACATAATTCCTAAATTAACAACAAACACAAATCAAAAAGGCCTCTATGAATAAAAAGTGAAATAGAAAGTGAAATGAGAAATAAGCTAAGATTGCCCCAATTTCTTCTTCAACAGATCTTCCCATTTAAATTCCAAAGTTGCAGTAAACTAAGCTTTAGAAAATTCATTATACCTAAATGACATATGTTCTATGAACTTGCCTACATAGTTTCTTAAATCTATTAAATATTTTATTTTTAGTTTATATCATGCTTTTTATGAAACTAAATTCATTTCTTTCCTCCCTTTTTAATATAACAGCTTAGTATAAATGCAGTATCTAGTTAGAATTAAATAAAAAGAACCACATCTTTGGCAAGTTGGTGAGAATTATCTTTGGGTATGGGTATGGGAACACTGTTGTTCTTTTTTTTAAAAAAAATCAAGGTTATTTTGAATCAATTCACAGTGAGTTTTGGAGAAAGTTGCCTGATCAAGTTGAACTCTTGGAGAATCTTTTCTACATTTTCAGTGGATGACAAGTTCTCAGAAAAATACAGGTATGCTTTATCATTCATTCAAATTGGAAGAACCTAGACTCTAGCCAAGGGTATTGAGAATTTGATGATTTATAAAGTAGGACAAACAGGCAGAGGACTGACAGAATGCATCCATGAACATCAACTAGCAGTCAGAAGAAACGATGAAAATTATTTAATTTCACAACATATATACAGATTTAACCATAGTTTTAATTGGGAAAATGTGACAATCCTCAGGATGAAGTAAGACTTGCAACAAATGTCAATAAAAAAAGTTTCTTTCAACATATAAGAAACAAGAAAAAAGTCAAGGATACAATCCATCCACTAATGGGAAAAGATGGCAAGGAAGTGATGGACAGCAGAGAGAACTGCAGGACTTGGATTTGGCTAGTCTAAAGAAAAGAAGAAATAGGGATGACATGATAGCAGTATTCCAATATTTGAGGGGCTGCCACAAAGAAGAGGGGGTCATGTTATTCACCAAAGCACCAGAGGGCAGGACAAGAAACAATGGTTGGAAACTAATCAAAGAGAGAAGCAACCTGGAATTAAGGAGTAACTTCCTAACAGTGAGGACAATTAACCAGTGGAACAGCTTGCCTTCAGAAATAATGGGTGCTCCATCACTGGAGGTTTTAAAGAAGGGACTAGACAGTCATTTATTTAAAATGGTATAGGTCAGGGGTCAGCAACCTGAAACAGTGAAAGAGCCACTCGGAACCGGTTCCCTCACAAAAGGAAAAACTGGGAGCCGCAAAAACATGTGTGCACATGCGCGTACATGCGCGCATGCGCAGAACAGGGTTTGACTGAAGAGTGGAGCCAAGGCGAGATATGCACCTACCCTGCATATTTTAATTGATTGGTTGAACTTTTTTAGTCCCACTTTTTTTTTGACTGCACATGGCAGAGGACTGGGAGCCGCATGCAGCTCCGGAGCCGCGGGTTGCAGACCTGTGGTATAGGTTCTCCTGCTTGAGCAGGGGGGCTGGACTAGAAGACTTCCAAGGTCCCTTCCAGCTCTATTCTATTCTAAACATCTTAAATTACTATGGTTGAGAAACATGGGCTTTCATGATCCTATAACACCATTGCAATTTTATAAATTGACCTTACTGCTCACTCAAGATCACTCCTAACCAATCCTTTGTCCTTCCTTTAATTTGTTGTATCCCAACAAACATATGTGAATATTTGAATGTATTACAGCATAGTGTGGTATAATCTGTATTTATTTAATTTGACAAGAATGAATGGTTCTTCCAAAAATGTTTCTTTGAAAGAAAAGCACAAGTAGGGCAGACATTTCAAATTGGGATCAGAGTTATCAATGTTTAAAAAAAGACAGCAAATAGCAAAGGCAAGCAAGAAGTGAGTGAATGAATGCTTGTTTGCTTTATCTGCTTCATCAGTGAAATCTGGAATCAAGACAAATTAGCACATTATGCCTTCTACTATTATAATGACATAGCAGTATTCTGACAGAATTTTTGAACTGACAATGGGATCTATAGCACAAGGAGTGAAAGACAGATGAAATATGGGTTTGTATCTATGGGTCTTTTCCCATGATTTAATTAAAGTGCTACTTACTTGTACTTGGACCAGTAAAAACAAACAAACAAACTATGGCAATACAAATTTTACTGACCCAATTGCTGATTCCTATCTCACCTTAATCAGCTGTGTTCTGGATTGCCTCTGGTTGGTGGTAACCTGATTTCAAGCATTCAGGGCATTTTATTGACTTATTTGATGATTTTTATTCCACACATATATACTATCAGAGAATGATATGGTTGGTACTTAAATTTGATAAATAAATAAAAATGAAATAAATAATGGCACAGGGTGGTTAAGGTAATACCCCCTTCTATTTTTTTTTCCTTAACAACCCCATGAGGTAGGTTGGGCTGTGAGGAAAAAATGCTTCCATGGCTAAGGGTGGACTATAATCAAGGTCTCCTCTCTCCTAGTGCAACACCTTCACCACTATGCCAGATTGGTTCTACTTATATTAAGTAAGGCCATTGGTCAAACTTTTTATAATCATAATAGTAAAGTTGGAAGGGACCTTGGAGGTCATCTAGTCCAACCCCCTGCTCAGGCAGGAAACCCTATACCATTTCAGACAAATGGCTGTCCAGTCTCTTCTTAAAAACTTCCAGTGTTGGAGCATTCACAGCTTCTGGAGGCAGGTTTTTCCACTGGTTAATTGTTCTAACAGTCAGGAAGTTTCTCCTTAGTTCTAGGTTGCTTCTCTCCTTGATTAGTTTCCATCCGTTGCTTCTTGTCCTGCCTTGGACAATAGCTTGACTCCCTCTTCTTTGTGGCAGCCCCTGAGATATTGGAACACTGCTATCATGTCACCCCTCGAACTTCTCTTCATTAAACTAGCCATACCCAATACCAGCAACCGTTCCTTATATGTTTTAGCCTCCAGATTTCTAATCATCTTTGTTGCTCTTCCCTGTACTCTTTCCAGAGTCTCAACATCTTTTTTACATCGTGGTGACCAAAACTGGATGCAGTATTCCAAGTGTGGCCTTAACAAGGCATTGTAAAGTGGTATTAATACTTGATTCTATCCTTCTGTTAATGCAGCCTAGCACTGTGTTGGTTTTTTTGGAAGCTGTAGCACACTGCTGGCTCATATTGAAGTGATTGTCCACTAGGACTCCGAGATCCCTCTCACAGTTACTACTATTGAGCAAGGTACCCCCTCTACTATAACTGTACATTTGATTTTTCCTGCCTAAATGTAGAACCTTACTTTTTTCACCATTGAATTTCATTTTGTTAGAATAGTGCCCAGTGTTCAAGTCTGTCCAGATCCTCCTGTATCTTAAGCCTGCCTTTGGAGTGTTGGCTATTCCTGCCAGCTTGGTGTCATCTGCAAATTTGATGAGTTCCCCATCTATCCCCTTGTCCAAATCATTGATGAAGATGTTGAAGAGCACTAGCTCCAGAACAGAGCCCTGGGGTACCCCACTACACACTTCCCTCCATGTAGATGTGGTTCCATTGAGGACCACACGCTAAGTATGTCCGATCAGCCAGTTACGAATCTGGTGGTGATGCTGTCTAACCCACATTTTTCTATCTTATCAAGTAGTAGTTTGTGATCTACTTTATCAAATGCCTTACTGAAGTCCAAGTAAATTATATCCACAGCATTCCTCTGATCCACTAATTTTGTCACTTGGTCAAAGAAGCCAGAAAGAAATCATCTGCAAATCACAGCACCATCATTGATTGGCGGATGATTTTGAAAAATGGTTGAAAGGCCTACGCACCCAGGGACTTGTCAAAACTGGCCATCTCTACAAGCACACTGATTGTTGAGTTTGCACAGATCTGGAGCTTTGAAAGTACACTAAGTCCAATCAAAAGCCCAGTCTACTGGCACAGTGGAACTCTCTCACCTTATTCATTACTCCTGATGTATGTCAGACAGTTGATCCACTGGTTCTGGGAAATGTGGATTTGAAAGAATAGTTCTTTCTGATCCAAGTAGAACAACTTACCCCTAAATTTATCAGAGTTCATCATCATCCTCTGGATTGTTTGTGCCATCATTACAGGCATTACTTGGCTGGACAATGTTTTCTAGAGCATTATCCATACAGTTTCAGGTTCAAAGGCCCCTCCCTGTGTCACAGCAACAATGTGGAGCAACTAGAAATAACATCACAGCAACAATGTGGAGCAACTAGACCACACACAGAGAGATGAAAGGGATATGAAGATGTCTCATTCTCTGAAATCTTTTCTATACAACTCATATTAATTAAGGATACATCATATCTGTAACAAAATCTTTGAAGAAGGAAAGATTATTTAGAAAATCCCATACTTGTAAAGAGCTGAACAGATAAACAGATTTTGGGGTGGGTGGGTGGGTGGTTGCTCAGTATTATCCTAAAACACACCAGCAAACCCACCTAAGGCAGCTCATTTTGAACCATTTTCTTTCTTCATTGAAAGGTGGCAGTACCTTTGCTGCTATTGAAACTTTGTTCATATTTGAAATGTTCTAAATTTAGGGTTGGGGAAGTGCCAAGGAATGCAATTATAGTGCTTGGGTACAAGCCATCTTTCCAGTTATTAAACTATTATGTTCATGACATAACTGTTGCAATCTATTCAGTATGATCCTCATTCCTCTTTTCCCCCCACATGGGACGTTCCTTCATATTTAGTGAGTTGCTAAGAAGTTGGACAAAAAGGTGCTACGAATTCAAACCTGCATATTGTACAATCCCTTACACTTTTCTCAATAGTAAGTAATAGGTGGATTTTTTACATGCAGTTAAACATGCTTGAAAACAAATTCAAATACAAAAATTGTATGGGCAATTGCTGTATGCTATTATTAACAAAACATTAGCAATATTTACTCTAAGATTATAGTATTTAATTATTGGAGATAAAGGGAAGGAAGTATCAATAAGTCTTTGTCATATCAGTATGGCTGCTCCAATCCTTGCATACTTACAGTTCTTGACAGTAACTTCCATTAAACACAGATAGTATTGTTCTGCCCACTTGGGCAGTTATTCAGGTCCATTCAGAATAATTTACAAGCAAAATAAAAGACATAGTCATTTGATAAGCCAAAAGGATTAAGTATACTTTTAGCTCACAGAAAAAAAATAAAATTAAAGACTGAAAGAAATGAAACATTTACTCATAGGACAACACCTTCTGTCTTCAACTCTATCCATTCCCTCTTTATAAATTAAATAGAATCTTTATTACACTAAAAAGCATTCAATGGGTTAGGACGCTGAGCTTGTCGATCAGAAGGTCGGCAGTTTGGCGGGTCAAATCCCAAGTGCCATGTAGCAGAGTGAGCACCTGTTACTCGTCCCAGCTTCTGCCAACCTAGCAGTTCAAAAGCACGTAAAAAATGCAAGTAGAAAAATAGGGACCACTACGGTGGGAAGGTAACAGCGTTCCGTGCAACTTTGGCGTCTAGTCATGCCAGCCACATGACCACGGAGACATCCTCGGACAAGCGCTGGCTCTTCAGCTTTGAAACAGAGATGAGCACCGGCCCCTAGAGTTGGAAACGACTAGCACGCATGTGCGGGGGAACCTTTACCTTTTTTATTTTTTTAGAAACACTCTGAATCAGTACAGGTATGAATACTTGGCTAGACCTTAGATTTAGATGCATAGTTTTTCTAATTATACAATATTCATTTACTCTAGGGGTGGGCAACTATTGTTTTCTGTTGAAGGTTGAATTCTTCTAAGGAAATATTTAGCAGTTATATGTCAGCACTGGGTGAGGCCACCTGTCTTTTTGATATTCCATTTCTATTTTTCTTTTTTTAATATCCTTTTGGGTCTCTACCTCTCTTTATCATCTCCCCCTGTAACAAGTTAGAACAGACAACTCATGCCAAAGGAATGGCCTTGTTGTTTATAGATGTCTTTTGCAATTAGACCGAGGGCTGAATAAATTTGGGCAGGAGCTGCATTTGTTTCTTAGGGCCTTTCCCACTTGGCACCTAACTGTGGTATGTACATGTCCTGGCAACCACTTTTACCTACCTTGTCCTCACGATGCTTCCTTCCTCTTATCCCCAACCCATACTGAAAGCAGCTTAAAGTTGTCCTTAAATGTTCTGAGTTTCTGTTTTTATGCCCCCTTTTCAAAGGTTTCCATGGCCTCTCCAATTTAACCATGTCTTAAAATATGCAGAGCTTGGATTATGACTATCTATTTCTATTAGAACAAAGGATATGTGGCTCATAATTAATAGGACACAGAAGTGAAATACAAATCACACAGTGACAAGGAATAATTAACAAATGATTAAGTAAGAGAACTGGCCCAATTATGGGAAGCATTTATTCTGCTTTCATTACATTCTGCTGCATATTACAGGAGTTAGTCCACAGGAAATCCTAAAAAAATATATCTCTAGAAGAACATTCTTTTTCTGGCTGCTCAGCTCATTTGATTTGATTTTGTTTTCTTGGCTGTTCCATATTCACTGGAAGTTTCCAATTTCCAAAGGCTTTTTTTGTTTTTTTGGGGTTTTTTGGCCAAGAAACTTCTGTATTCCTCATGATCTGATGGAAACATCTATGTGGCAGTTACCCTTTTATCTGATGACTGTCCAAGTTTTGTTAAACCCTACTGTGAATATCTACAGTGAAAACACATCAACATAAATCCAGCAATTACTGCAGCTATTGGAAATCATATAGTAGGATTGTGCGTAAACTCCAGAGTACTAGGTAGTAAATTAGTCCAACTAATTACACAATGATTTCCTAATAGGTTTTGAATATTTAATATGTAGTTGGAAATAGAAGAGAACAGTACATCATCTGGGCCTAGGCAAGAAAATATAACTCCATTCAAGTCCTTAAATTTACAAATGGTCTTCAAGAGGCATTTTTTGAGGGATTTCCTGTGGATTGATTCTTCTAGTATGCAGCTGAATGTAATGAAGCAATTAGAAATAATAAGAATCAAATGGCATACTTCTGAAAGTCACTTAATGTAACCAAAGCCATTTGTGTCACCACGTAGCACAGTTGGCCCATCCAAGTGTTTGGTATTATATTGCTTCAGCTATTTAATTCTAAACTGGTCCATTTATTTATTTGCCTTTTTCTTATGCTGTGGGGACCATCTTCTTGTTGTAAGCTATCTAGAAAACTTCCTCCAAACCCTGGTCTTCCCTAAATTAATGATTACTGTTGTAGAGATTACAGTGTGTACATGGATGTGTGGCGTCCAAGGTCCCTCCTCACAGCTTCATTTTTTATTAGAGATCCATAGCTGAAATGACTGATATGAACAGAGTTTAAAGCGGCACAAAAGAAACTGTAAACTGCCCTACTTGTTAGCACAAACAAGTACAGAGATGGAGGCTTACCAGAAACTTTCAAATGGAGACAGAGAGAAAGTTTGGAGCTTCAGTAAAACCTCATCTGGAATTCTTCCCCATATTTTCATAGGTTATAACTAACAGAGATTTTAGAAATATAAATAAAAAGAGGATGTTACCAGGTTTCTCATAGATATGATTCAGAAATGGGGGAATCAACTTAAGGGTTGTGTTTGAAGGACACTGTTTATGCTGCAGTGTGTTCTATACATCCAGAATTTGGGGTTAAATAAACCACAGATAGGTTAGCATAGATAAATGTCTCATCATAAGAGCAAACCAAACTGATTTTTCATCAAGGCTATTTCTTAAAAATCACGAATAACAACTTGCTATAATTCTCAGGCTAAACTATTATGAGTCTAGGCTTTATAATATTGTTTGAGAGTTGAAGGGGTAAGGTCAATTATGACATAAATCGTGATTCCAAAATATACTGTAGATACCATTCACAGGGAGGAATATTCTAGTCTTACCAGACAATATAGCACCAAGATGACATTTGCTAGAAACCACCTTTCTTCAATCAAATCAGCCAAAAAGTCCCACCAGGCTCAAGGTTAACTCAGCCTTCCATCCTTCCGAGGTAGGTAAAATGAGGACCCAGATTGTTGGGGGCAATTAAGCTGACTTTGTAATAATGCCGTTTGGGGGTGTGTGTGAAAGCCCTAATAAGCAGGCATATACATAGAATGAAGGCTACTGCTAAGCTTGTAAGCCACCCTGAGTCTTCGGAGAAGGGCGGGATATAAATGGAATTAAAATAAAAAAAATAAAAATTTAGGGACCATTCAAAGGTACACTGAAAAAAGTGAGTTATGACTGTTTTTCACACTTACAACCCTTGCAGCATCCCCATGGTCACATGATCAAAATTCCAACTAACTCTTAACATTTGAACTGTCCTAGGGTCATGTAATCAACTTTTCTGATCTTCTGCAAGCAAAGTCAATGGGGAAGACAGATTTACTTAACAATTGTGTTATTAATATAACAACTGCAGTGATTCACTTAACAACTATGGCAAGAAAGGTCATAAAATGGGGCAAAACTCACTTAACTACTGTCTTCTTTAGCAACAGAAATTCTGGGCTAGGCATAGAGAAGGGGTGTCAAACTGCCGGCCCGTGAGCCAGACGCATCATCCCAAAACTGCGCCCACCCCATTGCCGGCAATGGAGAAAAAGCTCCAATACATTGCACGACGTCACGTGATGTTGCAAGTTTGACATGTCTGGCATAAAGGCATAGAATCAAAATCACATGAAGTATTAATACCAATTTATAAAGCCTTAGTAAGGACACAACTGGAATACTGCATCCAGTTTTGGTCATCAGATTACAAAAAAGATTTGAGACTTTGGAAAAAATGCAAAGAAGAACAACTAAGATGATTAAAGGCTTGGAGACAAACATACAAAAAACGGTTGCAAGATTTGGGTTTGAATAGTCAGTCTAGAGCAGGGGTCTTTAAACTTGGTCCTTTTATGACTCATGGACTTCAACTCCCAGAATTCCTCAGCCAGCATGCCTGGATGAGGAATTCTGGGAGGAAGTCCATGAGTCATAAAAGGGCCAAGTTTGAAGACTCCTGCTCTAGATAAAAGATGGATAGGAGGACATGATAGCAGCATTCCAGTATTTAAGAGGTTGCCACAAACAGGAGGGGGTCAACTTATTTTCCAAAGCACCTGTAGGCAGGACAAGAAACAATGGATGGAAACTAATCAAGGAGAGAAGCAATCTCGAACTAAGGAGAAGAGCGAGAACAATTAGCCATTGGAATAGCTTGCCATCAGAAGTTGTGGGTACTTCATCACTGGAGATTTTTAAGAAGAGACTAGACAGTCACTTGTTTGGAATGGTATAGAGTCTCCTGCTTGAGCAGGAGGGTGGACTAGAAGACCTCAAAGGACCTTTCCAGTTCTATTCTGATTCTGATTTTGAATACCTGTATCTAAAAAGAAAGTTAGAGGACTGAAAAATGCATGCAAGACACACTGTTGCATTTTAAAATTTCATAGCCTGGATTGGGGAAAAAATTAATGTGTGTGTACATGAAAACATTCATATGCTATTTACATTATTTGAAAATCAGGTAGGTAGTCCTTGCTTACCAACAGCCTTGTTTAGTGACTGTTCAAAGTTATGATGGTGTAAATAAGTTAGTAAAGAATGCAGAAGTAAAATCACAAGTCTTGATCACATGTTGTCTCATTTAATGATGTCAGTGATTTGCTTAACAATTGAATGGGAAATTGTAAGCTCATCATAGTCATACTTATTGACCAACAGAGTTGCTGAGACCAATTGAGGTCACTAAGAAAGGACTACCTGTATATGTATGTATATGTGTGTGAATTAACACACATATGTTAAAAGGGCAACAAAATATAATAAGATTCTTTTTAAAGTTTCTTGAAATTTACTTTTCTTAAAGTTTCCTTGATAGTGACTAGAGAGTTAGCTTTCTAATAACACTATTTACAATGAATCAGAAAATAAAACACTGTTTCCATCTTGTTGAATTGTTTCTATTCATAATTACAGTACTATTAATGTGAGCTCTCAATGGGACATTATCTCCCTCAAAGTAACGAATCAAATATTTCTGTCCTCCTCACCCCATCCTTTCCATCTTTCTAAGAGAAGGAGTTCATTGGCAAATGGATCTTAATACAAAGGTGAAGATTGCTTCTTTCATTATACATATGGAGTCTATCTTATTCAAAGAGAATCTGGCTGCTGTATTTTCCCCTTTTTGGCCAAACTCACTTCACATGTCCAGACCCCAGTCTTACTCCAGCTGTGAATAAAGAACAAAGGGAAAGGGAGTGATTTTTATTGAGTTCTCTAGACCAGAGGTCCCCAACCTTTTGGGCATTAGGGACCGGTTCCGTGAAGAGAGGTTTTTCCATGGACTGGTGGGTGCATGGTTTTGTGTGTTGCTTGCATCCCATGGATGGGGCTTTGCTTGTTTGTGTGGACCAGTTGCTGGCATGCCACGGCCCGGTACTAGTCCATGGACTGGGGGTTGGAGACCCCTGTTCTAGAGATGGTTCATGATAGCAAATCTGCCTTCTGAAGATTTATAACAAATACTGTAGGCACCAACCAAAAGCCTTAGGTGTGATTCCAGAGACTTTGTCATTCCATCCTCTGATTGGAGTTAGTTAATTAGCAATTACAAGGTCATAAATCCGGCAAGCAAAGGCAGCATCATAAATAGAGTCCAAATTTAAAGGAAGTAGAGTTCCTAATAATATTCACAGGCTTCACAGAGCAAGACAGTGTTTAGATTCATCTTCCAAGTGATATACCCAGAAAAAGCTGGAGCAAAACTGATATCGCACACAGTGCATAGCATTTCAAATAGGCCACCATGGAGATGTCTAGTTTTTTTTAAAAGACTGTACTTAAAGTGGTCTTGAAAACAGGAAGCTCAAATTGCCTGGTAGTAACCAATTCTGATTTCTAGCATAAAACTGCTCCTGAGAAGATCCTCTGCATCAGATACTTTTCTCTGCAACTCTGCCTTCCTATCCATCCATCCATCCATCCATCATCCATCCATCCTTTTGTAATGGTAGCATCCCCATGGCTTTTGTGGATGAACCTTCACTTCTAGGTCAGTAGTGAATCCTAAAGTCAATCAGTCTTGTTTTTTTTATCAGGCCAGGATCCTCTGTTCATGGTCTTGATTGCCTTTTCTTGATCTTCAGTTTGCTAGAGTAGAGCCTTTTCTTTGGTCACTGCACTGGTTATCCACACTATAGGGTTTTGGATGCAGTTAGTACTGGCTATTACCCATAAGGTCTTTTTTTGTTTCTATTATGTTTGGGGCTGTTTTCTCCAAGTTGAATCTGCCTATCCCACATATTTGAGTTGGAAAGGTGGCCTGCAGATTTCCCCTTCCCACATGAAAGTAATGGGATGTGGAACAGAGTGCAGTCCTTTCCCAGGGCTGCCTTGGGCTTACAGAAAAGCTTGTGTCCCCAAGTAAGGTATGTCCCCCTTCTTTTGACTCATAGTGCACATTTAGAGGCTACTGGTCTAATTAAAAAAACGGGGGAAAAAACAATTGGGTGTTGCAAAGTCGCGTGGTCACACAGATAGACGGACACTTGAGCTGGGTAGTATTTCTTTTATTCGGATCAGGAATGAATCTGAGACAAAGGGGTTTACCTGGTGTTTCTTATACCTGCCCAGGTGAATGATGGCCAATAGAATTGAACCTGGGCTTCCCGGCAGTGCATGTGGCCAATAGGTTTAAACCCTGGCTTCCCGCCAGAGCTGACCATGCCGGGGGCTGTCAAACTTGCTCCGTCCGGCTTTTCCCGCCTCAGCGGTTATTGCCTGGAGCTGACCAGCCCCCTGCTGCGCTGGCATTTCCTGTGTATGCTAGCAGCATACACTACACCCCTTCCCCCATAGTGAGGATTTTCCTCTGTCATACCATCTCCAACTATATACACATATTTACAAAACATGGTTACAATGGATACGCTTGTTGATCTGTTGCCCCCTTATGAACGTACATAGTCATCAAGGTAGCTTGGCGCTTTGTGTGGCCTACTTGACCTTCTTGGTACATGTTCTTCCGGAGGTATGGTGGCGTGGCTATTCATTCCTTCCTGCAGCTCCTGTTGAGGAAGGTTGCTGTGTGTCTGTGTGTGTGATTTGCTGATTCCTGGTGACTGCCTGGTTTCTCTATCAGACTCCTGCCTGTACAGGGGTTGCCATTGCTCCCCCCCAACCATCCTCCTAGGTGAATGTGTTTGTATTGGCTTTTGTGTTGGATCTTCCTCCTCACCCCCCAGTGTGTCCTCTGCCCCCCTTTCAGGAGTCCTTTTCCTCAGTTGATCCAGATGCCTTTTCCACAGGAGTCCCCCCTCCACCCTTACTCTGTAGGAAAGGGGCCCTGTTTGCTTTATGATTTCCCTTGGCACCCATGGATAACCCGTACTGTAGTTCCTGGCCCAAATGAGGTCCCCTGAGGTAAAATGTGTCTTGATGTTGGGGTTCCCCGTGTCTGCAGCTACTCTGTCTGGATGGAGCCTGTCTAAAGTTGTAATGAGGCGTCTCCCCCATCTGAGTTCCGCTGGGCTTTTGCCTGTGGCAGTGCAAGGTGTTGCGTGTTGGTGAAGGAGGAATGTGGCTAGTCTTTGCTTCCAATCTCCCTGTACTATGCGCTTGAGTGCATCTTTTCTTGTTCTCACGAATCGTTCTGCCAATCCATTACTGGCAGGGTGGAAGGGGGCCGAGGTGACGTGTCTAATCCCCAAGGTCCTCAGGAACACCTGGAAATCCGAGGAAGTAAATTGCGTTCCATTATCTGACACGATTACATCAGGCAACCCATGTGTAGCGAATATCCCCCTCAATGCTTGAATGGTCCCTGCTGATGTCATGCTGCTTACAGGTACCACCTCAAGCCATTTTGAATGACTATCCACAACTACCAGAAATGTGTGACCTTGGAATGGGCCAGCGTAGTCTATGTGCACCCTGGACCAGGGTGAGTGTGTTTCCTCCCACTTATGGACTGGTGCGTGTGGTTGTTCTGGCCGTGTCCTCTGGCATGTGTAACACCCCGCTACCTGTGCTTCTATCTCCTTGTCCAACCCTGGCCACCACAGGTAACTCCTTGCTAGAGCCTTCATTCTTACTATCCCTGGGTGTCCTTCATGTAGTGATTGGAGAACTCTTTCCCTGAGCCTTGTGGGAATTATGACTGTTTCCCCACAAAAGGCACCCTTTGTGTGTGGACAGTTCAAACCTTCTTGAGAAGTAAGCAGTGAACTCTTGCCCAGGTGATTTGTCTTGCCACCCACTACTCACCCACGAATGAACCCTGCTCAGAACCTTGTCTTTTGGTGTCTCTGTGGCTATGTCCTTCACGTTGAGGGGGCATTCTGGCAGGTCTTGGATTGCCAGGATTTGGGCAGCCGGTGCTGGGTCCGGCTCCCTGTCCATTAGGGGCAGTCTGCTGAGACCATCAGCATGCCCCATCTCCTTTCCTGGTCTGTGTATCAATTTACAAGAATATGCAGAGAGAAATATTGACCATCTTAGCATTCTAGGTGACAAAATCTGTGGCGTTTGTTTCTCAGTTGTGAATAGTCCTAATAAAGGTTTATGGTCTGTGAAGATTATGAAATCTCTGCCATACAGGTAATCATGAAATTTCTTTACTCCAGCAACCACTGCCAGTGCCTCCTTGTCTATCTGGGCGTAGTTCCGCTCTGCAGCTGACAGGGTTCTGGAGTAGTAGGCGATGGGAGCCTGAGTTCCATCCTCCTTGAGATGGCTGAGCACTGCTCCAATCCCATAAGGGGATGCATCGCACGCAAGACAGATTGGCTGATCCTCCCTGAAATGGGTGACAGTGGCATCGCTTGCTAACATGTTTTTTAGTGTTTGGAATGCTTTTGCATGTTTGCCAGTCCATTCCCAAGGCGCTTGCTTGTCAAGTAGCCTATGTAGGGGTTCTGCAATTGAGGCTATGTGAGGCAGGAATGTGTGGTAGAAATTGAGGAGCCCCAAGAACGCCTGCAATTCAGGCTTGTTTTTGGGAGCAGGGGCTTCTTTGATTGCCCTCACCTTTGATGCAGATGGGTGGATGCCTTGAGCATCTATCCTGAACCCCAGGAATTCTGTCTCTGGGACCCCAATCCTGCACTTCTCCCTCTTGAGTTTGAGACCTGCCCCCCTGAACCTCTCAAGGACCGTCCTTAAACGGGTCGCCAGCACGTCCGGGCAGCTGGCTGTGATCAGGACGTCATCAAAATAAGGGCAAACCCCTGGTATTCCCTTAAGCGTCCTTTCCATCACCTCCTGAAATATCCCCGGCGCTACGCTAACCCCAAACTGCAACCGGTCTACCCGGAACGCTCCCTTGTGAGTGATGATCGTTTGTGCTCTAGCAGCCCCTGGGTCTACCGGCAATTGCTGATAAGCTTGGGCGAGGTCCAATTTAGCGCACACCGACCCGCCTTGTAGGGACGCTAAGATGCTGCTGACTGCAGGGACCGGATAGGAATGGGCACTTAAAGCTCGGTTTATCGTCCCTTTATAATCAGCGCAGATACGAATTTCCCCATTTGCTTTAATTGGCGTTACGATGGGAGTTTCCCAATCTGCTCCATCCACTGGTGTTAACACCCCCTGGTCTACCAGCTTATCCAATTCCCGCTCTATCTTTTGCTTTAACGCGAATGGAACACGCCTCACCTTCATCCTTATGGGTTGTACCTGGGGATCTAGTCTAAATGAGATTGGGGGACCCGTGTACTTTCCCAACTGCCCATCGAACACGTCCGCGAATTCCTCGCAGACTGCTTCTAGGGACAAATGGCTCCGTGTTTGATTAATCCCTGTGATTTTGATGCCCAAGGCGTTAAACCACCCTAACCCCACAAGGCTAGTCCGCTGGCCCTCAACGACCAACACACTTAATTTACCCTTGAATCCCTTGTACTACACCCACAACAACGCCTCCCCCCGGATTTTGATCGGTGAATTTTGAAAGTCAGAGAGGGTCAGTCTGGATGTTCTCAAGGGAACCCGTTGGCCGCTCCGCTTGCAAATGTCTAAAAACGTTCTGGCGGAGATGATGGATACGGCTGACCCTGAGTCCAGCTCCATCAAGCAGGGGACCCCTTGCAGCTTCACCCTCAGTTTTATTTTTCGGGCTAGCGCCGCAGGAGCCCCTGTTTTAAAAACGCCCGGCCGTCCCGACGTGTGACTCACAGTCAGACCCAACGACCGCTTCCCAGTACCTGTGGCATACTGGAACTCAGCTTCCACCTCGTGTAGGCTGTCCCGCTGCTTGCCTCTGCAGACCGCCGCGATGTGCCCCGTTTTTCCGCACGACCGACACTTCGCGGACTTGAAACGGCAGGTAGACCGGGGATGCTGTCCTCCGCAGCTTGCACAGCGGGTAGACCGGGAGCCGCTCGCGCCACAGCCGGAGCACTGGGTAGACCGGGGCTGTCCGTAACCGCTGTTCTGGGTAGACCGGGAGTTGCAGCCGCAATGCTGGGTAGACCGAGGGCGATTCGCGCTGTGACCGTGAGGCTGGGAAGACCGGGGTCTGCTCGCTCCGCATCTGCACTCCTGGTCTCTCTCACCTGCCGTGGTTGGTCTCGATTCTTTTCTGTTGTCTCGGTCGGGGTTGAAGGATCGCTGAGGTCGGTTGATGGCATCCACCTCCAGCTCTGCCCCGTCTGCGTCGGTGCCTCTTCTCACCTGGTGGATGGATCCGCCTTCCCTCGTCTCGGGCTCCTCGGCTGCATCCCAGGCTAAGAGTTCGTCTTGGACATCCCTCAGGGTCAGTTTCTGCTTAGCAAAAAGTTTCTGGCGCAGCTTCCTGTCCCTCACCCCACAAACGAGCCGATCCCGCAGCCTAATTTCTAGATTTTCGAAATTGCAGAGGCGAGCTGCCAGCCTCAGAGCTGCCATATACCTTTTGGCAGACTCACCTGGTCGCTGATCCCGTTTTTCAAAACGATACCGCCAGGCGATCTCAGACGTCTCGGGCTTGAAGTGTTCAGACAGCTTCGCCAGCAATTCGTTGTAGCCGACGGAGTGGATGTCATCGGGTGCGCAGAGACCGACCGCCAGCTGGTAGGTTTCTGTGCCGCAGCTGCAGAGCAGTACCGCCGCTCTCTGCCGGTCCTCCTTCACCCCGTTCGCCCTCAGGTAGCATTCTATCTGCCCCACGAAGGCTTCCCACTCCTCGGGGCGGCCGCTATTGAAAAGGGGATACTGACCCAGTTGTGTCATCTTGTCGTCTCGGCTGTCCTGCGTCTGGATCCGGGGCTGCCGATTGGATTCCGTCCGCGGCTAGCGTTGTCCGATGCAGGATCCCATCCTCGTCGCCAGTGCAAAGTCGCGTGGTCGCACAGAGAGACGGACACTTGAGCTGGGTAGTATTTCTTTTATTCGGATCAGGAATGAATCTGAGACAAAGGGGTTTACCTGGTGTTTCTTATACCTGCCCAGGTGAATGATGGCCAATAGAATTGAACCTGGGCTTCCCGCCAGTGCATGTGGCCAATAGGTTTAAACCCTGGCTTCCCGCCAGAGCTGACCATGCCGGGGGCTGTCAAACTTGCTCTGTCCGGCTTTTCCCGCCTCAGCGGTTATCGCCTGGAGCTGACCAGCCCCCTGCTGCGCTGGCATTTCCTGTGTATGCTAGCAGCATACACTACAGGTGTATTTACTCTATTCTTATGGGTAGTTTTTATGATTTTCCTTTTTCTGTCTTGGGAATCACCCAAAGTCACGATTGTGGTAGCATAAAAATGGTGTAAAATAAATACTAATGTTATTTGATTGTAATTGCCAGTAAATGGAATCAAATCCAATTTCATTTGCTCAGTCAAATGCTGCCTCCCATTACTTTTTTAAAGTAAAGCCCCCATATGTCATTCTCAGGCCAAGTATGGCACCTAGCCCAGAAAATTTGTGCAGCCCTAGTTTATGAGAATTGCAGGACTGTTGCTGATTTATTTCTTAATACTGCCATTAAATATTATGCATGGAGATCAGCAGCTCCAGAAAACTCCAAAAATAGATCAAATAAAAAGGGCATTCTAATATTAAGGAAAACGTTTTGATATTTTGAACTTGTTGACAGACAACCATAGAAAAAATCTTGACTAATCGTTAGCAATATGCACACCGGGGCTGGATTATCATCTATATTGGATATTGCAGCAGCCATTTGCTGGTTTGTCAAGGGTTGGTCTAAATCAATGTTCTCAGCTTTGGCAACCTGATGTATGGACTTTATCTTCCAGAATTCTGGGAGATGAAGTCCACAAATCTTAAAGTTACCAAAGTTGAAGAACACTGGTTTAGATAATGGGAGGGCATGCTGTATGTGGCAAATAATTGCACTTTTACATTCTCTCTACTTTTTCACAGAGCTGCAAGGAACATGGCCAATGACACAGTGACATCATGGGAGTGGGATGAACATTTTGGCCGACTTTATTGCAGGCTATTTTTCTGCAGGTTTTTTGGATCAGAGCTGGGTAGTAATCCAAAATAGTAATAAAAGAAGTGCATTAAACATCCTGGACTTCACTAAAATTTCTGACCCTATACACAAATGTTGAAATTCAACCCGTCCCTTTGCTGAATGCTTTTCCAGGAGAAAAATAGATTTCTCTAATAATTCAGGAGGAACCCAGAGGAGAAAGAGAAAGAATATACATGTGGGGTTTTTTCCTGAGAAATTTCAGTCTTATTGTTAACCTTTGGGTAGAAGAACCAGAAACCTCTCTGTAGATCCATATTGAGTAATAAATATATCAAACATATATTTATATTCTCTTTAACAACAAACAAGTACATTTAAATTTAATTTTTACTCATATTTTCTTTTGAGAAATATTCCTTACAGAAATAAAAAGAATCATCCCCCAAGATTATGAGGAGAAGATGGCCCTTAACATGGTAAAACTTCCTGAGCTTTATGGAATAAAGCAAAAACTGCAAATATTTACATATTTATTGGATGTCATCAGTTGTATGTATTTAAGAAATTCTTTTATTTCTCAAAGACCATAAAAGGCAAGACAATTTTATTTGTTAAAGGATGTTACTCTGCCTTCCACTTATAGGCAAGGCTCAGAACGGAGTTCCGGCACCTTTTTTGGATGGAACCTTGTAGGGTAGGCAAGGCGGGTTGTATGACATGTGTGAGTTCCGGCACCTTTTCCTTTTACAAAAGGAAATGTTAAATGTTAAATGTTAAATGCTTGTTAACTATTTAGATTACCTTGCTAGGCCCCAAACATGGGACAAATCTTTATTTCCTGTTTCAGCCTAACCGAAGGCCATCGACAGGCAGTAGTCACAACAGTGACAGCTCATATTTGTGTAAATTTTTAGATTGCTAACAAGTTTAATTTAATTTAATTCTTTGTTAGCAATCTAAAAATTTACATATATATATATATATATATATATATATATGTATATTGGATTTGCCCCGTGTTTGGGGCCTAGCAAGGTATTCTAAATACTTAACAAACACTTAACACATATCTCCCTTAGCGAGAAAGAGCCTGTGGCCTAAGGGTTAGAACAATTGCCTAATGTGCAATCAGCCCAGGTTCGAATCTCAGAAGGGTGTGGCTGACTGATGAGAACAAATAAGTTTGAAATAGCTATATCAGTCTCCCTTTAATTCTTTGTTAGCAATCCAAAAAATTTACACACACACACACACATTCAGAATTATAATAAAATCTAACATAAAATTAAAGAAAGAAAAGAGAATAGAAAGAGTAAAACTACAAGTAAAAATAAGGAAAAAGATATATATATATATATATATATATATATATATATATATATATATATATATATATATATATATATATATATATATATATATATATATATATATATATGTCTAAATTTCATCACAAATATAAACAACTGTATTAACATCACCCTCTCTAAAGTTTTAAATCTGTATCTCTTCATCCTATACCCCATCTCTTATATATAAACATATGCATAAAACATTATCTTTTTAGTTCTGTCAGCAGAAGGTCCATAAAGAGTAGTAAAAGCATGTATTAAGCTTGATCAAATAAACCAATTTTATATTCTTTTAATTTTAACAGCTTAAACTTTGGTTCATTCAAATATTGTTATAAGATTTGATTGTTTTTTTCATTTCATTTCTTTTTTATTCTATTGCACAAAGTTCTTCAAGGCTTTAACAACCCTCTATTGTAAATCTTACCTACAGGCCAAGAAAGAGAAGTAGCATGCACTTATTCTACATTTCCTGGCTAAAGCAGTGGTTGGAACAATAAGCAAAGTTCCCAAGACCAGACAAGAAACTTCCCTTGAGTATCTTTTCCTTCATCTCTTTTAACAGTCTGCTATGCATCTAAGCTCCAAGCCTGAAAAAACACTGGATTACACCAGTATGGGAATGAAAATTGTCTGCCAAGCAAATTAAAGTTCACTGCACACTCCACAGGCTCTAGCTAAATTCATTGGTAGTTCCTAAATCCCAAACCCATTTCATTTGGATTCTCTCTCTCTCTCTCTCTCTCTCTCTCTCTCTCTCTCTCTCTCTCTCTCTCTCTCTCTCTCTCTCTCTCTCTCTCTCTCTCTCTCTCTCTCTCTCTCTCTCTCTCTCTCTCTCTCTCTCTCTCTCTCCATTGCAGAAGGACCCAAATGCTTCAGATTTGGCTGGGTTCTCTTGGCTGAATTTATATTACAAAATGTCAGTAACACTCTCTGTCTCTCTGTCTCTCTCCTCCCCTCTCCCCCAAATGCATATGTGTGTGTATAGCATGTATGAATGTGTGGGTGTGTGTAATATTCAGCTAAACTGATGGAAGCTAACCAACTTATAAACATTTTATTGTCTTGCCTTAGCCTTATGTTCTGTGACAGGTTTTGTAATGTGTTCTTCTAAGCAGAAAAGGAACAAATGAAAAGATGGAACAGAGAGAAATCATGACATAAAATAGAATGAAACAAAAAGGAGAAAAAGCCTTAATGGGTGCTGTAAAAAGAGGGAATTAACAAAAATATGTATTAAAGAACCTCAAAGGAGAATGAAAGCTACTGTGTGGCATTTACTAAATAATCCATTGGGGCTGAATAATCTAAAAGGATGGGAAGTGAAATTTAGTTTGAGAAGGAAGAGGGAGAAAAACCCAATTCAGAGTTGAAGTAACAAGGATTCCATTGTAAATCTCATTAGAGGGGCTTAAATTTATATTTTGGAATTTGGTGTGTGTGTGTGTGTGTGTGTGTGGAATGCACTGATTCCTAGAAGCATTTCTTTGTCAGCCAATTAAAAAGATGATTTTCTGCAAAGTTAACAAGACCCATCTGGATCTTAGCTGCAGTCAAGAGTGTTAAAATAGTGTGGAAGATGCAGAAGTCAACTGCAGATTTTTTTCCCATAATTTCCAGAATATATTTGTCACTATGTTTAAAAAAGACATTCTCTTTTCTTCCTGGCATGAGAAGCTGCCAAGTCAGTGTCTATAATTTTTTAAAAAACATCGAGTAAAGATTGAGTTCTCACCTCCAAATCACAGCGTCAGCCAATAATAGTTTTTAAAGTAAAGTCAGAATGCTGTAGGAATCATTTTAAGATTTCCAGAGCTTAGGTAAATATCAAGATGACAAGCAGGAATGAGTTAGAAATTGTTCGACATGTCGTGGCTATATCAATTTATGTGATTCATAACTGCTAATTGTATATTAATTGGTGCTAATTCTCATGAAAGGTTCAGTTCTGGAGGAAGGATGAAGCCAGGTTAGGATGATCTTGGAAAACGTTAAATATTTGGATGGGAGACTATTTTGAAATCTTAGTGTTGTGGACTAGATTGGAGAACAGAATAAGCATCTTGGAATAAGACAATGATAAATTACTTCTATCACACCTGGGCTGCAAAACTTAACAATCACATAAAAGCAGCAGTTTAGAGCTGAGCTAAACAATAAACAAGTTAGTTATCAACTTAGAAGGAAAAAGAAGATTACAAATTTAAAAATATCCAGGATGGTAGGAATGCCAGATTGATGGAGGAAATTGAGTTAAATATCAATAATATTTTGGAACTGTACTTTCTGTATGCTATGAGATGTTCATAAAATGGACAATGTGTATATGTGCATATGCATTAAATAAATATTCTGCTTTTCAAATATTCTGCCAATACTTTCATAAGTTCCAGAAGAAAAGCAGGAAAATGTTAGCAGGCAGAATAGCCCTCTCTCAAACTACTTTTGCTGTTTCTTCCATTTGAAGTAAGAAAGTTGCAAAAAGTCTATTTGCGTGTGTGGTATCTGAACAGCCAAAACTTCCGTACCCCTTTTTGGACCTCTGAGAAGCATCTGGTTCCTTCCATACTAAAGGAATAATATTTATTTTATTTTATCTATTTATTTAACTACCCCCTTTTTTCCTTTTTGGCCCCACCTACTTTTCCTGACCACAAGGACAATTTGAGTGCAGCATTTGGCAATTAATCCAGGACTGAATGGGGCTTTCAATCCGCAAAAACTTAACTACTCCTAGTTTAAAAAGGAAGTAAAGTTATTATGGTGAGAAGTTTGAGATTTTTGGTTTAACTCAGTAAGAGTGACACATTCATATGTATGTGAGAGCTAAATCTGAATGATTGCTAAATGGCAACATAAAGTTACTCTATATTCTGTCTGTTTTGCTGTCATCCAGCAATCATTTGGATGTCTGCAGACCAAATATAATTCAATTTATCACCTACCTAATGCCTATTCTGACTACCAGCAGTTAATATTCTGATTATTACTTGATTATTGTAAATAACCAAAGTAGCAGAAACTAAAGGCCTGCAAATTACAGCTCTATCACTGATCCATGATTCTCCTTCCCATAATATCATGGTTAAAAAATAATAATGCTGTGGTTAGGTAGAGAAGGTACAAAATACAATGAATCCAGAACTTACTTTTCAGTATTCAGTGGCTACAATTAGTACAAGGAAGCAAAAGCCTGCATTTTTTCCCTACTCATTCAATTTAATGAAATAGAATTTGCATTCAAAATATATGAACCAGTGTATGGGCACAATGAAAGCAAAGGTAGTTTCCCTGATTAGAAATAAATAGAATGGTATAACGATTTGTCATTCATTTCTATGTCTTACTGTTTGTCTGCATTTTGCATAACTTTACTTTCCTTGAAAGGAAGTGTATTATAGCTCTATGAACATGTTTGCATATATTTTGAAAAAGAAGTTAATTTTAAAAAATTCATATGGAATGAGCTGAGTGTTTTTGAACTTATTTAATCATGAGGTGGCCAAAGATAGTTTGTAAATATCTTGTCTTTTACTGTAAATAATCTGTCCCATGGTCTGTATTCTCCCTAACTTCCCATGCTACAATTAAATCCTAAGGGACAACCACAGGAAAAAAACTCCTGCTGGGCACATCACCACTGTGGTCAAAACAGCATGTCTGACTACCAGACTGTGTGACTTTGTATTCAGACATAATTTCTTCACCTTTGATAACAGCATGTACCTGAAAAATCAGTGGTACAGCCATGGACACATACATATCCTCTCAATAGGCCAACATCTTCATGGCTGATCTAGTTTTCTTTCTCTTGCTTCCTGAAGCTCTTTATTTAAAAGACATTCATTGATGACATTTTCACCATCTGGGCCCATGGAAATAAATCTTTTATCAAATTCCATCATGACTATAATAGCTTCTACCCAGAATACATTAATAAATCAATCATTTACTACTAGGCTTTATGCCACAAACACATTTGTTCTAATTCATTTCTTGGCCGATGGAATTAAACCAGACATTCAGGAGACTGAACTATCCATTCAACAAGATCTACAGACAAATCATTAGAGTCAGACTGATTTCCAGGGAGAATCTACTAAAAGACAGACTACAAAATCAGAATAACAGAACATCACTGGTTATTTATTACCTGCTGCTCAATACTCAAATTACTCAAATGCATTATTAATAAGTTACTGTCTATATTAGCCATTGATGCTGTACTTTCTCAGGAACTGGGTGGCAGGCACATATTAACATACTGACATCCACCCAATCTAATATTTTCTACCCAGCTGCAACCCAGAATTATAAAAAAATAGCTACAACATAAAAACAGAAAACAACGTCAAACTACAAATAACAAAAATAGAAAGGAAAAATGGCATGATAAAATCAAGAGAAGACTCTCTGAAATAACTCCATCTTGAAAGGCTTCTGAAACATCAACAATGAGAAGGGTAGCTTAATCTCAACCAGTGAGGCTGTGCCACAGTGTCTATATTGCCATGGAAAAGTAATAACTTCTCACTTCAGCTTCCTGGACCTCCTGAAATTTGGAATCAGTAATGGCTTATCTCTATTTGATCTGATCGGTCAGTCCAGAACTGCTCTTCAGTTGGCAAGCCATAAGAGGTTTTACAGGTTAAAACCAGCATTCGAAATTGTACCCTGAAATCAAATGGCAACCAATGCAGGTATGCAAAATCAATATTGTATGCTTCCATTAATAGAAGCCAGAAAGTATGCAGGGTGCTATATTTTGGACCAATTATAATTTCCAAGTAATTCTTAAGGACAGCCCTCAAGTTATATGTGTTATGGTAAAGCCAAATAGTCACAAGAGGCATGAATTGGGTGCTCCTTTCCAACTGGGTAGGTTGCAACTGATGCCCAGCTGAATCTGGGCATAAGCCCCTTGAGTCACCTGCTATTCTTGCAGGAATCCCAAATCCATAGGATTCTCACAAGCAACAATGATCAATGATACTAACATGGATCACCAGACCATGCAACAATCTCAGATAGGACTGAAGATTAAAAAGCACCACAAAATACAACACATTAATTAAGAACCCTGGCAATGAACTCAAGTGGAAAGTGAACATGCTAGTGACTCTTGGAAATAGTTAATTGTAATTAATTAATTACCAATGAGTATTGGAGCTTTAGAATTTTCAATGACAGAAAGCTCCTAAGAATACCATGGACATTCAAGAAAACCATCACATGGAGCATAGAACAAATCAGCCTGAAGTTTTCACTTTAGGCACAAATGACTAACTCAAATGATCCTACTTTAGCAGATTATATGAAAACCGAGCTGTCTAAAGAAGGCTTTAATGCTGAGAAAAGTGGAAAGGAAAAGAAGGATGACATGCAACAAAGTGAATGGAGTCAATGACAGGGACAGTGGGTACAACATCAGAAGATCTGTAACAGGTTGGGAACTGATTGTTCTCAAGAAAATCTATCTACTTGGTTGCTAAGAGCTGGCCTGGTTTGATGGCATAGGAAGCAATTATTTTATTAGCAGCACAGTCAGGATTTATATTATGAAACCTTTAGGCAGGTTTCTAAGAATCTTTTGCTTTATTTATAACATCAGTAGATTGTTTTACTACTAAGACTGTAGGTATAATCCAATAAAGATGACTGTTGATTTAAGAGAGACATGTGGAAAGGATTTCAATACACCCTATATACAGTCCATGATTTCCTGTCATGTATACAGTAGTAGTCTAAAATGAAATGTAAAGGATTCAAATCTGTTCCTCAGTGTCATTCTGCAAAATTCAGACATACATAGAATAATTGATAATATTTATTTATTCTAGTTTGGAGACTCTGGCAAGTAATTCAAAAGTTTAAAATGTAGGAAGCCTCTTGGAAGTTTCCTTTCCATTGCTTTCACTTCTCTGGAACATTAGTGGATATGTGATATATTCTTTTCCAGCTCATAGTTCCAAGAGTTTCCCATGTCTCCTACTGACAGGCCAACTAGTCCAAAAGCAATCACCCAACACACTGTATTTGTGCTCTAATTCTATTTGACTTGATCATCTATTGAGCAGGAATGTTAATGAGCCCCCTCTTTCAAAGACAGAAAAGCAGGTAGGGGAAGAGCTGAAAAAAAATAATCCCAAACATAATTATTTTTATTTTCATATTCCTCCTGCTGGCTCTGTCCAAAAAACTCACATTAAGGGTCAGTGCCTGGTGGAGACAACACCCGGAAGTCACTGGGGTCTTTTCGTTCAGGGTGGCCAATTGACATGCCTACTTACTGAGGGCTGTAGGAAATTTGTGACATAATAGGCAGAGATACAGCAAAGAAGGAGCTAAGTGCTTACACGGGCAAATTAGATTTGACAAATGCTAAGCAGTTCTTCCATTATGAGAAATTTTCCACCCTCTCTGGCATTTTAAATTTAATGCATGATGAAAGACCCAGCAATAATAAGCAATGGCTTTATTGGCTGTTTCAATGAGTCTCACTTCCCAGTATTCTAAAATTATATGTACTCCAATGGTACCATAAAGGTAGATGAAGAACTAGGAACATTCTTGTTTAAATCTCTTTGAGAAAACTATCTGGAGTGCCCTCTCCCCATCTCAAAACATTGGTTTGTTTGGCATCCATACCAAAGAGCAATAGATATTCAGTGGGATGGAAGCAACCTTTCTGAAAGCCAAGCCAACCAATTTGTGGCTGCAGCTGGCTTTCATATCAGGAAAGAGCCTGGTTGGTTCCTCTTAATGCTCTTCGAAGGGCAAATGAATGGCTTTTTCTGTCTGGATGTATTAACAGCTGTCTCAAACTATGCTGTTAAAGATGATTTGTAAGAATAAGTTCCCTATAGACATGACATTAACAATCAGTGAAGAGCAAAAACCTACCTATGATTAAATTAAAAAAAAAGATTGTTTGAATCTGAATGGCAACTATAAAAATTCTAGAAGTGAACATGATGAAGGAACCTGATCAGGATAATCCTTACCTATGTCATGGCCATCTTCCATGATGTATTGCATTTTCTAGGCTCCATGAAAAACTGGCACTAAAAACTATATTTCAATAAATCCAGATATTCTGAACTCCTAAGTTTGAAAATGCAAATGATTAAACCCTTTAAGCAGTGTGAAATATACAACAGAAAATAGTATCTATTGAGAGAGATATTTAGAAATACATTTCTAATGCTAATACTAATGTTAAGTCCTTGACTTACAATGGTAAGACAGTTACAATTACAATGGTAATTGAACCCAGAATTATGGTTGTTAAGTCATACCAATCATTAACCAGGTCACCATTTGACCAGGCCCAATTTTACAAACTTTTTGTAGCAGTCAGTAAATGAACACAGCAGTTGTTAAGCAAATGTGGCTGTTGTAAAGCAAACCCCTCACTGTAAACTAAACACTATGGGTTGTTAAGCAAATTCATTGTCCACAATGGGTACTTTTGTGCTGCAGATCAGAAGTAAACATCACTTTCTGGGAGAAAAAAAAATCATAAATTGTGATCATGTGACCACAGGACACTGCAAATGACCATAAATGTGGACCGGTTGCTGAGCACCCAAAATGCAATCATGTGAATGGGTGGGTGGGGAAAATTAGGTTGTAAGTAGCCTGGGGATATCTGTTGCATCTTCAAGCAGTGCTAAGTGATGGTTTATAAATCAAGGATTACCTCTATTAAATAACCAATTGGTAGCACTCTGGTCCCTGAGGAACAGAGTTTTTGAATGAAAAAAATAATCAAATGATAAGTCTGTCCGTCTATCTATCTCTGTCTCTATCTCTGTATCTCTGTATCTATCATCTATCTATCTATTATCTATCTATCACCCATCTCTTTCTCATCAATAAAGTCTGCCTACTGTATATATCTGTTTATCTAAATATATGGACAGGCATAATTCATCTCTGGTACTAATTTGAAATCATCAAGAGCCAGTTTGGTATAGTGATTAAGGCACCAGTCTAGAAACTGGAAGACTAGGAATTCCAGTCCTGCCAGTCATCTGGGTCACCTTGGTCCAGCCTTAGGGAGGAGGCAAGAGAAAACCTTAATGAAAACTTTGGCAAGAAAGCTAAAAGAACTTGTCCAGGCAGTCACCAGGAGTCAATACTGACTCAATGTTCCTCTCCCCTCCAATAAAATCCCCTTGAAATCATCATTGGGATATAATAAATACATATGTTGATCATCAGCATTTGGCCTGCATCATTAATTACTAGTTCCTTACCATTTTCTGATTATATTAATTTCTTTTATATTTTTTAAAGTTGATTTATTTGGCCACCCATGTTACAAATGTGACTCTGAGCATGTTCAAATATTGGCTAAATTTAATTGGTTTTGAGATGTGTGCATGTGTATCTAGATGAAGGAGATTTGTCACAGTGGGATGATGCAGGTGAAGAGCACAAGAGAACGTGTTATTGTCCTAATTTTCTTTTATTTCCTGTAGTTTCTGGGAATCTAGTCTTAGAATCTTTTTCTATATTTCAGTGTTGGCTTTGGAAATGGACAAAAGAGTTCTCACTCCTGGGTATCCACTGGTTTTCTGCCCAGAGTGTGGAACAACAGCTGGTAACCAGCTGTCTTTTAACTGCAGTTCCATAAGTCTAATTCATAAATGATTCAGCCTGGCTTTTCAATCTAAGCACACTTAGCAACCAACATGACACAATGCTAACATTATATTTCTCCTAATCAATATGTACTGAAGGAATGTGGATAGAATACAAAAATACAAAAGCAATATGCTGAGATGATTTGGTTGTATTAAAAAGAATGAATGTGGATCAAACTTGTATAGGAAGAATGAACAGGTTGAGGAGAAGGGGAAAACTGAGAAAGTTGTGGTTAGGTGGACTTGATTAGATTCTCAGAGAGAGTTGAGAAACTGATAAAAATAAAGGCAATGTATGAAGTAATATTTGTGTTTGTGTGTGCGTATATACATACGTCTATGTATATATGCACACACACACACACACACACACACACACTTAAATACATACTAAACTGGAAATCAACATAGAATGAGGTGTACAACAAGGCGATAGAATATCACCTATCCTTTTCTCAGCCTGCCTTGAAGACGTATTTCCAAACTAGCCTGGGCAAAAGATGGAATAAAAATCAATGGTGCCTATTTAAATCACTTAAAATTTGCAGATGATATTGTTCTTTTCTCAGAAGCCCCAGAAGAGCTACAAAGACACATAAAGAGCTGCACAAAGCAGGAGAACCATTTGGTTTACAAATAAATAGTAGTAACTGTGAGAGGGATCTCGGAGTCCTAGTAGACAATCACTTCAATATGAGCCAGCAGTGTGCTGCAGCTGCCAAAAAAGCCAACACAGTGCTAGGCTGCATTAACAGAGGGATAGAATCAAGATCAAGTGAAGTACTAATACCACTTTACAATGCTTTGGTAAGGCCACACTTGGAATACTGCATCCAGTTTTGGTCACCACGATGTAAAAAAGATGTAGAGACTCTAGAAAGAGTACAGAGAAGAGCAACAAAGATGATTGGGGGACTGGAGGCTAAAACATATAGGGAACGGTTGCTGGAATTGGGTATGTGTAGTTTAACAAAGAGAAGGGTGAGGGGTGACATGATAGCAGTGTTCCAGTATCTCAGGGGCTGCCACAAAGAAGAGGGAGTCAAGCTATTCTCCAAAGCACCTGAAAGCAGGACAAGAAGCAATGGATGGAAACTAGTCAAGGAGAGAAGCAACCTAGAACTAAGGAGAAACTTCCTGACAGTTAGAACAATTAACCAGTGGAACAACCTGCCTTTATTATTATTATTATTATTATTATTATTATTATTATTATTATTATTATTATTATTATTATTATTATTATTATTATTATTATTATTATTAACCTGAAAAAGAGCCAGGTTATGCTTAATAAATGCACTAAAGAAAGAAAAAAAATATATCTGGAGAAGAACTAGATGTAGTAGACCACTACATATATGTTGGCCAACAGATCTCAATGGAAAGTGATACAATAAAGGAAATTGAATGGCATGTTAAATGTGGTTGGCAGGCATTCGGTAAGTTAAGCATAATTTTCAAGAACAACCTCCCCTTATGGCCGAAGAGAAGTTTTCAATCAGTGTGTACTACTTGCTTTAACATATGCCAGTGAAGCATGGACACTAACCTCACAATCAATACAAAAGCTATCAGTACAAGAGCAAAGAGCCATGGAAATATACACGCTCAGCAATACAAGACAAGATAGAAAGACCTGCACATGGATTAGAGAACAAACGAAAGTATACAATATCATTAAGAGAGTAAAAGAATTGAAATGGAAATGGGCTGGTTACATAGCAAGAACTGATGGCCAAGGTAGTCACAGAATGGATTACCCTTGATAAAAAGCATCCACAAAAGTAACCTAAAACAAGATGGATCAATGACATCAGCAAGTATTGCAGGCCCAATTGGCAAAAGAAAGCTCAGGACTGTATTGGTCAGAAACATATGGAAGGGGCCTTCATCCTGCAGTGGATGGACAATGGCTAAAATCATGATGATTATGATAATGATATATTCATACACATGCATATATATTATATACGTGGTAGGACCAAAGACCGGTTGCAAGCAGAAAAAGGAATGATATAGTTAGATTTCCTATTTTATTCCTTTATTTCTCTATCTTATTATTTCTTCCTCCTCTATGCTTTGCATAATGTTGCTTACCCCGATGGATGATTATGGGTGTATGTATGTAGTATGTTTTTCATACTCACTTCCTTAATGTTTTCCCCTTCTTGCCCCCTTCTGTTTGTAGAAAGATATCTGAAAGTTTCATTGAGTTCTATGTTTTCCTGTCTGACAAAATATATACACATATATATAATGGCTCCCCTTCATGGATTACTGCCTTGTCGTGGCGAAGGGGCTTGCGTAATTCAATGAAGCTATGAGCTATGCCGTGCAGGGCCACCCAAGACGGAAAGGTCATAGCAGAGAGTTCTGACAAAACGTGATCCACTGGAGAAGGAAATGGCAACCCACTCCAGTATCTTTGCCATGAAAACCCTATGGACAGTACCAAAAGGCAAAACGATATGACGCTGGAAGATGAGCCCCTCAGGTCGGAAGGCGTCCAATATGCTACTGGGGAAGAGCAGAGGGCTAGTACTAGTAGCGCCAGAAAGAATGAAGCGACTGGGCCAAAGCCGAAAGGACGCTCAGCTGTGGATATGTCTGGTGGTGAAAGGAAAGTCCGATGCTGTAAAGATTCTTTCTCCATAGGAACCTGGAATGTAAGATCCATGAATCAAGGCAAGCTGGACGTGGTCAAACAAGAGATGACAAGACTAAACATCGACATCTTAGGTATCAGCGAACTAAAATGGACAGGAATGGGTGAATTTAATTCAGATGACCATCAGGTATACTACTGCGGGCAAGAATCCCTCAGAAGAAATGGAGTAGCCTTCATAGTCAATAAAAAAGTAGGAAAAGCAATACTGGGATACAACCCTCAAAATGACAGAATGATCTCAGTTCGAATCCAAGGCAAACCATTCAATATCACAGTAGTCCAAGTCTATGCCCCAACCACCAGTGCTGAAGAGGATGAAATTGACCGGTTCTATGAAGCCCTACAGCACCTTATAGAACTAACACCCAAAAATGATGTCCTTATCATCATGGGAGATTGGAATGCTAAAGTAGGAAGCCAAAAGATAACTGGAATAACAGGCAAGTTTGGCCTTGGAGTACAAAATGAAGCAGGGCACAGGCTAATAGAATTTTGTCAAGAGAATACGATGGTCATAGCAAACACTCTTTTCCAACAACCCAAGAGACGGCTTTACACATGGACATCACCAGACGGTCAACACAGAAATCAGATTGACTATATGCTCTGCAGCCAAAGATGGAGAAGCTCTATACAGTCAGTAAAAACAAGACCAGGAGCTGACTGTGGCTCAGACCATGAGCTTCTTGTTGCAAAGTTTAGGCTTAAATTAAAGAAAGTAGGGAAAAGTGCTAGGCCAGTCAGGTATGAATTAAATCATATCCCTGTTCAATATACAGTAGAGGTGACAAATAGATTTAAGGAATTAGATCTGATAGACAGAGTGCCTGAAGAACTATGGACAGAGGTTCGCGACATTGTACAACAGGTAGCAACCAAAACCATCCCAAAGAAAAAGAAATGCAAGAAAGCAAAATGGCTGTCTGAGGAAGCTTTGCAAATAGCTGAGGAAAGGAGGGAAGCGAAAGGCAAGGGAGAAAAAGAAAGATATGCCCAATTAAATGCAGAATTCCAAAGAATAGCTAGAAGAGATAAGAATGCCTTCTTAAATGAACAATGCAAAGAAATAGAAAAAAACAATAGAATAGGGAGGACCAGAGATCTTTTCAAGAAAATTGGAGAGATGAAGGGAACGTTTCATGCAAAAATGGGCATGATAAAGGACCAAAATGGCAGGGACCTAACAGAGGCAGAAGAGATTAAGGAGAGGTGGCAAAATTACACAGAAGAACTATACAAGAATGAGCTTAATGTCCCTGATAATCACAATGAGGTGGTCACTGAGCTCGAGCCAGACATCCTAGAATGTGAAGTGAAGTGGGCCTTAGAAAAGCTGAGCAACAACAAAGCTAGTGGAGGTGACAGTATTCCAGCTGAGCTATTCAAAATCTTAAAAGACAATGCAGTAAAAGTGCTACACTCAATTTGCCAGCAAATTTGGAAAACTCAACAGTGGCCACAGGATTGGAAAAGATCAGTTTACATTCCAATTCCAAAGAAAGGCAGTGCCAAAGAATGTTCAAACTATCGCACCATTGCACTCATTTCTCATGCTAGTAAAGTTATGCTTAAAATTCTACAAGCTAGACTCCAGCAGTATGTGGATCGAGAACTACCAGAAGTACAGGCAGGATTTCGAAGAGGCAGAGGAACTAGAGATCAAATTGCTAACATACGCTGGATCATGGAGAAAGCTAGAGAGTTCCAGAAAAACATCTACTTCTGCTTCATTGACTATGCTAAAGCCTTTGATTGTGTGGATCATAACAAACTCTGGCAAGTCCTTAAAGAGATGGGCATACCAGACCATCTTATTTGTCTCTTGAGAAACGTATATGCAGGCCAAGAAGCAACAGTGAGAACTGGACACGGAACCACTGATTGGTTCAAAATTGGGAAAGGAGTCCGGCAAGGCTGTATACTGTCACCTTGCCTATTTAACTTATATGCAGAGCACATCATGAGAAAGGCAGGGCTAGATGAATCAAAAGTTGGAATTAAGATTGCTGGAAGAAACATCAACAACCTAAGATATGCAGATGATACCACTCTAATGGCAGAAAGTGAAGAAGAACTAAAGAGCCTCTTGTTGCGGGTGAAGAAGGAGAGTGCAAAACTTGGGTTGAAACTAAACATTAAGAAAACCAAGATCATGGCATCTGGCCCTCTCAATTCCTGGCAAATAGATGGGGAAGAAATGGAGGTAGTGACAGATTTTATTTTCCTGGGCTCCAAGATCACTGCAGATGGGGACTGTAGCCAAGAAATTAAAAGACGCTTGCTCCTGGGGAGGAAAGCCATGACAAATCTAGACAGCACACTAAAAAGCAGAGACATCACCCTGTCAACAAAAGTGCGTATAGTCAAGGCTATGGTCTTCCCAGTTGCAATGTATGGCAGTGAAAGCTGGACCATAAGAAAGGCTGAGCACCAAAGAATTGAAGCCTTTGAACTATGGTGCTGGAGAAGACTCCTGCGAGTCCCTTGGACTGCAAGGCGATCAAACCGGTCAGTCCTAGAGGAGATCAACCCTGACTGCTCTTTAGAAGGCCAGATCCTGAAGCTAAAACTCAAATACTTTGGCCATCTAATGAGAAGGAAGGACTCACTGGAGAAGAGCCTAATGCTGGGAAAGATTGAGGGCAATAGAAGAAGGGGACGACAGAGAATGAGGTGGCTGGATGGAGTCACTGAAGCAGTAGGCGTGAGCTTAAATGGACTCCAGAAGATGGTAGAGGACAGGAAGGCCTGGAGGAACATTGTCCATAGGGTCGCGATGGGTCGGACACGACTTCGCAACTAACAACAACAACATATAATGGCTACATGGAAACTATTGGCAGCATCTTTTCTGAAATTCACTGGATGCTATCCATTGGCTCCAAATCAAACACATTTTCAGTAAACCATCTTTTCCTTATATAACAAATACATTTAGTATATACTACACTGCTCTCTCACTTTACAAATGGATCCACATGGGCAGACATGGGATATTTTTTACTTTCCATGCTAATCCATTGACCGTATTGTTGCTTTAATTAACATGCCTTAGTTGCAATCAATAATAAATATATAAATGTAAAGTTAATTGTTTTGCCTAAGTAAATGGAGCTTGGCCATGCTCTGGGTTGGCAGTTGGATAAAATAAACTAAGCTGTTTTTGTGTTTTTGATCAGTGGATGAAGTTTACATTGCACTGAGATTCACATGCCATTATCTGCAAATCAAATGCTGTTAAAGATACAGTTACCATAGCTGCAGGTTAAAAAATTAGCTCCTCTTTTAAACAAATATAGATAATTATGCACAGACTTGCACAATAACCAGAAAGAACAGTTAAACCAAAATATACAATAATCAAATATTTCAACAGTGGGAAGATAGTGAGTGTTCCAGGATTTTACACTTTTGCCTTTTTATTGAACTTAACTACAAAATATACCATGAGAAATGTTGGATTTGAAGATGTAGACATTGGAATTAAAATTGTGGGGAGAAATATCAACAATCTCAAAAAATGCTGATGATTTTGAAGGAGGGAGCAAAGAAGATTTAATATTTTACTGAAGGAGATGAAGCATAAAGTTGGTTGTTCTTCCTCTTCAGATGATACCATCTTATTTTGATTTTTCACTGTTTTAAATGTTAAGCCACCCAGAGGCATTGGAACTGGGCAACCTAGAAATTTAAAAAATAAATACATAATTATTTTAAAGAGTTGTTGCTCAATATTTAAAAATGATTTTGTCAATGGACAATGCCAACCCAGTGCAAAAGAATGAAGCCAGGGAGCCAGCATTGTCTGAAGACACTTTCTATGGTCATACGGCTAGCATGACTATATGCCAAGGCACATGGAACACTGTTACCTTCCCATCAAAGTGGTACCTATTTATCTACTTGATATTTCCATGTTTTCGAACTACTAGGTTGGTAGAAGCTGGAATGAGTAATGGGAGCTCACCCCCATCATGCAATACCCAGGCTGTCAGTTTTCCAGCTGACAAGCTCAGCATTTTTAACTACTGAGCCATCAATTTCCTCAAATGTATGGGGGGAAAAGAAAACTAAATGAATTTTTTTACCTATTTTTATAATCCCAAGAGTGTACTTAATGGGCAAATCCACTGTACAATATGAAACTTTAAACTATCGAATCCTGTCAGTTTGAAAGTAAACATTTCAGCATTTAAAAGAAGCTTAGACATTTGGATTAGAAATTTAACACCATGCCAAGCAGGTATATGTAGTTGTTGAACAAAGGTAGCAGGGAGAAAGTTGGCCCCTACATAACCCCACAGAGGGTAGACCTCTCTTGCCCATCAATAGTTATTGGAACTGACCCCTGAGAAAGGAGAACCCTGTATTTCCCCCCATACCCAACCCCTTTAGCTGGTCCAGAAATATGCTAGAAATCAAGGAGGATTAGCGTGGTGCACTATCATCATCCTGATCTCATCAAATACCATTCATAAAACATTTAGGATTTTATCTGGTGCTATGCTCAATCTTGAAGTGCACACATGATGTTGCCACCCTTACTGCTTCTTAGCTTGCCAATGCACTAGGGGGGAGGGGGAAAACGGAATGCAGACTCCAGACAACAAGAAGTCTGACTGTATGAATCAAGGACTTTCAGCAGGTGTTTACCAAATCCCAGAGACATTTTCTCATAACAAACTTTTGACACTTGATTAGACAATGACATGCACTAATAGGGGGAGGGAGAATTGTATGTTTTAATTATAGCAGTTCATGTGGGAAATAACCAGAGCTGGTTTTGCTTTCAATCATGCCAAAATGATGTACTCAATAAAGTTTTGCATAAAGAGATTGGATTGTCTGGTTGGTACTTGGTGGGTTTATTAGTTGGAACCTTGACACCAGATGGCATATTCTGAGAGGAGATCCTCCTTTGTGTCCATCCATATCTCAGTAATGCTTGCCAGACCAACTTTTTTCCCCATAATTTGGTCTTGGATGAGAGAGCCTTATTAAACAGATTGGCATCTAGTAGCAGCTGTGAGATTCTCAGTAAAGTATAGTTCTAATCTTCCTTTGAAGTCTGTTTCCTGATCTTGTCTACCTCAAAAGGCTGATATCAGTCTTGCAAGCCTGATTGTGTCTTAGCTCCTCTCCTTCTTATATCCCAGTGAATCAGGTAGGAGCTTGCCTTTCTGAGCTTCTTCCAGTTATTATTTTGTTTTCCAGGACTTAAGGAATGTTGCAACCTTCTTTGCTTATATAATTATTCTTGCCTATTTTCCTTAAATTCATTTCCATGATTCTCTACATTCTACTTCACTCTAGGCCTCATCCAGTAGTTCCAGCATCTGGAAGTATCTTGATCAAATGATGAAGAAGGCCTTAACAAAATGATACTAAATATTTCATCTCCTCATCCCCTCTTTTCATTCAGTCCTATTGGCCATAAATATAGAACATTCTTGAACACTAAATATCTGTCAGTGCTGTTCAGTTTTTTGTAGTCCCTACTCAGCAACTATAAGGCAGTGATGTAATTCTTGCCTTCCTTTTTTACTTTGTGCCTCTTGAGGGCTGCAAGTCACAATAAGAAAAATTTTGAAGATTTAGCCCAGCTACGTATAATTATGTAAATCATATGTTACTCTTTTACAGGATCCCAATATAGCATACGACATGTCAACGCGGAAAATGAATTTGAGTGAAGAAAGAATATGCACACAAACAAAAAACAAAATCAAGCAAACAAGCAATTGCAGGATCAAGGGACAATATGATTGCATTCAGCTAAATTAAAATATATTTCTGACAATATTAAGGCAGATCTGAAAAATTAACAGATTTGGGAAAGGAAAAAATATGTTTGCTGGTTCCAAAATGGCATTACAGCATCACTAAGCAGGGACTTTTCATGTTGCAGAAGCCGTAGAAGGCTTCTAGGGAAGGTCTTAGAGCCCTAGCATACATCTGTAGAGCAAACAGTTTTTTGAGAATCCAAGTTAGCTGGACCTAACAGGCACAAAACAAAAACCTGCAGTAACATTTCTTCACAAATAACTCCTGCTATATGGATTGAAGTTTACAGCCTAATGAATGCAATTAGGATTCTACTTGTAACAACAATTTCTTGTTTCTGGGTGACTTTGAGAAACACAGCCACATGTATGGATCAAAAGCCCACCAAAACTCTATCAACTCTGGGCCCAATGACCTTGGGTTCCCATGGCTGAGTTATTATTGTTATGACTAGCTTGACTCTCATCCACATTCCCCCTCCCAGCATCAACTAACTCTAAAAGCAATAGAGAAAAATGGCTGCATTTCTATCTATTGTCAAAGCAAGAACATCCGATGTTAGCAGCGATAATAATAATAATAATAATAATAATAATAATAATAATAATAATAATAATAATAATAATGATAATAATAATAATAATAAGAATAATAAGAACAACAACAACAAATAATAATAATAATAGTTGGAAGGGACCTTGGAGGTCTTCTACTCCAACCCCCTCCTCAGGCAGGAAACCCTATACCATTTCAGACAAATGGTTGTCCAGTCTCTTCTTAAAAACTTTCAGTGTTGAAACATTCACAATTTTGGAGGCAGGTTGTTCCACTGATTAATTGTTCTGACTGTCAAGAAATTTCTCTTTGATTCTAGGTTTCTTCTCTCTGATTAGTTTCCATCTGTTGCTTCTTGTCATGCCTTCAGGTGCTCTGGAGAATAGCTTGACTCCTTCTTTGTGGCAACCCCTGAGATATTGGAACACTGCTGTCATGTCACCCCTCGTCCTTCTCTTCATTAAACTAGACATACCCAATTCCAGCAACTGTTCTTTATATGTTTTAGCCTCCAGTGCCCTGATCATCTTTGTTGCTCTTCTCTGTACCCTTTCTAGAGTCTCAACATCTTTTTTACAATGTGATGACCAAAACTGAATGCAGTATTCCAAGTGTGGCCTTACCAAGCCGTTATAAAGTGGTATTAACACTTCATGTGATCTGACTTGACCTGGGATATCTTCCTGTGGATAGGAAAATCTTATGGACTAGGAGAATTTCTGGTCTTCTGATGTTATTGGTGCAGAATAATAAAAATTGAGCAAAGGTCAGGAACTCCCAAACTTTTTGAGGTGAGTTTATTCTATAGGATTCCCAAAGTTTTTTTTTCTGGCCCTTGCAGTAATTATACAAGTTTTGCTCAGTTAGTTTCTTATTTGGCCATCCCACTAGTACTTATGAATTATCAGTATTATTTATTTAACAATGAACTATTAGCTATTAAATATTACTCATGATTAAATTATGAATAATAGTTCTAACTAACTCTATTAATTTTAGAATCCAGTTAGCAACCAAAGTTCTCTGGAAAAATTATAATTAGATGCTATCAAACACATGTTTTTTAAACTGTGAATGCTGGGAATATGCTTGTTTTTAAAATGTCATCCTGACATCTAGAAGTGCTATTTTCTGGAATTAATGCTATACATTTTTTTTGTAAATGTATATATGATCCTCTTGCTGCTCACCTCCAAACATTGATCCTTGTTGTCTTTATGGAATCATACAGAAGTAATTGCTTCTCCAAGAAGCACCACAGACATGTGATTTTAGCTTTCATGGGAGATTTTGACAGTTGACCATGCAACAGGACTAACAAATACATTAATATCTGAATGCCTTATCTCATCTTTTTCCAGGGCATGCACAAATATCAATGATGGAGGAATCTAATTCAAGGATTTAAGTCCCATAATTCTATGTTTTTAAAAGGCAATGTGTCTTCTAAGATGTTGTGATATTTAATCAGTCTACAAACTGGAACTATAGTTGAAAGAAAGAGAAGACCCCTGGATATCTTTTTAATAAAAGAAATAAAAGGTTTTTTTTTAAAAAAAAGGCACAAAAGCAAACCTCAATGGACTTGTGAAAATGCTTATTCAGAATACATCACTTACAAACTAGTTGAAGCAACATTTTGGAGAAGGTTCAGATAAACAAAATCAAACTTGTTAAGATCAATTTCCAGCTAAGGCAATACTTAGTGATTAGGTTAGTTCAAGAGTAGATGGATGAACATAAAGCGAAAGTGGATGAAGTTTGAAAAGTGTATAGATTTTGTCAGGAGGCCCTAAACATTTTTTGATTTTCAGAAGTATACTTACATCCTCAGATAAATTTATATGTTCACTTGTGATGTTATTTGAAGATTTATCATAGGACTAAGAAAATAATATGGGAGAGTAATAAAGGAAGCCAAAATATCAGCTCATAGGATTTATTGTATAACATGTTTTTCCTTTTACATGGCTATTGATTAATAGTGTTTAGTCTTTCTGGTCAATATTGATTTGGATCCAATACTATATAATATTCCAGAGCATCCTTCAATCTTTTTTCTTGCAATCTACTTTAATACTCAAGCCCAGAATCAACATATTCTAATCATAGAGTGTGTTATGATTGTCTCTGTGCCATTGGTTGGTTAAACTGCTGTGCCAAACCATAACCTTGTGCAGGAAAGCAAGCTCTTTATGTGATTTTTGGGGCGACCACTTCCAAAAACTACCTGCATTCACAGATTTATTGGTGTACATTTATGCAGGCATTATAACTGACAGGTATATTTCCTGTGATTGTACCCATTAATTTAAATTATATTCAATCCCATTTTAAGGGAAGGAGAAAAAGGTTGATCCAGCATTCCTATGAAACAATATTTTTGTGTGTGTGAATTGTCTCTGATCTTCTCTTACTAACTTTAAATTAATTTCTCTAACAGGATTAATATCCTGAAAAAACATATTAGAAAAATAATTGTATTATCTGTTGAGATAAATTCAAGATTGAATAAATGAAAAGACAACTTGAAGCTTTTTGTTAATGCTTTATATTAAATAAGAAATGTTCCTCAATAATTTTTAAGATCTAAATTTTGGATACAATTGCACAACAGAGTTTTATTATTGATTAAAAATAGTTATTCTAAGCATGTTTTGCTGATTTAAGTATGCACCTTGTCAAAGAGCATAGTCGTCTCATAGGACTGTACTAACTCCACATTCACATTGTCAAGAGATTGTTTGAAAACATCCTCATGTGAAAATTGCAACCCACATCGAAAACCAGCACCTCAGAAAAGTGCTTTAAAGATGATCTTCTCTTTCAACTGCTAAATTTGGATCCACTGTGAGGTTTTCATGTGAAGGCATGTATGCCTTTGTATATACATGTGGTACAATGTTTCAAGAAGATTGTACTGTGGTGATAAACATTTAAATTGAATGCATTTGGTACTCACTGCAATGGGTGTACTAGAATGGGTAGATGTAGGGTGATTAGAATTCCTACATCCTAAATGACATATCTTTTGACCTGTTCATTTAACTCAACTCCTGTTTGTCCATATAACAAGAGGACACCTACAAAATTTCTTATTATAAACCATGAGACAGCTCAAGGGAATACAAGAGAGTTCGTTTGGTCTAGTGATTAAAATATCAGGTAGAAAACAGGAGGCTGTGAGTTCAAGTCCACCTTAGCCATGAACGCCAGCTGGGTGACTTTGGGCCAGTCATTCACTCTCAGGCCAACGCACCTCACATGATTGTTGTTGTGGGGAAAATAGAAGGAGGGATGTGTTTGATGCCTTGAGTTATTTATAAAAATACTAAAGGTGGGATACAAATAAAGGTAAAGGTAAAGTTTCCCCCGCACATGCATGCTAGTCGTTTCCAACTCTAGGGGCCGGTGCTCATCTCCGTTTCAAAGCCAAAGAGCCAGCACTTGTTCGAGGATGTCTCCGTGGTCATGTGGCCAGCATGACTAGATGCCAAAGGCGCACGGAATGCTGTTACCTTCCCACCATAGTGGTCCCTATTTTTCTACTTGCCTTTTTACGTGCTTTCGAAATGCTAGGTTGGCAGAAGCTGGGACGAGTAACAGGCACTCACTCTGCTACGTGGCACTCAGGATTTGACCTGCCAAACTGCCGACCTTCTGATCGACAAGCTCAGCGTCCTAACCCACTGAGCCACCAGGTCCCTAGGGGATACAAATACATAAATAAAATACGGTACATGTTAAATGGGGAAATGAAGAATGTAAAAATAAAATAAATGGAACACTTGAGCTAATAAATATGTAAAAATCATAGTAAGAACCTTGGAAGAACTGGTAAGGACTTAAAAGCCAACAACATTGGTTGAAGTCATTTGTTTATCCTTATGAAGTAAATACCTGGGATTTCTCATAAGGACTTTCCAGATCAAAATTTCAGAATACACACTATACCTGTGATGTTCTGAAATGAAGGATGCCATAACTGTGAAACTCTGTGATTCTAGGAAAAACAACTTCTCACAAGTCTGTACCCGCAATTTTGATTTCTATCTCGCCATTTAATTTTTTGGCTGCTGAATAAAGAGTCTATCTCTGAACAATTATTTCACCTCTGAATTCCTCAGTGATCATGATGAAGCCAACAGATAGATACATATGGTGTATAGTCCTTTGGGCATGAAGCAAATACACTGCACAATTATCTGTTAAACAACCATTTATCTGAAATGGTATAGGGTTTCCTGCTTAAGCAGGGGGCTGACTAGAAGACCTCCAAGGTCCCTTCCAATTCTGTTGCCTCTGAGAAAAATGGATTATAAGCCTTTTTGATATCATGGGATTGATCCTAATGGATACTATATATTTAAAGTGGACCAGAAACAGATTTAGACCAATCCTATTTGTTTTTATTCAGACATATTCTATTCTGTTCAATACATCCTGATACTCAATGAATTTCTTAATATTTATAGCTGGCTATAAGATTTATATCAGAAGATAGCAAAATTTCTCTAGAAGCAAACAGAGGTGCATAGAACTTCAATTCAAACTATAAGTTTGAATAAGCACTTTAACTAGAAGGTATAAGTAATGTGAAATTCCTGTCAGCTCTTTCTTATAAAATCAATGTAGGTAAAATTAGTAACTGGATTTACACATTATATTATGCTATAAAGTAATTGCCTGATGTTGCCATAGCTTGCTTATAAAGTCAACTATTGTTTTTCTATCATGATTTGTAGCTTAATACAATATGAAAACCAAGTAAATTGTGGCTCGATCATCACCGTACAAGTCACTGGGAGTCAGATGACAAATCAATTTAATAAATTATTATTACAATCAAACCATTTTTACAGAACCCATACCTTAGAGTCTTATGTGAACCTGGTCAAAACTGAATCTCAAATAATTTTAGCTCACAGTACTTAATTCTTATTTAAATCATTGTGCCAGATTAGAAATGGTTTGTTTCATTGGTATCACTGGGAAACAAGTTAAATTAACTTAGTCTGGAATGTACCATATCTCTTATTATTGTTTTATGCCTGTTTCTCTTCTGAGAAACTGCTAACCAAACAGCTATTCACAAGACAATTCATTTCTTAGATGCTTTTGGGGGACATTGTTATGATGAACTATTTTCTCTCTCTCTCTCTCTCTCTCTCTCTCTCTCTCTCTCTCTCTCTCTCTCTCTCTCTCTCTCTCTCTCTCTCTCTCTCTCTCTCTCTCTCTCTCTCTCTCTCTCTCTCTCTCTCTCTCTCTCTTTACTTGACCTTTTCCCTTAAATGCAAGGCTACCCTCAGATTGTTCAATCCAAATGATATTCCATAGCATAACTCATTTCTGTCCATTTATTACATAGCCCTGCAGTCACTCCACTCTTTCCTATTAATCTGGAATCTCTTTGCTGCTGCTTATACTCAGCCTCATATTTCAAATTCTTCCTGAGTGTATCTGGTTTTCATTTAAACATATTGCAAAGTTCTTTTGAAAAGAAAAATGTAACAATAATAACAGGGATGAATTTTTTTAAAAAAACTAATAAGTGGACCATGCAACTTCAGTTATCCAGGCTTATGCAGCGCACTTCAGCTAAGTCGGTCACTTGTTTATATTGGCTGGATGAATATAAAGTATTATTGGATACAGGCATCAGTCTTATATAGTATGTATGTAATACATACACACATTGCCAGGAACTGCAATGAGTTATGAAGTCTTCCTTGCTTAAGGAATAAGATGGTGGGTACTATTTCTGGAAGCAATCAAAATGCCTCCATTTTAGTGATTGTAAAGCGGCCATATTTAGTGGAGTAGAAAGTTAGTCGAGAACTTTTATTATGTCACAATTAAAAAACAGTTCCTACCACTACAAAACTATGGATCAAGTTCAGCAAGTCAGAAAGGGAAGAGAAAAGCATGTTACAGTGTTTTAGATGAAATAATTGAGAATACCCATGAATAGTTTTTGGCTTCTAGGGGAAATAACAGATCGAAATATTAGTCTGATAGTGAATAGTTCCAAAGTTGATTCTAATGCACCTGCATCTCACATATCAGTGTAGAATACTGTAAAATCTATAAAAGAAAAAGTTTCAATATTTCTTTCAAGGAATGGAATGATGTGGTGCCTGCCAGACTGACTACCTTGCAAGCTGTTGCCAAAAAAATATCAGTTCAAATAGGATATTTTAAAACAAGTATAGAATCAAGCTGGCACAAACACAGGTCATAAACAGATTAAATATTAAGAGTAATTATTTCACAAGAAAAAAATGAGAAAATGGAAAATTATGAATTATGAGATGATTACTGTGAACACTGCAGGAAAACCACCCAGTTAGCTCCAGGGCTAAATAATAACTAATTTATTGTTTTGAAGTTAAAAACCCATATATCTGGCGAATGCAGCTGTGACAAGATACATCAAGGTCATCAGTTGTGGGAGCTCAAGTCTTTCACATAGGCCCTAAACGGCATTGAAATGTTTTGGGAGAGGTGGAGCTGAGAAGGCTTACAGATCTGGTGCCATTAGCAAGCTTTTTTAGTTGCATTTTGGAGAAGGAAAAACGGAGATTTATTGGAGAGAATGAAAATGTTGTTCATCGGAGGAGAAAAGCACAATGGTACATCTGTGTGAAAAGATAGAAAGGTTCATGGCATGAAAAGAGGCCTTCCAGAAAGAGGTCTGCAGCTGTTCAATATTTGGTGATTGAATATCCAGAAGTGAAAAGAGAAAAGAAGGGAGATTAATTGGCAAGTCTATGTTTTTATAAAGTTACTAAGTTGACAAACTGGTAGAGAGAACTACAGGGAGGAAACCAAAGCATGTTGAACTTACTGGGAGTTAAAAGAACTTTCCAAAGTGGCAAGGAGGAACTGAAATCAAGAAAAAGATTAATAGGGGTTGAAAACTAAAATCAAGAAGAATATATAGTTAAGAATTGGAATAAAATGGCAATATTTAAGAAAAATTGAATTATTTAAGTACCACAGATCAACTTAACGAAAGTGTTTTTTGAACCAATGACAGTGATGTGAATGAATGTTGTACTATTAAAAACTATTGTGCCTGTTGAGATTTAGGGAATTATAAGAAGGGGTTGACAAGCGGTCAGATGAATTAGATTGGATTAAGATGATCACTGAAATATCCTTTTGTTTTAAGTTATTACTAAGGATAAGCCAAGATGGTGAGCATTTGTCTATACATTCACCAGTAGTCAGATTCAAATCAAAATATCTAATTATCTGTTTGTGTGCAAAAGGGCTGCATGTTGTAGATTTCATAAAGTCTCTGTATGGTTTGCCAATAGTTAAAGTTGTAGATTTTCCTCATAGCCAAGAGTTACCATATTTTTCCATGTATAAAACGCTATTTTTTTCCTGCAAACATCCTGTTCAAAAACCAGGTGCGTCTTATACAAGTGCGTCTTATACATGGAAAAATAATGGTAACCTCCACAGCCCAGGGCTTGCCTATGTGGGTTGCCATGCCGCCTGGCAGGTGTCAAGCTCCTATGGGCTTGCCACTAACAGGAGGGGGAGGGGGCAAGATTGTCGGCAGGCTGAACTTCCGAATTTGCCAGCTCAGCTGTTTGGCGGTCCGCCGAACAGCTTATCGGTGTGGACAAACTCACATGCCAGAGCATCTTATACAAGGGTGCGTCCTATAGACAGAAAAATATGGTAGCTGGTATTGTTTATTTGCAAATGCTAACTGATTTAACTGCATGCTCATTTCTAAGCTCCAAGGCTAAATTGATTTTTTTTACAAAGTTATTTACACTCAGATATGGTTTAAATGCATTTGTAGGATATTTCCCCCATTTAACAGTTGGTTCAAAATGTTCAATGACACAACTAACTAAGACTATAATTGCCTCTTTTTCACCCATCACCCTTTATGTGGCAGAAATGGAGAGTTAATGGCTCGCCTGGTGCGTCAGTTGCGGGATGCCTTGCGCACAGTCACTCATGCACTCGTGACCTCCCGTTTGGACTACTGCAATGCTCTCTACATGGGGCTGCCCTTGAGGACTACTCGGAGGACTACTTGGAGGACTACTCCAGCTGGTGCAGAATGCAGCTGCGCGAGTGGTGGTGGGGGCTTCCCGATACTCCCATGTAACACCTCTACTCCGTGAGCTGCATTGGCTTCCGGTTGTCCTCCGGGTAAGATTCAAGGTGCTGGTTACGACCTATAAAGCCCTAAATGGCATGGGTCCGGGTTACTTACAGGAGCATCTGCTGCCGGCATCAACTTCCCTTCGTCCAGTGCGCTCCCAGAGAGAGGGCCTCCTTAGGGTGCCGTCGGTCAAAGAGTGTCAACTGGCGGCCCCCAGGGGGAGAGCGTTCTCTGTGGGCGCGCCAGACCTTTGGAACTGTTTACCGGTGGAGCTCCGGACGGCTCCCGACCTACGCTCCTTCCGACGTGACCTAAAAACATATTTATTTGAACAAGCCAGCCTGGTCTGATGGGTTTAGGGGCATTTTAACGTTTTGTATTAATCTATTGAATTGGGCTATTGTATTTAATATTTCTTTTAATTTTTATATGTTGTATTTTATTGTATTGCCCTGTACACTGCTTTGAGTCCTTCGGGAGAAGGGCGGTATAAAAATTAAATTATTATTATTATTATTATTATTATTATTATTATTATTATTATTATTATTATTATTATTATTATTATTATTATTATTATTATTATTATTATTATTCTGGCTCTTTTTCTGCCTCTAGAAGAAAAAAATACCAAAGAAGGAGAGAGGGAGAGAGAGAGAGAGAGAGAGAGAGAGAGAGAGACAGAGAGAGAGAGATTATTTGGAGCTATGAGAAACATAAATAATAGAAGCAATACAAGAATATGTGTATAGCTGGAGAATATATTTCATATGCTGAGATTGCAGACCTTTAATTAAATCCCATTTAACTAATGGGAGGACTAACATTTTAAAGTAACTGCTTACTCAAAATATTTCAGTCTAGGAAAAGCCTACAGCAGTCACAAGGGTACTCTGAAGGAGGCCCAACTGTTTATTTATTCAACTCCAAAATAGTTTACATGCTTAGAAACAGTTAATGTGAAAGGAGGTGTTTGTCTATGTATGTGTATATATGCGTGTGTGTGAGAGAGAGATGGGAGATAAAGTTCCCAAAGACAAAACTTCAGGGAGGCTCTTAAGTAACAGAAGGACATTTTGTGAGTAATAACAGTATTAGAATTCTCCATAAAACTGTAGCCAAGTGAGGCAAAATTAGAACATTTATTGATCATTGGCCAAATATTTGGGTCATTAGAGGGGGCAGGTATTTTGTTGTATATCCCCTCTAAACAGATCCAGATTCCCTATTGCTCTAATGGGAGCGAGAGTTTTAACTATAAAGGTATGTTCATTCACAACAGGAATTTTTTTAAAAAATGCTGGGACTTTATGGAAAGTTATCAGCACTTCCTCCCAGAGCTCAGTCATAGTGGGCATGCCTCTTTAAATTAACAATTCGTCTATTGTCTGCAGCAGTATATGGCCAGAAGAGACAGCTGCATGCAATCTATGATCCCATACCGGTTTACAAAATACATGCCAAATAAGCTAACCTCCCAGAATTCTCCCAAAACAAAGGGATTGAGGTGGGGTAGTGCATCAAATAAATCAGGGTAAAAGCCAGTGTCAGTTGTTAAGTTTGGAAATCAGTGACATGTGAAAAGTCTTGGATTGGGTACTATCAATAAATCAACGGAACCCAGCTCTATTGTTCTTTACCATCTAGTTCTAACAAAACAATCAATATCGTTACTTTGGGTGATGGGCTGTATGAGGGAGAATAAGCTGAAATTAAATTAATATATGATGGAGAGTTGCTGGAAAATAGAAAACTGGAGGTTCAATGTAGTTTTGAACCTGAAAGAGCAGACTTGCAGTCTGACTGGTTCTTGATGCTTAGCTGTCATTGGATTACCAGGAAACAGCAATAGCAAGGACACTCTTGCACAATTATGTCTAGGATACCAATTGCATCCTTTCCTGAACTAGTGGAAATGGTCATCTAATATTCAAGGTGCTGGTGATGACCTATAAAGCCCTAAATGGCTTGGGTCCGGATTATCTGAGGGAACACCTGCTGCCGGCATCAACTTCCCATCGTCCTGTGCGCTCCCACAGGGAGGGCCTTCTTAGGGTACCGCCGGTGAAGGATTGCCGGCGGGTGACTCCCAGAGAGAGGGCCTTCTCTGTGGGTGCGCCTGCCCTTTGGAACCAACTTCCGATGGAACTTAGGATTGCCTCCGACCTCCGCTCATTCCGCCGGGACCTGAAAACTTGGCTTTTTGAGCTGTCGGGCCTAGACTGAGGGGTTTTAATTGGGTTTTAATGTTTTAACTTTTTAAATTTTGGGCTTTAAATTTAATTAATTGTTTTAATTTTTTTTAACTTTTGTGTGGTATGATTTTAATTGCCCTGTAAGCCGCCCTGAGTCCTACGGGAATAGGGCGGTATATAAGTCAAAATAATAAATAAATAATAATAGTTTACAATGCAAACTTTCACTATACTCAGTTTTCGACAACAGGCACAACTGAAGGTGTTTTTGAAATCTCTTGTACTTGATGTGTGGGACAAAACATGCTGAAGCTGAACTCAAGTCAGATAATGTCGCTGTTTGGTTCATTGTGCTCCTCTACTAATTCCAGTGTTGTCCCTTGAAAAGATGCCCCTGTCCCCAAGGGAACGATCCAGGACTTTGAGGTCTTTCTGGGCTCATTATTACTGCTGGACGTGAACTGGTAGCTGTCCTTCTTGGAATGGGAGAACTTGGCTACATTGAGTCATTACTTCTTGGCTGGACTTTTGCAATATATGGTGCTACCTTTGAAAGCCACCTGGAAGCTGCTGATTCTTAAAAATGCAGTAATCAACTTCCTGACTGGGGCTTGCTGCCATGATAATATTACAGCTCATTTGTGAGTGCAGCTTTGGCCAACTATAAGTTTTCAAGTAAAATTCAGAGAGATCTATGTGACTTGGTACCAAAGTACCTTTAGGATCACCTGTACAAACCAGGGTCTGTCCATCCAAGATGAGCCTCCCAAAGGAAATTGCTAGTGGCAACCCCATTTTCATGAAAGGAACAGCCATCCCCTTTAACTCCCTTCATGATGGTCTTTTGGAAGACAGGGAAAACTGAGCAATTCCAGACAGTCTTTTGAGAGTTTTTGAAATTTTTGTTTTTGAAAAAATGTTATATATTTTTGTTTGTTTGTTGGAATCATGATCTATTTACTCATAGTTATTTATCTTTAGCCTTTATTCACCTTTTGAACAAAAGATGACTTCAGATAGCTCTTTAAATAGGACATGCTGCATATCCATCCTAGTTTGTTTTTTTTAAATCTTTTCTGTCTTTTGAAAGCTTTCAAAATAGAGCAATACTGGCCATTTTAAAACATCTCAAAGCTATTTATGAAAAAAAAGTGAACATTAATTTATACTAGGGCTGCTTCTCTCTATACTTTTTCCATTTCAACCTCACAGTTTAATGTCATTCAATTGTTAATTGTTTTTAGCACACTGGCACCATACCCTATAGTACATATTAGCAGATGAATTCAGTGCTAAAAAAAAAGATGAGCCTTGATCACCAGTTTATCTTCACTTTTTTTTTGCTCGATTTTTCAATCTTGAGCATAACCTTCCTTTAAAAAAAAGCTGAATAGGATGCTGCCTTGCTTTGATGTTATTCTTGCTTCTTGTGATGAGAAAATGTTTTGATAGATAAGGGACCATAAGTCAATCAATAACAAATTCAAGCAGACCATAACTTTGCTTAACAACTGGATAATTAGTTTAGCAGAGAAAAGAAGAATACTATCAAGGAAGTCTTCATTGGAATTTAATGGGCCAATATAGAGAACCCAAAAGGAGCCTAAAATGATATAAACTTATTTTTCTCCTAGACATTTCTGTGGAATGCACACAGCCCTTTTAAAGCAAATTTGAATTGTGCAGGTCTAAAAGGTTAAGCTCAGCACAGTTGGGTATTTAGAATAACAGATTAAATTTGCATCCAGAAATACTTTTAGTGCAGATCCCTTCCTTCCTGATCTTCTCCACAATTACTTTATAGATAAATGGGGTGTCCTTTGAATGACCCCCAGTTCTTCTACCAGTATTTACAGATGTTTATAATATCACAGAGTGACTAAAGTTTACTTATATATTCACTAAAAGCTTAAAGTCCCTACTAGCCTTATTGTTTCAGGTTTTTGTAAGAACTAAAGTCTCCAATTTTACTATTATTAAGCTTCAATGTTTGCAATTTCAACAACAGAAATTTTTATTTTAAACCTTTAGATATATGCTAGCAATCTTGCAACAACTTTTTATAGAGGTTTATTTGGGGTAGTTAAGAAGAAAAGCATTCCTTTGGAGTGGGGATAGTGACAGAGGTATTATTGCCGAATTTGTTTAGTGAAATTGCTCAGGCAGAACACTTATGCAAACTTACTAATGTGTCTCTAAATTTGGGGAGTCTATGCATCTTGTTTGTTTCAGCCACATTTAGTCAGACACTGAATCAACTGATTTTAGTGGGACTTGCCAAATACAAAATAGCTCTGCTGAAATTAAAATACCCTGTTATTGTGGATCTGCTATGTTCCATTCAATCAAAGGGATCTCTTCCAAAATAAAATATTAGGACTCTCAAATTTTATAAGGCCTTCAAATGAATTATTTTCAGTTTCATATTTTGCTTACCTAAAAGATTGTTGCAATATATGTGTCCTGGTTCTTTATAAGTAATAAGCTGTCAATGAGAACAAGGAGCTATCTACCCAAATGTAGAAGCTAAATGCAGACCTTTCTTTGGCTAAGCAACAACTGGTTGAAGCCTAGCTACTGTGTGTTCATCACAGAGGCTGAGCATCTCTTTACTTCCTACTAACAATCTCCCACAATTACAAAAAAAGTAAATTTATCTTGAAACCAATTTCAAATCAGATTGAATCCTTGGCTGGCATGCTGATTAATCCCTTTCCTACCTCTCCATTTGTTCCTTCTTTCTCTCCTTCCTGTATGCTTACTTCAACTTATTATAGCTGCAGTTGTTTTTATTCTATGTAATGAACTTCATCACTTTAAATTTTATTTATTTACTTACGCAGGTATGAAATATATTTAATTACTTTAAAAAAAAGATATGTCCCCTGAAAGAACAATCATATCTTCATTTACCTAGAAGTAAATCAAACTGAAATCAGTGTGATTCTCTCAATACATTCAGAGGTTAGCTCATAGGCACAACAATAGAGTTGAAGTATCTATTAGACTTAATAGAAGTTGCTTCTTACTATGCTATATTACTAGACACTCTTTTAGCAATGATTAAAGTGTGACTAAATGAGAAATAACTCATGTTTAATAAATGTTATATAAGATTAGCCCTGGCTCTCTGTCATTTAGAAAGTCATATATATGACAGTCAATGAGGCTTCTTTATTTTTAATAGACAACTAAAATTATAGCAACTAATAATACAGAAGCTTTATCTTCTTTTAGATAGGGCTAGTTTAGCATAATATTTATTACATGAAGCAACAAAATGGTTTATCTGATCGATTTTGGACCAAAAATCTCATCACTCCAACTAAAGTTGCTAATGATCAGGGATTATAAGCATTGACCTCCAAAGCATCTTTCTAATCCTTTTTAAACGGTTTTCTGCAGCATATGCTTTCACTAACGGTGGAAACATATTGGCTGCTGTCTGTTGATTTCAGAAGAGTGATTATCATGTGAGATTGCTTATTTTGTCTTGATCGTTCATTTTAATTCATGGGGGTCATATTGCAGCTGTTGAGTTTCCTCAACAAGATTTGAACTCCTCTCAGTTTCCATTGAGATCTGGCAGAATTCAGATGATCCTGTTCCATCTTTGAATAAAAATGCTGGCTCTCCAAAGTATTGTGGCAAAGGGTCAGAGGAAGATAATTTAGGAAATTAACTTAGGGGGAAAATAGTGTACCTATCCTGTTCTGGGAAAACTTTCCCTCGAACAGAATACCAATGTGGCATTCCATTTGGAGAGGACAGCACCAGGTCCATTTGGAAAGATAAGCAAAAATAACAGCAATTTATATTGGTTGTTTCTACACCTTTGTTCTGTAATAATACCATAACATAGAACCCAAAGCATTTAGCACCACTGATATATATGATTTTTAAATACAGACAGTGGTAAGTATCAAGTAATTTTTTACCCTTTTCTTCCAATGGGAAAGTAGCAGAGGAAAGTAAAAGGGACAAATGGTAATGGCCAATAATAATAATAATAATAATAATAATAATAATAATAATAATAATAATAATAACAACAACAACTACAACAACAACAACATCATCAACAACAACAACAACAATAATAATAATAATAATCAACTTAAGAATTCATTTCACCCTATACGTTGCATGTTGCATGAGCCAAGAAGTGTTATATTTTAATGAAAAAGCTACCAGTATGGAGCTGTATTTCAGCAGAACAGCATATCCAACATTGCTTAACATTTTACTTTCCAGATTGGCCTCACGCTAATTCTCCATGGAGATCCAAATCATGCATACCCTTGGAAATACATCATGGCCTGACTCTTGTGAAGAACTCCTTATGGTGTGTAAGTTGATTGATAAATTGTCAGCCTAGGAATCTTCTCTCTGAGTCTTTGACTGGGTTCATAAAACTTGCTAAACCATCATATAGAAAGTTTCATTTTGCTCTAACATGTTGAATTAATGTATTTAATAAACCATGCTCTATAAAGTGAGAAAGGTTTAAAATAGTGGCATACAGAAAATATATCTTACTTTTATTTTCCACCAGTTTTCATTCAACTGATAAATGAGAATCTGTTTTGGCTTCCGGTTTGCACATGTGACGCTGGCGGACATGTTGGGAGAATCTCTCCCACTGCCATCCAGTCTTACTCCTTCCGAGGAAACTGCAAAGGGTTAAAAGTCGCCCTGGAGGGGCGACCACCACAAGGAGGCCAGCTCCCTGAGATCACGGAAGGGCGGCAGCCCTCTGTTTGATCCGGAGTTCTTCTCTGGCCCGAAGAAGAAGAAGAGATCGGCCATTAACATGGCCAATCACTAAGCCATTACCTGCCGAAAGCCACAGCACCATCTAAGCACAATGAAGCAATCTGGAGGATTTGGGTGAGACCTTACCCTTCTTACTTCCCTAATCTCTTTCCTGTGGGACTTACTTGGAAAATTCTCCCCCCTTTTTGAAAAATCGGTGGCTGCCTACCTGTGGATTTATAACTTTAAAGCCTCAAAAGAATTAATTAAACTATTTTATTTTGGATTTTTGAAATTTTTGAGTAACTAAAAAAGGATTCTATATGCAAGTGAGGACATCTTGTGGCAAAACCTGGTATAGCAAGTAAACCTCTTTTTTTCTCTCTCTCTGAGATCTGGCTGTAATAGAGTTACCCTTGACACTATCTTTAAAGATAAAAAGTGGGAACACCTGAGATTGAAAACAACTTTTAGGGATAGTGGAGGTGGACATTTACTGGCTTTTCTTAAATTAGCCTCCACTAAAGGCCTATCTGCAAAATACTAAAGAAATGGAAGAATACATCCCACCACTTGACTATAAACTCATTCTTGATACAATTTTAGCAATGACTGCAGAAATAAAAGCTAAACTTAAAGACAAATCTGACAGCATAAACTCACCTAATGAGACTCTGACTTCAACTGATGAACTGACAACTCAAAATCTAGCAGAGGATGAGGAAATCAACAACAAAATAGGGGACTTTAAAACACAGCAACTACAATCTACTGAGAGCCTTGATGCCCAAACTTTGATCTCAACTATAAAACCTACAATCCAACAAATAACAGAAGCTGAAGAAAGCAATATTAAAATGGAGGATGCCAAAGACCCTCAAATACAGTACATTAAGACTCTAACCAATCAAACGATAATTACAACATTAGAAATGACCTCTTATCTAAGCCAGATGGATTTGAAAGGAGAAGAAGATCAGATTGAATTAATGACAACTGTAGTACGTCAAATAAGGGATTGGACTTATTAGAACGAAAATTTAATGACTATAAAGGGGTCATTTTCTTTCAAAAATTGATAATTGGAGGTCTCCCTGGATTCAAACAACGTGTGTAGGAAGAAAGGGAGACACATTTAAGAAGTTAAAGGCAATGATATGGAAGCCTGCCTGGCACAAGAAGAAAGCGAGAGTTAGATTTAAAAAATGATTTATTGCTTTTTTGTTGTTGTTCTTGTTGTTGTAAATGTGGGGATTGGCAATAATAAAGCTTAATTTCTCTTTTAATGGGCCAAGGGGAACTGTTACAAGAAGTAAACTGATTTTATATTTAGGAATTAGATTTTTAAGGGATTGAAAATTAGCCACAAGCAATAAAACATACTTTGTCAATTATAGATCAACTGTAACGATGATAAATAGAATATGTATGCATTTTAGATAGGGAAACTATTATATAATGAAATAGGTTAGTTATTAGAATATAAGTTTGAATTATATTATAGATGTTGCAATGACATAATAAAAGATATTATTTTAATAATTGATGAAATATTTAGAGGATGAATGGAATATACTTGTTGCAATGATAGAGCTTAACTTATTTTTCTTTTCTCTTTTTTATGGCTTAAGGGGAATTTTTAAAAGATATACACTGATTTATACTTAATTTTTAGAATTCTAAGGGAAAAGAAAGCTACTTATTAGAACTGACTTATACTATTAAGATCTTAAACAGAATAAACCAGTATAAAATAAGAATGTATTGAAATGAACAATGTATCTATTTTGGACAGGATAGTTACTATATATTGAAATGGGGAAATGTGGGCTACCCGAAAACTAAGTTTTCATTTATATATTATAGGCTATTTTAGAACATTTTATTGCAATTAGGTAAAACTCAAAAACAGGATATGGATATGTATAAGTGAAAATACTTTGAAAATTATTTTAATTGATTGTATTACAACTAGAAATGTATTAATTTGATTAATTTGTCTATGTTATTATAACTAAGGGAATTGGAGAGGGAATTTTTGTTGATGTAATTTGAGCTATTTACAAATGATTCTGAATAATAATAATAATAATAATAATAATAATAATAATAATAATAAGTTGGAAGGGACCTTGGAGGTCATCTAGTCCAACCCCCTGCTAAGGCAGGAAACCCTATACCATTTCAGACAAATGGCTGTCCAGTCTCTTCTTAAAAACTTCCAATGTTGGAGCATTCACCACTTCTGGAGGCAGGTTGTTCCACTGGTTAGTTGTTCTAACTGTCAGGAAGTTTCTCCTTAGTTCTAGGTTGCTTCTCTCCTTGACTAGTTTCCATCCATTGCTTCTTGTCCTGCTTTCAGGTGCTTTGGAGAATAGCTTGGCTCCCTCTTCTTTGTGGCGGCCCCTGAGAACAATACATTTGATATTGTTTACTTTTAACTACCCAAACACTGTATTGCTTCATAAAGATCTGGATGTAAAATCAAAAAAATAATAAAACTTGTATTAAAAAAAATCTGTTTCCAAAATATTTTCAGAAGAGAAGAGAATTTGGGTGAATTTGTAATGAGCCAACTGTGGCACCCTTGCATTTGAGACAAACATTTTATAATTCTCTCCTATTGTTTTACAAAGTCAATGCTTAAAAATAATACAGTAGACAAAAAGCAAGTTTCTTGTATATGCAAGTATGCTTAAAATATATGAAGTGGTCCAAGGAAATCCGCCTATCATTTTTATATACTTTCTCTAAAGAGACTGAGGGGAAAGAGAGACGTTCTTCAGCTATTCCTTCTATTGTGGGATACTATATGGGTAAAGGCCTTGGATGACTGATCCCTGCATCTCTCCCACAGGGCAAATTCAGCTGAAAGCAATGCACATGCAGCTATTGGCTCTGACATATACTGTACATAGGTAATCCTCAACTTACAGTCATTCATTTTAGTGACCATTCAAAATCACAATGGCACTAAAAATGACTTACAGCTGGTCCTCACACCTTGTCAGCATCCCTTCAGCCATATGATCAAAATTTGGACACTTGGCAACAAATATTTATGATGGTTGCAGCATTCCAGCTTCATGTGATCACCATTTTCAACCTTCCCAGCCAGCCTCTGACAAGCAGACAATGTGAGAAGCCAGATTCACTAAACAACCATGTAATATACTGTATTTAAAAGGTAAAGGTAAAGGTTCCCCCGCACATGCGTGCTAGTCGTTTCCGACTCTAGGGGCCGGTGCTCATCTCCGTTTCATAGCCGAAGAGGCAGCGCTTGTCCGAGGACGTCTCCGTGGTCATGTGGCCGGCATGACTAGACGCCAAAGGCGCACGGAACGCTGTTACCTTCCCACCGTAGTGGTCCCTATTTTTCTACTTGCATTTTTACGTGCTTTCGAACTGCTAGGTGGGCAGAAGCTGGGACGAGTAACAGGCGCTCACTCTGTTACGCGGCACTCGGGATTCGACCCGCCAAACTGCCGACCTTCCGATCGACAAGCTCAGCGTCAAAAAAGGTTATAAAATTGGGCACAACTCATTTAACAACTGCCTTGCTTAGCAATTCTGGTTCCAGTTGTGAATGTAATTTGAGGCCTGTTGGTAGTAGGACAAGGCAATGCACATTAAAAAGGTCTGTTTATACTTCTGACTCTGTGACAGGAAACTTGTTCGGATGTACTGCATTTGTACAAAAACCAAAAGTACACATTATAGATTGAGTGAAACCAAGCTTATTAGCAGTAATTGTGAGAGGCATCTTGAAGTCTTAGAGGACAATCGATTAAATATGAGCCAACAGTGTGTGGCAGCAGCCAAAAAAAGCCAATGCAATCCTAAATTGCATTAACAGAGGGATTCAGTTAAGATCATGTGAGGTACTAATACCACTCTATAAAGCCTTAGTAAGACCACACCTAGAATACTGCAACCAGTTTTGGTCTCCACACTATAAAAAAGATGTTGAGACTCTTAAAAAAAGTGCAGAGAAGAGCAACAAAGATGATTAGGGGACTGGAGGCTAAAACATATGAAGAACTGGGCATGGCTAGTCTAGTGAAGAGAAGGACCAGGGGAGACCAGCAGTGTTCCAATATTTGAGGGCTATCACAGAGAGGAGGGGATCAGCCTGTTTTCTTTCTTTTTTTTATTGAAAAGTTTTTCAATACATTTTATCTTTAACAAAACAACCCCTCCCCACCCCCATCCCCCCTTCCCAACCCAACCCAACCCTCCCCCCTCCCCTTCCCCCCTCCCCGACTTCCCAGAGCTAAATACAAGGTATAAAAGTAAAAAACAATCATAAACTACCATATGCTAACAACAATAAACTATTAGGTCTATCGCACTTTAGCTCTATAAAATGACTACAAGCAATATAAATGTCACATCGATACTTATTCAAATGCTAAATGAAACTTTTTAGTCCCATATTTATTCTGGATGTAATCAATCCATTTTTTCCACTCCAGGATATATCGTTGTTGCGAATGGTCTTTCAAATACGCCGAGATCTTTGCCATTTCCGCCAGGTTAGAAACTTTTAAAGTCCATTCCTCTATAGTCGGCAGTTCTTCCTTCTTCCAATATTGCCCTACTAAAAGTCTTGCTGCCGTAATTAAGTTCAACATCAACTTAATGTCCACAACAGTAGTATCAGTAATAATACCCAGTAAGAACAATTGCGGACAAAACTTTATCCTTTTCTTAAATATCTTCTGCATATTCCACCAGATTTTAATCCAAAATGCTTTAACCTTTTTACAGGTCCACCATATGTGAAAATACGTTGCGTCTTCACCACCACACCTCCAACATTTAGGCTGGTAGTTCGGATACATACTTGCTAGATTTTGGGATCTAAATGCCACCTATAAAACATTTTATAAAAATTCTCTCTTAGATTTTGGGCTTGTGTAAATTTTACATTTATCACCCAGATCTTTTCCCAAGTAGGGATCAGCCTGTTTTCTAAAGCAACTGAAGGCCAGAGAAGGAATAACAGATGGAAACTGATCAAGAAGAGATTCAACCTGGAAATAAGGAGAAATTTTCTGACAGTAAGAACAATGAACCAATGGTACAGAATGCCTTCAGATGTTGTTGGTGCTTCATCACTGGAGGCTTTCAAGAATAGACTGGACTGCCATCTGTCAGAAATGGTTAGGGTATCTTGCTTGGGCAGGGGCTTGGACTAGATGACCTACAAGATCCCTTCCAACTCTGTTATTCTGATTCTGATTCAGACTAGGTGAAACTTGGCTCAATATCAGTAACTGTGAGAGGCATCTTGGAGTCCTAGTGGACAATCACTTAAATATGAGCCAACAATGTGCTGCAGCAGCCAGAAAAAAAAAGCAAATGCAATCCTAGGCTGCGTAAATAGAGGAATAAAATCAAGTGTTAGTACAGCTTTACAAACCTCAGTAAGATCACACTTGGAATATACTGCATCCAATTTTGGTCACTGCAATATAAAAAAGATATTAAGACTAGAAAGAATGCAGAGAAGAGCAACAAGGATAATTAGGGGACTGGAGGCTGAAACATATGAAGAACAGTTGTAGGAATTGGGTATGTTTAGTCTAGTGAAAAGGACTAGAATAGGCATGATGACAGTGTTCCAATATTTGAGGGGCTACCGCAAAGATGAGGGAGTCAACCTATTTTCCAAAGCACCAGAAGGCAAGATAAGAAACAATGGATGAAACTAATCAAGGAAAGAAGCAACCTAGTACTAAGGAGACATTTCCTAACAGTGAGATCAATTATCCAGTGGAATGCCTTGCCTTCAGAAGTTGTGGGTGCCCCATCACTGGAGGCTTTTAAGAAGAGAGAGGACAGGCATTTATTTGAAATGGTATAGGGGGTTGGATTAGAAGACCTCCAAGACCCCTTCCAACTCTGTTACTCTATGTTCTTTATTCTATGTTCTAAAGAATCTCTAAAGGAGCCACCTACCAACCATTCCCTTTTGCCTCCTAGGCAAATGCACCTCCAAGGGACTTCTGAGAATTGTGATCTGGATAAATGGAAGCTGAGTGATTTTTAAAAAACCTGTTTGGCTTAGTGTTTGCTTACTGCCTCAGCTATGATAAATACATGAGAGGAGTAACTTAATGTGAGGTCATTGACTGCAAAGGCATCCCTGCACTTGTAGCTATTTTCATCAAAGACATTCACAACTGAATGTTTCACAACAGAGTGCACTTGTCCAGGATTCCAATTTCATTATTTTCTACTCAACCCACATTTATTCTAGCCTTCTTCTGTCAATGAGCTTGTTTTATCCCTACATTCCTGATTTTTTCCCCCTGAAGATTTATTTTGTACTCTTTATTCAACCCTGATCATCTCCAGGATCACTGCAATTGTCCATTGTGAGATCTGAGAGGGATGCTCTACTAAAAGTCCTGTCTCCAAGGAAGTTCTACATGGACCTACAGCAGGGCCTTCTCAATGGTAGCACCCCTCTTATAGATCAGTTTACCCTCATGTAGAAAAACAATGTGCTTAACAATAAAGCCAGTGTACTTTAGTGATTAAGGCATTGGATTACTAATGGGAAACATTGATTTGAGTTCCACCTCAACCATGGAAAGTCATGTGGCGATTTTGAGTGAGCCATTCTATCTCAGCATACCCTAACTCATGGAAAAGAGGGGATAAAATGAAAGGAGATCCCCATATAAACTGCCTTGAACTCCTTGAGGGCAAGCAGGATATATTTCTCAGAATTGTATGGTGCTTTGGATATAAACAAAAAAAGTCCTTTAGAATGTACAGGGGAAAGCACATATAGTACCTGTCAAAGACCTCTTCAACAAAATGTAGACAGTTGTGCAATGCCAGGAAAACGTCCAGCTTTCTGTATGGAATTGTCAACAGAGCTTTCCTTTAAACAAGAGATACCCTCCTTTTTCTTCTTCTTTTCTTTGTTCACAATTCTATTCTTCTCTTTGCCTCCTATATAAATATCCTTGAATGATTTGCATCGATAAAACAACAGCAACAAGGAAGGCCAAGCTGTTTGTGAAAATAATAACAGTGAAGCAGAATAGATCAGAAACTTCCAAACAATTGATTTTTATTGAAACCAATTTAACATTTTAATTCCCCCACAACTCAGAGTAATATTATACACTACATCATGCAATAAAATGTACAAATCATCTCTCTGCCTCTTATGTTCTGCTTTTTTTCTAGACCCATTATGTGCACATGGTTAGGCTCATTTGAATTTACATCTCTCTCTCAAAAGCCTTGGACCAGGTTGTCCTCCCTGATCCCAACCCACAGAAGAAATCTGCATGCCTCTCCTTCTTTGCCCACTGGACAGGCCTTTTACCCAACTGACTGGGGACTAGCTGCTTAGCTTGTCTCTGTGTTACCAGAGAGGTGGACAGAGAAAGGAGACTGGCCTACTCACTTACATCCCATCCTCACCCCTCAATTAAGAGTAAACCTTGTTCTCTTCACAAAAGAGTGTATTGTATGAGATCAAGATAGAGGAAAGAATCTATGGATCGTGAATATAAATTCTGAGTATAAATTTCTTTAAGTCACCACGTGTGATCCCAAGAAACAGATACAATTTCACTGTGGGGGAAGACAATTCATTTTCCAATGGCCACAGGTTTCTCTGAAGCTAAATGTTTTTATCCCTTCAGGGACTCTTCAGACATTCTTTAAATCCTGCTCAGAGTTGACAGCATACATGAAGAAGTGAAAAGAAAAAAGAGTGACAGTGTTTTTAAAAATACATGAGAATAGTCAATATACCACTCAGTTTTGTTCAAATGAAAATTAGGGCACTGTTGTCCTAATTCCTCTATTTACATGGAAGTTATGAATTGATTGTGATAAATTCAGAATTCTTCAGTGGAAGCACACTAAGGAATGGATGGAAAAAAATAGCAGCAAGGCCAGTAATCCTGAACATGCTTATCATTGTCTCAACCCACCTGAGTTTGTAACTATAAACCAACAATTTTTAGTTAAGATCTGTTTATCCAGTTCAAATTTCTCTACTCTGAGTTTCCCAATGAACTTCTATAATAAATAGAAAAAATGTTTGAAGAAACAATCTGATATGTAGCATTATACAATTACAGTAATTGCCTGGTTTGCTTTTAGTGCTCCAGTTCCAGTTATGCAAGTGTGTTCTCCACCTGTTGTACATTAAATTGTCTATAATTAGTGCTTTTATCAAATTAAAGAGAAGGCTCACAAATGTTTCACTGGATATGTACTCTTCTTCAGGTTCATAAAAGTGATGCAGTTGTAATACATTTAGAAATATAACAAAGAATATGTAAGAAAAGCCACACAGGAGTATTTTATTAAGGGTATAGAAAAGTTTAATTATGGAATATTCTTCCCTCACAAATGGGCTGTTAGCCTTTAATTGGTTCCAGAAATCACCCATCCTTGGAATAAGCCATTCCTACTTCAGAATGTATCAGGATCAGATCATTCCTGGATATTCTTGGAACAACCCATTCCAAGGTCAGAATGTTTCTTGACATTTATTCACTCCTAATTTTGTTGTGTTTATGTTCATGTAAGTAGTCCTTGACTTACAATTTTTGTTTTTATAATAGCTTACAACAGCCTCAGAAAAGTGAGTACACCCCTAAAGTCATGTGATCATAATTCAGGTGCTTCACAATGGGTTCCCATTTATGATGTTTGCAGCATTTTGCAAACACATGACCATGACTTGCAAACTTCCCAGCCAGTTTCCAATAAGCAAAGTCAATTGGGGAAACAGGATTTGCTTAACAACTATGTGATTCATTTAGCAATCATGTATTTTGCTAAATGACCACAGTAAAAAATGATTGTAAAATTGAATCTGGTCATGTGATGGCTTGCTTAACAATCACATTGCTTAGCAATCAAAATTCCAGTCCTAACTGTGGTCATAATTCAAGGACTATTTATATATAGGTACACTAATGAGGGCCATGTAGGATGGACTTTGTAATACTTGCAATATAGGTTTTGTAGAAGCCACATTTAGCCAACACCAAGCTCAAGAAGCCCTGCATTATGCTATGCTGGCTGGAGAATTCTGGGAGTTGAAATCCATACATCTTAAAGTTGCCAAGGTTGAAAAACACTGATCTATAGAGTGTGATAGGAATTGTTTTAAAAGAAGGCAACATGTTTAAGATAGATGTATCTGTCATTTTTCAGAACTAATATTTCTTGAATCATAAAGCAGGAACACATGGAGGTAGTAATTGTAATAAAGAATAAGTAAATGAAAGAATGTATCTGTTACATAAACATTGCCTTGGGATAAATGTTCAATTAGGGCAGTGAAAGCTTATGAATGTAATATGAAAGAGCTTTATGATCTCTTTGATTTTCTTCAGTTATTAGTATCTGGAATATTGCATGTCTATTTGTATGTGGTTAAATATTTGTATATGTTAGTCATGCATTGCTGTCTGTATTCCCAAGACTTGTTCTGTTCAGCCTAAAGGAGATTATCAAAAAGACAACTTTCCCCATCCCATTTATTTTAAATTATTTTCTCTTGCATATAAGTAAAAGGATGTTGGGCAGAGGGGAAGGGATACCTTCACTGCCAATCTCTAAATATTAATGAAAATAGATGAATAAGTTAGCTGTATACAGTGCATTAAAGAAAATAAATACTCTGCCATGGGACATATGGAAACTCAATAAAGATATATGGAATGTTTCATATATATGAGATATATGGAAACTCCATAAAACAAAATGATAAGATCTTCCAAATTTTAGTGACAGTGACTGGAGGGGGAGAGAAAGGAGGGGAGACCAATCTGTTCTATCTTCTTTGAGTCTTAGCACCACTCCATAAATGTTGCTAATGAAAACTGAATCTAAACCTGAACCTAAAGAGTACATATTTTAATATTACCAACCAGATGTTGCTATAGTCTGAAAAGGCCCTTAAATTGCTTGTTTCAACACAGCATTGAAAGGATCATGATCACCTCATCTTTCATGCCTACGCTGGGTTTAGTTGCATTAGGCCACAATGTTCCTTAAAAACCTGAAGCCAAACTGGAGTTGTATGCAGTGCACCATATCATTATGACCAGCCTATTCTTGCTAGAACTGATAAAAAGAAAAAGGTTTTAATCATAAACTTCAAGTTACAGATCTGGCATCCACCAAGTATGGAGCTGCTCTTCAAAATGTGGTTTGTTTTGTACTGCAACTTGTCAGCACTCTGTACTCTCTCAGGAACCAACCTGGCAACTTACTGACCACATTTTCCTCCCTGTTGTAGGACGATGGGACAGATAGGAACAAGTTAGGAAACTGCAATTAGATTTCTTAGAGCTTACCAGGTTTCCTGAACCTGGATTCCTGCACAGTAGCTTTCAGTGCCAAGAAAATATGTATTTTGAGTTAAGGAGGTATTAAGGAGGTGGTAGTAGTGTGAAACCATATGTGCCTTGTATCATACACACCCAGGTGTTCTCTCAGGAGATTGCGCAAAAGCATTTTAGCTATTTGTTGAGTTCATTTCATCCTCAGTGAAAGAGGACACCTAATATATTTGAATATATTATTTTAATATTAAATAAAATGTATCAAGAAGTTTTCCAAATGTCTTAACTGCATTGCAGCTGTATTCTCCACTAAGGATACTTAGTTGTATGTAAAACTAAGCTGGCTAAATAATAAAGCCAAAAGATAACAATTAATCTTGAAGGATTCCTTTATTACAATCCAGCATAATTCCCAAGTCAAGAATTTAAGGAGACATATTAGGTGATAGACTTGAGGACATTATTTTCTTTTTTATCAAATGCCACAATACATTTGCCATCAAAATGGAATAAAGACTTACTGAAAGTGATCTCTTGTAGAAGATCATTTTGGAGCACTTACGTATTACTCATTTGTGGAAGGTGGAGAAAGTGAATCCAGAGAAATCACCTAGTCTCTTTCCTTAATTTCTCCTCCGTGAAAATGGTAAGAAGACCATCATTTACTGGCCTTGTTACTGAAGCAGAAATATCAGCAATGAGAGCTGGGCAATTTATAATACTGCACTTTTCTATCATGGCAAACATTGAAGGATAGCTCTTAGATTATTTATAGGGGACCCCCAAACAAGAGTTTTTTTATCACTTTGGACCCTTGTTCCAGAGCTTCATGATTATTGGTTTTAAGAGCTTTTCTTTTGTTTTCCCCCAGTGCTGCACCTGTGAAGAGTTTGTTGTAGTCTGTTTTTCATGTGTAGGAACTCTTACTTTGATTTGCATTCCTTCATCAAACAGAGATCTCCAACTCTATAAATCTGTTATTCTATTCTGATTCCTGGCCATTCTTGGAAACGATGGAACACATTGCCTCCCAGAGCTTGCCTCCTGGAGTGCTCCATCAAGGTTTTCAAGAAGATTGGACATACATTTGTCTAGGATGGTAAAAGCAATAACATTAGCACTTAGCATTATGTACTACTCCATAGTGTTATAAGCACTCTCTGGGCAGTTTACAAGTCAGCATATTGCTCCTAACAATCTGGCTCTTTCTTCATTTTACCAGCCTTGGAAGGATTGAAGACTGAGTCAACCTTGAGCCTATCAAGATCGAACTAGAATGCTCTGGGCATTCTATCCATTATGCCACCAGACCTCTTCAAGGACTGCTGCCTTGGGCAGGGTAATTGGACTAGAGGACCTCCAAAATCCCTTCCAGCCCTGTGATTCTATGATTACTCATAGAACTTCAGCTCTTATAGCCTTCCTTTAAGCATTATTTATAATATAATATACCTAATCCCCCCACTCCAGCTACTGCAAAATCATGCAACTATACTTGCAACTACTGGGGAAAGCATCTTATTACAGAATTCTTGGCATACAGTACTATCATTTCACAATCAGAGCTTGCAAAAGCCTTTTATACACAGCTAGAAAGCTTCCTCTCTTATCAGCCGCTCAGAGTTCCCCTGCTTGAATGATCAAACAAATGTTTAAAATATGAGCTAAATAAATAGAGGGGAGTAATATTTGTGTGAATGAGAATGTACAGTCTTTTGTTACTCCAAGTCACCAGGTGTTTGTCCTGGACACTGGCTGAATTTTACATTCCCCTATTTATCATCTGGAAGGTGCACTAATTAGCTCATGGTGTTCTCTGTGTTCAAGACTTACAAAAGTGAAGATGATCTCAGTTTGCGTTCAAGGTGCTTTGAAGGATTGAGAAGGAGAACTTTTACTGGAGTGGAAAAGCCCACCATTATAACCTTAAATCCATTTTTGCTCTCCAGGGACATGAACAAACACATTGTATTTCTGAAAATTTATTGAAGAACTATGACCAAGCATGACTGATCTGGAATTAGCCCACTTTATTCCCTCCAGCTGAATGGAATAAAAAGATTATGAATTAATGATAATTACATTTTTATTTTTTTTAAAAAGACAACACACCTGAAACAAGACTAGCCAGCAGTAAAATTGAATCAGCACTTAATTTGTTGGTGCAATATGTATTTCAGTCACCTATACTGTCCACCCTTTTGAGAAATCTGAAACATTCTTTTTTGGAAACATATGGAACTAAAAATTGGTAGTGCTAAGGTTTTGTAGTATGGTTAAATTAGGCTGTTTAATACATGGATTCTCCTTTTTTCCCCTTTTTCATACTAAGTAAGCTTGTCACGATAAATTGCAGCATGTTATTCTCAAAATCACAAAACATCCATCAATAATCATATGATAGGTATCTGGTGCAAGCTACAATGACATCATGTGTGCCAAGTCCCATTGGCATTTGCCTTCCTCTACACAGATAACCCATGAAACATACCTCTGCTTTTTTGCACTAGTGTGTCTACCATTTCACTTAAATGTTTAAGAAAGAATATCTGATACTATAATACTTATCTGCTAAGACATGAAGGATAGATTTATTGTCCAAAGTGGTACTTGAGATATTTTCTCCCTGTAGAAAAATCTCTTTATTTTTAATTATCTAAATTAAGCTTGTTTGCAGATTCACCATCTGTTTTCCAGAGAAATAAGTTTAATATATTTTTTTTAGAAAATGCTTTTTACAGCTCTCCACTATTTTTTCTTTCTGTGGCAACATTTTTTTAAAAATCTCCATCAAAAGAATTAGATTTTCTTTTATAAACCATCATGATCTGAAAAGTCTTTGGTACTATCTCTACATTAGAAACTTTTGTGGCCAAGTTCATTTAAGTCCAAATCACATTTGTTCTTGAAAAGGATCTATGGCTTTCAAAAAAAGTAAGTGCACTTCCTTAAATTTCCATTTTTTTGTTTTATATTAACCAATCACAAATTGTCCATCAAATCAAAGACAACTTTTGCTAATTTGCCTTGAGTGATTTTAATATTTTTCTCAGAAGTTCTGTCCAGTTATAGAGAGATCATTGCATTCCAATCCCCATGGAATTCCAAGTTTCAGAAAAGAAACCTATTCATTTTTCCATAAGATTTTTTATAAAACAACCCATTATCTTCATTTGAGACATAAATTTCTGATATGAAAGTCTTAATTGCATGCAAATTACCTTCCAACAGTATAGGTTCAGTTTTTAGTTGGGTAATTATTTATGAAACAACTCCTTTTTGAAATAAATTCTTCATCCAGATTTTTATAAATCAAATATTTTATATCCTTCTCTCTAATATGGGTCTCAAATTCCATCTTGTTTTATTTTTTATCAAATAATGACTTTCCCATCTTTATTTGTTCCATATATATTCCATGTTAAGCATTTACAAACCCATTTTTTAAGAACATGATAATTGTAGCACCTAATTCAGTTTCCTGTTGTACCTATTGGAGTTTTTGTTTAGTCTCCTCTGACACCTCCATATGAATCCCCTCAAATTCCTCTTTTTCTAGAAATTCCCTCACCTTCTGGAGAGAATTCAGTCAAAGCCTTTGCTGTTTAAAAATAAGCACCACACATTTATTTATTTATAACATTTATAAAGCTGCCCATCTTACAATCAGCTTTGTATTAGCTTGTGTCATCTGTTGAGAGCACTTTTTCAAAATCTCACATTACTTGCATTACTTCCTGAACCAGTGAAAATGGTTAGAGTCCAATTCAGATTGGAAGAGATCCACTCACATGTTTATAGATACATTTAGCATCTTGGAAACTATAGACCTAATTGGATTAATGTGTAACAGATGTGTGCTAAATTGATTCATTTTTCAGATTATTTAGAAGATCATCCATCTAGAGCTTTTTAATAGATGACAAATGAAAATAAATATATATGTTAGAATTGTTTGCTTATTTTAAAAATTATCAGCATATATATCTTATTATCTTTCTCCTTATGTATTAGTTTATGCCACATAAAATCTTATTTAACTGAAACCTAATTCACCATGTTTTTTCCTTTGTAAAATTATTTAAACTGGTATAATCAAGTGCATAAGAAATTACACAAAGTTCTCAATAAAAAAAATGTAATGTGAATTCTACAGAATTTCTAATATATATTTAGTTAAAATACTTGGCACCTGCACTTTCATAGATGTATACTTTATTACGTAATGCTGTACAGTGCTTTCCTTAATTCATAAGAGGGTTTATATCACATTTTATGTACATTGTGTTTGTTTAAATATGTGGTCCATATGCCCTGGCAGTGGGATGTCTGTTTTACTTTAATCAAAGTCATTCACTTTTAATAATTGAGAAATAATAGATGAAGTAAAAAATGATTACATATTCAGTACTGACATTGATGGTATCTGTTTAATATCAGTAAATGAGAAAAGGAATATGAGCCATCCCAGAGTCTGTTTGACTTGTAAAAACAAAAGAAACTCATGCAAGACATGGAAATTAATAACACTGTTCTAACAGTAATAATACTGTTGACATTGGTTATGGCTGCCTATTGTTCTTGTGCTACATATGTGTATAAATGGACTCTGAAGTTGTTTAGGTAAGAGCAACTCAATATGAAAGAAGTATGATATAATTTAGCATGTCAAACTTGAACAGTATTTCTTCTTAGGGCTTTTTCATTTTAAGGATAACAGTAGAGTTTTCAGTAGGAGGTGTTTGCTTGAAAAAAAAAATGCGGAAGCAATTACTGTAGATCAGTAGCAGAGCACTTAGTTTACATCTAGAACAGACATGTCAAACTCACGACGTCACGTGACGTCACACAATGTATCGGGATGGTTTTGCCATTGCCGGCAATGGGGTGGGCGCGACTTCCACATGATGCATCCAACCCATGGGCCGGCAGCCTGACACCCCTGATCTAGAAGATCCTATATTCAAACCCAATCTAAATCTATGACTCCATTTAGCTATTGTCTTATATGCTACTCAGTGGTGGGATTCAGCCAGTTCGCACCAGTTCGGCAGAACCAGTAGCTAATTTGTTGTTGCCCAAGCCCAGAATGGACTTCTAGAAGCAGCATCTACACAGAGAACCGGTTGTTCACATATTTGAATCCCACCACTGATGCTACTCCAATTGTATCTGGCTTTGAATGGCTGATACTTCTGATTTCAGAAATGTGACTAAATACAATATAAGTAATATACATTATTCAAAACAACTAATTGCACAAGGCACCAAGGCTCAGTCAAGTAACCAATTAACAAGCACTTTCCTTGCAGAAAGAATCACAACTCCAAATATGTTAGCTTCCAAAGGCTTTGATGGCTTTCTGAAATCTCAGCAGAATTGCAACTAATCTGACCTCAGAGGGGAGAGAAAAGGGGATGGTGACTGAGAAGACCTCTACTATTATTCTTATGATGGAATTCTCTGAGGTAGAAATCTAGAGGGAATCTTCCCTTTCAGATTTTATCAGATAGACAGAAACTAATGAGATGATGCCATCCTGAAGAAACTGCAGTTGCTGTGCCACATATGGCTTTAAAGGTAACAACCAACACTTTGAGTTGCATTGGAAACCTGGCAGTAACTTGAGCAATTCTTAGAGTAGGACCGTTATGTAGGCAAACTGAGGAATAGCCATAACTACTTGAGCTACTGTATTCTGGAACAAAAACTTTAGCTTCTGTAAGGCCTTCAAAGGCAGTCCTATATAGAATGAATTGCAATAGTCCAAACAAGAGCTGACTAAGTGATTAAAGTGTGAAGCAGGGCTTTCTGATCAGTAAAAATGACATAACTAGTACACAAGATATTCAGGACAAAAAACAATCGCACCATGAAATAATAACTACAAAGTCTCATTTCAGGGAAGCAACTCAATTATATTTTAATTTATTAAGCCAAAAGCTGCTTGGAGATCCAGTAGATCCAGTAGAAGCATTAAGCCCTTCTCTAGTACCAAAAGGAATCACAACCATAAGTTTCAGTACTGCAACTGGCCATAAATTCTGTAATATGGTAGATTTCAGGAAAAGATTTTCAAAAGCAGAGTCTAACTGTTGCATTTTGTGGTGTGAAAGAATGGTTTCAAAATGGTGTTTGTGACTATTTGCATCCCTTTATCTAGTTCATATCTTAGAGCCCTATGAGTTAAAATGGGCCGGGTGTTATATTCACTTGGCTTCAATAAACCATAACATTCACTTCAGTATATACATGACCACTTTTATTTTGAAAATATTATACAATCTCAGTATTTTTTACTTTCCTTTCACTGACCTTTCTCAATATAATAGACTTTTGTTCAACTAAAAAAGCTCTTTGATAATTCTGTACAACTACAAATGTGGTGAAGAAGTATTTATGTGTTAGCCCTCCATTGAATTTTTGCTTATATTCTGTGAGGTCTTCTCGGAGTTTTCTACCAAAGTGCCCTGTCATTCTCTTTGCATCACAGCTACCAGCAATAAAGTTTGTTTGGCTTTACTCTGTGGGAGAGACTGCTCAGAAGTCATTGCCCAGGCCATTTTCCCATCCAGCGGTAAACTGTAATTTCAACACAATCATCTATCATGAACACCCACAAGACTTAAAGGAAACCATTCAGATTCATCAATCTCTGGGGTAAACTATTTTAATTGACCAAAAAAATCTAAAAATCCAGATCCTTTGCCATCTCTTCTTCTCTGCACTTTTCTGAGGGCTTCGGCATCTTTTTTTTGTATCATGGTGACCAGATCTGGACACAGAATTTCCAAGTGTGGCCTCACTAATGCAATACAGATTGGTACTATCACTTCCTGTGATTTATCCCTCTGTTGATGCAGCCTAGGACTGCATTGGCTTTCTGGCAGCACACGGCTCACTCATACAGTACTTAAATGGTGGCATCCTGGGACACCTACAGTAGATCTCACTTACAGGCACTACTGTTAAGCCAGGTACTACCTATCCTGTACCTGTGCATTTGTTTTTCCCTGCCTAAGTGCAGGACCTTACTTTTCTAACCACTGAACTGCATCTTGTTGGATATGGCCCAATGCTGAAGTCTGTCAAGATCCTTCTGCTCCCAACAATCTGGGTCCTTATTTTACTGACCTCGGAAGGATGGAAGGCTGACTCAACCTTGACCTGGTGAGACTCAAACTGCTGAACTTCTGGCAGTCAGCAGTCAGCAAAATTAGCCTGCAATACTGCTTTCTAACCACTGTGCCACCATGCCTCTTCTAGCATGTCAAAATCCTCCCGAATGTGACACTGTCCTCTATTGTGTTTGCTGTTTTGCCTAACTTTGGACTGTCTGCAAAATAATCATATTTTCCATCCTTTCATTCAGCAGTACAGGGTATAGAATGGAGGAAGTCCAAGCCCTATTGTATGTCACCAAACTCCTTCTTCTAGCATGATGCAAAGCCAATGGTGTGCACTTATATGTTTGTTCAGCTAACTGTATTCATCCAAAGTTAATATAATCCATCCCATGTTTTGCCATCTTCTGTATTAGGCTTTCATGGGACCATTTTAAATGCTTTGCTGAAGTCAGAATACAACTTTTCTATTAAATGTTCATGTTCAACAAATTTTCTCTCTATCAGAAAAGATATCAGACTGATTTAGTATGAAATGTTCTTGATAAACTTACATTGTCTAAACTAAATACTTAAGCTGTTTTAGAATTTCAGCTAGTTTCAGTGTCAAGCTGATTAGGCTGTGATTATCTTGTTTCTCTTAGTTTTCCTTTTGAAGGCAGGTATAACATTTCTCCTTTTCCAGACTCTGACGCTGTACCTATCATCCACAACTACTTGAAGGTCACAAAAAAAATAATAATTCCAAAATGACATCTACAAGCTTCTTCAAGACCAGACATGTCAAACACAAGGCCCGGGGCCCAGATCCGGCCCGCGAAGTGGTTTCATGTGGCCCACGAAGCCATCCTGGAAACAGTGAGGGAACGGCCCCCACTGCCTTGGCCCTGGCCCAGAGACCCTCCTCCTGCCAGAGACCCTCAGATCTGTCCCACTCCTGCCCAGGCCCCCATAGGCACCCTTGATGCGAACGATGTATAGCTGACCATGCCCACCCAGTAGGCCATACGCACTCTAGCCACGCCCACCCAGTAGGCCACACCCACCCTGGTCATACCCACCCGGCCCCCTGAGGGCAACCGCAATGCTGATGTGGCCCTCAATGAAATGTGAGTTTGACACCCCTGTTCAAGACTATCAGATATAATTAATCTGGTCCTGGTGGCTTAAATTTGTTCATGTCAAGTAGGTGCTATCTTCTGTCAATTGTTTTGCTTGAACACACTTTTCCTTTGGGTTAAGACCAAAACAGAGTAAAAACTTGAGGTGCTCTACTCTCTCCACATCAGTTTTCTCACCATCTTTTCTAAGCAAGGGCCTGCTCCTTTTTTTTCTTCCTCTTATCACTGATAACCAAAAATTATGCCTTTTTGTTGTTTTTAGCTTCTTTTCCCAGTCTAAAATCTCCTGCATTATAGCATTCCTGATTTTCCTTCTGCTGATATTAGTTATTTGCTAGATATACCTCCTTACTGATTACACAAAGCTAGAGTCAGAGGGAAAATTGATACAAAATATTCTACAGATGGTATATATCTCTGTTCATTATTACCACCTAACATTTGTGCTGTTTTTAAAATGTGGTGTGTTTGGGAGCAACACTTCAAGGTTCTCCTCTGGGTGATGTTACCTTGAACAAAATGCCTGTCCTAATGAGAAGAACAAGTGAAAAAGAGTAAATAAATTGCACATATCACATTCATAGACAACCAAGAGCTTGGGTAAAATTGACTGATGGTAGATTCAGGACACACAAAAGAATTTATTTTGAATACATTAATATTGAAGTTGCACTTTGGTCCAAGATAATGGTAGTCATTCTCTTATATGGCTTTCTTTTAAAAAAAAAATACAAGAACTTAAGAATATTAGTGCCTGCAGACTACATTAGCAAAATGGAATCTCTGTGAAGAGGGGAAAACTTTAAGATGTAGCTTGTTGTTCAACCCTTTTGTTCATCTGTTTGTTCCCTTACTGAAGAAGGGTGAATTGTCTGAAAGTTTTTATATTGTTCATCTTACTTTTGTAAAAAGTATAGTTAAAGGTGTACAAATACACTAGTAACAATACAGTAGTCGTGATGGTAACAACAACAACAATAGGAATCATTGCCTCGAACATACGACGGTAAATAGCTGTCTTCTTGTGGGTTTTTATCAAAATGCTTCTTGAGTTCTTATGTTTTTATTGGCAGAGGCTTTTGTGGCTGAGTATCTCATATAAGAAAGAGAGCTGGAATAATAAAGACTGAAACAATACAGAGCCAGAACAGTAATATAAAAAGCATTTGTCCCAGAAGCTATAGCAGATGAGAACCAAGTTTGCCAGAAATGTATCAGTGTCTTTATTTTATCTCATTTCTATTGAAAGCATCTCGAATGTGGAGATCCTCTTTGCTGGGGCTGTGTTTTGAAGCAGATCTGGGAAAGAGGAGATGGAGAAGAAAGACAACTTCCTGATCTGAGAAGTGATAAAAGGAGGAGGTGAAGATAACCAGTTAACTTGCCTGATCATTCTTTTATTTCAGTTCAGATCCTCTGGGCTATTAGGCTGTGTCTCAGCTTGGAGTCTGGCCAGTATTCTGGGTTGAGCAGGAAATTAACATCCCTTAAACAGTTCGAACCTCTGTGACAGGCAGAAGTCCAATACACGATGCATAACCTGTCATGGGGATAGAAAATGAAAAAGTATTTGTCTCTTGAAAGTCTGTCTGTTGTGCAGCTGATATAAGAGGTATGTGTGTGTGGGGGGGGGAATCAACAAATAAGAGAAAGGAGCTCAACCCAAACCAGATTGGCCAACTTCTCTATTTTCATAATGTCTCCCTGTTTTCTAAGGTCAAGCTTAATTCACTGCATACAGTGTACAAAATGCCCAGGAATTATTTAATAATTAAATATTGTTATACTTTAAATTTTGAATGATCTTTTCTTTTCCAGATGAGCAAAATGATGAACAAATATTTTACTGTATTTGGAGAAGAAAACTTTAGAAGAATCCTTAAGGGGAAGGTGGACAGATTGAGCTTGTGGGACATCAGTTGTTGAAGCCTCCCACTATACTGTGTATGTGTTTAATTAACCTATGGATTTAGACATCTGGTCATACTCTGAGCTCCTTCAACAATCCAATCAATAAGAGGCCATATATTCCCCATGAGTAATGTATACTTATCTGTTCCAAAGGTATTATAGAATTTAAACGCAATATTCCAATGGCCAAGAGTGAAGGGAATGTTTTTCTTTTCTTGTTTCTTACTTGACAGTGAAAAGTTGTTTTGACTGATAACGTTTCTACAGATTTGGCATTATATGCCTTTAATTGTACATAAATCCCTTTTAAGCATGTTTTCCTGCATTGTTTATTTGTCTTAACATGACAATGCCTGTGATGGAATGTGTGTGCAATTTTGCTCTGGCATTAACATGCATTCCAGAACAGATATGATTGTCTTGTTGTATATATTTTTAACAGAAATGTCATTCATCTTTATGTATTGCTTTGAAAATATCCAGGTAATGTGTCAACAAAAGAACTGTAAATTTTAAGGAATTTTGAAAGATGCAGTGAGATAACCTGATCAAAGAGGGCCAAGAATTTAAACCATGATGCACTAACTTGAAAATATTTGCTTTGTCTCACAGGACCGATGAAAACAGGTGAGATACCTTGATTTCCTAAGAATGATGATAAAACAGTTGTGAAAGGTGAAGACAGAAGTATTTTTCCTATAGGAGTAAATGGCAAGTGGGGATTGAGTTATTTTTCTCCAAATAAAGTAATGCCAAATATTCACTAAGTGTGAATGCAAACATATTTTCTTTATGGGAATGATGCCAAAATTTTACTATGAGTGAAGACTCATTTAATTTTCCTCAGTGGGAATGAATGGCAGTCAGTTTTAACAATTAAGACAGATATTATGTAATGAAGAACTTGAAGGACATATCTCAATCAACTACTCCATTGATAATGTTATCTTTCTCCTACACACTGATGTGTGTTGTGTGTGTGTGTGTGTGTGTGTGTGTGTGTTTCAAATCATTGTTAACTCTTGATTAACAAGTCCCTGCAGTTTTCTTGGCAAAAATTGAGAAGTATTTTGCTATTGTCTTCTTCTTAGATAAAGTGACCGGCCAAAGGTCACCCAGCTGACTTCATGCCTAGGGCAGGACCTAGAACTCACAGTCTTCCAGTTTACAGCCAAGTGCCTTAACCACCTGCCAATCTTCCCAGGAAGACTAGACAGGTGAGTTAATTCTACTCCATTTTAAGACTACACCAACAGCACCTTGAAAGTCTGAAAGTACACGTCCCACCCATTATGCGGCTGCTAGTTCTACCCACTCCCTTATCTGATAATTTCCTAGCAAGCATCTCTTTCCTCCCTGTCTTTCAAGGTTTTTTCCACATACCATGATATCATTATACCAAACTGGTTCTCAATATATATCTATATTTTTATTTTTACTTTATTTAAAAAGTGTCCTGTGAAGGTTCATGCATCAGTTTATTTATCTGTATTGCCAGATTATTAAAGAACTCTGGGTTTTATTGCTAATGCAAGCCAGCTGTGAAGATTGAGGGCGGAGATTTTTTTTTAAATGATGTCAAAGGAAAGAATTCAACACTGTGCACAAAAGCTAATGCCAAGCAGGCATAATCCTTTATTTCTGGATTTTACCCTGGAGAAGCAAGGTATGGTAGGACTAAATGCAGCAAAGCTGCTTCTAAAATAGCTCCTCAATCTTAAATGTTCCATCTTTCATTATTCATTTGAGGCAGAAGCACTATTTCATCCCGAGTGATCTTAGTTATTCAGCAAGAAGCAAGTATGTGCATATCCCCAACAGGTTTTACTTTATAGTCAGAGCAGAGCATTTTTATACCTTTTACACAATAAAGAGGCTTTTAAATAATGCCTTTATACAGTTGGGATACTACTCCACTCCACACCGGTATGATCAGACTGTTTTGGGAGCTGAGTTCCAGGATTTCTGGCTCTGTTGTAATTTATTGGAAGTTGTCATTTGTCTGCTGTGGTGAGCCTTCTTGTGCATGTGAACTCTTCCACATGAGTGAGAATCCTTCACAACTAAGGTGCACACAGAAGTGATTGCATATAGAGCTAGAGGCTCTCTCATTCAGACAATCTCATTGACTTAATTCTCCATTTATATCACAAAAAGGGAAGGGGAAAGATTGCTTGCTATTCCACATATTTGACTTGAGCACACAAAAGTAACTCCCCAAAAGAGGTAATCCTTGAAGACAATTTGCAATATTAGAGCAACAGGATATCTATCTTTCACTTCAAATTCAAATATAAAAATTCATGCAAAAACATAAATTAGGGCTTAAGTGTCTCAGAAAGGCTCAGAAAAATAATTGAACACAGAACTTTCCAGCATGTTTTTTCTTCCTGGCATACAGCCATGGTGGGCTTTACTTCTAATTTTGGGGCATATTTTAGAAACAGAATTTCCTAGGGATGCAGCTAAAATTTCCTGTGAAGCCAAAGAACCAGTGAACTTTGGCAAACACAGAACAGTAGTAGCATTTTTGAGACTGCTTTTTATAGCACCTTTTCCTCATAAAATACAGTAATTGTGTCTAGCCATTGTAGTCCCTTAACTAGTTTTCAACAGGAAAAACAAATTATTTCATTATTACCTATATAGACATGACATGCTGTATATAACACTGCATTCTCCAGTGCTAGGAATGCTACACAAAACACAATGTAAACCATGATGTGAACACTATTTACTGTACAGCCGTCCTTTTCAATAAAATCTGTTTACACTGCATGGTCTAATCTGTAAGGCTGTGTATTGTTCAAAAGTGATTCAGAAGTGCTTTGGCCTTGTGTAAGTCTGAGAATAACTATTTTCAAGCTTCTGCACCTCCACAAAAAAGATTAAGCTCCATTAAGTGTCCTGTTAAATGTAATGAGGGGATTTTTTAAATCGGTCACAAGAGACTTGTGAGGAAGCTGAAAAATACTGGGCAGCTCTAATAAATTGCAGGGAGGTGTTGTGCTCACATTCCTATTAGGTCCAAAATATTTTTCCCCAAACCATTTCCAAAGTGTAAAGTATCCTTATCTGTATCTTGATTAGTAACATTGGATGAGCAATGAATAAGAATTTGGCAGTGAAATATTTTGTTACCTTTATACTGAAAAGATCCTAGTAGATGTCTCTTAAAAAAGAAAAATGCAATCTATTCCCATACTTAATTTTGGAATAAGTCATCACCTTCTGCTCATTAATTCTATGCTATCATTCTGTTTGCTTAAAGAGATTTCACTATTCAACCGAGAGGTGATCTTAATGATCCTGTCTCCGCATGCAGGAAATCTCCAGTGATGCTGTTCATCATAATGATGTTCTAGTTTCAAATGAGTTGTTTCACACCATGTTGTTACAATATTCTTCATAATGTTTTAGTCACTCATTCCCCTCTTTTTTTGCTAGCCTAGTTTATCTTTTGGAGGAATCTACTTGTTTTATCATGTATATGACCACCTTATAAATAATTGAAGACAGCTATCCTCTTCATTATCATTTCTCCAACTTAAACACAGCAAATATGTTCACTTTTTCTTCATAAGAATAAGTCTCCACAGATCTTATCCAGATGCATTCCAGTTTGTCCTTCTTAATGGTAGTGCCATTATTCATCTCAGTATTCCTAGTGAGACAGGACTCACTTCTTTGAACTAATTTGATTAGTGCAACCCGGCATAGAAATAAAATGAAGAATCCTATTGATTGCAGTTGATTTGCCCTTGACTTCTTCCTAGGGACAGAAGGACTGGCCCAAGGTAACCTAGTTGAGGTGGCACAAGCTATCAAGATCATGTACTGGGTGACACAATCATACCAACTCATCATTTGGTACCATGCCCTCCATGCGTAAAGCACATGTTGTATTTCATTATGTAAAAGACTAAATAGCCCTTGGTACTATCTGAGCTTTGTTGTTTTCTTGCAACCCCTTATTTCAACCCTGAGTTACAAAGATTCTCCTTTATTGGTACTAAATAGCCCAGAACCAGAAAACCTATAAAAGCAAACACCCACCTCCAAAAAAAGAGAATTCAGAGACTAACATATAGTTTTTTTCTTGAAGGCAAAAGTCTAAAAGTTACTTTAAGTGATAGTCTGATCTGATATTTCAAAGCAGTGTTTTAATGCAGATCTCTCTCTTCTGTCACATTTACTGGAGACATTCTCAACTTACTATAAATGACTTTTCTCAACTGTCTGTCCAGATTAGCAACTAGCAATGGAGCAAGAGCTGCTGAAATAGGGAAAATATTGTGCACCTTTGACTCATCAGCTGCAAAATTACCTAGAGGATAACTAAACAAGCACATCTTTAAAGCAGCAATTTCTCTGCCTGCCACACATGTTCATATTTTTTTCTTTCTTCTAAACAGCCCTTGTCCTTTCTCATTCAGCCCCTGTTCAGTTTTCAAAGCCTTAAAATCATTTGTGATGTCCCTGAAAAAGATAACATTATGTGAATTTGCCAGAAATGCAAAGCAGTGCTTGCCAATGATATCTTTTCCACTGTCCAGAATTTCTCATAGTATTTTGAAATTAGTAAATATTTCCCCTAACTGCAGTGAATGCATGAAAGATGATAGGGATTCTTGCTCCTAATCTCAGTGAAATAACTTGCAGGTTTGACTCCAGCCAATTTATAAATAGTACGTGCCTAAGCAATCTCTATAGCTGCAAATCACGCAAAAGGCATGGTCCTCAGCTAATATTTACAGAACTCAAAGAAATAGTATACTATAAACATTTTGAATTATATAGATCTTGCTGTAAGCTAAATGATTGCATTGCAAGGATGTTCAGATGTATTTATGTGCATTTTAGTCCTTTGCATTTTGCTTAACATTATCCAGAAATCTTGGCTCAAAATTCAATTTTGTTTGCATTGTTTTTTATGGATAAATGTGGCCCAGCTGAGAGAAAGTGAAGAAACTGCCTGAAGCAAAGATGTTGATTGCTTTTGTCTGGGAACTGTGTGCATAAAGAAATTAAGAGATACCTACATACC